>NW_028142911.1:0-710666 GCF_977018435.1 Lepisma saccharinum
TATCTAATGGAAATGATAAATCATGTTAGACTAAACTGTTTAAATAACTCTGATGATACGAATTTAACAAATTGTAATAGAATAAAGCGAGAAGTGAAGAAGTAATAAAATAAATTACTTCAAAAACAAATTAAAGAAACTGAAACAGAGAACAAAAATGAAGATATCAGAGATTTATATAAAGTTGAAAATGAATTTAGTTAGGGTTGGCAACCTAAATTAAACTTTATAAAACATAAAAACGGTGAACTTTTGACTGATCCAAGCCATATTTTAAATACGTAAATGGAAGTACTAGTTTAATTACTTTCAAATGTTCATGTTGGAGATAAAAAAGGTAAAGTGCTGGCCTGTGCATATCACCACGCCCTCAAGGCGTATAAGGGGTGTGGCGGTAATGTCAAACACTTTCTTGATCCGGTCGTGAGTAGGGGTGATGTGATCAGCATCACGCCCCTGACCGCCTTTACCCCCCAGGGTTTCCCCCCAGGTACCCATGTTGTTCGACGCTGGGTGGGCGCCGGGGCCGCTTCCATCGTTAGAAAGGTTCCCCGATTTGAACCGGACGGGGATCGAACCCGGGAACTTTTGCATGGTAGTCAGACGCGTTACCGACTGAGCCACCGCGGCCACTATTTATTGTTATTATCTCATGTTGGAGATAAATCAGAAGTAACTAAAGCACACACAACAGAACATTTAGTTCCAGGACATAATATGACTAAAGTTAAAAGATGCTATTAAAACGCTACGGAATAAGACAGCCCCTCGAATTTATGTAGCACCATCTAATTTAATAAAATGCGGTGTGAATTCGTTAATATGTCAAATTCATAAATTAATTTGTATAATATGGAATAAAGATGAAATCCCTGAACAGTAGAAGAATACATAATTGTTCTGGTGTTTAAAAACGTGATAAAATGAACTTCAATAACACTGGGGAACAAAATTGTTTATAAGCACTGCATTCGTCCAATTACAAACATTTCTCATTAAAATTGATTTATATCACAAATAATAATAATAATAATAACCCACAGCGCTACAGCCCTTGAAGAGCCTTGGCTTACCTACCGACTGCTGGTCTCCCTCCCACACTGTTCCTCCGTCACCTATTATCGCGTTATATCACAAATAAAAGTCGAATATTATATAGAAAAATATTGCCCACACTTCCTGAAATTGCACCATTACTTTGACCGTAAATATATCATTTCATTGAAGGGCATTTTTCTACATCATAGAAAAAGGATATTCGACTGTAGGTCTGTATTGGAAGATTTTACAACGAGCAGCTGAAACAAACAACGAATATGTCAGTTAAAATTTTGATATTTAGAGTTTGTTGCACAACAAATACAATGAACGTTGTAATGATCGACTCGCTTGTTCGTTAATGAAACACTGATGAACTTTCCTGAAATAAAACTCCTTTCCGATATCTCACTACTCCTCGCTGTAACTCCTTTTCTAATGTTCGGTAATGCGACCGTGTCTCTTGCTAACGGCATTTTCAGAATAAAGCTGCGTTTGCATCATCTATCCTGCGATTCCGGAAGAATTCGTATCCGCGGATTTTTACATCCGCTGAAGATCGCGGATGGCATTTGCTTGAAAGAAACTCTTTCCAGCTTCTTTCATACTCGGGCCCTTTTTATGAAAGGATAAGACTATCGGACTATGGCGCCCGGGGCCCCGGATGCGAGTCATGCCTTCGGCATAATACGATAGTACTTTGCGCTGAATTCAAAAGTGTAAGTAGTTTTTCTCCATCACCCACAGGTTCTTTGTGACACACAGGTTAAAATTGAAATATGTTTGTGCATCTTTACAAATATGCGATCAATAATATTTTTTTTTTACCATACACGAAAAAAAGACATCGTACAGCAATTACAGTCCATTCGATAATAAAAATTTCAATACTGTCAGGGATCAGTTCACGATTCATATACCTTATGGCAGTCTGCATAGAAAAAAGGTTCAGCCTTTTTAAGCAAGTTTACTGTCATGACATTGATCATAAGTTGAAGTGAAATTTCATACTCTATCGTAACATTGTTTCCTTCGCCACAATGATCTTAGTACCAGTTGATCTAAGACTTAAACAGCGAAGTGCCATATTTATTACACTTCTTCGCACGTCCAAGTCTCATAACTTACTTTGCATTTGTATATCTCTTCTCTCTTGATGTGCATAAAACACACACACACACACACACACACGTGGATAATTGCTTAAAATTAAATAAATTCTCTGTTATATCAAGAAATGAATACTATTAGTACTTTCATTCCAAATATGTAGAGTGCGATTAATTTTGTTACATTTTCATGTTCAACCAGTATTAAAATAAACATGTACTGGGATTTGGCCAGTGGCTAACATAGGTTCGCTAGTGACACTAACCTTTCATAGTCAACATACTAGCTAGAGTGCTAGGAGAATCACCACATAAATGTGAGTACTCTTGCAAAAATCAAGTTAACCAATACTATGGCATTAAAAAGAATATGTACTTATGAATATACTCACTTTAAGAAATGCATGGCTTCATTATAAACTGTGTCTGGTTTAGCCTAAGGACATACGAGCACCATTACAAAAATCGAAAATTCATGTTGGCCCTTGCTACTTCATAACTCCTTTCTGTAGTTACTACGCGTACTTTTATAACATGTACGAACAAAAAGTATTTCATTAAGTACAGCGTAACCAGTGTACAGCATAGACTACTTACTTTCAAACATTTCGCTGGAATTGATTAATCTGTTATGCCAGTAAGTACTGTACTGTGTATAACATGATACATGCATGTTACTGAACACACACAAAAATCATTACGCAATATGAACCTTGATTTCCAGTAATTATTCTAAAAAAAAAAGTGTGTAACTATATTCACGAAGTGTTGAGACTATGGATCGACCACAAGGAAAAAAAAACCTTGGACGAAAAACTTTCCCTTCTTACGTTCAGCTCCGACCATAAGGAAGCATGGTCCACTCTCCCCCTTCCCTCCTCGCGGGAGTAAGGTGCACAAGAGTAGCGTGTCTGGTTGCTTTGCTTGTGGTTCCACTATAGCAGAAAAGTTTTTTTTTCAAAAGTTTTTTCTTTAAGTAGTGATGCTATTATTTTTCACACATTGCCAATTTTTGAAAGTTAAATTACCCAATTAGGCATAAATCTTACCACAGAAATTAAAAATTATTATTATTATTGTTGTTATTATTATTATTACCACTTTGTTGAGAGTGCAGTTTACCTATGAGTCATTCCATGCGAAATCACCACAGCCCCCAACCTGACCATCTTCTATTATCATGAAATTTGGGGAGTTGAAACTATGCATGGAATATAGGAACTATGAAAATTTTCAGTTTCGTTTGTCTTGTAATTGTTAAATTATTCAAGGTCAAAATTAAAAGAAATTGCCCTTTTTGAACCCGCTTAGTTATACTAAATGTGCTGTAACTCCGCCCCTATTTCGCCTAAAAAGTTCAAATCAAGCTTATTGTACAGAGAATTGAACAAGCTTTCCAGTGATATATAACAAGCCCACCTTTGGATAAAAATATAATTTTGTCACGTGACCTTGACCTTTGATCTTGAATATCTCAAAACGTGTCATCACCAAAAATCGCGAATAAAATATATTTGGTCCCTCATTCCATACTATAAAATATATCAAAAAATCATTCTGGGACTGCAATGGGATCAGATGATACAAAATAATATGTGTAACTATGTGACTGATAAAATCTCATTACATGAACTATTACGAGTCAAAAGTCCTTTAACATCCCCTACAAAATGTAAAGAAATTATCCTGGTCATGAAAGGAATAGGTTAGGCACATGGAGATCTCTAGCTGTGTGTATCAAGCGCAGGTCCGGTATGGTGTTGATGGCCATATTGAATTCAACGCAAACATTTCAAAGGAAAGGGGGTGATGTGATTATCATATCAGGCTAGAATGTCACGAGAAATGAAGCAGCGAAGGTTTATCCAACTTATCCTTAGCCAGCAAAAAGTCATTGCTGCATGCTTGTAACGATTTTATCCTTTTCGAGGTGTATAAAACAAAGCATTGGAATGCTCCTAACGTGTTAGGAACTCATTGAGATGACGCTGACATCTCGGGAGAGAAAGAAGTATACCCACCATTGCTTATGATCTTAATCAGCGAGATTCACTAAATAGTTGATTGATAAGATTGATTTGTTGTTTTAAGTCCACTTTATGCACAGAATGGTTAATCGGGACTGGACCTACAAATTTAAGTGGGATCCGAACTACTATGTGCCTCTACCGGGTATCGAACCTGGGACCCCTTGATTACGAGGCGACGACGCTACCACTCCGCCATCGAGGAGGACCGCTAAATAGTTGAATAGTGAAAAATATTGGGAAAAGTATCTCAAATAATTACGTGACACTTCCTTTGGAATAGAAAATTCTAAAATGACGAGGCTAATTTTTATGTTCACGGTGAAGTTAGTAAAAATGATATGCAATAATTGTGATTTCATAATCTGTTCAAATGTTTCTGAGGTAAAAGTCCTCCTAAGATGTTAGATCTGGGGAATGTGCAGGCCTTTTGATAGACCCCTGTCTGCACATCAATCTACCTAGAACTTTACCATGAAGAAATTGCCACAATGTCCACATAGTGTGCCATATCCCGTAAACCAGGATGAAAAACCTGTTCACTTAACAAATCCAAGAAGCCCTCACCATTTAAGGTTCCGATGTTGAATATGGACCAACCATTCCAGTTCTCCATACACTATACCACATCATTAGCTTACCAGCAACAACCATTCGGCTAGCAAATCACAGGTATAGCATATTATTTTTATTAACTTCACCGGGCCCGACCCTGTGGCCGAGTGGTTAGCACATCGCGCTGCGCCGCCAAGGGTCCCGGGTTCGAATCCCGGTCGGGCTTGGTTGTTTGTGAATGTCCATTCATCAATTTCATCATTTCATCACTCATCCCCATCTTCGCAAATTAGCCAAGAGGCACAAAACGCGAAGTAAAATAAACTAAATCAAATCGAATCAAATCAAAAAACTTCACCGGGAACAAAAAAATTTAGGCTCGTCACTGAAGAATTTTTCATTCCAAAGGAAGTGACACGTAATTGTTTGAGATTCTTTTCCCCATATCCTTCACTATTCAACTATTTGGTGAATGTCACTGATTAAAATCATATGCAATGATGCGTATACTTCTTTCTCTCCCGAGATGTCAGCGTGATCTCGAAGAGTTCCTAACACGTTAGGAGCATTCCAATGCTTTGTTTTTAACACCTCGAAAAGGAGAAAATCGTTACAAGCATGCAGTAATAACTTTTTACTGGTTAAATATATGTTGGATAAACCTTCGTCACTTCATTTCTCGTGAAATTCTAGCCTGATTTGATATATCACATCACCTTCTTTCCTTTGAAATTTTTGCGTTGAATTCAATATGGCGGTCAACAATATGACGGACCTGCGCTTAACGCACACACAGCTAGAGATCTCCCTGTGTCTAACCTATTTCTTTCATGACCAGGATAACTCCTTTACATTTTATAAGGGGTATTAATCGTGAGGGACATTTGACTCGTCATAGTTCACATAATGGGGCTTTTATCAGTCACATAGTTACACATATTATTTTGTATTTTCTGATCCCATTGCAGTCCCAGAATGTTTTTTTGATATGTTTTGGAGTATGGTATGAGGGACCAAATATATTTTTTCACGATTTTTGGTGATGACATGTTGTGAGATATTCAAGGTCAAAGGTCAAGGTCACGTGACAAAATTACATTTTTATCCAAAGGTGGGTTTGTTATATATCACTGGAAAGCTTGTACAATTCTCTGTACAATAAGCTTTATTTGAGCTTCCTAGGCAAAAAGAGGCGGATTTGAATTTGAATTTGAATTTAAAATTTTGGGTGCGTCAGCACTAATGCTATTTTGCACCCGTCACATTATGCGGGGTCCAGCCCCTTATCGTTAGACATAACAACTCTAACGTTGTATAACTAAAAACTTAAAATCTTCTGATTGAAAACATTGACAACCACCCATTCTCTTGCTGCTGACGACGTTCTTCGTCTAATTTAATGTGGCTGCATGACAGTTTGTGGAAAGTTCCGTGGTTGGTACTTAGCTGCACTAGTATGTATGAGCAGTGCAACAGATTTTCCGGTTAATTCTCTAGAGTTTGCTGGCCAAAATTAACTAGATTTTTAACTAGCGTCTGTATGTGTACATAAAGAAATGAATATTTTCAAAGAGGATTTGATATGCAACACTCTGTCCCGTGAAACTCTGGAGCAAGTAAACGAACAAATTTCCTCTGCGGAAGCATGACTCGACATTTTTAAGCCAATGAGTACGTGAGTGCATGGAGGGGAAACTTGGCCTCAGCTACCAGCGGTTTGCAGCTGCGTGTATTGTTCCTTCCCTCCACTCGCTTTCACCCCTTCCCTACCGTTGTGCGCTTCGCAGATTACCTGTACTGAGTATACCGGGAATCTAACTAGGCAACGAAATGGTATTTGAGGCAATCATGCGTAGAGTTAAATAATATGAGAATGACAACAATAATGATATTTTTCTGGGTTAACTAATGCAAATAATTACATGCAGGTCATTTTAATATCTTCAAAATAAGACAAATAAAATTTTATATTCTACACATCTACGGAACATGGACTAACTTAAAATGTTACAAAATATTAAAAACATTGTTTAAATGTAGCACATACGAACAGAAACATAAAAATGTGTACATTTTTGAGGAGCGCACGTAGCTAGTGTAAGCGCGCGTGCGTGTTAATTTTTTTCTCGCTACAGGGCAAATGTTAGTAGCGAGCTTGTCATTGTTGCCATGAAATGAAAGTTAATTTTATACTCTACACATTTTGTTAGGATAATTTTTCAATATTATCACTCGTTACGAAAATAAAGTGCCAAAAAGAAAATGTAGTTATAAAAATTTTGTCAACATTTCTCAAAAACCACTGATAATATTTACAACATGAAGAGAACCAAGTTAATAGAAATTAATGTTGGCACTAAAAAAAGTCGTCCAATATGTTCACTAGTTTCAGAGATATAGACGTATTCCTAAAGCACTGCATATTGAATGTTCAGGATTGCGCAGAGGGGGAAGCTACTGTTGTAGGGGTAGGAACTGTTGGGGAAAAAATCTCTTACGAAGGTTTAAAAATACACCAAAATTCAGCTTTCTCCTAATTATTTCCAACAAAAGTCCTTCGTTTAATGTGTAAGTGTTAGGAAGGTCAAATTAAGTAAATAAGGACTAAAATTAAATAGTCTGAGTCAGATAATATGGACTTACTATATAGGATGATATAAATACAAATGAAGTGAATGCTAAAACGTTTTAAAACCAGCTAAATAAGATGTTACAGTGTAAGCAAAGGGAGAATTAGATTTATGATTATAGGTCCAAACCAAGTGTAATAATCAAAATTTAATTAATGATAACATCTCTCTTAAAACTTTTTCCAAATTCAGGAACTTAGGTGAAGTACTCAAGAATGAAAATTATATTAAGGAGGAAATAAATATGGACCTTATTTATACTCAGTGCAACAGACCATACATCACCATATGCAATCATTGCATGTCACTTCCTCTTAATACAATAAGCTTGTAGACTCATTGGCATTAACTCAAAGAAATCCGTGTTACTTTTCTCTGTATACATTTTTAATTTTTCTTATAATATGCAGACACTAAAAGTTCAGATATACAAAACATAATTTTTTCTTGTAGTATTACGTGGTTGTGGAACTTGGTCCCTTACATTAAAGGAGGAAAATATTTAGACCTAAAAGGGGCGAGGAGACAGGTGAGTGGAGGTTACATAATTTAGAACTATATAAATTTGAATTTCTGTCTAGATATTATTAGAATAATTAAATCAATGAGACTCAGGTGGTCAGGCCATATTGCACGAATGGGAGAGGAACGAAGAGTTTACAGGATTCTTGTTGGGAAATCTGATGGTAAGAGACCTGTATAAAGGCCAAGACGAAGATGGAGGGATAACGTTGAGATGGACCTGAAGGAAATCTGATAGGATGAAAAATATTAGATAGATCTGTCCCAGGATAGAGACAGATGAAAGATTGTGTTGCTTCGGGTTTAAGAGGCTAGAGAGCTAATTAGTTATTTAAAGATTTAATAATAATTTAAGTAAAATAATTATTACGTTAATGGACAATTTCCAGTAGGAGCGAAAAATAAAAAAATGACATTTTAAAATATTAACTTTAAACATGTAGGAAAATTTTAGCGAAACATTAACTCTACACACACACACGCCAAACACTTCCTTCCGTCGGAATACACCAATCTACACAAAAGCCCCAAAGTCTTCACACGGAGTTAGAAATGACGAATTGCAACAAAGTTTGGATGTTATAAAATTATAAGACACGCAGAAGCCTAACTTTTTCAACTTAGATGATTCCACCAAAATCCTTTGAAATTAGCATTCAGAGAAGATATATATATTTGGAAGCAGCTGAAACATTTAGCACTTCCTGCAATATTTAAAATTTACGACTTTGTATTGTAAGTGTCCAAAAGTAATTGTAAAGTAAAATTTGATGACGTTACTTACATCGCAAAAATAAAATAATGACGCCTTTACTTTTACGGCTACTTAGTGTTGAAAGTTGATAGTTACAAATGTATACTATGTTACACACACACTTATAGATATGTACGTATGTATGTATGTATGCATGTATGTAATTATATATATATATATATATATATATGTGTGTGTGTGTGTGTGTGTGTGTGTGTGTGTGTGTTTCCTAAAATATGTGGTGTTTAATAGAGACGTTAAATCGTTAAATGGCTCGTTCCTTCTTTATAAATATACAGTATAATATTCTATCTTGTTTGCTACATACATTCGTTACCTCACAGCTTTAAATTGTATTTGTAAAATATTTTGTAATACTATGTCAATTGATTCACGTAGAATAAAAGATTTAATAGTTAGTTTCAAAATATGCTCAACAACACACCTTACAAGGTATTTAGAAACTGATCGCATAAATTATGTGGGCGTTTGGAGTCCAATGTCGAATTCAGGTCATGAATATTATATCATCAGAACTAAGAGAACAAAGCCAATGAGTCAACAAGCATATTGTATTAGGAGGAAATGGCATGCAATTAATGCATATCGTGATGTATGGTCTGTAGCACTGAGTTGAATAATTGAACATGCATAGGATAGCAAAATCGAACCAGTTCTCATGTAGTAACCAACAAATGACGACATATTAATCAGTGTGATGTTTCGGGTCAAAATGGAAACATTAATCAGCTGATTTGAAATTTTGACGCTACTTTATGGTTCATGCTACTGTCTTATCTTTTTTGTGTGATATTTTGTGTAATGTGTAGGATATCTAAGGTCCCAAAGACATACTCAGCTGCTCACAGATAAATGAAATACGTTTGAAGTAGACTGAAATATAAACTGCACTTCTAAGAAAATTCGACAGAGTAATTCTGGTTCCAAGTAAGTGATATTTATATATTTATATATCAAATACTATAGTTCTTTATGAGTCATACTTTCCAGCAGTTTTTGATTGCTAGATTGTTATATAAAATTGTTGTAACACAGAGTGGGCCAGTCATTTTAAAACTTTGCAAATTTTTTACGAACACTCTGTACCATGTACGTTCAAGGTGTTTCATGCATAATAAAGTGCACGTATCGACATTTTAATTAGATTTGTTTGTTTCATAGAACACGCTGACGTAGTAGGCTGTGTTGTGTGAAAATTTATGTAAACTGGGTTCTTTAGATTCTGATTGCAGTGTTCATTCACAAACATCGAATGAAAATCTGCGAATTTAATTCATGGTCGTCTTTCGATCGGCGCAAGTGCTTGTTACTGTTGCGCGTTTCAAGCATATAAGAGTAGCATTTTGCCTACCGCGTCAATGCAAATGAATCACGAGCATGTTAGATGTTCACGGGTAGGCACAACAATATTGATCTAACACAGATTCAGTCTTCTCACATTTCTGATGCCATTGGTGGATAGTAGGACTATTGATATACTTAGCTCGAAATAATGTTGCGTTTGTGAATCATGTCTTTTCTCAATGGATCAAGCAATGCACTCCCATTCTGTTTAGGAATATAATTTTCATACAACACAGTCTGTTATATCTGTCGAGCAGCTGAAACAAACAACGAATATGTCAGTTAAAACTTTGATATTTAGAGTTTGTTGTACAACAAATACAATGAACATTTATAGTACAAGGTGTTTGTAATAAATGTGCAAAGTTGTAAAAATACCTTGTGGACAGCCTGTGTATGATATGAAATTTTCTCATAATATTATATAAATGTAGAACTGCCTGTTAACACAGAAGAATAATAATTTTGATTGAAAATAGGCATGAATTATGCAATGTAAAATTAAGCAGTGGCTCAACAGCCTGTGAGGGCCACAGCCTAGCTACCAACATGCTCCAACTTGCTGAGTTAGAAAATAATATAACCAGTTGTGGGTGATTCGTGGTATGCACGACGAAACCCCAGTTGTTGTTGTAGGTTTTCATGATCGTGACGATTCCACTAATTCGGTGCGCGTGCCTTTTTTATATTATGTGACTTCATTTTCTCACTTAATTTATTAAGTAATAAGGGGACTAAATGACGTAGGATCCTCATTCCAGTCACTTTAGGATGGAATCAATGAATGTTGAAAACTAACCAAAATCGAGGATGTGAAGAGCGTGGCTTCCGATTACATTTTGTGTTATTATTTTCTTAACATAAGTCCCTAACGTTTCTTCTGGAGGCTCTCGGGTGCATCAGTGTTTGGAGTTGTTGAATTAAGAACTAGAGATCTCGCACTGCACAGCAATGGAACAGGGAGCCACAATAGGTGGCTGGATTGAAATCGTTAGTTGTTTCGTGTGATATTGAACTTCTAAATTTACATTAAATTGAGAATTCAAAGTTTTGAAATGTCCAAATAAATTCCTTGCCACGTATCGAGATTGAAATCCTACAAGAGAAATGAGAGAAATCCTGCTTTATCAGTTCACGGTGTACCAGCACAGCATATAATTTTGTTTTGTTATTAATTTGAAGTTTCATTTGCCAGTGTAAAATTCATCACATAGCTCTATATTGAAACTCGAGCATCCATATGTATGGAAGAACTTCAGTTTGTGTTTTAAGTCCACTTTATGCACAGTAAGGCTAATCGGGACTGGACCTACGGTTTAAAGTGGGATCCGAACCACTGTGGCATGTGCCTCCACCGGGTATCGAACCCGGGACCCCTTGATTACAAGGCGACGACGCTACAACTTCTCCATCGGGGAGGTCCCCATATATATGGAGGTGAAAGTCCATTTATCCTGTCGAATTCATAAAGTCATCCTTCACCCCTAATCTTGAAGATTGGTTTTCATATGCTAATACAAAAAAGCATTTCTCATTGAGAATACTAAAACTATTAATTCCAAATAATGGAAAAAATGCCGAAGCAACATGCGAAGTTCTTTTCGAAGTTTGATTTAATAAGTCTCCCAGAGAAGTCTTAAAGTATTTGTTCTGTCTATGAGATAAGTAACGTATTTGCTCACAATAAAATTCATAGAAACATTTCCTAGCGTTCAGCGCGACGCCAAATGTGGCAATAATGAAAGTAGCTCACATAAAAATAGTCTGGCGCACCCTGTCAATATGCATAGGCAATAATTTGGTGATAAAAATAAATAATATTAAAGTTTATATATAATGTACTAGTATATTCTAATTTCTTCATTTCACAATGTGTTGCCCCTATGTTTTGACAGCCACCTTGTGGCCCACCCAGAACAGGAAACCTATTTGACACCGCCACTGCTCACAATGCCACGCAACACTAAATTTTACCAAATTATTTATTCGACTAGTAAATATACTAATAAATAATTTTACCTCCAAGCAAACTAAAATAATTTGTTTTTGTAACTGACCGAAATGCATACATTGTCTGTGCCTCAATACTCAGCTGCATAGATAATTCATATTTTCATAGTCTTCCTCGTACTAAATAACAGTGCACGGATGCAAAGGTTAACGTCCATAACGAAGCTTGTCGAAATGCTACCAAATACGTATTTTTTTTCAGAAATGAGAACTGAGGAAATGGACGTCTCGAAATCAAGTATGCTCCTTGTTCCCTATAAAATACAAGTGTGTGCACATAAAGAAGTAAATGCTTAGTACAATTATTTAATCTTACTTATTGCGACAATGGTGATTATTGTGTTGATCATGAATAAACAGTGAACGTTGCAAATGAATGATGCAAGAGATGGAACATGATGTCCAGTATTTCACTTACATCAATTTACGAAGCGTCAGTGTATTAAGGGATATATTCATAAACCCTATTTGGAGTTCCTGTCAATCATTTAATCTGGTTGTTTCGGAGGTAAAATATGGTGAAGAATTGCTATACTATTTGTACCAGGTTTAAAAATTAAATTCTGGGACAAGTCTTTTCCAATATCAAGACACATTTATAAGTATGAATTTCAAACATCTTGTAATCTTCGATATCCGGTAGAGATATTCTCCCTTGACTAACAAATGTGAATAATATGCTTTACGAAACAGCCAAGTTGGATTTCTGTAGCCACATTATACATTAAAGTTATATAGCTTCAGCCTTGCATTTAACATCCAAGGAGGGCCTCCCCGAGGGCGCAGTGGTAGCGTCGTCGCCTTGTAGTCAAGGGGTCCCGGGTTCGATACCCGGTGGAGGCACATGGCACAGTGGTTCGGATCCCACTTTAAACCGTAGGTCCAGTCCCGATTAGCCTTACTGTGCATAAAGTGGACATAAAACACCAACTCAAACCAAAACCAACATCCAAGGAATTTCTTCGGGTCCCATTTTAAACTGTAGGTCCGGTCCCAATTATACATACTGTGCATAAAACGAACCTAAAACACGAAATCAATCTGTCGAAGATTCAAATAAATAAGCTGACTCAGCAAGATAGTGAGGGTTGATGCGCAACGTTTGCAGTTGCTTTTAAAGTTCCTTCTGCCAGATCTCTTGAAATGTGAATCCGTGCGCCAAGTCACAACTAACACATAGCGCTTAATTCTACCACAGGGCCTATTTCTTATATTGCACTTCTCCATTGTTTACGAACCATGATTAGCGACATTTACTTTTGTGATTGCTAGAAGAACGGCCCGCAGTGGTCTTGTCGGTAGGGTGTATAACTGGTACAGTCACGGACACTTCTGGGTTGTAACGACCCTATTGAAGAAGCACTGAAGCAAGCCAAACATGTCTGACCACCAAGCGCCTTGTGACTAGACAACCCAACCAGCATTGAAATTCTGCGGCTTGTATACCAGTCACGGGTATACATCTCTGTAAATTGAGTAGTGATGCCAAAGAGAAATACGAGATGAAGATTGTCGATCGTAATGTCTCGTGTTCTCGACATGGAATAATACTCGGTCCACGTTAAGTTCCATTATTTAATGTTGTTTGGGAACGAACCTGACGGACGGGGTTTATATTTTCACTGCTTGGATTACAGTAAATTACATATTTTACAATTATATTAATGCTTTCAACGAAAATAATACCCAGAAAAACATCAAACACACGTGCACACCACTCTTCTCACACACACGCACGTGAAAACAAACACACAAAGCTAAGTTTTAACTTGCAAGTGAATGTCCAAATGACAGTAAATGGAGAAGCACGATGTGCGAAATATGGGATTTTTCACAGAAAGGATGCGTCTATTTTTGACATACGTGGTTTCTATTAACACAATGAAACAATTATTAAGAGAAATTAAGATGCATTTTCGTCTTCAGGTGTTGAAGAAGGAAACAGACTGACTGGAAAAAAACATGCTTCGAACATGCAAACGCAAGTATCAAAGTATTGCTTTAGACAGCACTCATGATTTTGAAACGTAGAAAGGCAATTATTTTACGGGTAACGTGAAAGTTGGTGTGTTGACAGAATGTAGCTACTGCCATATTAGCACTGACAACTAGGAAGCGTTCTCAATGATCACGTGGCTGCATGTTTTTCCCTAATAAATAACTGCGTTTTTTCAACACATACACAAATACATCGTCGCTTCGGAACATCAAATTTTCATCTTTGCTGCTTTCAGATTACCAACATACGAAGTGACATGCAATTCAAGAGGTTCTGCAGAAAATCCTCAGTTTTATAAATAAGGTTGGATGAAATTAGTTAAAAAGAAAAAAACTTCCTTACGCTGGGCTCAAACTCGGGTTGCCCGCATACTAGTCCGACGCGATACCAACACTCCAAACGAGACAACACGTAACTGTTTCGCAAGTAGGCGACTGAAACGAGTTAATTTTCAGATTGCTAATTCCCAAGGTATAACATGCCTAGGCAGATGTGTCTTGCATTTTCTGTACTTTTGTTATTTCAGTCGCTTTGGTCTCTCCCTAGGTTAATCACGGCAATAATGAGGAATATGTTTTAGACAAAGATGATAAACATACACACAGGAATAATCACCCTCGCAAAAAAGCCACAACTCGAGTCTGGAACCTTCGACGCGAGATGTGTTTCTTGTTCTAACTATATCTGTGTGTTTTCGTTACATTCATGGTATTTCGTGAGTTGATATGAATAAAGTAAATAAATAAGACAAATGGGTGGAAGGGACTGGAGAATCGTAGTTTCGGAACCATTGAAATATATCTATCGCCTAGATAGAGAATCTCTATATACCCTTGTGATAGAGAACTTATTAGTAGAATGAAAATACAGATTAAACGAACAAATTTGATGTGTATCCTTTCGTCAAAATTGCCTAGAAAACAATATTACATACTTCTTCACTAATAGAAAATAATAAAAAAATGTCCTTGGTGGGGATCGAACCTAGACCTCACTGATGAAAGCTCTGTACGCTAACCAACACTCTATCAATAAAACCACAATTTTTTTTCCAGTCAGTCTGTTTCCTTCCTCAACACCTGAAGACGAAAATGCATCTGAATCTATCTCATAATTGTTTCATTGTGTTAATAGATACCGCGTATGTCAAAAATAGACGCATCCTTTCTGTGAAAAATCCCATGTTTCGCACATCGTGCTTCTCCATTTACTGTTATTTGGACATTCACTTGGAAGTTAAAACTTAGCTTTGTGTGTTTGTTTTCGCGTGCATGTGTGTGTGAAGAGTGGTGTGCACGTGTGTTTGATGTTTTTCTGGGTATTATTTTCGTTGAAAGCATTAATATAATTGTAAAATATGTAATTTACTGTAATCCAAGCAGTGAAAATATAAACCCCGTCCGTCAGGTTCGTTCCCAAACAACATTAAATAATGGAACTTAACGTGGACCGAGTATTATTCCATGTCGAGAACACGAGACATTACGATCGACAATCTTCATCTCGTATTTCTCTTTGGCATCACTACTCAATTTACAGAGATGTATACCCGTGACTGGTATACAAGCCGCAAAATTTCAAAGCTGGTTGGGTTGTCTAGTCACAAGGCGCTTGGTGGTCAGACATGTTTGGCTTGCTTCAGTGCCTCTTCAATAGGGTCGTTACAACCCAGAAGTGTCCGTGACTGTACGTGGTTCGATTAGCGGGGTGGGTTGGAATTGTTCCAACACCGTCTCCGTATAAAGCTGCCTTGGGAGGTAAAGTTGCCGGATCGTGGTTCCGATCACATCACCTCCAAAAATATACCGAGATTGAGAATGTGTGTGGATCTTCCCCAATATCTCTTCAATGTACGGTGCTATATGCACATGGTAATATACGTATATCTTCCGTCTTGTGTTTTTTTAGAAGAACAATGTCATGTCATGTCTATTCCACATTGTAGAATTGAAGAAATACAGGCTATCCTAAATGATCTTGGTGAACAGAAAAATATGCCTCCTTTGTCCCACGTGGAAAAAATACCTTGCTTGCTCCTCCCTGGAAATAATTCTGCTGACGTCCGAGGTTGTAATACAGTTCAGGAGATCCAGTTCAATCAAAACACCTAGGTGACTGTAGTGTTGAATTTAATGCAATAAAAGGGAGGAAGGAAAACGAGTTCACACCACAGGTTGTGCAAAGTATAATAATAATAATAATAATAATACTAATAAAAATAACATTTTTTAAAAAATATCACATGTTAACAAATCTCGAAACCGTTTACAAATCGTTTAGAATACGTCGCCTCCTAGAAATACTGAACAGTAATTTCATACAGTTCGGTGTGTTTCAGGTTGAATCCTCCATAGATGAAACGATTGTCAAATAGTTTGGACTCAACAAGACGAAACAGTTTCTATAATTAAGGCCTGTTCCTTTGGTTACAAAATGTGGGCACAATGTGGTTCAAATGAGTACTGAACTTTATCTGTGATAAAACCCTTTGTAATAAGTGTCGTAGAATCCCTTTTGTTTGCTACTATTGATAAAGGAGAGGGATATGAAATCTATTTTCAAAGCTTTTTGCTACAATATTTTCACTTAGAGAAAGTAGAAAATGGGATTCAGAGTAATTGTTAAAATTAGTAAGCAACATATTCCCAAGTAAGTTCCCAGTTATGAATGCTAAACGTTTGAAAAGAATGAATCGAAGATTTTGATTATCGTTTCAACAGGGTATGAAATGTTGCTTGTCAGCTTGTATGACAACAGTTCAGTTAATATAATTATGCTGATAGGTGATTTTACATTGTCAACAATACTCTGTATTTTTTGATTTGCATTATTTCTAGATTTCCAAATTACATCGAGAGTTGGGTCATGCAAAATAATAACTTTTTATTTTATTACTATTCCTAGTCTTCGCACAAACGTAAATAGAGACAATACGTTATTATCAATATAATTTGTCACCTTGTAACAGCATATCCACAGAGAATGCATATTAAACCTGAAATAATATCGTTCCGTAGTCTTTTATATTTTCTATTATTCTTTCTTAATGTTGAACCTCGAGGTCCCAGTGATGTCGTATGAGATGAGGTGCCCTCTAATGAACAGTGCATGGCAAACAGAAAATTTCGATTTAGTTTACTCCTGGACATGTGCGTGCTCAAGTGTTTCATCAGGAAGGACTTGTTTTAATGCAGGTTTCTGACTTTTTTGTTAATTGTCGTTGCTATATTATCATAGATAGTATTATCATATGGTATTGTTTTCTTCATAGAATTGTAGTAGGTTTAATGCAGATCTTTTTTTCTACGAGAAAGGTACAGGAGCTCTAATTCTTATCAGAATATTTATTTCATAATGTTTTACACATTCGAAGCATAAAATCTTCTCCAAAAATTCTTCCTCTTCAGTAATTAACAAAAAATGTGTTAAAGATTGGCCTTTTTCGTGGTGCTTTACTTTGGCTGTATGGAGCTGGACGTCGACCTTTTAGTTACCATAACTTAACCTTGTACTTCGAGGGATCAAAATATGTTGGGTGTCATGCTTCAATCTAAATTACCATTTTTTAAAACTATGTTCACTTACACATCAAAGCTCCCCGGTGTAACATTGAAGCTGAGCTGAAACGCTTTGTTCACATTTCATTGATGATATGGGAATAGCATAATTTTTATTTCTTAGCATAAGAAGGCTTTTATATATATCTTCTGGTGTATTCAAATACTCCCTGAATATTCGAATAATTTCTCTCTCAGTGAACAGAAACCGGCAGGACATTCATCACATTACTTCTTCTGCAACAAGACATGTTTTCTTGGCTTCTAACTGGCCACGTTCAAATGACGAAGCATTTAGTAATTGCCAGGTCATCAGCAGATAGAAGTCTCGTATCAATGGAATATTTCTGACTTCACGAAACGAAACGCCAGTGCCGAAACGGTTGGAGTAGTGTTATTTGACCTATAACCAGGACCGGAAAGTATGAGACCCCCTCTGGCAGATTTGCCTACACTTAAAACTAGCTCAACATGCCCATATGAGCTTTTTGCTCAAGTGTGGAACCCTGTCTAATCCAAGATTTTTGTAAAAATGCTATCGGGAATTTCCTGAGAAAGTATGACCCCCCTCAGATTGATTTGTCTACACTTACAAAAGGCACTTCTGTGAGATTGTTGTCCATAAATCTGTTAAAAATATGCCCCTCTTGATATTTTTTTTGCCCACACCTAAAACTACGCCAAACGTATTAACACACACACCCACACCCACCCACACCCACCCACACACACACTGATCTTGACCTTGACCTTGAGATGATCTTGACCTTGACCTTGACCATTTTTTCGATTATTTTTCGATTATTTGTCGATTATTTTTTCGATTATTTTTTTCGATTATTTTTTCGATTATTTTTTCGATTATTTTTTCAATTATTTTGATCTTGACCTTGACCTTGACCCTGACCTTGACCTTGACCTTGACCCTGACCTTGACCACACCCACCCACATACACACCCACACCCACCCACACCCACCCACACACACACAGCACACTGCTGAACCCAATTGATATTTTTTATTAAGTATCGAGTTTTGATTTGAACCCCAAGAAATTTTATATAACTACCAAAGCCAAAAATATTGACACCCACCCACATACACACCCACACACACCCACACCCACACACACAAAGCACACTGCTGAACCCAATTGATATTTTTTATTAAGTATAGAGTTTTGATTTGAACCCCAAGAAATTTTATATAAATACCAAAGCCAAAAATATTGACACACACCCACCCACACACACACACACACACACACACACACACAAATCACACTGCTGAACCCAACTGATATTTTTATTAAGTATAGAGTTTTGATTTGAACCCCAAGAAATTTTATATAAATACCAAAGCCAAAAATATTGATATACACACACACACACACACAAATCACACTGCTGAACCCAACTGATATTTTTTATTAAGCATAGAATTTTGATTTGAACCCCAAGAAATTTTATATAATAAACAACAACAAAAAATGTCAAATCAAAAACATTGTAATCAATGCAATAAAAATATATCCAGCCCCAATTGGGCTAAGCATCAAAAGAATTGTAATCCAGACAAATACAGAACTCCCACAAAAATATGCCCTAAATGCCATAGAGAATATAGCATGCAATACTTCACATATACACATAAAGGTACTTGCTCTGCACAGTCATGAACATTGCCCCCACAACCATCTACATCTGGTCTGAAAAGGAAGCATGAAACACCTGTTAAAGCAGCCACGCTATGCACCACCTATCCATAGCAGTTTTAATGGCCAATTAAGGGATCACCGGTTTGTATCAGAGCCAAGATGTGACATTAAGAATTTTTTGAACAGTATAAATTCTGATGTGCAGGCAATTCTAAATGCACAAAATGGCTCTTATAAGCTGTCCCTCAAATTGTTTACACAATATAAGAAGCCAAATGGCACAAAATTTACACAGCCCCACATAACAGAAACTGTACCGGTATATTCAAATGCAAATTCAGACAAAATAATAAGCAGTTTGATAGATCAATTAAATATTAAACACTCTGAATTTGCAGCAAAAGAGTCAGGATGGAGCCTATGCGGATCTCCACACAAGCTCTATGTTAATATTTCTGAATTCAACCCATTACAAGGATCTACATATCTGCCATTACCTGCCAATATCAAAAACAAAACAGCCGTGGTTAATATAAAAAATAATGATGAGAAATGCTTTTTGTGGTGTATTTTAGCTGCTTTGTATCCAGTTTCAAGGAATCCTGAGAGAATAACTTATTATAAACAACATGAAAATGATTTTGATGAAGCAATGGAGGGTTTAGAATATCCAATATCTGTTCAGAATATTGATAAATTTGAAAAAAAGGCCAGGAATATCAATGGAAAACAATTATCTATTAATGTATTTATTTGTTCTACTGGCCGTGGCAATTGCTTGATAGCACCTCTCAGAATCAGTACCTTTGATGATGATTCTGCTGTTCCGATTGATCTGCTCTTAATTGAAGGGGATGATACACACCATTACACTCTGATACATAATCTTCAAGCTTTAGTCAGAACACAACTAGACAAATCCAATACAATATTCAAGTTGTGCAGAAGATGTTTAAGTGTATTTGATGGTAGAAAAATGGTGAATGGTGTTTGTGAAAAGAATGCAGAAATTGCTAAAAACAAGTTAATTGAGCATCTGAAATACTGTGGGAATCATAAACCTGTTCATATGCTTATGCCTAACCCAAGTGAAAATGCCAAATTCAAAAAATTTGAAGCCTTGTTTGATCACCCAGCATATATAGTCTGTGATTTTGAATCAAATCTCAAACCCCTTGCATTCTGTAGCCCAGATCCTGATGAACCTTCAATTACACCATACCAGTTACATGAACCTTCTAGTTTTTATTATGTGATTGTACAGGATGGTGTTGTTAGTAAAGAATATTTATACATGGGAGCAGATGCCATCAAAGAATTTGCACAAGGAATAGAAAATGAGTGCCATGACATAGCATCTAATGTCTTATTAAAATCAAAACCCATGTTGCCTTTAACAGAGAAACAGATTGAAGATTTCAACAATGCAGAAAAATGCCCGGTATGTGATTCTGAATTTTCAGATACAATTATCAAGGTGAAACACCATTCTCATACAGATGGCAAATTCTTAATGGCCCTGTGTAATAGCTGTAATATTAAGATCCAGAGACCAAAATTTGTCCCTATATTTTGCCATGGTGCATCCAATTATGATTTTCATCATCTGATCAGGTACGAGGGGTTTGACAAGCAGAATTTAAATATTTTAGCTGAAAATAATGAAAAATATATTGCCATTAGCAAAATAATTAAAGTTAATGGTGTTCCTATTCACTTAAGATTTTTTGATTCATACAGAATTTTATCGGCTAGCCTGGCTACACTGGCCACTCAATTATCTGATGATCAATTCAAAATCACATGTGCTTTGTTTCCAAAACAGGACCTGAAATTAATTAGGCGGAAGGGTGTATATCCATATGACTATGTTACAGATTTTTCTAAATTTGATGAGTGTTCTCTGCCACCACAACAAGAGTTTTACAGCAAAATCAGAGGATCTGGAATCACTGATGAAGATTATAACCATGCCCAGTTGATGTGGAACAATTTAAAATGCCAGACATTTGGTGATTATCACAAGGCATATTTAAAACTTGATGTGACCCTCTTAGCTGATATACTTCAGGCATTCAGAAAATCTTCCATGGAAAATTTTAAGCTGGATCCAATGTATTTTTACAGTGCTCCGGGCCTAGCATGGTCTGCAATGTTTTTAAACACTAAAATGCAATTGGATCTGATCCAGGATCAAGACATGTATCTGTTTATGGAACAATGTATAAGAGGAGGCATGGTGCAATGTTCTCAGAGATATGCTAGAGCAAATAAAAAATATATTCCTGATTATGATCCAGCACTGCCATCAAATTATATACTGTATGTAGATGCCAACAGCCTCTATGGTTATGCTATGATGAAAAAACTGTCACATGCAGGGCTTGAGTGGGTTGAAGATTTTAGTATTGAAGATCTTAAGGATTTTGATGACAGTAACTATGGCCTGTTCTTAGAGGTTGATCTGACAATTCCTGATGATTTACACAACATATTTTCTGATCTGCCCCCAATTCCCGAGGTTAAGTGTTCACCTGGCTCTAAACAGAAGAAATTGATGATGACTCTAGAACCGAAACAGGATTATGTCATATATTACAAAAACCTCCAGTTCCTGATGAATCATGGTGTTCAAGTGACCAAAGTTGGAAAAGTTTTGAGGTTCAGGCACTCAAGATGGTTGAAACCATATATTGATACAAACACGGAGCTTCGAACATCTGCAATGAGCCAATTTGATAAATCTTTGTTTAAATTGATGGTCAATTCTGTGTATGGCAAAACAATTGAAAATGTCAGAAAACATATTGATGTTAAAATAATTACTGACCCCAGCCGGAGCAAAAAATTGATTGCAAAGCCCAACTTTAATTACAGAAGAATTTATGATGAAAATATGGCACTTTTCAACATGAAAAAAACAAATATTAAGTTTGATAAGCCTATTTATGTAGGGGCTGTGATATTGGAATTGGCCAAATTACACATGTTAAAATTGTTTTATAATGTGTTGAAGCCTTTTTATAAGGATCGTGTAAAACTGATGTACATGGACACAGATAGTTTTGTTCTTGATATTCAAACAGAAGATGTTTATCAAGATATAGCACAGCCTGAATTGTTTAAATATTTTGATACCACTGAACATTCAAAAATTAAACACCACAACAAAAAGGTGCCTGGCAAGTTAAAAGATGAGACACTTGGTGATGTTATTGTGGCATTTGCTGGGTTAAGAGCCAAGATGTACAGCTTTGAAACAGGTAGTGGCGCTGTTGCCAAAAAGGCCAAGGGCATTGGCAGAGTGACTGTAGACAAAGAGCTTGAATTTGAAGATTACAAAAATTGCCTCAAATCATGTAGCACAATCAGAACATCAGAATCCAGAATTCAGAGTGTGGATCACTTGTTGACTACAAATATTGTAAGAAAAGTGGCTCTGGACCCACATGATGATAAGATATGCATTTTATCATGTGGCATACATACTTTACCATGGGGTCATTGTGATTTGAAAAGTGGCAAACAATGCCCAATTACAGAGCATGATTTGAAATAAATAAACATGCCTATGAACTTATTTGGGTTCAAAAAACAGGCTATTATGGACCTGCCAACACCACAACGCTCTTCTGATATAATATCTAAACTAAGTGCTTTGTTAATTATTCATCTGAACAGCATATTTACAGATGTTGATGATGAAACAGGTAAAACATTGTACATATTTAACAATAATTTAAATCATTACCAATTACCTGTAGGTGGTCAATTGCAATTTATTACAACCCCTGAGGGTAATGTCAAGATTTCAGTAGGGAGAAGTATTTATAGAATTAAGCGCTCAAACATGATTTCTGGCACTGTATATACTGTTTCTGCTGGTGACTGCTTATATATTGAGGTCCCGGGATCATATGACAAGCTTATACCTTTTTTTATAGAATTAAGAATCAGATACTCAATAATAAATAACCACTAAAACAAAAATGCCTAATGATATATTTGGCCATACAAGGCATGAAGATCACAGTGATGAGATTCTTATGCTTGATGTCAGAGTCAAGAAATTAAGAAGTGATTTACAAGCTTTACAAACCACACTCAATGCCAGTCTTCAACTAGAAATTACAAATTTACAATCACAATGCATGGACCCTCTTCTTAAAATTGATTCTGAACTCAAATTATTGCTTCAGAAATATACTATTCTGGCCACATTAGATAATTTTCAAAGTTTAGAAGAGGCTGTAGCAGCTCTTCAAGCCAAATTTAAGACCCAGGCCACCAACTCTGAGCAATTGAAACAGCAATTGGAAGAGCAGATAAATAATGTCCAGGCACAGCTACAAACAATTGTCAAAAGCATAAAATCACAAGAAGATTTTGATCTAGTGATTTCCACTCTAAAAGAACAGATTCAATCATTACAGATAAATATTCTGGACCCTCTGAACAATGCCATAGCCGAGGTTAAAGAAAAAATTGAGACACTTGAAAATTTTATGAACAACTTGCCATCTTCTGATGCTTTGAGTGCAATAACTCGGAGTGTTGCCAATATTAAGCTGCAACTTGAAACATATGAAGATTTTGGAAAAATTCAAAGTACCATAACCCATCTTGAGGGTACAATAGCAGCAGTGCAAAGTGATTTGACAAATGTACAAGAATCTCTAGAATCCCGCCTGCCTGGTATTGTAGACACACTTGTCAGTGTCCAGCAACAAATCACAAAGCTTGAAAACCTCAACACTGAATCTGAGCTATCTCATTTTCATCACTTGATCGATGATATCCAAACAAAACTTGAAATTTTACAACAATCAACACCCACTCAGGCAGATATAGCCCTGCTCCAAAATGCTATGAAAATGTGGCTGATGCTTCTGAATTAAATAATGTGAAATTGGCACTTGAATCTTTGCAAAATACTGTATCAAATCTGCCTACATCACAGGAACTTAAAAATATTAAGAGGGCAGTGAATCGCATATTGAAATCAGAAGATATCAAGAATATCCAGACAGAGATCAAACAACTTACTCAGACAGTGGCCACTCTACCAACTAATCAACATATTAATGAACTGCATGCCCTGTTTGAGGATATCAAAAGACAGGTCCATGATCTTACTGCTCAAAATTCAAAATTGGCAGTTATTGAAAATTTGCAACAAATTGTAGCTAATATCAAGCAACAACTAGGGACCATGGAATCCAATCAAGCAAATGCTCTGTCTGTTTTTGCCACCCAGCTTCAAGAGATTGTGCAACAATACAAGAAACTTGTTGTGGACATAAAGATCAAGCCAGGCCATGATGATGTTGTTAGGACCATCAATGAGCACCTTGAATCTGTAACAAGCAGATTGCTTACAGCAGAAAAAGAAATAACAGGCATAATCGAGAATCCAAAACATACAGTAATTCTTGAATTGTACAGCATCCCCATCAAAGAATATGATTCACCATTTACACCAGGTGGCAAAATATATATGCTGTCCCCTGCACAATTTTATTACCAGTTTTTTGTTGGGGGCGCACTGAGACCAATCAAGATCAAATATTGGCTTCAACCACAGGCACACCACAACCCCACCTTATCAATAGCAAATGCTGACAACAAACCAAAAATCACCAGTGTAGAGTTAGAGGATTTTACAGATCCCAATACATTAGAAACATCTTATGCTGAAGATGATGGCTCTCTGGAATTTCATATACAAATAGGAGACAAATTATATTTAGAAAATCCTGTAGTATCAGCTGCTGAACACCCCATAGTTGCAATATTCTTGTTTTCATATTATGTCTAGACAAATTATTGTTGATGAATTACAGAGACAAGCCAGACATAATTATAAGAGACTGCCAGTAGTCACAAAAGGCATAGATGATTTATGGCAGTGCGACTTGATTGAGATGGCAAGTGGACAGCTGAAAAACTTAGACAAAATCAACAAGGGCTACAAGTATCTACTCACTGTAATAGATACATTTTCAAAATTTGCCTGGGCTGTGCCACTCAAATCCAAGACTGGAAAATGTGTTACAGAAGCCTTCAGGACAATCATCAATCAGAGTGGAAGATCACCGCGCTATTTGCAAACAGATAATGGCAAATAATTTTATAATTCTGTGTTCCAACAATTTATTAAAAGCCAGTCAATACAACATTATTCGAGTTACAGTGATCTCAAAGCCTCAATTGTAGAAAGATTCAACAAAACCCTAAAAAATCATATGTATAAACAATTTACACTTCAAGGTAATTATAAATGGCTTAATATTCTTCCAGAACTTCTACATAAATATAACAACTCGGTCCATTCCACAATCAACATGAAACCCTCTGAAGTAACTTCATCTGATGAGCAAAAATTGATCAGGACTGTTTATTATCCTAGATACCAGCCAACAACAAGAAAGGCCAAATACAAGGTGGGTGATCAAGTAAGAATCAGCAAATATAAGCACTTATTCAAAAGAGGCTTTACAAGAAACTGGAGCACTGAATTATTTACAGTGGTTCAAGTTAAACCTGGGACCCGATACACATATATAATAAAAGATCACCGAGGAGAAATTCTCAAAGGCAGATTCTATGAAGAAGAACTCAGCAAAACTAAACAGCCTGACACATATCTCACAGAAAAAATCATCCGCAGAAAAGGCAACAAGTTACTTGTCAAATGGCTAGGACTCCCAGAACACAGCTGGATCGATGCAGACAAAGTGATAATATGAGCACCTGGGATGTTATAAAGAGGCTGCCAGAACCTGAACAGCAGATTAAGAGAAATGGCAAGTTGCTGCCTGATAATATTAGATGTCTTATTGTTGGGCCATCGGCTTGTGGTAAAACTACACTAATGATTGATAATTTTTTATTGGCACCCAACTGGTTAGACTGGAAAAACAGGCACTTGTATGTTTTCTCTAAGAGCTTAGAACAATTAAAATATCAGCAGCTGATGAAGCTATATGATGGATTGGATATTGCCACTTTTGAATCAGATGTTAAGCCACTCCATGAATGTCTCGATAATTCTGTTGTTGTGTTTGATGACATTATACTGGATAATCAAAACAAGGTTAGAAATTTCTTTACACAGGGCCGACACAAAAACATTGATTGCTTCTACCTGGCACAGACTTTTTCTAAAATACCGAAGCAGCTGATCCGAGACAACAGCAATTTTATATGTGTGTTTCATCAAGATCATACCAACCTCAAACACATACATGATGAATATGTAGGTGGGGACTTGAGCTACAATGATTTTTCCAAGTTTTGCAGTAGGTGCTGGAACCAGTACAGTTATGGGTTTGTCACAATTGATATGACAAGAAAACCCAATAGTGGCAAATACAGAAATAAAATCAACAATTTTCTAGACATTGAAACATATATAAATAACCACGAAAAGGCCAATCATTGATGATCTTAAATTAAGAGATTATCTTGTAAAAAGATTTAAGGGATGGAAATCAGAGAACCGAGGAATTTATGAACAACACAAACAAACAGAACAGCCTATTATTGATGCTATTAGTGAATTAGGTAAAAATATCAAAACTGTTACAGAGCAAAATCAAAATTTGATCACAGAGCTTGTACCTGTAGCTGCAAGGAACATATTAGATTATCCAATCACCCCACTTTCCAGTATTCATACACCTAGTCCTGTTGCTCCTCGAAGAATTGAAGCTACTCAGGATCCTATTGAATTGGGTCTTCTTGCTCAAAAATATTTAAGCACACCTAAAGACAACAAAGATGAGGTCTTTGGCTTATATGCTGACACAGAGCGTGGTGGTAGCATCATACATAGAATTGGCAATTTCAGAGTAACATTTATGGTAGATGATCTCATTGTATATTCAGAATCTCATCTTGGAGAAAAAGGTGGTTTTGTTAAATATCCCAGCACACCTGGATTGTGGGAACTGATGACTAGGAAAAGGCCTGGCAGCTATACAGATCAAGATTATGAGCATTACAAAGAAATATTAATAAAATCAGATGCTCTATACCAGAACAATGATCCCACACAAAAAAGAGTCAAGTCTAGCAGTGGAGCAAAATACAACAATTTAATCAAGCCCATATGGTCACAAATTAAGACAGGCAGTGGAATCAAACAATACAACACCCTGCCTAAAGAATTTGTCTGGGTTGATGATGTCAGGAAACTTGTAGATAGGTTATTGGTGATAGCTGGGGAGGAAAATGCTGGCAACCACAATTTTTACAATGAAAAGGTTGGAATTATGGACATGATAAGCACAAAATTGTCTAATTTTATAGTGAATGACACTAAGGGGATTGGATATCTTATAAAAATTATTAATACTCTACCACCTAAATTTTGGAATATTTCTGAGGGCCGGGGGATGGTTAATGACATTATAAACAAGCTGCCATTTGAACTACATATTCCAGGCTATCAGTATTGTGGTCCCGGTACAAAATTGGACCATAGATTAAACAGAGGGGTCCCTGGTGTTAATCCCCTAGATGCTGCTTGTAGAGACCATGACATAGCATACAACACACATTCTGATCTTGACAAGAGACATATTGCAGACAAGAAATTAGAAGAGGCTGCATTTGGTAGATTTGTAAGCAAAAATGCTTCTTTGAGTGAAAGAATAGCAGCATTGGGGACCACCATAGCTATGAACACCAAGCAAAAACTGGGGTGGGGGCTGTGAATATGTATATAATAAACCTACAATGAAGGCCAAGGGTGTTATGTATCAAATACCTTATGCAGGTCTTAAATCTCTTAAAACTATTGATAGTCTTTTAACCAAAAAGCAGCGGAAGAAAAAAAAATCTTGAATTGCCAAGGGCCATGGTATGAAATTGTTGCTTAGTACCCCCCAATTAAAAAAATTACAACAATCTAGAAAAAAATCACATGTGGGGGGATTTATATTTACTATAACGGCCATCTTAGCAGCACTTGGGGCTGTTGGGAGCTTGGCTGGGGGATCAGCTGCCATAGCAAAAACAGTAATAGATGCCAAGAAAAATAGGGCAGAATTAGATGAATTGAAGCGCCATAACCTGGCCATGGAGAAACAAGGCAAAGGTGTTAAGAGAGCCATTAATAAGTTTAAAAAAACAAGAGCCGCTTACAAACCAAGATATTGAAGCTTTAATCAAGCCACTGGGCATCAAAAATTTTAGAGGTGTGTACATGTCTGATTCTTTACCAGAACAACCACTCAACAAAGAGTGTGGCATTGTTAATTTGGATAAGTACAAAAATCAGGGCACTCACTGGATCTGTTATCTTAAATATTTAAAGAATGATGCATTTGTGTTTGATTCATTTGGAGGTGTTCCACCTGAAAATTTAGTAAAATATCTAAAATCAGCTAATCTTTATTACAATAATGCCCGTGTTCAAAACTTCAAAGATGTTAATTGTGGACATTTGTGTTTATCTTTTCTCAGATATATGTCTCAAATAAATAAACCATCAATTGAAAATTTTCAAAAAGCCTTGTGGTATCTGAAACATCATGGGGGTATTCCATCTCACCAGCCAAAATTCAATATTGAAACTCAGATTACATGATGATATAGTATATCCCAAAACAATAGCTCTCAGAGCATTTTATGGCATGTACTTGATCCCTAATATTACACACCACAACAACAAAATTGCAGTTGGTGATCAAAACATTGTCATCACTCCAGGGCAGTATAATCTCTCCACTCTAAATGCTCAATTACCCAGAGGTATAGTATTAACTCAAAATTCTGTCACTCACAGAGTAGAGATTGTATCTGCTACAGAAACAGTGGATCTGGGTACTATAGGAGAGCTGTTAGGCTTTGAGAACAACACAAAACTTGAACCGGCCATCAAACGCACTGCTATTAATATACCTAAATTCTTAGCCATAGAGACTCTGAATATTCACTGTAATGTGGCCGAGGGTATGATCACCAAATCAAATGGCGTAGGCACTCACTAACAAACTGGGATCATTGCAACATTCAAACCTAATTCTGAATTTATGGAGCCAATCATCTACACTCCATCCCCAACATTATATTTTCCTGTGTGCCATAATAGAATAGATAACATTGAATTGATGGTCACTAATGAAAAAAAAGAATTAGTTGATTTTGCTGGAGCCACAACAACTGCAATCATAGAGATTAATATTTAAATAAAAATACATACAAAAAAAATGGAAAATATTGAGAGTTATGAGCTACAATCATTCCCCCCAAACAGGAGGACATTTGCAAATTTAAATCAACCCAACACAGAGATTGAGGTTGATCTTGATGTAGGGGATGGCTTTATACACCCCCACAGAGCAGATCTATACATCAAATTTGATGTTGTAAAGCTCGATGGTACAGATTATCCGGCAAATTCAAATATAAGATTGGTGGACAATTTTGTGCCACATATGTTCTCTGAAATTGAGATCAGAAAGCATGGTGTTGTTATAAACAGAGTGAATTATCCCGGCATTACCTCCACAGCTTTGGCCACACTAAAATTATCCAAAACCGAGGCTTCCTACTACAAAATAGGTGGATTTGAGGCTGGTGATAAAATATTATCTAAGAGCCACACAGTGCTGTTCCCCATGCGCCTGTTGCCAGCATTCTTCTCAGATTACAAAGATATTATGTGGAAGGGTGGTTTAAGAATCACATTTAGAAGAGCTGCCAATGATAATAATGCTTTGATGAGGTACAGCACATTAAACTCTACAGGGGAAGCTTTGCCTAATACCCTACCTGATGAAGGCAAATGCAATATTCAGACTATGGAGCTAAGAATCCCAGTTGTTGAATATGAAGCCAGTTATGCTCTTAAATACAAAGCAGATATAATAATAAATCCACAGATTCCATTACAATTTTATACATATCAATGTGTACAGAAGCCTGCCGCTGGTACTTATTATGAGTTTGATGCTACAAATTCATTCTCCAGTATACAATATGACATGCCGGATTTTGTGGTGGTACTGTTTCAGACTGGAAGACACAATAATCAGGAAAAAAATTCAAGTAGATTTGATAACTGCAACATCAAGAACATTTATCTTAAAAATGGCAGAAATGAGGTATTCCCTAGAGAAAATTATAATTTAGACATGTCCAAGGATGATTTCCTTAAATGATATGAGGCATTTACAGCATACAAAAGGGTCACTACTGGCAATACTGACATGTATTACACACCAGATGAATTCAAAGCACAGAGACCCATGTTTGTCATTAACACTTCAAAAAGGAAACAAGTTGTGGTTAATGACAGGACAAACATTAAAATTATCTGTGAATTCCACGATACACTCCATGATGACACTATATGTAGTGTTATTCTCATAGGTGAAAAATCATATGTTTATGATGTAAGAAATGAGAGAGTCAGAGAGCAATTCTAGAAAAATTACATTATCTTAATACTAGATATACAAGTTGAGCCTGGTGTATAATTAAACTTAAACCGGAAGTAAATATGTGTGGGTGTGGGTGGGTGTGGGTGTGTATGTGGGTGGGTGTGGGTGGGTGTGGGTGTGTATGTGGGTGGGTGTGGTCAAGGTCAAGGTCATCTCAAGGTCAAGGTCAAGGTCAAGATCAAAATAATCGAAAAAAATAATCGAAAAAATAATCGAAAAAATGGTCAAGGTCAAGGTCAAGATCATCTCAAGGTCAAGGTCAAGATCAGTGTGTGTGTGGGTGGGTGTGGGTGTGTACGCTGATATATTCTTGTGGGAACAAGCGTATGTTTAAACACCTTTCTTAATGGGACCAAAAAAATTGTTGGGACTTTTTGCCGGTCCCAACAAAGAAAAGACCATTGCGAGACTCCTGAGACCCCTTTCGACATAAACGCCAAGTATTTCGAAGGTACCAAAAAGTCGCTATTTGTTCGATTTGTGTGTTAACGTGTGTGTTAAACTCTGCCAGCTCTGGAAGCTTCACGTCTGTGTAAAAGTGTGGTGTTTAATCGCATCTCTTGGGACCAGGAAGTGTGGGTGTGTAAAATCTTGGATCTCTTTCGCATGTATTGGTACCGAACATCCCAGGGGGTTGAGAGGCGAGGAAAGGTACGTGCAAATGCCGTCGGGGTTCCCCTCTCGCCTGGCCGTCTTGTTGCTTCCGAGCTGTCAATGTTGCCAACTTAAAACTTTGGAACCAGATCTGTTTTTCTATTATCTTCTAACCCTCCAAGTGTAATTGTAATTGATTTGTTTTATTTTACTTCGCTTTTTGTACCACTGTTGGCTAATTTGCGAAGATGGGGATGAGTGATGATATCATGAAATTGATGAATCGACTCCCACAACATCCATGCCCAGACCGGGATTCGAACTCGGGAACCCTGGTGTCGTAGCGCGATGTGTTAACCACTCCACCACGGGGGTCGGCTTTAATCCTGCAATCAAACAAAATGCTACAATAGAATTTATTCCTCCAAATGTGACCCTTCTATATGTGACTATAACAAATTATTAGTTGGGTTTTACTATAATACTGGTAAACCGAAATCCATTTGTAAAGCTCATTTTCTTCCATTACCAGGAAACAAAGAGTAGAGTTATCAGATGTTATCAGTAGAAACTCGTTACTTGTCTCCTTTCGGCCATGATGAGGATAAGAATGGAGATTTCTGACCAAGGCGACAAGCGATCCGGCAAAAGGGAGGGGGTGTTCATATCGAAGTGACAAGTGACACGATACCTCTGTCTACAAGCAAGCGTTTTTCTCAAATGCTCTAACAGATCAAGGCGACACGCTGCATGACATCCATGACTTTCAGAAGCGGAAGCCGAGAAGCGACACGTTTCGAAAAGAAGAAGCAAGTCTCGCCTGTTACTTCCGTTTGTCAATATCCTGAATTGGGTCGCCTAGGTCTGGTGTTCGGGCTTTAACAGTGAATGCTTACTTGAAGACTGAAGTGGCTTGTCTTTCTTTTCGCTTGTCACTTCGGTATGAACTTCAGTGTCATTTGCAGCCGTCGTTTGCTACTTGTTGCCTGTCGTTTCGGTTTAAAATCTCTCTGCAAGAAAGCATTCAATGCGTAGGCATGACCACCAGACCGAAGCAACACGATAACGTTCCCAGTGCGTGAAACATGCAAGTGGCACGTGTAGTTTGTCATATCACATTTGTTAAAAAGTTTTATTTATTTAAGTATTTTTGTTTCCAAAGCCATTTATCGCTTCGGTACGAAAGTTCCATTGGGACGAAGCGACGAGCAACGAGGGGTTTCTCACTGAAGTAACACCACCCGTGCAGCATAGCATATATTATTGAGTGTTTGTTTCCAAGTGACACGTGTCGCTTCTCGCTTCGGTCTGGAAGCATCCCAAGACTCATACGGTATTCGAACATAGGATCCCAATTCGTAGAACACGAAGACAAACGTTTATACTTCTCAAAGTTAACGGCTTGATTGCAATCCTTAACTACATTTAATTTCAATGCAGTTCTTTTTTTAACAGTCGTGTTTGGCAACACTGATAAGTGAAGCGAAGTTTTCACTCTCGCCTCTGCAGCCGCGCCGAAACCGTGGACAGAGAGCTGTGGATGTCTTTTTGCGACGTTGCATGCTACACGTATTTGACGTCTTCTGTACTCGCTCGCTCTGTTTAACGTGCGACTAAACGAGAGGGGAAAGTCTTCACCCGACAACGTCGCAGGGGCAAAACAATCGCTTCCCTGCTTGTAGTAAGTTCACAGCGCATTTTCCCCCTGTGTCTGTTGTCACGGTATCTTACGCTTGATCTCTCCATTGCGTTATTTTCACAAAGTAGGAACTGTGTCCTGCTCGTCACTTCGGTTTGCGTGTGTTTCTTCATAGTTCAAATGTAAAAAGATAACATACAAATGCTTACGCAGAGATATTCGCATTATTATATGCGTATAATGCATTTGCTTATACATAATTGATTGATTGATTTGGTGTTTTAAGTCCACTTTATGCACAATAAGGCTAATCGGGACTGGACCTACAGTTTAAAGTGGGATCCGAACCACTATGAGCTTCCACCGGTTATCGAACCCGGGATCCCTTGATTACAAGGCAACGACGCTACCACTGCGCCATCTTATGCATAAAACAACCGAGAGAACAATGACATGTACATTTGATAATGTTCCCCACCAGAAAACTTTGAGGGGAAAAAGCTCGAGTTGAAGACATCGATTTAATTTTTTATATAATGCCTGGAAACAACATATTTGCCTTCTATGACCTTAACGAAAATATTAAATCCACTGTAGTAAACATCACATAATGAGTTGAATTTATACTATCAAAATGTAAGAGGTATTAATACTAAGCTTAATGATGTATATCTAAGTATTCTAAATGAAAACTATGATGTAATTATTTTTACAGAAACTTGGCTTTCCAATGTTATTAACAACTGTGAATTTATTGATACTCGCTATGCTGTATTTAGGCAAGATCGGTTACATAGAAGAGGTGGTGGCGCATTAATTGCAGTAAAGAGTACTCTGAGGACCAAGAACATTGAAATAACTATAGAAAATATTCAGATTGTTTGTGTTAAGATAATAACTAGTGTTTCTTCCATTATAGTGGTTACAGTTTATTTCCCACCTAATACTAAATTACAAATTTACAATATGTTTTTTACCAGAATGGAAGAGCTATGTAATATACATTCTTGTGGTTTGATTATTGTAGGAGATTTTAATATTCCAGAAATTGTAGATTCTAATTACGACTTAGAAAATGGTTGTCCTCTTTCCTTAACATTATTTAGATTTTTAAGTTTACTGGAATTACAAAGTATAAATAATGTAAAAAATAACAACGGAAAAACGTTGGATTTGGTACTGACCAACTTGTCTAACAATATCGTGGTTAATCATAACTCCTTCCCTCTTCTAAGCGCTCTTCACTACGATGATGAAGCAACATGAAGAAGGGAAAGAACGTCGAAAAGAGGAGAAAGAAAGGAAGAGAAAATTGGAAGAAGAAGAGAAGGAGAAGAAGAGAAAATTGGAAGAAGAAGAGAAGGAGAAGAAGAGAAAATTGGAAGAAGAAGAGAAAGAGAAGAAGAGAAAATTGGAAGAGGAAGAGAAGGAAAGACAAAAAGAATTGCGAAGAAGAGAGAAAGAACGACAACACCGAGAGATGATGGATCAATTTCTACAAGCATTAAAAAATAATGATGAGAAAATAGAAAAAGCCCAAGGAGAGTGTGTTGAAAGACATCGTGATAACTCGAATGACATTGAGAACCTGGAAAAAACTGTGGAAACTGAAGTCAGGCAGATCCATGAACACCTGGCACACCTGGGAGAGAAGATAGAAGAAAAGAAGAATGACGTGGAAAAGAGAATGGAAGAGGAATTCCGAATGGTTGATCGTCGACTTGCAGCGGATTCCAGAATGGTGGAAGAAAGATTTGGACAAATCGAAACAAAGATGACCTCAGAAGAACAGCAATGGAGGAAGATAAAAAACATGACACAAGACTTACGCCAAGACGTCACGCGAATCAAAGAAATGATGCAGAGAGAGACTTCTTCAATCGTTATTACGTCACCACGAACAAGGAACGAGGAAGACCAGCGAGAAACAACGACCCTGCCAAAATTAGCGAAGCAACCATCTCGATCGGGGAGTCAAGCCACGGGCGATGACGTCATGGAGCAGGATAGCAGTTGCTCGCGAGTCCACTCCGTGGTACAGACCAGTGTAGCCACCTCGGAAATAGGCAGGCGTGCCATCTTCTCGAAGTTTTTACTGGACAACTTTATGATTTTCGACCAAGAGAAGACAGAAACTTTGCCATCCACGTTTCTTCAAGAATTCAAAAGAGATTGCATTTTATATGGGATTCACGAAGAGGATTACCTGAAGCTCATCCAGAAACTTCTTCGCGGTTCCGCACGCATTTGGTTAGACCACCAGGTACCAGCGTTCAAGACCTTTAGCACCTTCGAAAAAGCTTTCATTGAACAATTTCAGTGCAGATCATTGGTAGAGAGGAAGGTTACCCAGTTAAGAAACAAGCGGTACGACGTCAACGGAAGGCTCACATACAAACAGTTTTTCTGGCAGAGGGTGAATGAATTCCGTTCGCTTAAGCCCGAAACCGAAGTGATAGAAATCCTCACGGCTATCAGAGCTATGTACCCGAGCTACGTACAGAGACAGCTTACAGGAGATGTGTTAGAAAATTTTGACCGAATGTCGCTTATCCTTGAAGACATGGATTTGCTGAAGGAGAACGAAAAACATCGATGGGAAGATCAATCAAGCAGAAGAGGGAATAATCATTTTGATAGGAAGAGAGGAGAAAATTTTCCACGAGTGCAAATGGCGACTACACGCAATACATACAATGGACGGCGACAACAATTCAATCGACAAGAACAATCGCAGTACAGTCCTCCAAGACAGCGAGACAGGGATGCCAAACGCTCGAATCGAGGAAACTACCGTGGAGGCGGACAGAACACAAACGCAGGTTACCGAGGGCGTGGCGACATACGATTTTCACGCGAGGAGGAAGACAATCGTATGGAAGAAGGCAGAACACAAGCTATTCATTTAGTAAGAACCGCCTACAACAATGAGAAGCAAGAGACTGACGAACAATGGCCTCAACCATCAACGAGTAGGGGACTCAATCCCAACGCGCCAGATTACCAGTCGAGCCTTTAAACTTGTAAATTATTCCGCATACTAGTGTAAATAAGTTAACACAATTATGATATTATTATTATTATTAATATTCAAACAACTGAGAACTTATATATATATATATCTATATACATATCAATATCTGAGCATATATCATGTTATGTTTATGCCAACATTAATAACGTATTATTTATATTCTTATTACCCAGAATAGATATTATTTAGTAAAGAAACATGTATTTTAAATGGTTTGAATTGATGATAAGAAATATTTTATGTATTAACTCAATAATTCTGAACTATATCTCAAAGAGTGAATTTTCATCATAACTTAGAGTGTGAATGTAGTAAGTTTACATATGTATATGCATACATAATAGGATAATTCTCGTAAGTGTTAGCAAGGTGTTTGTTAAATGATCAATGTTACAGAGTCAAGAACTGAAAATGAATGTTGAGTAATCCTGCAATTTTATGTTTGGTTAATATTAAAGGTAATGATGTAAAATTAATTGAAAAGTGCAATTTAGTCTATAGAGAAAGACAACTATATATTCCAGGGTTCGAGTCCCTATTCGAGCGCCTGTGTGTAACAATTAGACAAGATTTAACGTTAATTATTAATTGTGTTTTGATGAATTTCTCCTTCGCGTATAATCTTAAGCTCAGAAAAAATTCATGTGTAAGGAGAGGGGATTGTTATAACGATAAAATCTTGCTAATTATCAGGTAAGTCAATTAATCATCGTAATAAGCAATAATATGCATTGGATTGTGGCTGTTCACCGGGACTTGGACGGCAGAGAGCGAAGGACTAGCCTGTTTCCCGAGAGAAGAGGCCGAGCCTCGGGTAAAGAAATATAAAAATACAACTTTGTTACCAATGGTCAGATTCAACTGAAATTAAAGACAGCCCAGCAGCAGATTATCATCGACGAAATCCCCAAAGCAGAATTTGATAGGAGATAAATTAAGCCCGATATTAAAGGTTAAACAGCTAGACTGGATAACAATAGCTACAGACTCCCTGGCACTGTCTTCGGAACGAACGTGCAGGTTACAATAGGCCCGATCTTAGGCTAACCTCTACTCGAGGTGCTGCTCCAGAAGGGTCAAAGAACTCCAAATATACGGGCGAAGATAGCAGGACAAGAGGCTACGATTTGAGGACAATTTAGCAACGCTTGGACAGAGAGGGTACAGTAACGAACCTTTTGAATAGCAAATATATAGACGAGCAGAGAAGCGGAAGACACAGTTTTACTCGGGTTTTCTTCGACGCGCTATCACACAGTTTTACTCGGGTTTTCTTCGACGCGCTATCAACCAGTTTTACTCAGATTTTCTTCGGCGTGTTATCGTACACAATCTTTCGCGAACCACCCGCTTAAAGTATCCGCTTTGTGTGTCGCACCGTTCCGTGTTGTGTTATTCCGCACGTGTCTGTGTACTATCAATATGGAGTAGAGACAGAGAAAGGCCCTGCTGGGGGGCGTCCGACCCAGTTGCCACCTTTGAAGATGCGGAGATCCTATCTTATCGCCCGGAAGCCATCTATTGACCACGCCGCAAACATCCACGACTCCACCACGAGGACTTCAGTCAGAGCCGACAAAGGTAAGCCGGAATGGACGTGAAAATGGATAAGCTTCGTTAGCCCCGTCGTGACATCCAATGAACTCGCTAATTACGTAAACATTATCAAGACATTGCTTATTACGGTGATTAAATTGCATCAACTATCATTTTAACATGTAAAACCGTACAGCGTTCAATTATCCATTCATCCAAAGTATTTAACATTCAGATTGTACGACGCTATTAATTGTCAATATAATTATATATCAGTGATCCTTGTTAACCTCAAAATTAACAATATATAGATTAACATTCAACAACAACAACATAAAAGGAGTAGTGTTTTTGCCGTGCAGGTTAAGCTCCTACCGGAACAGTTTTTTTCGTAAATGCAAAAGTAAAATGTCAAATTAAGAACAGTTTGAATTAATGTAGCTAACTTTAAACATGCCGCCGAACTATTATTGTATTAATTACTCATGTATTTTGGATTGCCGAGATATGAATGCGTGAGTGAATGTGTGAGTGAAAGGGGCAATGATGTAATGTTTATGCATGTGCTCTTTTATAGAAATTACAGTATATATATATATAGAACTAACCCTGTGGTGTGATTTGTTCTACCCTATGTAATCTCTTGGGCTCCAACTGATGGCACTTACCCTGGGACAAAAGGTAAATAGGTTCTTAATGATTGCCTTTTGTTTATTTGTTTAATTGTTTTTGTGGGTTTGACATTACCATTGTAATGTAGAACCAGAATGACGTCAGGCACGTTAAATAAATATTCGACGTCGAGCCAATTAAAACTTGGTGACAAAAAAAATACTACACTGACCCCCCAAAAAATACCTTACTTCACAGAATATAATACTTTAACACGGAATTATCATTACCTGCAAACTATATGAGTGTTTCCAAAGATCTGCTGCATATACCCTTTCCCTCATAACAAAGATCAACTAAAAATTAAAAAAAACAAAAACGAGCGTTTCTCTATTTGCAGTCCGTCTTTGTTTACGTGTAGCTCGAAAGGTTAAAGTTTTAGTGTTTGAAACCCAGAAAAGCATGTTTTTGCACTTGTCCTTTCTTGCATCATGATAAGATGTACAAATGCCTCAGCTCGATATAATTCAACTTCAGAGCTCTTCTGCTGCTTGCAGGAGTGGATGTTATCTGCTTCAGTAATCTACACTCCCTTGTTCCACCTGCCAGGCTGCGATAGTAGTAGTGCTTTCAATTATTTTGACTGGTATGTAATTTTCGCTGCTGGCTGCAAGCAATGTGTAACAAAATTATACCTCATGTGTTATAACATGGCGATTATTATCATTATTATTATTATTAAAGATTAATTAGTGAAATAGTTTTCTCTTTCGCTAATATTAACATAAAGAAGATTGCAAAGAATGAACTATGAATCAACGAAATTAATAACAGCGTTTGCTTTTCTTTGACGATTTAGTTAGGAAACAGACCTGTGATCCAATATTTCGTTATAATATATTATATTATTCTTCTTTAAATCTTGTATCTACAAGGAAAATCAAACAAAGAAACATAAGGACGTCTTATTTGAAATTCTTAACCCCGTAGCGTGAAACGAAAGGTGGGAGGGACTTCGAAATTCAACAGTTAACTTTAGTACTTGGTTCTTGGAGAGAACGTGCGTAATATTAAGTTAAGGAATGGTTTGTCCAATGAATGATTAATAATTGCGACAGGGACGAAAATCCAGTGGATAGAACGAAAGTACTATTTACATTGGGAACCATAAAACGTGATTTAGTTACCTAACAACCGCTGCATACCCAACCCAAATCTCGACAAATTAAAAGTAAAAGCGAGCAAATGTAGAAATATTATGCAACAGATATTGGTCCATCATTCCCAGCTGAATTGTATCCTTAAACATCTCTCACAAGTGACTTATCGAAAGTTTCATCTGCACATGATTTTGCCAAACACTACCTCTCCAATTCTACCTCCCTCTACAGAGGTATACCATGTTAGATATCCGGTGGAGGCACATAGTGGTTCGGATGCCATTTTAAAACTATAGTTTCTGTCCCATTTAACCGATCTGTGCAAAAAAGTGAACTTAAAACTATACATTAAAAAACTCCGATCTCCGCACGGACTGCTTAGCACAGTGTTTACGAAGCCAATGGTTACGGTTCGCATCTCCCCTTGGACGTGGGTGTACTTTGTAAGTGTTTCTGCATCAATTTCCTAATTTCATCCTATCATCACTCATCCTCATCGTCGCGATTAGCCAAAGTGGTAAAAAAGCGATGCTAATTAACAAAATCAAATCTTTGCAGACACACGCAAACAACATACATAAATAGAAGAAACTGAACAGGAGGAAATGTTTTATCATTTCCTTTCACAAGTGTGTTTTACATTCAAGACAACTTAAATAATGCTTTGCGATGGGCCAAAAATATGTAGATTCGTCACTGACAGTCATTTGTTTTCTCCTCTCCACATCGCTTTTAGCCGAGTACCGCCTTGTTGCCAGTTTCCTTCATTGCTACGTTGTCAAAAGCTTCAAAAAAGAAAAATATTACATCTCTTCTTTCGATGTCTAAGGTTCATGATGATACAAATGCTTAGCACTGAATAAAGGCGACGACCATCTGTTCAAGAATGCTGAACATTTTGACAACGCAGGGGTAGCATGATATTGTAAAGAGCTGCTTGCGTCACCCACGCTCCGACCGCTCCCTTACTGTTGGACTTATGCACGTTGTGGTTCGCATATCACTTTTAATTATAGGTCAGCACCGATTAGCCCATCTTTGCATAAAGTAGACTTAGAACTCAATTCCATTACCGAACATTTCGGTTTCTTGAAGGCAATTGGGGAGCTACGTGAAATAGAGGATAAAGATAACAGCGGCAAAGGGATTCGATGTGCTGACTACGTGTCAACTTATAAGGAAACCACTTAAAAGGCCTTTGTTATTCATGGCCGTTTCGCCACGGAGTTTTTTCATCGTAGCTGTTATGGAGATGATTAATTTTATATAAGATTGGCGAGAAAATATTAACAAAACATGCTATTATTGTGTTTCACGCTAATCGGAGGTGAATTCTGTTACTGGGTGATAGATGGGTCTTATGATATGTCAGCTGTAAAGTTAAGAACAGTGGCGTATTTAGAAGGAGTTTTAGAGCTAGGTAGTCTTATTTTTGCTCAACTTTCCTTAAAATAAAATAAAAATAAAATTTAGGAAAATATGGCATGTTCTAGGAGTGGTAAGAAATATCTGATAACCCTCTTATGATTTGATTTGTTGTTTGAAGTCCACTTTATGCACAGTAAGGCTAATCGGGACTGGACCTACAGTTTAAAGTGGAATCCGAATCACATGTGCTTCCACCGGGATTCGAACCCGGGACTCCTTTATAACCACCTTATGTTCACATCCCTTTACTGCATTTGTGAGTACGGCACTGAAAGCGTGGGGAATACTGCCCGCAAATAAAATGGAGAGGGTTCCTTAAATAATGATAACAGAAACGGGGTGTAATGCATGGCTTTCCTGCAAGAGCCTAAATGTCAACCTCTCTTCCACGTCCTGGACTCAGGGAGGAAGGGGGGTTGCCATTAGGATAACCTAGGGCCAGACAAAAATGAGATGCTGAAGGGGCAGAAGTGAAAACCATGGCAAATTGAAACATGCCAAATCCTTTTACTTGCTTATTTCGTTAACGAAGGACTATCTAGCAATTAAATAAGTTCATTCACCATGGCCTATTTTCAAACGTCACCTAGATCATACAAACAGTATGTACAACTCTATTGTTCGAATATAAGTAATTGTTCCTCGAAAAAAACTAATGTAAACATTTTGAATGCCAACAAATAAAAGTCAATTGGGGGGATATTGGCGACCAAAATCAACATCATTGTTTACCGATTTACCGGTTCGCGTGCAGTGTGGCTACCATAATGTAGTGTTGACTCGTTTTCCTTTAGTGCGTGTGCGGTATTAGTGTTGTCTGGCGAAATATATATTGAAAGTGGCTGTTTCAAAGGAAAACGAAGTTTAATGAGTAATTTTTAATCAGATGTATCAATGTTTTGAACTTTACAAGTGTTATTAGTACAGAGCATGATGCAGTTAGTGAAAATTAAGTACCATGAGAACAAATTATTAATAAAAATGTCTACAGTGCCCAAAATAAAGGATAGTCCAAATTCTATATATCCCGCTATGGATGGGCTACATTTTGCAGACAATCGGTGTTTTCGCGCCTAGACTCAGATTCAGTCTCTTTGTTGCGTACTGCCCATACATTCTTCTTATTGCCCTCGCATCAATTCCATCCTAATCTTAGCGATTGACCAAAAGAGGCAAAAGCGAGAAGTAATATTAGTCGAATTAATCTCTATATAACAGCAGCAAATGGCTGTATCTTCCTCAAATTGAGGATTCCTCTCGCAGATATCCCATATAACATGAAGGTTAGGATGAATGATGAAACAGATTGTTGGAACAAAAATAATTTCATGTCCAGGTTTTCCAGGATGCGAACCTAGGACACCGAGTTTTGTTGCACGCTACGCTAACCATTCAGCCACAGAGCCGACCTGAAATACTTTGTGCTTGCAGGAGTGATTCTCGAGACGCACACGATATAATTGGCAAGATGAATAAGACTTGCATTGGCGCCTTCAGGTCTCTGCCGAGCATTCAACCATATCGGTATCAATACCTCAACTTGATGTGGTTTCAAGGTGAATAGCATGTATGCCCCCATACTTCAAGTTGTTGTATTTCTGCCGCCCAACTTACAGATATGTATGTGAAACACAGTGTTAATGACCAGGGACATATGAAAAATGGGATAACCGTTAAAATAAAATAAATTATAATTGCATGATTGTGGATTAAAGGTGTTGCTTTGTTAACTGACTTTCGCAGTTATAACTATCGAAAATTAAATATTTGTGGTTAAACTCGCCTAAAATCAATTGGTAAATTGTGTTACATTTTCACACAAATGTCATGTCAAGTTAATGTACTTGAAGCTAATATATATTTTAAGTTGGGGACATCACAGAGGGCGAAGGGGTGGTTGTTGAAAGACTGCTGAATTCGCCGCATTGCTGCTTCAAGGGAAGGGGGGAAACTCGTTCAAAACGTAAATACTCTCATCTAAAACTAGAAATGCTAGTAGCAACAAAGAAATTGGGGAGAATTGTTTTCAGCACTCTGTCCTCAATATTTCGCATGCATGTACTATATGAGAAGCAGCAACTTGAACTTTAATAAAGGATAAATGAAAAATCTGCTGCTACCAGGGGCTCTAGTTTCTACACTAACTCCGTGCTATTAATTCGAGGAGACGGTTGTTTTCCCATATTGACTCACATGCTAGTCATTTATGAAAATCCGCGCTTTTGGTAGATCATTCCCAATCAGTAACATGAATAGATATTGATACTTTTTAACATTAAAATTCAAGAAGCAATTTTTTAATGAATAATTTCTTCTTTTGTTGCAAATAATTGCAAAAGTATCATCATTAATAAATAGGGAACGAATTATTTCACGAGTGTTACCCACGTCATATTTTATCTTTCTCTAAACCTCAAAATAATATGTTAATATTGAATCAATGCTTTTTCTTGTTCACATCACAGCACCTCCAAATTAGCCGCGATTGAGGAATGTGGGAGGCCCTACACATCGTTTTATCTAGTCTAATAGATAGTCTTGTCATTGTTGAGAGACTAAACAAAATGCAGGACTACATTTAGAATATAATCGTTATATTTGCACTTTCAATCACTGCCACAATCACTGAAGGTGAAATGCCTATAAAGTGTTTGCAACACGCTCCGAAACGTTTGCCGTAATCATTGCAATGGGTGTGATTTCGCGCAAACAATTGTCGGGGAAGTTGTTGGCTGAATATCATCCAATAGAAACAGCCGCTGAGGTTCTAATGGTGATCAAACGCCGAACCGCACCATTAAATGTGATACCGTTACCACTACGCCATTGGGGACAATTGCGATAGCAGAAAACATTCACACTTTTTCGCCATCTTTATTTGCAGTTGAAGTTAATAATACAGCGAACTTGAATCATATTGGGAGTACTGTATTCCCAACTAATTGCCCCCATGCACACGCCACTGTTGCTTGTGTATATACATAAGTACGGGCTACTCGTGTTCACTCACTTACAAGGGAAACAGAAACTCGACCTCTCAGCGAGACAACTCCAGGCGTCGTGAAACAGATAACAGTTAACCTTCATGCGGGCGCGCCTTTTTTTAAACACTAGTGGGCGCGGGGCGGTAATCTACCGCCACCTCGTTTTCACGTATTTTACCGGTTATATCTCACCATAAAGCTTTGTAATCGGGGATATTTTTAATAGAATCGTGAACACACATATTTAACCATGAAAACATTTATTAAAACTTGATCAATATATAAAATAAAGTGCAATATTCATTGAGGTTTTTAAACTCTCTCACAGCACACAATTTATTTTATCTTACAGCAGGAACTAAAAATATCACTCAGTCTTTTAAGTATTTAGGTAACAAAAGTATTCAACATTGAAAAAAAGTAGTTATTCGTCTCACTAATTTAATCAAGTAACATAATGTTGTACTAGGTATATCAAAATAGGAAGGCATTCATTACACAATCAATAATAAATGCATATCTCCATGAATTATAAAAAAGGAACAAAAAACAGTCACATGAAAGTAGCGTTATTATAATTTTGTACTAAGTACATCAAAATAAGTAAAATATTGCACTATTCATCATCTGATTTGGATGAATCATTACTGAGGCAATTAACACATGTTGGTACTGAATGTGATTTACATACACTTTTGTTACAATTACTACAACGTAATTTAGTTATGTTGTTCTTTTTTGAACCGCAAATGTAACAGAAACTTCGCCTGTTTGGATTCACAACCTCATTGCTGGTAGTTCCTTGTTCTCGATACTGGGTTAGAAAAATTTCCAGATCTTTGGGAAGTGTATTCACATTTGCTCGTTGCCTCAGGTTTTCTTCCATCAGTTCCAGTGCCAACTCAAAAATATACTGCCGCCGTCTAAAGGATTTCAATGGATTATTCATTTCATATATCCTCATGGAATTTATCCCAGCAATATCGAGGTCTCGGAAGAAAATTACCATTGGCCACCTTTGTGTTCTTTTGGATGTCGTAATCCGCGAACACATCAGATCAACGGTGTCGACCCCTCCTTTTGTGGCGTTATAATCCATTATCTGCACTGGCTTGCCTGTTTCCTCATCTATTTCGTGTCCATCGTGCAATGTTGACAAAACCAAAACTAACTTCTTTTTGGTAGCATACGAGATCAAAGTTGCGACGTCGTTACACCCAAATAAATGATGGCCAGGGACGAGGTTGGGATTTTGTTTCACAAATTCGGGCGGAAGTTCAGCTTTATTGCTTCTCAAAGTCCCAAGGAAAGTCAAGCCAACCGATAACAGATGTTCAGCCAAGGGGTAACTACTAAACCAGTTATCTGTTGTAACGTTACGACTACTTTTTTTCAATGGATCACACAAATTGGTCACTATATCAAATGGCTTGTTGGAGGTTGAGCTGTAGGGGCCAGGTCTCTGGGTTCCACAATAAATCATCATATTATAAGTATAATATGTCTGAGAATCACATACACAATATATTTTCAATCCATACTTTGAGGGCTTATTCGGCATGTACTGTATAAAACTACATCGACCACGAAAAGCCACCACCATTTCGTCGATGGTTACACTTTCACCAACATTGTAGGCTCTTTGACAATTTGCTACAAAGGCTGTCTGAAAGACACGTATAGGAGCTAATTTATCGGTAGCAGATCGCACTTGACGAGAATGTATGTCGTCAAAACGAAGAGATCTTAGCAACATTCGAAACCTGCGTTCACTAAAATTAGCCCGCAAAATAATCAAACCAGTCCCATTTTTTGTGAAAAACTCGGAAATATCTGCGCGGTTTCCACGTTTGACTGCCATCAAGAACAGAGCTTCATAAACTGCTTTTATTTCTGCTCTTGAGGTTGGCCTGTAATCCCTGTCCCGAAAGCTGGTGCTAGACAGATTTTGCCTTTCAGTCTTTCGTTGAGCAATGTGTATATTAGTGTATTTGACAATGTCATCGATCATTTGTGGAGAAATTAGTGTCAGAAAACATTCGAGCCTTGTTTGACATTTTCTAGCTTCCCCTTTGGGACCCGGAAGAGTTTTTATAATGTTTGCAGACTTAGTTTTAGTGGTTTGTGTGAGAGGTTTGTTTGCCCAAATCGTATCACCATTCTTTCCGATGTAAAATCTCAAACCTGGACTTTCGTCGTCTTCTTCTCCCTCCTCAAGACTCTGGTTGTCGTCTTCCATTGCCTCTTCTAACTCTTCCTCGATGTCACTGTTGTGGGTACCATATTCAACAAATTGGGGTTCGTAATCAACATCATCAGGGAAGTCCACTTCGTCCTCCTGAACTCCATTAGCTTGATCTTCCTCGTCCAGTTCGAGGAGGATTCTTCGAACATCTTCAGGGTTTGTGAAGCGTGCCCTGAAAAAGTGGAAAAAATAAACACACTTTTTCTAATATGGGAAAAAACATAATTTTACAATAGCACATAATAATTGTGATCCTGTTGTGCCCTAGTATGGTGTAAAGCACTGTAAAACTATAGTTTATTATTGCTTATACTCGTACATGCAATAAAACAAGAAAAAAAGCGAAATTGAATACTCACATTTTTTTCGAAAGGTCGGAGAAATTGTCCCAGTACCGGGCGCACGGCGGTAGATTACCGACTACCTCACCCTTCCACCTTTTGATGATGACTGGCACGCGCGATATGCCGATCCGACAAGTGACTTCAGTGCCATATTGCGTAATATAGAGTAAATAGAGAATACAAATACCTCCCGCGCTTCGGGACACTCGTAGGCTGTAGCTATTCCTGTTTTTGTGCCGTGGGCGGTAAACTACCGCCTACGCGCCCGCATGAAGGTTAAGCCACTGACGTTCGTTGGAACATGCATTTCTACTGTCGTTGCCTTTGAGTCACTGCTTTGGTTGCGATGAAGTATTTTGGCAGGTGTCCTATTTCGCTGCAGGATACATGCAAGGCTTAACAGAATAATGTTAATGATATGCATATGATATAAAATGGTTACTATTATTCGGAAATTAATACATGATTTCTCTTCTGTAGAGTGTAAGAATTTTTCCTTCCGATAATGAAATAGTAAAAAAAATATTTAACCAGAAATCAACAAAGTGAATAACAACGTTTGCTTTTATTTACCTTTTGATATATTATCAAAGCAATTACCGACCTTGTTTTTAATACTGCCGATGCTGTGCGTAAATGCAGTCAGTACCCCTCCCCCCAAAATGATATGTTTACTGTCTCTTTATATACGTATATCTCTGGCTCTAATTGATTATTTATTTGCCACATAAGACAGATGAAACTGACATAGGAATTCGAACCCAGAATTTATTGTGCTAATATAATGAGTTGACCGACATTTAACAATCGTGGCGTCCTTTAACTTTTCCAGGCAGTCATAGCCGAGATATATAAAAAAACGTTTCGATTATAATTTTGTTGGTTAAAGTTGGATAATTTTTCTTAAGTAACGAAAACGCTTTGCTCATTTCCGAATAGCACCTTTCAGTAAACAAATTGATAGATTGATCGAGTTCGTGTTTTAAGTCCACTTTACATACAGTATGGTTAATCGGGACTAGACGTACAGTTTAAACTGGGATCCGAACCATTTTATGTCTCAACTGGTTATCGAACACGGGACTCCTTCATTACAAGGCGACGACGTTTACTACTACGCCAACAGGGAGTCCCAGTAACCAATATATATATATATATATATATATATATATATATATATATATATATATATATATATATATACTCTTTCGTCTATAAAACACCCGATATTAACACACTTTCAAACAACGTCTTGTACATATGAAGCAAATTAAAATTGATATGTGAGGGCATAGGAGTGCGCACGGTGGTTGCCAGTGGTGCATGAACACCTCAAAATGCGTCCTCAAAAAATTAAGAATGTAGAAAGTACCATTATAACAATAAAAATAATGTCTCCCCTGCTGTCTCGAGATTTGAATTTTAATGGTCGGATCTTTCTAAAGTTAAAGCCAGAAGAGTGAAACGACTTGCAGCCAAAGCTGGAATCCGCCTAGAAAGATGACCCTTCGTTCGGGATTCACCAGTGATAAGAGGAAATCCTTGATTGCTTAACGAGTGTCAAGCAAACTATTTTGACAAAACAATAATAATACAATGCTAACAATACCCACAATAGTTTGCAAAATGATCTACGTAATCAGTGCGATGTTTGTAGTGGTGCAACAGTCTACGTTAGAGAAAACAGGGTTTGAAGTAGAGTCCGATTGATTTGAATTTTTTTACGTCGCATTTCTTCTACTTTTGGCTAATCACGAAGATGAAGGTGAATGATAATAGGATCGGATGGATGAAGCAGTATTCGAATGGAGGGGTGAACCGGGGAATTTCCCCCCTCTATTTTTCCCATGCCCTGCTCTACATTAATATTTTCATTCCCAACCATGGGAAGAAAATGTCCCCCTCTGAACGTGTACTTTGAATGGAATGACACTGTTTGAGTCATAATTTCGAGCTTGCTCTTCAAGATGTTTTTAAGAAAGATAGTCATTGTACCCTAAATATTTTATGGATGCACTTTATTTTATTTTCAGTCAAAACAGAAAAAATTAAAAGGATTGTTCTAGAGTGGTCAAGCAGTAGAAACAACAATGATGGAAATTAGCGAAATGTTTGACATTTGTTGGGTGCCATCAAATCAATCTGTGTGGGTAATAATAAATAATTATCTGTTTTTTGTAAATTTCTCTTCGAATAGTGAACTCAGTGCAGCTATCGGTTGAAAAGAAATAGAAAGTGCCAAGGAATGCTGAAGAAAGTACCAACTTAGTTATTTGTAGAATTTTGACTTTCCCCTGTTTTATTAGATTTCCTCAAACAGTTTCCATTGCCTCCTCAGAGAAGAAGTGCGCGTCAGGAATTGGCTGTGGCAATAAAATCTCTAACGTCCCGTGTTTTAGCGAAGTACAAACTTTTCAACCTCACAACATTTATAGTATTCATCACAAAGTAGGTAAAATAGATCAATATTCTCTTTATTATTATTCCATTTACTAGACATGGCATACAGTTTTTCTTGCATATCAGTTGCGTTACTGAATTCTAATTAGATTTATTTATGTGTAAATAACGTAAATATCTTCACAAAAATAAGAAAACGTGTGCTCATGTGAAAACGCATACTCATAAACCATAAGTTAAAATTTCATCTTCACACACCTTATGGTTTCTGTGAAAGGGGAAAATTAACTTGTGACAAATAGGCTAACATTGTCCAGATAGTCAACTGAAACACCCCTTTAGGCACTCCCATATGAATTAGTCTGCACGTGCGCATGTGTAGCGGGAGGAGAGAGAAAGGAGAGCGTATATTTGAAAAATTCATTAACCAAATGTATAAGTGACATTTCCAGAAGCTGAATATGTATTCCCCGGCATCATGATGCATGAATGAGACTGCGTATCGTATCGTTATCTAAATAACGGCGGAGAAAAGGATGCTCGACCGGTAATGACACACTACTAATTGATTAATTGATTTGATTTTACTTGACTTTTCTTCCACTTTTGGCAAATCGCGAAGATGAAGATGAACTCTAGTTTTATCCCGATATTTTAGTCGAATTAGTCATCACGCACTGTTATTTAAAGGAAACCCTTCTTCCACAACTACATGAGTTTGAATAGAAAATAAAAGCGATAAACGCAGATATCTGCTAGTAAAAGAGCGCGATGTGTGCGCTTTAAAAATGTACGAGAAACTTTTTTTTCCTTCGTGATTAACACAACTCCCAACTTTTTAGTCGCTTGCCGCCATTAGGCTTAGCTTACAAAATGTCACAGGCTCAACTACAGTGATACCCATAAAAACATATGAAGATAAAATATATGGGTTTGAAAGATCGTTTATTGATTGTACTTATGTTGAACTTGCTTTCAGTGAGGTGAGAGGTTGTACAGAACTTATCCCCTTTATGTTGTCGCCGAAGTACGCCGTGCAATTTTATATTCTGCCGTTGTCCTAGGTCTCCTTAGCGATTTTCTTTCAATCCTTAAATTTTGTATTGCATATGGCATAGTTATAAACATAGTGAAGGACAACTTGCCTGCTGGTGCAACTGCAAACTTAAAATAAGAGAATGCAAGTAAAAGTATGCTACTACAAGCAGTGGCGTGCCCAGGAGTTTACAAAAGGAGGGGTTACGTATACTTTGTCTTGGCAGTCTGCCCTCATTTTGTCATATTTTCCTACCTTTGACATTTTTCTTTTAGGAATGCTGGGCCAAACGGGGGGTTATAACCGCCACTAATCCCCCCCCTTGGGCACGCCACTGACTGCAAGTTTAATTTGTGGAAGCAAACGTTATCTTTCTCCTTCCTTGATTCCTACTCTTCGGCGACCCTTCTCCAGACTTCCAGAAGCCATGCACTGACACAGTTTGGAGAAGCATTCTTCCCAAACTTGTTTCTGTCCGACTCAAATGCTAAGGGGAATAAGGCATTGGATCGCATCGTTTCTCAACCTATGGGGCGCGACTCACAGCTGGGACCCGAGGGGGTGTTTGGTGGGTGGCGAAGTCGGACTTGAGAATTTATTTACTGTCTTACAAAACTATTACGTTTAAAACACTAATATATATTATTTCAATATTTTAACCCGTGTTGTACGTAGTGTAAGCTATACATTTCTGTTCATCGTAACCTAACCTCTGGAATTCAAGGCGCCTTGCTGTTGGACGCGCTCTTCTTTTCTCAGTTTATTGTTTCCTGCCCTTGCGCACAGTTTCATGATGGAAATGGACAATTCCGTCTTTCATACAATACTGGTAAAATACCTTTAACCCAAATAACGTAGTTCAGGACACCACATTATTTGTTTATTTACCTAGTACCTACAGTACTGTGCGCTCATTTTACACCGATTACAAAAACGAAAACAAAGGAAGTTTGGCACAAAATATTTACACGTAGATTGTTATTTTACAAACACAGACGAAGCATAAGGTGAGGTCAGGGCTCGAAATGGACCGTAGCCGACCGGAACGGCTTCCGGTTCGTGATTATCTGGAACCGTTCAGTTCCGTCTCGTCAGTTCATTTTCTTAGATATTTAGACATGGCTACTCTTTAAGCATCGAAAACAATTGATTCACTTTGAAGGACGATAGTTTCGGAGTTAAGGATAACCATGTTCCAAAGCATTTTCTTCTTTCGTGAATAATATGAATAGCCGGTTTGAAGACTCAGGTATATTTTCGCATACAGTCCCATAAAATGCACATACATGGTATTTAGATAATTGTGAAGGTGTGTGAGATGTCAGGCAAACTTTGTAAGCGAAAGGATGTGTGCGTCAGTAGTAAAAAATCTTCGCACCTACAAAGAAACTCCACAACACATTGCCACGTCACTCAAAGTTTACGTGAATTATATCAAAATTGTTCCAATATCTACAGCTGAATGTGAACGCTGGTTCAGAGATTATATCTTTTCTTGGATCATAGAATAAGCTACATCGCTGTAAGTCAATTTCGATAATGTCCCTTTTTTTATCAGATATGAGCTCCAAATACGATTTTAAACCTTCGTTTTAAAAGTTATTGAAAGACAACAATGGTTATCGGGGATTATTTTAATGGAGGGTTTCTCGACTTTTCTGCTTTCATTTGTTAATTTTATAAAAATATCGGGGGCTGTAGCCCATTTAGCCCCCCTCCTTGTGCATACGCCAGTGGCCTGAAGTGACTACACCAAACAACAGAAAAGCTTAGTCAGGCTGCAGCAGATGGGACCTTATCAAACCATCTCTCAAATCGTTAAGCCTCTTGCAACGGTTATTCGATTCGGACAAGACGGCGCCGCGTAATCAAGATGCGTAGCTTCCAGTGTTCTCTGTTCCACCCTTCTTTCTCCCTCTTCTATCTGTCCTTATATTTTCCCCCCATGTGTTATATTATAGAATTAATAAATAGATTTGTAATTCCCATACATTTACAGCGTAATTGCCCTTACAATTTTGAGAAATCTTTACGTGATTCTGTGATTAGTTTTTCTGATTAGCCAAATTGGTTTCAAATTCACTTTATTCTCAAATGTCGGATTCAAATCACGGTTCAATCTGTCTTGCCAGGAATCGTACCTGGTACTCATTTTTTACAAGGCGTCCGCGTCCTTCCCGACTGGAATTAAGTTATATTGTAATAATACATAACAACCTTTTTAACAGACCCTCTGTTCGTATCTCTGTCTAGTTGAAAGGATTTGGTAACGTAAAGGTATCTTCCCCGTGCATACTGCACCGTGCCACATTCAGGGGAACTGGGTTAGGGTTCCACACATTCTCGATCTCGGCCATTTTGGAGGTGTTGTGATCAGCACCAGCGCCGCCTTTAACCTGTAGGTTTGCATCCAGGTACACACTGATTTGAAGCTGGATAGCCCGCAGAGCCGCTTAATTCGGTGACAAGGCCGGAAAAAAATCCTAATTTAGATCACCCACACCGGGAATAGAACTCTTGTATCCCGTGTGGCAGTCAGACGCCAAACCGATTAGAGCCACTAATCGGGGTTAATTAGGACTGGATATAGAGTTGAAAATGGGGTTCGAATCACTGTATCATAGACATTCAGGGCTCAGCATAAATCGTTTAACTTGGATACGATTTCAGATATCATGGACGGAATCATTAGTGACTGGGATGGATGTCACTTCAGTGTACCTTTCTACGTATTCCATTAGGCCATGTTTGAGGCAACAGCCGACTGATTCCATCAGCGCTATGAGGTAGAGGTAAGGGACTCGAAAAAGCCTCTGACCAGTAGCGTCGATTAGGGGGTCGAGGGATGTAGTTGCCCCCACCCACTTTTTCCAACTTTTGTCCCCGCACTATGCTAAATCTTATGTACCAAGGGAACGTAAATTGTCCTTGCCCCCACCCCAACTTTTTACACCTTGTCCCCTAATTTTGGAACCCAATCGCCGCCACTGCCTCTGGCAGTTGCTTCGGTTGGTTGAGTGGTCGACTCGCGATTTCGATATTGTAATTCAAATTGATTGATTGATTTAGTTTATTTTACTTCGCGTTTTGTGCCTCTTGGCTAATTTGCGAAGATGGGGATGAGTGATGAAATGATGAAATTGATGATGGACATTCACAAACAACCAAGCCCGACCGGGATTCGAACCCGGGACCCTTGGCGTCGCAGCGCGATGTGCTAACCACTCGGCCACAGGGTCGGGCAAAATTGTAGTTTAAAGGTTCGAGTCTTGATCAGGACATGTTGGTTCATTTGTGAGTGAACTTCATATAAAAATCATGCATCATTATCGATACAATTTCTTTTTAATAGGTAGAAAATAAAAAAAATAATTAGAAAATAATATTAAATATATAACACAACATTAATAAGGTGAAACCGTTAATTGAATTTGATATTCAAAAGTACGTAATAACCTACTCCTGCTGACGTCACACTTCAAATCGCCGAAACAAGTATAATGGACCCACCTGTATATTACTACCTAACGACGCGCTGGATTGAAAACAAAAGAACAGCGAGAAATCCACAAGAACACGGCAACCGAAAAGGGAGTCCAAATATAGATTGTATTTGCGTTTTTCTATTTTGGCGACACGTGAAAGTACGGAGGATTGAACGGACATTCACAAATATCCATACCCGCCGGGATTCAAGCCCGGGTCCCCTGCCGTCGTAGCGCGATGTTCTAACCGCTCCGCCACGGGGGAGGTGGGCTGCAACAAAATGAATATTACACGAAAGAAGTTTCAAATGTAAGTTGCAACAGCATATTAAAGAGGAAATATTTTGTAAAGTTTGAAAAATGTACAAAGTTTGTTTCTAGTAAGCTAGGAAGAATAAAGGAATATGTGATATATTTTACTGTACACGAGTTACAACTGTCTGTCAGAACAAATACACTCGTATTTTACAATGACATGCTGACGGGAAGAGATTCCAAAGAAAAATGTCACTGAATCAACACAGATACGCAGAGGACACATTGCTGCAATGTTACTACCTCATAACGTCACTCGAAGTCTCATAATCTTGTATATGAAAGGCTGAAAAGAGGTTGGTCTCAACCTTGCCTGCGCCGGCCCCGTGGCGGAGTGGTTAGCACATCGCGCTACAACGCCAGGGTTCCCGGGTTCGAATCCTGGCCTGGGCATGGATATTTGTGAGTGTTCATTCATCAATTTCATCACATCATCACTCATCCCCATCTTCCAAGGTGGTAAAAAGGGTTCTTTATTGTATCCCGCGTTTGAGACAGGGGATCGACATCCACACACGATATTTAAACGTGACTGTATGCTTGCTTTTGGAGCAGGTGGAACTCGTATTTCTCGTGCTTCACTGCAGGGACAAATACCGAAATAAGAAAGGAGCGGAGTCCGGTAAAAAAAAAAAAAAAAAAAGCGCAAAAACGAAAGGCTAATTGTCTATGAACTTGGACGCAAAGAAGCACCAGCAGATTTCTTGGATGACGTGGAAGTAGAGGTCAGGTGACCAACAGTTATCGTGATTGGGTGGTTACAAAGGATGAGATTTAGAAAACGTTTTCTTCTTCGCTCCACTCGCGAAACAAACATTTCTGTAAACTTCACATCAAGTTTATACTCTCTACTTTCAATTAAATATTTATTCAATTATGCACTATTCAATTAATATTGAATTTGTTTGAGATGAAATATTCTATTGAAATTTCCATTAAGAGACACGATTTTATTCTTGTAAATTTACTGTACTGGATCTCTGAGAAATTAACACTATCAAAAGGTAAAGTGGTCTCCTGTGCTTAGCACCACGCCATGAAGGCGTATAGGGGGTTTGGGGATAACGCCCCACACTTTCTTGATTCGGTCGTGAGTGCGGGTGATGGGATCAGCATCATGCCCCTGTCCCCTGTCATTCGACGCTGGGTGGGCGCCGGGGCCGCTTCCAACGTTAGAAAAGTTCCCGGATTTGAACCGGCCGGGGATCGAACCCGGGATCTTGAGCATGGTAGTCAGACGCGTTACCGACGGAGCCATCGCGGCCTTCTAAAATTAACACTATCGTCATTTTAAAAAGGAATGAAATAAGTGACTTTTTCCTTCGCTCTCTTTGTTGAAATATAGTATATTCGCAAAAGCCACGTGATGCGAACTCCTCCTCCCCCAAGCAAATAATTCCAACAGAGGTAAAATTTTAGTTAAGTGGGGAAGTGGTTATCACATCGCTCTGCGATGCCAAGGGTCCAGGGTTGGAATCCCACTCGGGCTTGGTTGTTTGTGAATGTCCATTCATCAATTTCATCATATCGTCACTCATCTCCATCTTCGCAAATTAGCCAAGAGGCACAAAACGCGTAGTAAAATAAACTAAATCAATCAATCAATCAATCACATCGCGCTACGACGCCGGGGGTCCAGGGTTCTAATCCCGGCCTGGGCATGATGTTTGTGAATGTCCATTCATTAATTTCATCATGTCATCACTCATCTCCATCTTCGCAAAGTAGCCAAAAGTGGTACAAAAAGCGAAGTAAAATAAAGCAAATCAATCAATCAATCTATTGTAGTTGACTGAAGGGTATCCTAAATCTGATCACGCCCAGGGCGCAAGGATCTTAACAGCTGTATTGTGACTGACATTTCAGAACGTTGAAAAAGGTGAAAACTTAGTTTCAGCAATATTTTTTTTAGAGTCGCTTCAGTAGATTATAGTGCACACTGAGTGTGCACAAAAAATATGTAGTGAGTGGCTTTGCAAAAGTTCTGGGGATACTGCCTTTGCGTAAGCATTTTCTTCCTTTCCTTAGGTGAAGACAATACAATAATAGCTTAATGTAGCTTCGAGAGGAAAGAAACACGCGATAAGAGAAGCTGCCTGTGTCGCTTGTCGCTCGCGTATTGCTCGAATTGGGCTTTTATAATCCTGTTGTCTCAGTCCGTTGTTCGCAGTGAATGTTTAGCTTTAGAGAGATTTCACACCTTGTGACAAACGACAGACGACAAGCTACACGAGTCGCTTGGAAACGAACCCCCAGTAATCAAGTGAACCTTTCCAACAGAAGCGACAGAACAAACCGCACGTGCCGCTTGAAGCTTGTGTGTCGCTCAAACTGGCCCGTTTTCTCAATACCGTCCATGGTGTCGCTTGTCGCTTACAGCTTCTGTGTGAATTCTCCGTATCGCTTGTCGCCTTTCGCTTCCAGCTTCTCGCTTTGTAAGGGAAATTTTACACTGAAGCGACAAACGACACGTAACAGGCGACAAGCGATTAACCACTTTTGGTTAATCGCGGCGATGAGTGATGATCACATTAAATTGATGAAAGGGCAGTCACAAAGAATATCCATGCCCACGAGTGACTCGAACTCGGGAACTTTAATGACGGGATCCAAAATCAAACACTTGACCACATTGGCCATTGAGCTGGCTCGAGTTTCTTTGTAATTCATCCACAAAGGGAGGAGGAAGTTAATCTTTTATTGATGGATTACGTTTTCCCACGACATTAGATTCTATCCTTTTACAATGTCTAGAAGACATATTTCAATTTTTCAAAAATAAAATATATCTGAGTTACGTAGAATATTTCTGCAGTTTTCCCATAGTTTGTGGACAGTGAATTAAGTGGGAAATCTTGATTTGAACAGAGTGTCCACACTCATCTTGCCTATTGTCCCATCAAATTTATCATTTCATCATTCATTTTTAATGTTGCGGTTACCATAAAGACGTAGAAAGCGACGTCAAATATCAACAGCTGCATCCTACATATACTAGACATATATAAGTTATTATGAACACGCTATTATAAATAACAAACATCTGTGGAAATTTGAAGGTATGAAGGATAATAAGTGTTGGTGGCGTAGCGAAATATTTCATACGTAAAATTGCATTTATTTTCTCACAAGCAACTTTAGATTTCAATGTAGCGTGATTACTTTTTGATATTTGATACTTGATGATAGTCATGATTATTTTTGTTGATTTGTATAACTCAATTTATTGTTATTACGTGCTGTAAACATCTTCATATTATTGCCTAGGTCTTATTCCTTGCTTTTTGCCTAATGCCCTACTGTAAATGGTTGATAGAACCAAGATATGTACGATTAAAACTTAATACATTTCCCGTAAGTTTGCCTTGCTACGCGAGACTCGCACGCTTGACATACCTCTTGGTCACGTCAGAGCTTGTAGCGGCTCCTGGCCAATGGGAGACCGCTGTGTATCGGAATGCTCTTTCTATAATACTCTATAATCCTTGGTCACAGTATTCCAGCTCCATCTGGCAAGGCCGCGCCCAAAACTCGTTGTCTTTTGCCGAACTTTCTGTTTAAATGTGTGCATTCAAAGTAAAAATATAAAGAAACAACATACAAATATTTACGCAGGGATATTAGCATTGATACTCGTATATGCGTATAATACATTTTCCTATATACAAGACAACAGAGAGAACAATGAATGTACCTTTGGTAATGGTCCCCACCAGGAAACTTTGGGGAAGGAAAAAACCTTGAGTTGAAGATAGCGATTTCTTTCCTTTATGACAGTGGCATAGCAGCCGCCCCCGCAATGGTGGTCTCTAAGCTCCTGAGATTTTATACAGTGTCGGTTGTTTTTATTTTAAAAAAAAATACGAAATAGGCAAAATGCACGTCAACAATGACAAAATTTGAACTCGAAATTCACTGATGTGGGCACTAAATACACCCGGTCTATGTTTTTCTTGTCGGTGAACGCCGCTCGGGATCAAGTGATGATAAAATTTGCTTACTGCACCAAACTTAACACTCTTAAGCAACTAGCAGGTATATCTTTTTTACAATTATAATTCTAATACTGCCTACATTGTTAGGTTAGGAGGTCAGGTTTAAGGCTCTTAGGCCTTAGCAGCCAATTTTCGCGACGTGTGCACGTTGCGTTACATTATCTTCTCGCATCTCTCTTATCACTACTGTGTGCCTGTTATTTGACATTCTGATATTGTGTTCGGTTTTCTTAGAGCTTTTCTTTCAATCCTCGTTTTTTGTTGCTACAACAATGTGCATAATATTCACAATGATGGATAACTTGCCTACTGCTGCATTTGGAAACTGGAAGTAACAAAATTAAAGTAATTGAATAAATCTAATTTTGTGTTGGTATAATTGTTAGTTATTTTCGCTTGTTCATCCCTAATCTTCGCGGAGTCTTGTCCAGACTTCGAGGTGCCAAGCTTTCTTCTCATGCCTGCTTCCCTCTGAAGCTCAAATGCTATGGAAGAATAAAGCTTTGAATTCAAAGCATTTAGAAGGAAAACTTTTAATGTTAATTTTGCATTTAATTCTAATGATGTTAATACAAAAAAATATACTACATAAACATGTGTAGAATTATTTCAGATCAACAACTTACTGCTCAGGTAAAGAGCTAAAGATTTGTTGCAAGTCCGCTTTTTGAACAGATAAACTAATCGGGACTGGATGGGATCCGGACTATGTGCCTCCACCTGACATCCAATCCGGGACCACTTGCTTACAAAGCTTGATTATAAAGTGACAGCGTTCTTTGTCCACTATTAATATATGTACAGAAAAATGTCAGCACTGGGAAAAATACTATATTACTGGATTGTAAGAAGAAGTGTAAAATAATTGTAAAATTTAAGAGAAAAAGAAGTTACGAGGATTTACGAATAATACAGCTGTCCTAAATGTTGTTAATGTTTTGTGCTTAATAGGTTAGATGAATCAGGTGAGTTAAATTGACTTGAGCTTTATTTCAAACCCACTTTATATATAAATAGGCTAGTCATTGTGGACCTACAATTTAAAGTTAAATCATAACACTATGTGTCTCCATCAAACACAGGACCCTTGATTACAAGGCAAGGACGTTCCTCCTACACCATCGGGGAGGCCCTACAGATATAACAGCCAAATTATAATTCATAACTCCAAGTTACTTAGGGACAAAAAAATACTACACTAACACGAAAAAATACCTAACTTCACAGAATTTAATACTAGCATGTCCCTTTCTTTAACACGGAATTAGCATTAGTCGCAGCCAAAGATCTGCTGCTTATACGCTCTCCTCATAACAAACTTCAATAAAAAATTAAAACAGGAATGTTTCTCTTCGTCAAATACTGGAGAGTCTGAAAAACAAAAATGCTAGATCTAGATTTTACTTCTAGTCCGTCTTTGTTTACGTGTAGAACGCAAGGGTAACGTTTCAGGGTTCGAATCCTAGAAAAGCATGCCTTTGTACTTGTCTTTTGTTGCATCATGACAAGTCACTAACAGTTCTGGGTTGTAACGATTTCATTGACTTTCAGTTGGATAATTACAACCCAGAGGTGCCAGTGACTGTACAAATGGTTTCAACGGCAGAGTTCTTCTACTGCTTGCACAAGTGAGTGTTATCTGCTGCAGTAATCGTCAAGTCGTTCCCCTTCTTCCACTCATCGGGCTGCCAGAGTAGAGCGTAAGAATTATTTTGACCGGTATCTAATTTTCGCTCCAGGCTACAAGCAAGGTCTAACAAAATAATTAGTCATGCGATATAACATGACGATTATTATTAGAGATTATTTATGAATTGCTCTTTTGCAAAGTGAAATAGTTTTCCCTTTCGCTAAAGTTAACAACAATGAGATAGCAAAGTAAAGAACTATGAATCAAAACAAAGACAATAGCTACCAGACAGCGTTTGCCTTTCTTTGACGCTTTACTTATGAAACTGGCCTGTGATCGAACATTTCGTTCCCAGTCTTTTTTAAATTTATTATTATTTTACAAATATTTTCTTAAATCTTGTATTTACAAGGACAAGCAAACAAACAAAAGTAAGAATGTCTTATTTCAAATTGTTAACCGCCCTGAGCCAAAGGTTGAGGGGGTTTGAAATGCAAAAGTTAACTTTCGTACTTGGTTATTGGAGAGAACGTGCATAGTATTAATATAACGAATGGTTTGTCCAATGAATATATAATACTTGTAATTGTGACAGACAGGCGGAGCGAAGGACGAAAATAACAAAACCAGAACTGCATACCCAGCCCAAAACTTGACAAATTGAAATTAAAAGTGCGCAAATGTAGAAATATTATGAACCAGTTATTGGTCCATCATTTCCAGCTGAATTGTATATTTAAACATCTGTCGTAAGTGACTTATGGAAAGTTTCATCTGCACATTATTTTGCAAAACTCTACCTTTACAATTCTACTTTCCTCTCTATAGGTATATACATACCATGTTCGATATCCGGTAAAGGGACATAGTGGTTCGGATTTTATTTTAAAACTGTAGGTCCAGTCCCGTTTAACCTATCTGTGCATAAAAGTGGACTTGAAACTATACGTAAAAAAGATCCACAGATATGCCGACCTCCGTACGGAGTGGTTAGGAGAGTTTACGACGCCAATGGTAACGACATCTGTTTTCTTTGTGAGTGTTCCTGCATCAATTTCGTAATTTCATCCTATCATCACTCATCTTCATCGTTGCGATTAGCCAAAAGTGATAGCAAAGCGATGCAAAATAACAAAATCAAATCACACACAAACAACATACATACACTGAAGAAACTTAGTAGCAGTAAAAGTTTTGCATTTCAGTTCACAATTATGTGTGTTTTACATTGAAGGCACATTCAGTAATGTTTTGCGATGGATCCAAAATATGTCTGTTACTGACAGTCAATTTTTTTTTCCTCCCTTCCGTATAGCCTTCACCCGAGTATCGAGACGTCGCCAGTTTCCATCAATGTTTCGTCGACAAAGGCTTCAACAACGATAAATATCACATCTCTACTTTCGATGCGTAAGCTTCATGATTATACTTTTTAATACTGAATAAAGGTGACGACCATCTGTTGAAAAATGCTGAACATTTTGGCAACGCAGAGGCAGGATTACATGGTAAAGAGCTCATTGCGTCAAGCAGGCTCTGGCAACTCCCTTACAGTTGACAATTTTGCAACAGCGCCAGTGAATTTCTCATCCTGCTCAAGCTCTAACATCAAAATCAAAATCATTATATCTACTTCTTTTAGGTGGAGTTCGACGTCTAATCATACACTTCCTTTGCTGCTGATACGTTTTTGCCTTTCAAGTAAATGCAGGATTGATTGATTTGGTGTTTTAAGTCCATTTTATGCACAGTAAGGCAAATCGGGACTGGACTTAAAGTTAAAACCCGAAATACTGTGTGTCTCCATCCGGTATCGAACTCGGGGCCCCTTGATTACAAGACGACCACGCTACCACTGCGCCATCGGAGAGGCCCAAGTAAATGCAGAAAAATCAGGCCTTCTGTAAGAAGCTAAGAGGATTAAAAACGTTTCTGCTCTGTCCCTCTCCTTCCTGCAAGATAGCGATAAGAAGTGCTTGTTTCTTATTTTTCTTTTCGCCGAACTACATTGAGTTAAACATGTCAAATGCAGTACAAGAAGACCTGTGACCGGTGGTTGACTGCGGACGGAGTAGATAGTCAAAATGTTACAAATGGAACATTGGACCTATCTTTCTACATTAAACTACATTACTCTTTCAATTAATATACTTTAATTTCTAACTTATCCAATTTATCTTCCAGCCGGACGCTCATTTCTTTCATGGTTCGTTTACTTTCCTCCACATTATGATACAACATGTCAATTTTTTTATTCTACTCTTTGCCTATATGGTACCACATAAAAAAAAAACTACATTCTATTGCTCCCTCATAAGAAAGTTCAATGCCGCAGCACTCAAGTATTTTATTCCAGCCTATTTCGGCTGCTTCGTACTGAGAAGGAGAGATCGACGTTCGAACCATGTTTGTACCACTGACCTAGTTATCGCTAGCTCGCTAATCCCTTAATCCCTTACAGCTGCAACGAAAGAGCCTGCTCACCCGATCAAACTATACAGCTTTTTCTCTTCACTTTCTTACGTCAACACAAATATTTTACACACAAATAATCCTATCTCAACTTATTATTAACACATATTCATATTTTCAGTCACTGATTGACGCATAGTCGTAACGTAATTTCCTGAGAAATATGGTGCGAAAAGATGAATTCCCCCATTTATAAAAGTTCGACTCTGTTGTTGAGTGCGTTGGGTGATCGTACACTCCGGGTTCGAGTCCCGTCAGCCTGGACGAGGCTGTTTTGCGAGTGTCTCTTCATCCATTTAACATAATCAAGATTCATCGTCGTGAATTGCCAAAAATGGAAGAAAAGCGACGTAAAATAAATAATAAGTATCAAATACAAATGACTTCTAAAAAACAGTGGCCTGGCCAACGACAAAGCTTCGTACTGTCCATAACTGCACAAATTAACCTAACAGTCCATAACTCCCTCCCCCCACGTCCCTTTTGAACAGGGAATCATTTCCTCGGCTTATAACTGAACACAATATAAGACATAAAAAAGAACAAAGTAGGTTTCAGGGGTGACCAGTGGCATAGCAGCAGCTCCCTCAATGCAGGGAAGGGGGAAGCTAGGGACCTGTCTATGCAGTAAAGTACAGCTGTTCCCTGTGCATTGCGCCATGACTGAATATCACGGGAGTGTGGACTGTGGAGTTATAGGGCATAATATGATAAGATGACCTGATTACTGCAACAATTCTATGCTGTCTCTCTTCGCCCGAAAAATATACGCAGTGTTAGTGGTATAGGTGACTTCGCACACACCGCACTGCGAAAGAAGGGGGCCCAAGCCTCAAGACTACATTCCGAGATCGGAAAGTGAAAGAAAGAAAATAATTATGATGATAAATTGAATTCAAGTTTCTCCGATTTGAAACACAATTTATTAAATACTTTTTAATTTTGCGTACGTGTTATGTGTACCCATATTTCTATTATTCATTTAAATTATTAAACTCATTAGTATGTTAATATCTGCTATTTATTTATTTATTTATTTATTGTGTCTTGTTTATCATGGCGAAGTTAAGGCTTTGTAGCCTTTTCTACCACTTAACCATGTTTACAACAACATTTAAACCATTACATAGAAAGGTAAATTTTAAAATATAAAAAGAGAAATATAAAATTACAAAGAAAAAATTACAGAAAAAAATGATAAGAAAAAAAATACATATGGGAATAAAATCCTAACCTATACACACGAACATACAACAAAACACACACATACACACACACACACAATCAGATATTCATGACAGTAGTCAGGGATTTGAAATATTAAGGTGAATAAGGATTTTCAGTGTTGTTCTGCGCTTAACTGTATGCAATTTATCACTAAAATATAATGTGCTAACTATTTGTGCCCAATAAAAATTGTTTTAATTGCGTCTTAAAGACATATACTGAAGATGAGTTTCGGATTTCGAGGGGCAGCGAGTTCCAAAGACGAGAAGTAGAAACGGTGAAAGATTTTGAATAAAAATTTGAGTTATGAAGGGGGATGAGTAGTTGAGTTCTCCCTCGCGATCTGGTGTCAAGGCTGTGTGATTCGGAAAGCACTGAGAATCTGCTCGAGAGATAAGCCGGTTCCTTTGAAATGATTGCCCTATAGAGAAGGGTGAGGTTGTGTACCTTTCGCCGATCAATTAATTTGAGCCAATTTAGCTTTGTAAAGAAAACGGATAAATGGTCCCTGTATTTCAGATCGAAAATAAAGCGAACGCAGGTGTTTTGTACTCGTTGAAGACGTTGAGCGAGATCATCTGGTAATTCGGAATAGACAGAATCGCAGTAATCGAAGTGTGAAAAAACAAGTGCTTGCACCAGTTTGATTTTAATGCTAACGGGTAGAAAATGTTTAAGCCGAACAAGAGCGTGTAATGCAGCGAAGGCTCTTTTACTAGTTAAATTTACGTGATCTGACCATGAGAGATGCTGATTAAACATTACGCCCAGATTTTTGGCTGTTTTACTTAATTTAATAGCTTTCCCTAAGACCATTATGGGCGGGAGGGAAGAAATTTCAAATGCTGAAAGCATTTTTTGTGAACCTATAATAATAGTTTGGGTTTTAGAAGGATTAATTAGTAGCCCATGATTAGCTGACCAAGTACTGATTTTGTTCAGATCATAATTTATATCGCGAATTGAATTTTCAATATTCTTTGGAGGAAATGACAAATACAGCTGAACATCATCTGCATAGATGTGATATTTGCAGTGTTCGAGTGCGTCAGGAATATGGTTAATGTACAGAGAGAAGAGGAGTGGACCGAGGACGGTTCCCTGGGGGACACCGGCGCTGATTGATCGCCACGACGATTTCTCACCAGAGTTGAAGACGCATTGTTGGCGTTCATTAATATACGAACGGAACCAAGCTACGGTTGGGTCAGAGAAGTTGTACAGGAAGGATAGCTTGGATAGCAGGATGTCGTGGTCAATAGTCTGAAAAGCTTTACTAAAGTCCAGAAGTACAAGAATAGTTACTTCTTTAATGTCCATGACGTGTCTTATGTCGTCCGTCACGTTGATGAGCGCTGTGCAGGTGCTATGGTTGCGCCGGAATCCCGATTGGAGGGGATTCATTAGATTGTTTCGTGATAAGAAATTACGCGTTTGGTTACTGACAACGTGTTCGAGAGCTTTGGACAGAGCCGGAAGAATACTTATCGGCCGGTGGTCGGCGAGGCTGAGAACTTTGTTTGTTTTCGGCAGAGGGCGAACCTTAGCCAGTTTCCAAATCGACGGGAATATGCCGAAGGACAGGGAGAAATTAAAAATGCCTGTTATAGGAACGAGAACGTACGGGAGAATTTTTTTAATCATTAGAACAGAGATTTCGTCTATTCCCACAGCAGTGGATTTTATTTTATTGAGAGCTAACTGAACGTGTTCTGGCCGAATGGGTGAGAAGAAAAATTTTGGTGCGGTTCTGTGAACGGTGGTCGAAATCTTTCGTATTGTTTCTTCCCTTACATTATTGTCCAGTGTTTGAACTTCGCTGAAATATTCGTTCAACATTTCTATGGAGAAGTTTAATTGATCGTTCCTTTTTTGTTTACCAACCCCTAAAGTTTTCAGTTTTTTCCAAATAACATCCGAATTTTTCTCATAATTCAGAAGATCGTTCGCGAATCGACGCTTTGCTTTCCTGACCTCTTGGTTACAACGATTTCGTAATATTCTGAAACTTTCGAAACTGCCACTTGCCGACTGGACAACTGGCCAACTGGACGCTTTACGTCCCTCCGATGTTTGCCGTAGGCTCGATCCCTGGCTGCCATGAGCTGCCGCAGGTCGTCCGTCAACCACGGACAAGGGGGGCGAGAGACGCGTTTCTTTTTCACCGGGGCGTGCTTGTCGTACAACTGGAGAATGAAAGTGTTAAGGAGATTCACCTGTTGGTCGAGAGTGGGCAACGTGCTGATTACGTGCCATGGGAGAAGGGCGGCGTCGGCAGATAATTGCCCATCGTTTATGTTTTTAATGTCTCTGTAACATACAAGTTTGGCTTTGTACTTGGGAACGCGCAGCTCATAAGATAAAAATATCATGTCATGGTAAGAGATTCCGGGTACTGGGGTTTGTCCGTGACTTACTACGCGTGATGGGCTGGAAACAAGAATTGAGTCGATCCACGATTCAGAGGTTGGAGTGTGGTGAATTGGGTCGAGAGGACAGATGGAAAGGTTCAGAGCAGACACCGTGTCCCGGAAAGACGTGACTTCTTTCTTTGTGCAGCAGAGATCGATATTAAAGTCCCCCAAAATTATCGAATGTTCATAGTTGGGCAAGAAATTCCCGATTTCATTTTCGAAGTTGACGAGGGAAGTGCAAGGAGGTCGGTACACTACGGACAAAAGAACCTTTTGTTGTCTTACGGTGACTTCGAGTATGACGAATTCAGAAGAATAGTTATATTCTCCGTGAGATTCTCCTATTACTTTTGCGTTAATGTCTTCCCTTAGATATATTGCTACTCCCCCGCCCCTTTTTCCGATCCTGTCTCTCCTAAAGAGTTTAAATCCCGCCACATGCACCAGATCGCTCGAGAGGGACTCTTGCAGCCACGTTTCGGAGATTAAAAGAGCATCGATATGTTCGAGCGTGGAAAATATATTTTGGATCTCGAGGAAATGTTTGAGGGCGCTCTGGGCATTTATGTGCGCTACATTGAGGTTGCCGGCGGCGAAAGTTGACCTGGGTTTGGGAAAAAAGTTTACAATCGTCTGCCGTGAAGGGGGTGGGGAGGGGTCGGTCACACTTCCTGGGGAGAGGGACAAGTATCCGAGTTCCGCAAATGGGCTGGATGGGGGCGTTGCCAAATTTACAGTGACCAAATTACCGGTTCCAGCCATCGCAGAGAGTTGAATTTCAATTTGTTGGATGATCCGGAAAGGCATGCTATGTAAGGAATTATAAGTCTACTTACCAAGGCGGCAGAAGAGATGATGTTTGCAGAACACTGAAAACCCTTTGCAACACACTTAAGCACACACACACGCAGATAAACATATACACTAACACGGAAACACAAAAAAGAATAACAAATATATGTAGAAAAGAAACTTGCACAATGTATGTACAACACAGTTTTAAAATGGACGCTGAGCTTTTTTATGTCCATGTCTCAGGGTGTCCTTTCCCCTCCACGTTTACTCGATTTTTTGCAAGTCCTCCATTGTCGTGACCGAGATCTTATGCCCGTTGCTACGAAGTATAATGATCCTTCCATCCTGGGTCCAGACGTTCCTGGGGCCGTGTTGGTCCTTAGCCCTCTGCAGCACCTGATGTCGAGCGGCCGTCAGGGATTCTGTCAGAAGGAATCTTGATCCCTTCAGAGCTTTCTTTCTCTTCCATATAGAATCTCTCGTACGGTAACTGCAGAGGCGGAAGATGATGGGCCTCTTCCCGGACTTCACTGCGTCCGCCACTGTTCTCCTCTGGGGACCGATGCGGTGGGAACGTTCAATGTCATCGATGCTGATGTCCTGCATATTCAGGTTCTTCTGGATCACTTGAAGAACGAGCTCGTCCGTGTTCTCGCCGGTCGTTTCCGGAATGCCGTGCAGCAGGAGACAGTTTCTCCTGGAGTACATGTCCAGATCGTCGATCTTCCGGGCGTTCTCGTTCGAAGATCTCTTGAGAGCCTCGATGTCCAACTTTACGGATTTCAGCGTTTCTGCGGCCTCCTTTTTGAAATCCAGGAAGGCCGCGCTCAGATCTTGCAACGCCGGCTGGACTCCGGTGTCGGCGCTACCAAGGGGTGTCTGCTGTCCGGCGATGTCCCGCAGGCGGTTCTCAAACTCTCGAAGTCGCTCCTCCACGCTTTCCACACGGTTAGACACCACATTCAACGAGGGCTTCGGCTTTGTCATGGTAAAAATGCCGTAAAAAGTATATTCATATGATGTTTACGTCACCACTAAGAGGCTTGTCGTGAACACTGACAATGCTGGTACTTGATTATATGGAAGATGGACTTTGATCGTTAAATGTACCAGCCTAGTAGAAGGAAAGATATGGGAGCTCTCGCTATCCTTGCATCGTGCTGTCCGCCATCTTTTAACCATCTTTAACCATCTTATATATCAAGTTAAAACATCATGACACTTTGCTGAATGAGTTGAAAGGCGCTAAGACTTAAAATGTGCTAAGGGGACAGAGAACAGGCGATTGCTTTACAAGCCGTTAACATGTGCTGCTCCCGAACAGCGATATCTCATTATATCTAATCATCACGATCTCTTGCACAAACACTGCGTCATAAATGAAACAATAAAGAAAGATTCCGCCGACGGTTCGAGTTTGCTCTCGAATTAAAAATTAGCCAGTTAAGTTATTGAATTGTGAGTTAAGCTATAATAACTATTTTTTTCAATTATGCCTTCAATTTCTGATCCTCGTGAGAACCAAATAAAATGCCGCTTTTTTGGTGTTTTCCAAACTACACTCTCTTTGAGATTCTCTAATTAAAAAAACTTGTGGTCCAATCGTGACGAAATTTAAATACGTACCTCTACTGGTTAATTTTTTGATTGGAGCTCAAACTCGAGTTTCCATAATGTTTAATCCGACTGTAGACAATCATTCGCTTTCAGGTCAATTGCTCTCAAATAGTACCAACACAGAGAAAACAGGAATGGCATAGTCTCCCCCCTTTCCGTACTTTCAAGAGACCACCCTGGAATCAGCCAAAAACGGCGTCACCCACTCCCTCCCCTTCCTTGACGTCCCCTAGCCCACAAGCAAGAAAAAAAACAGCGTCGGAGATCCAATTGCGTACATGGGCCAATGTTGAGGGTCTCAAACAATTACCAAAATTCTGGTTTGAAAGATTGCATTAATACTTGTTATACAAAGTATAGCTAAATCTAAAGAATAGACTGGATAATATGGAGTCATGGACATCGTAATTCTACCTTCAACATTTTATCATTCCACATCATTGTCTGGATTCATCCACGAAATAGATCGGTGACGTAAAATAACCAAAATATAAATAGCTATATAGGAAACATTTTAATTGAATAGGTCGCAAATTCTTTCAAAATAATGTGACGTGTAGAAATGTTTATATTACAATCGAAGCAAGCAGGAAATATTTTTTTGCAAAATTGAGGGTAAAACAGGCAATTTTGACCAAATATTTAGTCTAAAATTGCATACTACAGTAAAATGTTGTTAACCGTAAGAGGCTGCTGGTAGATCAGAATGTAATCTTGATTTATTGGGGGGAGGCAAATGGTATATCGCCAAATGCCGTGACGATATATCGCTGACACGATATATGTTCTAAAATATCGTGACTATATATTGCCCAACACTAGTAAGAACTAATAACCTGGAAATAAAATTGAAAGTTTAATTCAAATATAAACGAAAGAAGGCAAGGAGAGGGGATTTAAAATTGTAAACAGATTTAATAAAGGATTCAAAGGTTCCTAGGTAAGCGAAGATATGTGGCCCCCGAGAAAAGTGAGTTTACACTGGATATAAAGCTTACACTGGATATAAAGCTTACACTGGATATAAAGCAAAGCAAACAGCCCGACTATTTATTAAAGTTCTTGAAAGAAATGGGCCAGAGGAAAAAGGCCATCCCTTTGGCTGGTCGCAAATCCGAGTTAACCAATTTTCAGGACCAAACTTGAAACCAAAGCTGAAGAAATGAAAACAGACAGTTTCTGGATCAGCGCTTCTTTCAAATATTCATTGCCGATAATTGCGAAGATGAGGGTGAATGGTAATAGGATCAGATTGATGAAGTGACAATCACAAACCTATATGGACGACACAACCCAGGCACCAGAGACTCGTTAGTCTGATAAATGCAATTTCAGGGTCAGACTCCAAGACACATATTTTGGCGAAGTACAAGATAATTTCGACTATATTCTTCTTATTCAATTTATTCGACATAGCATGCAGTTTTTCTTGCATAACAATTGTGTTACTGAATTCTAATTAGATTTCTTTATGTGTTAATATTTAGCGTACTACAAACTGCACGAGAAATTACGCTACTGGTTTTATATATAGCCTCATTAATCAGTTCCTCAGCGAGAGGAGGGGGGGGGTTGCAAAACTGATATAGCAGTCACCGTAATCAAGATGTCTCGGACTCGATTTTCAGTGGCGGCACATATAAATAGTATAAATACCGTCACAATAATAGCAAGGTGCTAAGGTGATTATGCATACCCATAAACCATAAGGTAAAATGGTTTCTGTGAAAGGGGGAAATGAACGTATGACAATTAAGGTAACATTGTCCAGATAGGCTACTGAAACACCCCTTAACACTCCCAAATAAATTAGTCTGCGCTTGCATATGTGTGTGAGGAGAAGGGATAGGGGAGCGTATAGTTTTTAATTCTATTACCCTCGTGTTTAAATGACATTTCAGAAGCTGAATATCTTTTCCCCGGCATCATGAAACATGACCTTGAGACTGCGTATCGTATCATTAACTAAATAACGGAGAAAAGGATGGTAATTTGACATTATTGATTGTTTTGGTGTAGTTCACTTTTCTTTTCTGTCACTTTTGACTAATCGCGAATATGAGGATGAGCTCTGCATTTCTCCTTATATTTAAGTCGCAATTAGTCATCATGCACAGTTTTTTCTTCCCAACTACGTAAGTTTGAATAGAAAAGAATAGTTACAAGGAACACAGACATTTTCTAGTAAAAAAGCATGATCTCGGCGCTTTACAAAAGTAGGAAAAACATTTTTTCTTTGTAATTAACAAATCACCCAACTTTTTAACCGCTACTGCCACTAGGCCTAACTATAACAAAGCGTATCAGGTTCAACTACAGTTTCTGCCTCGATCAATACTCTCATCACGGGAATTTTAACGTCCTTTCTACAACAATTCTTTTCTCAAAAGCCACGATAGTGCAGTTATGCAACGTGCGTGTATAAATTTTAGCCACAGAAGATCCTGCATGTGTAGGGGTTCGAGGAATAGAGTGTCTGCCAAATGGCAACCGTTACGGAGAAAGGGGGACGGGATGGATAAAGCCGAGTTTACACCGAATGTTCCCTGCAAACGTTATGAACTTTTTGTTACCAACACGGTTAACAACAGATGTTGTCAAAATGTTGGTAGCCATAACACTACTTTCACTTTACTTTTGTTAATAACTTTTGTTAACATTTTGGCTGCAAGATGCCGACAGTGGAGGACGTTGTACTCTCTGTGGCAGCATGTGTCATTTTGTCGAAACAGATAAGACCGAAGATTCTGGGTGAGACCTTCACTGCTGACAGGAGCTAATTGTAGGGGAAGTGCCCTTTGATCTGTAGCGACTTCTAGTGGATAACAACATTTCTGTTTCCAACACGGGAAATCTGTTGAAAACATGAGATGTTGATAAGAAATTCACAAGCGTTTTTCGAAATATTAACGACATTTGCTGGTAAAATGTGTGAGCAACCCCGGTGTAAACGCGGCTTAAGAGCATGGATAAATCCTGGAAAGTTTCGATACAAAGCTTGTTTTCCAACAGTTTTGTTATCCTGAATTGGTATTGAACTACAGCTAGGATCGTAGCAGTTAGTTAACACACTATTCTGTTCATCTTTTGAAACTTTTCAGGTACTACAAATCGACAATAACACTCGAAATAGACGATTACGTTACATTTACATGTAAATGTAATGTAATTGTTTGAGCAATGTTAATTTGTTCGAGCAATAAAATATAAATAAGAATTTAAGAACTAAGAATATGATTTACATTTATTGATTTTACAGTATATTGATTGATTTGGTGTTTTAAAGTCTGTTTTATGCACAGTAAAGCCAATCGAGACTCGACCTACAGTTTAAAGTGGTATCCCAACAACTATGTGCATCCACCTGGTATCGAACCCGTCGAACCTGGGACCTCTAATTTACAAGGCAACGACGCACAATATATTTCTTTCGGTACTAAAAACTTCCGTTTCACTTTACGGAGGGAATATAGAAACTTAGGAAAATATACTGGCTCTAAATTAAGAATCATAACATTCTGCAAGATGACATGAACTTTCGCTTCCTGTGCATAAGTAAATATTGAACAGTATTTATTGATTTCATTAAACAAGGGAACAAATGAAAAAGTGTAAGCAAAATAATTAGTTGCAAGTCTAGATTCAATGGTGACAGTTGTTGCTTGATATGTTGAAAATCTCGCCGTAACTGCCGACCTGAAGGCACCATGCAGTGCATATCAGCTCCCTCTCTCACGCTGTGTGGGAGTCCTAAACCAGCCTCAAATATGGTGTTAGAGATTTCAGAAACTGGAAAAATTCGATTGAAAATTTAAAGTTCATGGAAAACTTAAACTATTTTTACCTCGGAAAATAACAGTTGTCTCAATAATCAAATCGACTGAGGAGAATGTATTTTAAACTTTTTGGATGTTATTGTTAGTTCATTCAAAATATCTTGCTCATGATAACCTGTACTCAGAAGAAAATTGCTACTACGAAGGAAAATTTCATAGAACGTTTAAAAGACAGAAGGTAAAATTTTCCAAAATATTGAATTCAATGATTGTCTCTTCATTCCGTTTCCAGTCTCATAACTCTTATTTTGATCAAATATTGCTTATTTGATATATTCAAAATGTTTATGTGCAGATCTACCTGCTAATTTTATAGATCAGCGTTTAAAATGTTTTACATTATTAATGACTAGGCTATATATCTTGCAATTTCTTACGCAACTCACACTGTTTCACATGCAAAATTCTTTTTCACTTTCAACCTCTCTAGTGTATTCCAATTTAATAATTTGATTCCACCCCCAAATAATTTGAAGCTACAGAAAGCAGTTATAATTCCTAATATTTTTGCCTTACGAATTTGAAAAAAGTGGTACAGCAGCATGCCTGTGGTTTCATTTGAGGTGGGGGCTAAACCTAGGGCCTATTGAACGTAGAGGTAACTTTAGTAAATAAGGCACAAACGGGTTTTCCTCCCTCCTTATGTATGTGTTTGTATGCGTTACCCCAGAAAACCAGAGTAGACGTAGAGTGAGGTACCGACAGATTTTTTCTTAGTGTTTAGAACTAAGTTAAAATATTTAGAACTAAGTTACAATATTTAGAACTAAATTATAATATTTAGAACTAAATCAACCTTTTTATTTGTGTATTTTATTCATTATTCATAAATTAATATTCATATATTTATAAGACACAAATTATTCATAAACCAAAAGAGTTGATATAGTGTCAAATATTACAAATTAGTTCTAAATATTATAATTTAGTTCTGAATTTTGTAACTTTCTTCGAAACACTAAAAATGAAACTGCCGGTATTTCATTCTCATTCTACCTCTACTAACCAGGTAGTACATAACAGCGGTGTTGAGAAGCACTGGCCTGGAGAAAAAGATTAAAAAATTGCCTCAATGTAAGAGAGGTGGTCAGAATTGCAACAGCGTGTTTGTGTTTACATTCTTTAATTTACATATGTTTGCAGCCACTATTGGCGACGACAAAGGTGAATTATGAGTTACAGTTACAAAGGTACACTCATGCCCAGGCCAGAACTTGAACATACTTGATTGATTTATTTAAATTATGGACACGTCAGCACATTGGCCATTGCATTTAGCACTCACTTGGGTTTCCAACCGAGTTCTCACTGCTTTATTTGAAAATGTTGATTTTTCTCAAAATTTCGGAGTGGTTCTAGTCCCTTCAAGCCTCCCCCTCTTCTGCCTACGCCAGTGATTACAATGTAGACAAATACTAGAACTGCTGTGGTCCGCAGGGCAAACATGTCAACACAAAGCAGAGGATTATGCTGCCTGTGTGTCTGGGCTCCAGAGCCTCGTAATTCTGCAGAATGCGGCCCAGGCCATTGGCACGTGGAATCTCTACCCTTCACGAAAGTCACACCTTACACCACGCACAGGGAATCGAACCCGGATCCCTCCCTATGTAGGTTACCAGTATACCACTCAACACGCTCGACCACCGAGATATCTACATATGACCCAATAAAAAGCCCAGAAGAATGCTGCACGCTAGGTTGATGGAAATCAGATAGCCTAATACTTTTCACTGCAAGGAGGAAGTTTAACGACTGATAGAAATCATGCTATACAAAAAATATTAATTTTGTTTATTTTTTACTTCAGAAGATGTATACTTTCTTAAATATTCCCTCAAAATATTCTAAAGTTCATGAAATACTGTTGTTTTGTTAAACAAACTTTACTTCTTTCCTTCATACACGGGAACAGAACCACCTGTGTATCTTAGATGACGTCATACGCCAGAAGGGCGAGTTTTCAGGACCGCGTTGCATTCACCTTGCGGTCTTTCCACCATGGGAGAGGGCCAGCTCTAACCCCTATACATTTGTTCGTTCGTGGATTTCCCCTATATCACGTGTCCCTTGCAATTGTTGATATTGCATGATGTACGAAACACTCCGTGGTGATGTGGTTAGCACAGCTCGCTACGGCGCCAGGTGTCTCGGGTTTAAATCCTGGTCTAGACATTGGTGTCATTTGTTATTTCATATCATCCTCATCTTCGCGATTAGCCAAAGGTGGCAGAAAAGGGAATTAAAATAAACCAAATCTATCAATCAATTATGGAGATATTTTAGAATGAGTAATCTTGAATTTCAGTCTGCCCATTATTTGTTTTGGTCAGTTTATAAATACTGTGAATCCTTCTTACAACATCGCAAGTATCATAAATGTTTTGGATTTTGCTCAAGCAAGACTCCAAAGTTGTTGTTTTTAAGTCGTCTCTCTTAACGAGGAACGCTAGTGGCAACCCTGCCACGCGCCCCTGCTAGTTATGTCAGAGCAAGCGTTTGCTGTGTTGGGTTGCATACGTACAGGATAAGCGCTTTCTAGGTAAACTTTATAGGGATACGTTACTTGTTTTTATGATATCTACCAGCTCCCAAGCGTTGTTGAAAGAGTTTTGCGACACCCTGTATAGTAAACGTTCATGCAACTTCCCACTCTTTAAAATTATGCACTTTTTGCGTGAGGTCCGCCATCATAAATTAGGAGGTAGGAAAAGAAACGGATGACACGCTCACTCAACAAGAGGCCTTGCATCAGTGGTGCTTTCAAATCTGGGTCGATTAACAATTACAAAAGTCGGAACGAGTTTACGCCATAGATTGAGCTGATGCACTCGTATCCGGACTGAGATTTTCTGTGTCTTCTACAGATGACTGCAGGCATAGCAGCTTCGTCGACGGACAATATTTTCCAAATAACTGCCCTAAATCAAGAAATGTTCCAAAATAGTGGGACATTAAGTGAGATATAATATGTGGCCCCTTACAACTACATCCATGCAACACTGTAATGCACTTTACTTTACCCTTGCATGTTTCACATTCATATTATTTATTAGTATTTTTTGTGTTAAGACCTTTCCAACGACATTAAAGTCTAAAGTCTTAAAATACCACCATAAAATAGAGATTGTTCATTTTGTGCTCGTAGGCTTGTTTTGTTGCACTAAGTCGCTGTGTATTAGTAGCGACATGTTTTGTGCTGCCATTGGTTGGAAATGTTCCGTGTGTACGTCGATCCAAACTGTTTCTTTCAAGGTTAGTTGGTAAAACTACACACAATAATAAAACTAGACCGTATGATCGCAATAATCGAGACAGTTAGCTTCTTGTGCTTTTGTAGTCAGGTCAGTTCGTTCTGCCAAGACGACACCATATACTTTTTATAAGTAGTGAATTGAAAACATTTCTTGTGACTAAGAAATGTCTCCCTCTGTTGCTAATATCGGACTCTTGAGATAACAGTGCAGAATAATGGTTTGTTCGCCTCTACCTCAGTTTGGTGAAGCCACTTGTTTTATTGCGACATGTTATGAGAGTTTCTTAGTCGACATACCAACAAAATGTGACGCAACATCAGTTTAGGGTTGTACAGTCACGGACACTTCTGGGTAGTAATGATTCCATTGAAAGTCAATAGTGTTGCTACAACACAGAAGTGTCCGTGACTACAATATGATTATTTACCATAATATACTTCTCCCAACTCGGCCTCGAGAACATTGGTTCATTTCTTTTTCTTAATCGTGTTTTTTTATCCTGCGTTTGAGACTGGGTAACGACATGAAGACATACGATATTTAAACTTCTTGACTGTATGCTTGCTTTTGGTGCAAGTGGAAATCGTTTGTTTCAGTTGGTGTTTTAAGTCCGTTTTATGCACAGTAAGGCTAATCGGGACTGGACCTACAGTTTAAAGTGGAATCCAAACCACAAAATGCCTCCACCGAGTATCGAACCCGGGACCCCTTGATTACAAGGCGACGAAGCAACCACTACGCCATTTTTTAAGGAATACCCCTAACCGGAAGTATCCCCCGTTTTTCAGTATATTCTCAAGATTTTCATTTCTCGGTTATTCTCAATTTTCAGTTTTTCTCATTTGGACAAACACAAATACCCGTGCCTTACCCGGGACTCGAACCCGGAACCCCTGGCGTCGTAGCGCGCCGTGCTAACCAGTCCGCCACGGAGGTCGACATGGCCATCGGAGAGGCCTTAGGTGGAACTCGTACCCCTCCTACTTGACTGCGAGAAGAACTACCGACGTAAGAAAGGACCGGGCGTCCGGTAAAAAAGGCGCGAAAACGAAATGCTTGTGGTCTAGGTGATAGGTCGGAAAGATACACCAGCAAACTTCATGGTGTCACACCCGGAATTTTAGTCACCTATCAGAATCGAACTCAATACTTTATTCCGACTACCATATCCCTTTAACCATATCTTTCCTTTATATTTTGCATTGCCCAGCCGGCAATGGTAAGTTTTTAAGAGGCTTAGAAGAGTTGCTTCGACAAGGAAAACACTTGCTTATCAACTTGGCACAAAGCCATAACAGGATACAAGTTTACCGCATATGTCAGAGGTCTGCCCGCTGTGGTTGGTGACTGGCATTGTTTGTCTTCCGGAGGGAAAACACACGCTGTCAAGGGTTATCCCAGCTCAGCCGCAGATAGAAAGAAAGAGCTTCCTGTTTGTTTGCAGAGTTGATAAGGTTACACCATTCATGTGCCAAACAGAATGATTGATTTCCATAATTTCCTCATCCACCTTCCAAACCCAAAAGGCCAAACGTATTAACCTTTCATATATGGTAAAAGGAACTTTCCTCATTCTTTAGAAAATTGCTATTTCTTAGGATTTACCATAAGTCAGAGTTCAAAGAATGATACGTCAGTAGATGGCGTTAATAAACGACCCCACCCAGTGACAAGCCTTTTGTAGTTGTATAAAAGCTTAGGTTTTGCCTAAAACGACAGTTCAGTTCAGCTCAGCTCAGTTCAATTCCCATCAGTCCTGTTCAGAGGTAGAGAGAAGATTGTATTCAGAGTCTTTAGTTCGAACTCAGGTTCCAAGCCTGAGTTATGAAGCCAACGTCGCTAAGAGCATAGCTGCAAAGGTAATGTATGTGTTTTTGTATATTTTTATATACCAGTAGGCCTAACGAGCCCATGTAACTTTAAATGTTCATCGAGAAACTCCACAAGAAAGGAGATTCAATCAAGCAGATCGATATGTACTATTCAATCCATCACTCATGGCGAGTGAATACAGTAGAGGCTGTATAAAAACTAATATTGTAACATTTAACCAAAGAATATATGTTTATTAAGTTTATCTTTGTGTTTCTCTTTTATTCATCTTGATTTCAGAAGGTAATGCATACAAGTTCCTTTCCAACCGTCATAGTTATCATAGTTATAGAAATAGTGTCAAATTTCTATGGAAATGGAAATGGTGAATGCCAGTTGCTTTAAATTCTTAACTCCTAGAAGTTAAGTGGTGGAACCCCCATATATAATTGCCCTTTTCTCTTTGTATCTTGTACTCTTCTGCCGGGAGTACAGATGAGAAAAGAGTGTACAGCCCAAGAACCTAGTTCTGTGACCGGTGAGCGCAGTGGCTGTGAGATCCCTGGTGAGCCCCGGCAAACATATGTCCCACGGACTCTGAGGGTAGCCTAGTGGTAGACTTGGAAGTCTATGGTTCGAGTCAGGGTTCGTGACATATTAAATGGTGGAGGTGCGGGGCATCTCACCAAAAGTAGTAGTAAAAGTGAGAAGGCATCTCACCAAAAGTAGTAGTAAAAGTGAGAAGGCATCTCACCAAAAGTAGTAGTAAAAGTGAGAGAGCATCTCACCAATGATTGAAATTGTTGAAACTATGACTTTGGAAATACTTGGATGTCTGATCAAGAAATAAAAGAGACACGACGTAGCGAAAGAATTGCATCACGTAGACAAATAGAAATTCCGTGTATCCTTAGTGAATGTAACCAGCCTATAGCAGAAAGAAAAGTCACAATGCCGACCGATTCAGAAAGCACTAGTACAACGACAACGTCAGTTCCATGTCACGGGCGAGTACCGTCCGTACAACCCGACACGTTTTCAGGAAATAAGGGTGAAAATGTCAGACAGTTTATTCAGACCTATGAAAGGGTAGCAACCATATTGGGATGGTCCGAAAGGGATAAAATAAAGTACCTACCCGCGTATTTAAAGAATAGCGCATCTGATTTTTGGGAATTGCATAAGAGCACCTTAGAGGCATTAAATCTATTTTCTGAATTAAAAGCAAAATTAGAAGAAGCCTTTTCACCTGTCTATCCAGAAGGCGACGCTTTGATAGAACTTAGTGCACGAAAGAAGGGTGATGATGAAACAATAGAGCAGTATTACTACTCTATGTTGAAATTGTGTCAGAGAGCTGACCCACATATGAACACTGAAAGCAAAATGAACTACATTTATAGAGGACTCAGTGAGGACCAAGTTGAGAAACTCGTCCCCATGAGACCGGAATCATTAAGTGATTTGCTCAACAACCTTCGATTAATGGAAAGAGCTAAAAAACAGGCTTCATTAACGAATAGTGCGTTATCAAAGAAAAAGGTAACTGAACAAAAAGAGAAAGACGTTCTTTCATCTTTTGAAAATAAAGGACAAAATACATCTTTTACTAAGGCAAATCAAGGGTCTAATCAAGCACAGAATCGACCACAATATCAAATATTGCATCGACCCCAGAACCAACAGGTATCACAGAATAAATTCTTTCAAACCAGGTATAATCTTAGACCTAGACCAGAAAGACAAGAAACTCAATATCAGCAAGGAACAGGTAGGACATTTAGAAATCCACCTAGAAGTGATCTTCCTAAGCGTACTTTTACAGCAGAAGTAGCCATGCCACCTAGAAACGAGTATAGAGGCAGTACTTTTAGAGGCAATAATTATAGAGGTAACAATTACCGAGGTACTTTTAAACAATATAATCGTAATGATAAAGGTATAAATGCAAATCCGAATTCGAGAAACAACGATAAAAGTAACATTCAGTGCTTCTCTTGTCGAAATTTTGGTCATTATGCAAGAGAATGTCCACAAAGAAGAAGGTCCGACTTCGATAAGCGAACACCCACAGGTAATCAAACTCCCTTCAGAAATCAAAAAGGTGTACAAGAGGTAGTACAGAAACCAGTAGAACATCAGGTAAACGAAATGTTAGCCGAGATGTTAGTGTCGGAATTGCTTGGAAAAACGCGTTTGACGGAGGGTAATGACGCACTTACCCATGCCGTTCGAACCCCAAACGAGTAAGGACGAAGCGAGATGGGGATCGCTTCGTAAATCAGGCGAATTATGTAAAACCCCTACAACCATTAGAGAAACCGTTAAAGTCTGTGATATATGAGTCTCACCGTTATCCGAGACCACACTTATATGTACATTTATTTGGGAAAAAGGAATTAGCTTTGTTAGATACAGGATCGGAAATTAGTATCATTAATCCTGCATTATTGCCAGAGAAATTTGTTAGCAACAGTAAAAGGATAGGTTTAGTGAGTATTCGAACCTTGCTTGACACAGATTCAGATTTATATCCAGTCCATAGAGTATATTTTAGAGCAAAGGGCTTAAAAATGTGGATAAACTTTGTTTTTATGGAACCAAAAAGAGGAGAAAAGTTCTCCCCTGTATTACTTGGTAGTGATTTCTTTAATAAGTATGTGAAATGGATCAGTCCAAAGGAAATCTATTTAAAGCGTCCCAGTGAATTCCGGCAAATGGAAAGAAAAATTCCGTTGGTAAAAATGGACAGTAATGGCAATATTCCTTCATACTCTGGTCTTATAAAAGTTGTTAGTTTTCATTCCCAACTAAAAGAAAGTTGTAATCAAGAATCACCATGTGTAGATAAGGAGTGCAGATCCCTAATGAGGAGTGATAGTGACGTTCAAAATAAAGAAAAACCTAGTCAGATAATGTTAACTAAGCTCATTAATATTATCAAGAAGCTGAAGCAAGCCAACGCTTTTGTTATCAACCAAAGCGTCCTAACGCCAACTTTTGATGCCCACGTGATGTCAGAACGACGCCAAAATATCACGCCACTAAGCAGCAAGCACGTGATAACGTCCGGTAGCAACGCAGTGACGCCACATCAGCGATCAGGACTTAGCCACTCAGGAAACACCGTCGAGTCTTGCGACCGCACCCAGTTGCGCGCGCGAATGACGCCTTCACGTTTCCCTCCTGGCAACGGAACACATGATCGAGTCAACCAATCAGAAGCTATCTCAAGGAACGCCGACCGCACCCAAGTGCGTACGCAAACAATAACGCAAGATAGCAACGAACATAAAGTTTCGAGTAACTCAAAGCAAATCCACAGTGAGTCTGAACTTAGTGAGTCTTCACGTTGTGCTGGATCACCTATTGGAAAGCCACCAGCTACAGAGATTTTGAATTATCCGACTTCTTCACCAGATAATCAGGTAAATATAACTTCTTTGAAACATTCAGGTTTTGATGATAATTTTGAAACTAGTTTAGAAGCCAGAAAAGAGAAAAGAAAGAGGAGAAAGGAAAAGAAAGTGTTTAAAGTGATGGTCAATACGTTTCTTCCATCTCGTCAGCATACGCAGATCGCCGTAACTTATCCATGTACGACTCTAAAAGAAAGTGACAGTGAATATTTATTGGAACCTTCTGATGGTCTATACAATCAGTTTAGATGTTTAGTGCCACGAATGTTAGTGAAACCTTCCGAGCTAAAAGCTGTGCCGATAATTAATATGGGTTATACCAGTGTTAATATTCCATCCGGAACAGTGATAGGAAAATTGGAATGTCTTTCACCACTAATGCAACCCCAAGTGAAATCTTGTTATGCAGTGGATTTGGATGTGTTACACAGTGGAACCACTCCAGGGAAAGAAGATGAACATGACCTAGCAAAAGAGTTAGACATCAATCCCGAATTGACACCAGTTCAAAGGAAAGAAGTTCTAGATTTAGTGACAAGTTATAAAGACTGTTTAGCATGGACTGCCGATCAACTAGGAGAAACAGACGTTTATGAATTTACCCTGCCATTGAAAACGGAAACTCCTGTAAGCCAACCGCCTTATAGGACGAGTCCGAAGCAGCGTGAGTTTATCAAACAAGAAGTTCAACAGATGCTTGACATAGGAGTCATAGAACCTAGTAAATCACCTTATGCTTCACCTGTAGTACTTGTACCGAAGAAGAATAACGAGATACGTTTTTGCGTAGACTACCGCAAATTAAATGCCATTGCAGAGGAGGATTGTTATCCTTTACCACGTATAGATGATATCATACACTTTTTGGGAAATATCAAATATATAACCTCATTAGATTGTCGTTCAGGATATTGGTCAATACCAATCAAGAAGGAAGATCGCCCAAAAACCGCGTTTATCACGGGAGATGGTTTGTATCATTGGAAAAGAATGCCATTTGGTTTACATAGAGCTCCAGCAGCGTATCAGCGATGCATGGACCAAATTTTTGCTTCTATGAAATGGAATAGCCTTGCAGTTTATCTAGATGATTTAATAGTCTTCGCAGAAGACTGGAAAACAATGGTATATCGCTTGTCAGAAGTTTTAAAACGACTAAGAAGTGCTAATTTAAGACTATCGCCAACTAAATGCCATTTCGGATACTTTGAAACAGAAGTATTAGGATTTATCATAGGGAGAGACGGAGTAAAAACCGACCCCAAGAAAGTTCAAGCAATCAGAGAAATTCCGGAACCTCGGAATGTCACGGAGATTCGTAGATTTTTAGGAATGTGCGGATATTACCGACGATTTGTTAAAGATTTCAGTCAGCTTGCACAACCGCTTACAAAGCTTACAAGAAAAGACCAAGAATTTATTTTTGGAAAAGAGCAAAGAAGATCGTTTGAGAAACTGAAAGAATGTTTGATGAATGCTCCTGTATTAAGACATTTTGAACCAGGTATCCCTATAGAACTGCACACCGACGCTTCAGAATCTGGTATAGGTGTAGTACTATGTCAGAGTAGACCGAATCCAAAGGATCCGTCATCAAAGAAGAGGATTGTAAATCCGATAGCTTACGCTAGTAGGACCATGAATGGACCAGAACGAAATTACTCTATTGCAGAAAAAGAAGCATTAGCTGTAGTGTTTGGGATCACACACTTCCGAACGTACTTAATAGATCAAAAGTTCACCGTAGTGACTGACAGTCATGCCCTATGTTGGTTAAAAAGATGTAAAGACCTTGTAGGAAGATTAGCTCGATGGGCGATAAGATTGCAAGAATATAGCTACGACATTGTTCACAAATCAGGAAAGTTGCATTGTGCACCAGATTGTCTTAGCCGTATTCCATCTACTTCATTATCAGCAAAAGAAAGAGAAATCATAGAAGAAGGAGCCATCGTCGCCGTTGCCCAGGTTCATAAAGAGGTAGATAACACGGAGAAAGAAATCAAGGATATCAGACAAATGCAGAGAGAAGATTCAGTGGTAACACAATTAATAGCAGATAAAGAAACCGACCCAGATCAACTAAATGTACGATATTTTGAGATTAAAGATGGCATATTGTACAGAAAGTTTGGAGACCAATACGTGTTGGTAGTACCAGAAAAATTGAAAGGAGAAATTTTGAGAGAAGCTCACGATTCTCCTCTCACCGGAGCACATTTAGGAATAAGTAAAACTCGTGGAAAAATCACGGAACGTTATTATTGGCCTAATATGAAAAAGGAAATTATTTCATATGTTCAAGGATGCCCGACTTGCCAGCAAAGAAACCGTAGTGTTGGTAAACCTCAAGGTTTGTTACACCCGATACCTATTGGAGAACCATTCGCTCGTGTATCCACGGATATATTAGGACCGTTGCCAAATTCTAAAGGATTTCAGTATGTTATTACTGCAACATGTTATCTTACAAATTGGATAGAAGCAAGATGTCTGAGAACAACAACAGCGAAAACAGTAGCCAAATTTCTTCTAGAAGATGTCATATGTAGACATGGATGTCCTCGAGAGATACTTTCCGATAGAGGATCAGTATATATGGCAAAAGTAACAGAAGAATTACTGGAATTAATGAAAGTGAAACATGTATGTACCACAGCTTACCATCCACAGACGAATGGTAAGGTAGAGAGATTCAATGCTACGTTAGCCCAAATGCTAAGTAAATATGTAGAACATCATCAAAAGGATTGGAGTGATTATTTAAGATTGTGTGTTTTTGCGTACAACTGTTCAAAGGTAGATCAAATTGGTTTCTCGCCTTTTGAACTAGTATACGGTAGAAAACCAGTATTCCCTTTGGAGACAATGGGAATTGCATCACTTAAGACACAAGATCCCACCGCGCATACGACGCACCTATCTCAACATTTGGAAGACATACGCCAAATAGCAAGAAAAAGACATGAACAGAGACAGGTATATGATAAGAAAAGATATGATGAAAAAGTAAATGACGTACAATTTGTTGCAGGAGATTTGGTTTTGGTATACCAACCTGCGCACAAAATTGGATTAACAGAAAAGCTAAGACGAAAATGGAATGGACCATGGGAAATCATAAGATATTTGGGAAATAATGTATTCCATGTAAGAAAGTTAGTAGGACAAAAGGAAATGAACGTCAATGTTAGACGTTTGAAAAGATATTATTCGCCGAACCAATGGTAATTACATTTGTTTTTGAAATGTAAATCAGTAAAGACTAAAATCACAACGACTCAAAAATGGAAGGAACTCATCCTTAACACGCATACATTTGCACCTTCTTTAAACGAAGTGCAAACTAGCGTTGAAATAGAAGGTAATCCGAAAAAGATCTAATACGATACGATACATAAATGGAAGAATTGTATGTACATCTTTCATGGTATATCTCATTTTTCATCCTCACACTTTCGTCAATTGAATGAACTGGCCATTCATTTAAAAGACAATCATTTTATTCATCATCTGAATATTCATTATTTCTATTCAAATGTATTAGTCCACGAAAATATATATATTTGCTATTTATTGCAAATCATACGTATATCTTCGCCTATATCAGGATTTATCTTTAACAGGTTCTACTTAAAGATTGACCCAGCTGATATCTCATCTGAGACAATTTAGGATCTACATCCTGTTTCTTCTCACGAAGAGCAATAAGAAGTTAGGTGAGTTAAGAAACCTTATGAGTTGTGTCACCAAATAAGTGTTTTGTGATTAAATGTCCGATTCTGCAGCCGAAGGAGAGTTAAGCAAATTAGATATTTTTGAAGTGTTATTAATACCAGACGCCGTCCGAAGACGAGTACAAGAGACGATAGACGAAATTCTAATCGAAACGTTTATTGGTTATTCTTTAATTGAAGTTAAGAAGAGTATAGGACCAAGCGCTCTTGTTTTCCTTGCACAGAGCCTTTGTTCATATTACGTCCCATTTGCAAATTATCAAATAAATCCCGAGATTAACGGAGGAGTTCAGGAAATCCAATATTTAGAGTGGAGTAGATTATTGTTTAACATTAAGAGAAATACAGTTACAGCTTTGTCAGAGTGGAGAAAGAAATACGGATTGAATTGGAAATTAAAGGTTACTACCGATTCAACAGGACATATAAAACTTGCACGCATACCAAACCCTGCTAAGAAAAGATCAGGTCATTGAAAGTAAATGTCATTACATTATATAAAGAAATATCCTCATATTCCATTGGAATTGGAAGATAGAAAGGTTAAGTATAGAGAATTTTTGCTTTATTTCTTTGATACGAAACGATATACAGTAGATCAAGTTTTAGCAAACCAGAGCATAGCCAAATTTGAGTATGTGTTAAACGATATACTTGCCAAGGTAACCGCTGTAAACTTCGCCGACGTGTATTACGTACTAATAAGAAGATTGTTTGAATTGTGTACGCCATACGGTCCACCGCCGTTAGTAACTATACAAACAGTACAGAAAACAGCGCCGAACCAATTAGATACTTTGTCGAGGCCATTGAAGAAGAGAAAGTTAAATCAATGAATCTTCAACTGTTAGCCATTGTACCCGATAGAAGTAAGATACATTGTCCTCATTGTGAGAGACAAGAATTAGCCGAATTCCATGATTTCGGATATAATCGACTGTATTGCATTAACATGCTTTGTCGATATTATCGACAGTATGTTATAAGACAAGAAAAGGAATATTTGTTTAAAGCACCATACTTCTTAAGACTACCTAGAAGCTATTTTTGCAGACATTGTAAAGAATTTTGTCATAAAAGTGTCCAGCAACATACAACTTGCTTAAGGTTTTATGAAGAAAGACCTTGTGTTTTTGACAAATGATGGATTCCATACCCAGTGATATGATTGAAGCTATGAGAAGCATAATACCCGATGGATATTGGAACAATAAGTGTAGTCTGTTAGTAACGCATGTAGGTAGATTTTCTCTACCATATTTCTGTTATCCACCGACCCATCAGTCAATAATTTATACGACAAGACGACATTTCACCTTCCCTTATGAACCTCTCATTAGAGCCACAAAGGTCATACAAGAATATGGAGAAGACCCACATAAATCATTGTATGTTTATGAATTACGGAACTTACGACATGAGGACGAAATTCATGTAGTCCAGTGTTTTAAGGACCTAGTCAATGATGTTTTATTTGAACAACATCCTACTTTAATATTGCATCAACCCGGAAACCATGTTGATGATATTTGTTTGTTTATAAGAGACTATAATGATAGAATCCCAAAAGTAAAACTTTTTCCTTTTAGTAAAGTAAATGGAGAACTTAAGTATATCAGGTAATGTTATACTTTCTTCCTCCCCAGACACAAACCAAGGAATTCACAAGATTTTGATGGCTTTGGATCTTACTAGACCCGACTTATGGACTTGGATTCTAAAGAATGTATACTCTCTGTTTGACGTACAACATTTACTATTTCGAGGAAATTATATGATTAAAGAAGGGACATTGTTTGAATGGAAACAATTTTTAGATACTAACGTAGAATTTGCCCTTACACATGATCTGGACATAAATGCTTTTCTTCAGAAAGTTGCAAGGGATACAAAGAAGTTTGTCTTAGAAAATTTCCAGAAATACGGTAGTAAATGGTTATTCACATCTGCCTTTGATAGGGAAACAAATACTATAAAATTGATCGCGTATATCAACCCAGGGAAGAATATTCCAACATCAAAGTAAACAGTAGTGGTAATATAGTTATAAGTATAGAGGAAAAATGGCTGAAAGTATCAGGGACACTTCCATTGAGCAATTATTGAAACAGTACGCCCAAAAGGAATTAGAGCTCTTAGAACCTGAACTAGAATCTTCTAACACCAGTAGTACAGTTAATGAAACTTTACCCTCTAGTGTTACTTATAGTATGTTTGAAAAGGATTTACCATTAGCAGCTTCTAGCCCAAAGACGCTTGTGAGTAAGGAAATAGTAACAATATCAGATCATGATACTATTATAGAGATTTTGGATGCTTCCTGCATTGAAAAGTCATTAGGGAGAGGGACTATCACTATAAACAGTGATGACCCTTCTTCCAAAGAGACAATTACAATTTCTTCTGAAGAAGAAAGTGATATTGTTGAAGTCACATCGAGATGTTCGACAATGTCTATCAGTACACTATCTTCAGAATTTTCTGATTATTTTGACTTAGGAAGAGCCCATAGTTCAATCGAACTAAGACAAACCCAATTAGAAAATAAAGCAAGTAAGGAGAATGTTGAAAAGGTAAATGAAGATGCAAATACAAGTGGAAATGACGTAACTTCAAAGGTAGTAGAAAACCAAAAGGTATCTACAGCTCAGACCATAAAAATAAAGGATATGTTAGAAATAGCTAGCCTTACACATAAGTTTATGAAAGGTTCTTTTAAGAAATGTTTTGTAGCAAGAGAAAATAAACACATTCCGTATGGAACAAATGTTTTATCTTTAGTAACATCTACTACGATTCAAGGAAAATGACAATTGAAAGATCTTATACGAATTATATTCGTTTTGGTTTAAGTTTGAGACCAAATAAAGTAGATAGAGAAATATGGCTTAAGCAAAATGCCTATCAATTAGACGCTTATATACAACGAAGTATACGGATGTATGGTGATCAGTGGAAATTTAGTTGCCACTTTGATCCGACTATAGCTAAGCTAAGACTTGTTAGCCTACCTATAGAACCACATCCTATTCAAGATTGAAATATGAGTAACTACATTTCATACATGATGTACTAAAATTTCTAACTTTGTAATAACCACTAAATTGTATTTTTAGTTTTCTAACCAGTTTCAGAAATCACAATACTTTTTGGAAATACCAATCAACCGGATAGATCCAGACGAAACCGAGCCAGAAGATGACTCGCCTATTGTTTTTGGAAATCTACTTCGGTGTACTGGTAACTATCTCTTTTCAGGTTTATGGAAACCCATTACCACCAATACGTTTAGTATCAGGAGGATACTGGAATATCATTAGTGGATTAACCATGTATGAAGCCACGATCCCATTAGTATATGAAAATGTATTAGTCAAACCTCCAGTTATAGAACCCAGTTTATGGAAAATTTCAAATTCAGAAAGAAGTCATTTATGCAATGAACATGAGGAAACAGATTCATTATTTTGTTTTATAGATGAAGCCATAGGACAATTACAAGAAGCTTTTCTTGCACATTTGAATAAGTCATCCTTAGAATTTCCTACAGAGGAATATTTTGAGTATGAATCAACTAGAAAGAAAAGAGGACTTCTACCATTCTTAGGAGATTTCCTTGGATGGTGTTGTTCAGTAGCAACAGATAAAGAAGTTCAAAGTTCTAAAGTAGAAAATCGTAAATTGAAGCAAGCAATTTTGAAGATCACTAGAAGTTTAAAACATTTTGATAGAGATATAGTCACCATTAGATATGGATTAAAAGATATGGCTAAACAGATAAACAAATCACTTGATGCAGTAGAAGGAAAATTTGAACAAATTCGATCATTAGAGAACTTTCATTTCGAGGAATTAAAGAATATGTCCCAGAATTTACAGTATAAAGGATTACTGGAACAAATGCGAAACATGTTATTCCATAAGATAATGTTAAATCAGGTAATAGAACAGGAATATAGAGAAATTCAGAATGCATGTTTTCATAATACTTTGCCCATGACTTCTATTAGACCACCAACTTTAAGAGAGGATTTAATCAACATAGCCGAGAAAATTACTAAGAAAGGTTTTACATTAGCCATTTCACTTAATAAATTAAGTCAATATTATAGTTTACCAATAACGCAGTGTATTTTCTCAGATACAAACGTAGTTTTTCATGTTAAAATCCCTATAATCAGGATAGGAGAAAGAGTATTACTAGAACGATTTCAGACAGTACCATTTAGATGGCATAATTCGACATGTATATTACTACATTCCACAAGCTACGCAGCCACTACAAGTACGAGTGTCAGAATGTTGTCAGGAACCTTCCTTTCAACATGTAATCCTCACACAGATAAATTATGTTACTTACCACGCTATGGACACGATGCTGTAATAGGCACCGGTTGCCCACAGAAGATTAGAGAGGGAGCTACTATAGAAGAGTTAGCAAAAGTTTGTACATTTCAATGTACCCAGGGAAATCCTATAGTTATCACTGAAATATCGCCAGACAAGTATGTAATAACCAACGCTCTAGATGAAATTGAAGTAGAATGTAATGGAAACAAGCGTAAATTTCCTACTCATGGTAATCAGCCAGGAGCCAGTGAGTTAGATTTACCTTGCACATGTTCTGCTAAGATTAGTGATGATGTGTTCATCCCTCAAACTTTTCCATGTTCAGACAATGCTGAAACGAACTTTCAGATATCTAGAGTTATCCCTGCCAGTTGGTCTCACATACCTACATTAAAAGTCACAGATATGAAAACAAAACAAGAAATGTTAGAGTTTAAATCATTTCAGGATTGTTTAGATAATAATTGGACACAGAAACTACCTCATATCTATATTAAACCCACAACTGAAAATCAATCAGTTACCGATAGAAAAGAATTGTTAGATGAAGTTGAAAATATGGTTACAGATATAGGAAGTGAATTAATACCTTCAGATACCACAGATAATTTAGTATTTTATCTTTGGAATGGAATAATTAGCATTCTATTATTATGGTGTATTTTTAAATTAAATCGCACAAATCGATTAGTACAAAATGTTGCTATACCTATGAGTGCTATACCATTAAGTCAAGTAGAAGCTCATGCTTGTGAATTAACAACTATCGAAGAAATTGCTGTTTACATATGTGTAGTAATTGCATTTTTGGTCATAGTAGTTACAGTTTATTTGATATGGATGACAACTTGTAAAGAAATTCGAGAATTTAGAGATAGTGCATTAAGAAGAGCAAATGTAAGATCAAGTCTTGATGAAACGAGAATAAAATTTCATAGTCCAAATTTTGAAGGGAGGCCTAGTTGTGTATCATTTGAAACTAGCGCTAATCTTACAATGGAACCACAATACGCTACATTAAATAGAACATCTTCATCTTGACTATCTATATTTGTACTTCTTACAAATGTTTCATTATTGTCAGCTTTACAAATACCTACTTATATAAGTTCAGGATTGCAAATAGAAGAGTTAAGCTCTCCTATATATTATGAAACATCTTTGCCTATTATATATGAAATAACCATTTCAATACCACAACCACATGTAATTGATTGGGAGAATATAATTTCACGCGTTGGTAATCATACCTTTAACGCTGATCCTCTTACATATGGTTGGCAGTATTTTAGAATTGAAAAAGTGCATGTTAAAACACTTTTTGTAGATAGAAAAGGTTATGACATTATAAGAAGTAAAATTTATGATTCACCAGCCTTATCATGGTTAAATTTTAAAACCTTATCAGTATGTACAAATGAAAATTTGATGTTATTAATAAGTTCTTGTCAACAAAAAGTCATAAATCCAAAATTGATATCATTTGCTAAACTTCAACAAGATTTGTTAGCTGTACAACAAAAGTTTGTAAAGACTAATCATTCTATAAGTATCGATGTTACGAATTTAGGACAATTCTATAATGTACCTTTAGCTGAATGTGTAATATCAAAAAGCAAAGTGTTGTTTGCCATAAAAGTTCCAATCATTTCAAACCAAAGACGTTTACGCAGTTTCTCAGTAAAACAAATATACTTCAGAAAACAAACAGAAGTTTGTAGTGTGTATAATGAAGATATGAACATAGCATACGATGATAATTCTAAGAATTTATTAACAACTGAATGTGATATTGTTAAAGATACCTTATGTTTCGTTCACCCGAAACATGGATTTTTGAATAAAGTTGAGAGATGTATCATAGCTACCCTAACAAAGAATGTGCATGAGATATACAATTATTGTAATATGACATGCACTAAGAATAACAATGATCTTGAGTTCTATAAATTTAATGTTTCTACTCAAGCCTTTGTTGGAAACAAAGAATATAATCGTACTTTACGCATTGTATGTAAAGATATTGAAATTAATTTTCAAGTAGAATTTCAATATGGTGTTACTTTAATTCATTTAGGTTGTTCATGTTACATTAAGTATGATGAAAGACTTCATATACGAAGTACTTTCCCTTGTATATTACCTACAGATACTACAGCGAGTATAAGTCATTTAATCCCACTGACGTGGATAGACATGAATAACAAGAACATAACTATACCTTACTTATGTCATAAAGAAGAATGTCATATAAACTTAAAACATACAAAATACGAAATATCTATTATGTTATGGTTAACAATATTAACTATACAGACATATTTACTCATATTTTATATAATATGGAAAGTGTATATAAACACATGTGAGTGTAAAAGACCACGGTCTTATAATGGAAGGATAAGAGTACGAAGTATGAATATTTCAAGACCAGTACCTTCCCCACCTGTCATTCACTATGAATCCGACAGAAATTATGAAGAACCAATACAGGTAGTAAATCTAGCAGATTCAAACGAACCTGAGTATATCACTGTTGAACAAGCAAATAGGTTACATCACGTGTAAATCCTAAAGACACTATATTGTCCAGAGTGTAATATCATAATACTATGTTATAAGGTAATAGAAAGTATATACATGTATTAATATATTGTGTGTATATTCCTTTGTATAGGAATGGAGCATGAACTCAATATTAATTAACTAGTGATATTTCACAAGGACCCTGCACAGTTTATTTTGTAGTGTAGTACGACAATTTAATCGTCCTAACACAAACATTTTATCAAGGTGTTAACTACAGACATACGTGAACTTATAGTGAAAATAATGATGAAATGTAAACTGTGTCGTGAAGAAAGAAAATAGTGCACACATGAACTTATATGAAAATAATGTTACGAATATCTTACATACTATAATCAAGCAAATCGTCAAAGGATATATCTATATATACATACTTACATATTCATGTAATCCAATATATTCAGTATAATTACTTGACTACATTCTAATCAACTGTTTATATCATATATATATATAAATCTTTTACTTTTAACAAACAATATGTTATGTTGTCATAAACTTTTAAATTAAGTTTAATTACTTTAGGTTTTTTTTTGTGCAATTATGCAATTGGTAAGGTAGTGAGATGATCGTTATTTCTCGTTGAAGAGACAAAGATAACGAAATCATGAATATTTCCGGCATAGACCCTCAAGTTCTCATACAGCTCATGTTAGCTGAAAATGATCCATATGTCAAGTGGCATATAAATAAACAAGTAAGAAATGCTAAGAATCGAAGAGAAAACAAATTGTTCACAGCATATATAATGCAAAATCCAATCTTAGTATTGGACAAATTTATTCGATATGCCTACGATAGAGCAAATATTTTCTATCGATATGGAGAAATCGAACCAATTTGTCAACCTTTTAGGACAAACTTAAAAGAGTTTATGTGTTTTGCCTTAAGTAAATGTAAAAGGACACGAGAACAGAATTTGTTACATCAACATGTTCTCAAATGTATATTCAGAGTAATAGAAGAGTATCATGAAATTCTTGTACCAAAAGAATCTAGTGTGTTTAACACCTTTACTTTGTTATGTACGGAGGAAAAACCCTTCCCTACATTGATAGCTTATTCTCATGTATCAGAAACCAAGCCTAAGCCCAGTCTGCTTAGAGCTCTTCTTACAGATAATAGTGTAAGGATCTCATTAGATCCTTTTGATCCTTTTCATTCAAGGAAAAACATGTATGATGCTATGGAATTAGTATCACTTAGCTTTTTGGTCAGGTTATATTCCTGAATATAACTACTTTTTAATGTCTAGTTTCTCTCAATGTCATTCTTTAGTATCATTTGTTATATATGCTATTAATTCAAGGTTTTAAGGTAAAACAAAGTATGTTTGTATATGTATAATCATGTTATGCCAACCTATAAGTTGGTTTGATGTAAAATTTTAATCAAACTTTTTGTTCAGGTTTGAAACATAATTATTCATCCTTTTAACTTATGCAGCACTTAATTTGTAAGCTCACAGTGAAGTTGGTTTTGTTTTTATGAATCCACTAGTTGATTTAAGTCTGTCAACGGTACCCAATGTTATCCAATGCAATCTGCATAAGTAATGATATTAATTAACCATTTGTTTGTGGTAAAGTCTGAAAGAAACCCCAGGAACAAGTATAGCAGCTATCGCAGCATAAAGCCTTGTAAATGTCACCGAAACAGATTTATTTCACCAAACGTTAATACGCAAACCCCGAGAAAATGAAACATCAGGAGATATTTCAATCTCAGGTGGAGGGTATTGTCACACCCAGAATTTTAGTCACCTATCAGAATCGAACTCAATACTTTATTCCGACTACCATATCCCTTTAACCATATCTTTCCTTTATATTTTGCATTGCCCAGCCGGCAATGGTAAGTTTTTAAGAGGCTTAGAAGAGTTGCTTCGACAAGGGAAACACTTGCTTATCAACTTGGCACAAAGCCATAACAGGATACAAGTTTACCGCATATGTCAGAGGTCTGCCCGCTGTGGTTGGTGACTGGCATTGTTTGTCTTCCGGAGGGAAAACACACGCTGTCAAGGGTTATCCCAGCTCAGCCGCAGATAGAAAGAAAGAGCTTCCTGTTTGTTTGCAGAGTTGATAAGGTTACACCATTCATGTGCCAAACAGAATGATTGATTTCCATAATTTCCTCATCCACCTTCCAAACCCAAAAGGCCAAACGTATTAACCTTTCATATATGGTAAAAGGAACTTTCCTCATTCTTTAGAAAATTGCTATTTCTTAGGATTTACCATAAGTCAGAGTTCAAAGAATGATACGTCAGTAGATGGCGTTAATAAACGACCCCACCCAGTGACAAGCCTTTTGTAGTTGTATAAAAGCTTAGGTTTTGCCTAAAACGACAGTTCAGTTCAGCTCAGCTCAGTTCAATTCCCATCAGTCCTGTTCAGAGGTAGAGAGAAGATTGTATTCAGAGTCTTTAGTTCGAACTCAGGTTCCAAGCCTGAGTTATGAAGCCAACGTCGCTAAGAGCATAGCTGCAAAGGTAATGTATGTGTTTTTGTATATTTTTATATACCAGTAGGCCTAACGAGCCCATGTAACTTTAAATGTTCATCGAGAAACTCCACAAGAAAGGAGATTCAATCAAGCAGATCGATATGTACTATTCAATCCATCACTCATGGCGAGTGAATACAGTAGAGGCTGTATAAAAACTAATATTGTAACATTTAACCAAAGAATATATGTTTATTAAGTTTATCTTTGTGTTTCTCTTTTATTCATCTTGATTTCAGAAGGTAATGCATACAAGTTCCTTTCCAACCGTCATAGTTATCATAGTTATAGAAATAGTGTCAAATTTCTATGGAAATGGAAATGGTGAATGCCAGTTGCTTTAAATTCTTAACTCCTAGAAGTTAAGTGGTGGAACCCCCATATATAATTGCCCTTTTCTCTTTGTATCTTGTACTCTTCTGCCGGGAGTACAGATGAGAAAAGAGTGTACAGCCCAAGAACCTAGTTCTGTGACCGGTGAGCGCAGTGGCTGTGAGATCCCTGGTGAGCCCCGGCAAACATATGTCCCACGGACTCTGAGGGTAGCCTAGTGGTAGACTTGGAAGTCTATGGTTCGAGTCAGGGTTCGTGACAATGGGTGACGTGGAAGTAGAGGTCAGGTGATCAACAGTTACTGTGATTGGGTGGTTGCAAGGAATGAGATTTATAAAACGTTTTATTGTTCGCTCCATTCGCGAAACAAATATTTCTGTACGCTTCACATCAAGTTTATACGTCAATCATTCATTACGAGTATTACAATTATGCCCTATCTCAGGGGATCCCAAACTTCGTAGTTTTAAAATTTTTCCGCAGCGCCCAAGTCAGAATGTAGGCATAGGCCTATGTAAAACTTGCAACGCTAAGTTAGTGTTGTTAGGTTGCTTGCCTTAAGTTAAAAAATAAGCACATATTTCAAATTCAGAAACATTGTTTATGTAAAAAGGACCAAATAAGCAAATGTTTGAAACAATCATATCTAAAACCATCTGTAGACTAACAAGTAAGTGGCATTTCAGTGAAAATATCGCACCCCGGGGCGCCGCGGATCACACTTTGGGAACCACTGCAATATTCAATTTTGAATCCGTTTATGAAGAAAGGTTTAATTAAAATGTCGATTAAGACTCAACTCACACCATTATAAACTTGGATAGTTTTACTGTACTGGACTTCTGGTAAATTAACACTTAATTCATTTTACAAAGAAATGAAATAAGTGAGTTTTTCCTTTGCTCGTTTTGTTCAAATGTACAGTCTACATGGAACAGCCATCTGAAGCACCACCCTCCTCCACAAACTTAATAACTCCAACAGAAGTAATTTTTTATCGACTATAGTCTCCAAATTCTGTTCTCACGCAGAGAGACAAAATCGTAACAATTCTATTGCGAGTGACCCTTCACAACGATGAAGAAAGTGAGATCCTAGTTCCAGCAAATACATTTTTAGGGCCGCTTCGGTAGATTATAGTGCACGCTGAGTGTGCACAGAAAATAGAGTTTCAAATATAATGAGTGGCTTCGCAAATGACCTGCGGAGACTGTATTTGTATAAGCATTCTCTTCCTTCCCTGAGGAGAATTCAATAAAACAATGGCTTGGTGTAGTTTTCAGAGGCGAGAGGCACGTGACATGCTTAACTTGCAAACCAGCATTCAGAAAGCGACAGGACAAGTTGCATGTGTCACTCTGATTAGGCAATTTTCTCAATACCGTGCTCTTGTTAGCTCATGCGCGGTGAATGTTTTAATTTAAACTAACTGTGCGAGTGTCGCTTGCCGCTTGTAGCTTCTGTGTGAATGATCCGTGTCGCTTGACGCCTGTCACTTGTCGTCTGTCGTTTGCAGCTTTTTTGCTTTGTAAGGGAGATTTCACACGAAAGCGACAACCAACACCTGTCCCTTGGAAGCGAACCAGCAGTAATGAATTGAACCTTTCGAACAGAAGCGACACGACAAGATGCAGGTGTCGCTTGTAGCTTGCGTGTCGCTCTGATTTGCCAGTTTTGTTAATACTGTGCATCATGTCGCTTCGTACTTTTGTTCTCGCATGCGCGGTGAATGTTTTGCCTTATATTGAATTTTCTAATGTCGCTTGTTGCTTTGGTATAAAATTTCCATGTCGCCAGTCGGCTGCCGTTTAAGCAGATTCCAGACCGAAGAGTAACCCGACAAGCGACAAGCCTCGGTAATCAATGCTACGTTTCGAACTGATACAGCACGGTAAGCTGAAAATATTGCATGTCGCTTGGTTGTGTCACTCAAACTTGCTATTTTATCAATGTTGTGCATCGTGACGCCTCCACTTGTTGTCGTGCACGGGCGGTGAATGTTTTAGTCTACAAGACAAAAGGGACCCGTGTCTCTTGTCGATGTGGAAGCACACTGTCGCTTGTCGCCTCCGTCAGAATTCTTCCCCTGACCCCTTCAAGGATACTTCAGATCGAAGCGACAAGTGGCAGGCGACAACCGACAGGCAACACTGGCATGGACGTCAGCAGGTTTTTTTTCAGGGAGGGGCAAGGAAGGTATTTTTCCAGGGGGGCAAATAAGCCACATTTTCCCCAATGTTCCCTCAAAAAACATTGCTTACATTTTAATTTATCATGTTCGTGCATTAATAAACACTCATTATTGTGGCTGAAATGAAATTATATGTGTGAAATATATTATTTGTTTGACTTTCATTTTCCAGGTGGGGTCACGGCCCCCCTTGCCCCCCTTCCGGACACCCACGAACACTGGGACTTCAATCTAAAGCAAGAAATTCACCGCTCATGCTTGAAAAACCTAATGCATCGACCCGCAAGCGACATGTGAAGCTTGCCCTCTCGCATCAATGCGAAAGGTCGAACTGATTACTGAGGGTTCAGTTCCAAGGGATACGTATCTCTTGTCGCTTGTTACATATTGCGTTTCGCTTGGTAGCGTTCCAATAAAGAGCTTCGTTTCACACAGTTGCGGCATGATAGGCCACACAAGCCTGCTTTGATTTCTGAAATCTTCAAACAACACAAAAAAGTACGCAAAGTAAAAATTAGATTCAGCGATTAGGGTAAATGTAATTATTTTCTCAATTCCACAGTGGGGCAAAAACTCCTTAAGTACGCCACTGACTGCGCCGCAGTTAATCCCTTCCTTACTCCGCCGCGAGAGGAACTCTTCCTTTCCCCCTCCCCTTCCGAATGCTCTGCGCCGAGACAGATACACGCAAGCTACGCGCTCTCAATTGACGCCGTAAAGCGCGTTTCACAACTATTGCCCAATTCGGTATGGCACGTAGCTGCTTACACACAGGAAGAAATCATGTGACGTACAAGAATTGTGATTGGTTGGACGGGTTTTGCAATATTGAATGGTACCCACAACGGATGCAATTGTATTAAAATTACAACACGTAAATCAGACAGGTGATATTGGTACCAGGTTCCAACAAGAATAGTAACCATTTTTTCGTCAGGAAAACTGCATAAACGATAATTTTCAAAAACCACGGTGGTATTTGTAATCACATGCATGGTCTCGACATTTTAAAATGAATTTGATTATGCTAATTTATCAAATTATAGTGGTTCCAACAACATATGTACACTCACTCGGGCCTTATAAGACCACGTTTACACGTATGGGTGGGTGTGGGTGTGTGTGTGTTAATACGTTTGGCGTAGTTTTAGGTGTGGGCAAAAAAAATATCAAGAGGGGCATATTTTTGACAGGTTTATGGACAACAATCTCACAGAAGTGCCTTTTGTAAGTGTAGACAAATCAATCTGAGGGGGGTCATACTTTCTCAGGAAATTCCCGAGGGCATTTTTACAAAAATCGTGGATTAGACAGGGTTCCACACTTGAGCAAGAAGCTCATATGGGCATGTTGAGCTAGTTTTAAGTGTAGGCAAATCTGCCAGAGGGGGGCTCATACTTTCCGGTCCTGGTTATAGGTCAAATCATACTACTGGTTGGTTCCGTAATTTTTCTCTCCCATGCGCATCTACACCACACACGCAGGCGAGGGGCGCTGTCCATAAAATCCCTCCATGATTATCGGTGTTTGTACATACCAAAACACGTTTTTAGGATAGAGTAGTGAAGCAACACGTTCGCTTCGCCAGCACTTAAAAATGGCATAAGTATATTTGTCAGGGCCGATTAAGATTCTTATGTAATTTTGCTTATTTGGTGTATAAAATGGATTGATTTATATAAAAAACGTTGTAAATACGGAATTTTCATGTAAATTTTACAATGATGCTCATGCGCGTCACAGGCATGGAGTTTGAATTGTTATTACTCTGTGCCGCATGCGTCATGTTTTATTGACGTAGGTAACATTAGTTTTAGCACAGCGTGCGATATTTTCACAATATTGTATTTTTCTAAATTTCGCATGTTCCATTTAATAAGACAACTTATTATATTACAATGCAATATAGTTAATATTATATACATGCATCCACACATAGTTATTATATAACGCCGTATAATATATTAAAATGGCAATATTGATGCATAATTGGTTCAATAGTTTGTTAGATTTCGATTTGGTTTATTAAACCTTGCTTTTCACCCACTTTTGGTTAATTGAGAAAATTATGATGAGTGACGATGTGATGAAATTGATGAAGGGACACTTAAAAATACGCATGCTCAGACGCTGATTCGAACCCTGGGACATTAGCGTCGTAGCTGGATGTGCTGAAAACTCCTCCACGGAGACCGGTAATACTTTGATAGATATTGATATAACATGACAGAACCACTTGGTTGTGCAGTGTCTCTCAATTGTTTTAGGACAACGACATTTTAAACTAGGCAACCCAATTTACACAAGGCGTTGGTGGGTTGCGTGTAGAGTTAGGCTCAATTTCAGGGTTGCCACATGCACATTAGATATTTATAAAATACGCGAAAGAAAGATATCCAAATAGTATTGCATAAAACTAGAAAAAATCAGTATTACATTTGTTGCAACACACTCAGAAAGAAACAACGTCGATTTTCTAGTATTTCATTGTTGATGAGTCTACACAAAGGAAACGAAAGGGAACAAAGGAGAGGAAAAAAAGAAATCAAAAGTAGAAGAGGAAAAGTAAAGAAGGGAAGAAAATAGAGGAAAGAGGAAGTGGATAGGAGAAGTAATGAGTGGAAAGGAAAAAGATGCGAGGAGAGATGAGGAAAATGGAGGAAATAGGAGAAAAGAGAGGAAGGAAAGCGAGGTGATAGAAGAGGAGGAAAGGAGTTTGGAGAGGAGAGGAGGAGACGAGAAGAGGGAAGTGGAGAGTAGAGTAAAAGAGAGAAAGAGCGAAGAACGAAAAGATAAGGAGAACAGTGCCGTGGAGTCGGAAATATAAGACAGGAGAGGAGATAAGAGGAGTGGAGAAGAGTGGGATGAAGACAAGTGGCGAGAAAAGTAGGGAAGGCGGTATGAGATAAAAATAGAGGAGAAGGACGGGAGAGAAGAAGGAGAAGGAGAAGTTAAGAACAGAAGGGACTGGAGACGAGAGGAGAGAAGGGGTAGTTGCAGAAAATACGTCTCGGCGTCAAGAACTGATGCATTGATAAAATTATCGACATGAAACATTCATTAACATTTTATAATGTATTGGAGAATGTATTAGATCGGTGCGAAATTCCTTTTGGCCGAGTTCAGAGCAAGATAAAATCTTCCACGTAAGATCTTTGATTTTACCTGCGATTATACCACTAAAATCATGAATGTAATTTTCATATTTATAAGAATTATCCAATTTTTCTCCTCTTCTCGGTTCGTTGAAATTTTGTTATTTAACATTTCCCCTCCTCCCATCGTTAATTCCAAACTGAATCATTCCGTTTCATACGGCGTGGACAATGAACGCAATGGGATATGTCTAAAACGTACGAAAAGTTTCTGCCACCGGAGGGGTTTGAACCTACGACCATCAGATTATCAATCCTTAACGGTAACCACGACCCCAGAAGCTTTCGCTCCTGAACACAGGTAGAAGGAGCTGACCATATGTGAAATGCAGATCCAACCCCCCTCCTACATGTCATGTGTAAAGAATACTTGTTTGTTACAAAGAAAACGAAGGTAATACGACTCGGCGAAAACATTTAATGGAGAATTGCACATGATGGAAACTTTTCAGTCGATATTTGTGAAGGTATCTTTGCATTGAACTCCAGTGGAAAAAGGGGTAATATTAGTGTGTCCTGAATTGCCACAAATATAAATGGTTATTTCATTAATATTTGTCAATGTCTTTGAAGCAGAACACAATTATCGTTAGAGTATCATAATTCAGGATCTGATACGTGAAAATATCCCTTTGAACGTGTGTCAATTCATTTATTTGTTATTTTTTTTTAGCAAATTCCAGAACAATGTAACCACTTACACTACTTCTACAAATAATGTCACCTTGCTCTTGTTTAATAGAAGGAGAATTAAATAAAAGAGAACACCTCGTATGGAGGATCGAACCTGGGACCGCTAGCAGCCCATATCATTTCATTCAATTCTCAATTTCAGGACAGACAATCACAATCATCCATGCCCGAGCCGGGATTCGAACCCGAGACCCGCGGCGTCATAGCGCGATGTGCTAACCACTCCACCACGGGGGCCGACACCACTACACCACGCCCTTACCTTCCGTTGAATCAAGAATGTTTAAGTATTCTGTTCCTCCAATATTGTAAATGTCCTTGGATATACATGTACTTGAATTTTACTTTAATTTTGATTTTTTTTTGTATTATAGCAGCTATCTTCGAGAATATATTTTGGAAGTGATGAAGAAAAACAAGAATATTGGTAGTTGTTGTGAAAATGCTAGTTACTTCTCCTAACTTATTATGTTGATTGGACATTATTAATGAAAAATATCTTGAGCCTTGAACATTGCAGGGCGATGTTCTCTTCTTGTGATACTGCAACATACGAAATGCTTGTTTTCTGACGCAAGTCTCGTGTCCGGAACAGTCTTATGAAATGTATTTGCTGTTACGTATGGTAACAGGAAATAATTACAGCGGTTGCAAAAACGTTTGCGAACTGCCAAATGTGCGAAACATTATACGTAAACAGGCGGAAAATTGTATTCATAAAATCACATCGCATTTGACAGTGTTAGTCAAAGAGAGTCGTGGAACAGTGTGTTAAGGTGTTGGATTAAATCCTTCATATTTTACTATTTCGAAGAACAACAATTTTTAAGGTAGAACAACAGTCGTTCCGTTCCGCTCTTTATTTCTTATAAATTCTTACACATTCCTTTAATTGATTTAAAGAATAAATAAAAGTATTGCTTGCTTTTCTGTCATTGGCCTAGACAGTGGAATTATGCGTGAAAAGTTCCTGAAAGCTCAGATTTGTTAAACCGTTTATTGACAATCGCGAACTTTTCGTTTAATAGATAATATTGGTTGAATTTCCATTCTTGCTCTTTTGGGATAATATATACAGTATATGCTTCTACAGTAGGAATCGCGTTCGGGAAAGGTTAAAAAAATGTCTTGGTATTCAAAGGCAGATAAGCTTGGTAGCCTAGCTTGTTCGCGTTCATGAGTCACGCTTCACAAGGTCGCTTGTTATCGCACCCAGCAAATTACAAGTGACCAGAGTCGAATTTTAAAGACAATCTGAAGAATAATATATTTCATCAGAGGCGGCTAGGTGGGCACTAGCTCAACATGCAATAAGTAATGATTCCTGGCAAACAAAAATGCTTATTGAATGAGTATTCGGATAGTAATACGTGCTTTATCGTGTAACATGTAAGATACTTATTGGGATTACCGCGTAGTAGGGCAACCGATCCATGAAAAACAAAATAAAATTGAATGGTTGGTTTAATATAGCTAAATATTTTTTTATTAATTTTTCCTCATTCCCTTGTTTTTCTTATTTTAATAATAACAATAACGCATGGCTCAACAGCTCTCGAAGGGCCTTGGCCTATCTCCCGACTGCCAGTCTTCCTCCCACAATCCTTCCTAGTGATCATCAACCAGATGGAGTGACGTGGGGTGGAACCCTCAACCATTATGGGTTATTCACCTGATGTTTACAATTTCGTTCCTGTTCGGCACGGGCGGGACCCTACTTCGGGTTTTGAAAGAGTAACATGGGTTATAAAGATGTAAGGGTAATATCTTGCAGAAAAGACGACAATCATTGCGTGGCTGTTGGTTGCAATATGAGGTCCAGAACGAATAATTTTTCTCAAGTATCTGTGAATCTTTTTTCGATAGACCAGATACGAAAACTCAGTGGATTCAGGCAGTAATGCAAAAAAACTGTGAACCACGACATGAGAAAGTAGGCCCTAGACACGTCACTTCATCGCCGTTAAATAAACCCAATGAAATATTTAAGTGTTTATAAATTATAATTTTCTAACGCACATATGTTGGCATAACAAATTTAAAAGATGTAAATTTTTACAACCATGCATGTTTTTTTCTGTGGAAGAAAGAACAATTAAGATAGCTGTGTTCTAGTGATACACAATGTCAAAAAATTATCCATTCTTATATAATCAGAGTACATTTCAGTTTTTTTTTGTTTTAAGTACACTTTATGCACAGTAAGACTATTCGGGACTCAACCTAGAGTTTAAGCCACATTGTGCCTCCACCAGATATCGAATATAAAAATTGATCTGTGGTTTTATTAATGAGAAATAAAATGTGCACTTTATAACTATTAGGCTAAGCAGAATATCTTTGTTTTTCATGTGTGTATTTAATCTTCCTTTTACCTTTAAGAATTTATTATTATTTACTTCTTTTTTAAAATAAAAAGTCTGTTACTTAATTTATAAGCGAATCAACTTTCTTGTTTAATGTATAATGGTAACGAAACCATTGGGTTTGATACCCGGTCGAGGCACATAGTGGTTCGGATTCCACTTAAACTGTAGGTCCAGTCCCGATTAGCCTTACTGTGCACAAAGTGGACTAAAACATCAACTCAAAACAAAAAAAAAACAAAAAAAGAAACCATTGGTAGAGGATCAACATTGTCTCAGTAAAGATTTCTATTGTTCCATAAATCTTAATGCAATGGCTCCGGGAACTGGTCAATTTCTTCGAGGTATCTTTAATTCTCTGTCACTTAAAAATTTCAAGTGATCCATTTTGTATCCGCTCCTTTTTAACAAAGTACGCTCGAAGACAATCTCTATTCCACTAGCTTATATTGGAAACTTGGTCAAACCGGAAGTTCTTTTATCTCCTTCGATAATCGAATTGTCTGATCGACTATTTATGTTTACCCAGGAACATCCCCCATAGGAGATTTACGAGACCGGGTTACGCTACTCACTCGTAGCTCCCCAATTTCCTCACGGTGGTGGGTTGCCACCGGTCCTACATACAGGACAAGATTCCAGAGACTGAACCCAGGCGGACTCGAACACATGCCGTCCCGCAGTCGGAGTTCAAAGCACAGCGCCTTAGACCGCACGATCACGGAGGAGGACTTTTCTTATTTTACTTTTGACTAATCGCGAGGATGAGGATGAATAATGAATAGAAAAATAAAAAGATGGTCACGCACAAAGAACAGGACGGGTCTTCAACCTCTTACGTGACGAGTTCAAGCCCTAAATATGAGGATTTCAACCATAGACCTCAATTTTAAAATAATATATAAACAAAATGATTATTTACACTAAACTTCTTATCAAGGCCAAAATAGTTTGTAACTGTGAAACTACACTCTGAATGAAAATTGACAACATTGAGTAAGAATTAAATGTGTGGCACACAATTAACTGTGCCCTGTTCCAGCATGTCTGGAGGAAAGTCGCGCAAATCGGAAGAGAAGGGGAAAGAGGGGAAGGGGGATCGAGTGGACAGAGCAGGCAGTACACGCTGCTGGAATATTAATACTAATATTACCCCTTTTTCCACTGGAGTTCAATGCAAAGATACCTTCACAAATATCGACTGAAAAGTTTCCATCATGTGCAATTCTCCATTAAATGTTTTCGCCGAGTCGTATTACCTTCGTTTTCTTTGTAACAAACAAGTATTCTTTACACATGACATGTAGGAGGGGGGTTGGATCTGCATTTCACATATGGTCAGCTCCTTCTACCTGTGTTCAGGAGCGAAAGCTTCTGGGGTCGTGGTTACCGTTAAGGATTGATAATCTGATGGTCGTAGGTTCAAACCCCTCCGGTGGCAGAAACTTTTCGTACGTTTTAGACATATCCCATTGCGTTCATTGTCCACGCCGTATGAAACGGAATGATTCAGTTTGGAATTAACGATGGGAGGAGGGGAAATGTTAAATAACAAAATTTCAACGAACCGAGAAGAGGAGAAAAATTGGATAATTCTTATAAATATGAAAATTACATTCATGATTTTAGTGGTATAATCGCAGGTAAAATCAAAGATCTTACGTGGAAGATTTTATCTTGCTCTGAACTCGGCCAAAAGGAATTTCGCACCGATCTAATACATTCTCCAATACATTATAAAATGTTAATGAATGTTTCATGTCGATAATTTTATCAATGCATCAGTTCTTGACGCCGAGACGTATTTTCTGCAACTACCCCTTCTCTCCTCTCGTCTCCAGTCCCTTCTGTTCTTAACTTCTCCTTCTCCTTCTTCTCTCCCGTCCTTCTCCTCTATTTTTATCTCATACCGCCTTCCCTACTTTTCTCGCCACTTGTCTTCATCCCACTCTTCTCCACTCCTCTTATCTCCTCTCCTGTCTTATATTTCCGACTCCACGGCACTGTTCTCCTTATCTTTTCGTTCTTCGCTCTTTCTCTCTTTTACTCTACTCTCCACTTCCCTCTTCTCGTCTCCTCCTCTCCTCTCCAAACTCCTTTCCTCCTCTTCTATCACCTCGCTTTCCTTCCTCTCTTTTCTCCTATTTCCTCCATTTTCCTCATCTCTCCTCGCATCTTTTTCCTTTCCACTCATTACTTCTCCTATCCACTTCCTCTTTCCTCTATTTTCTTCCCTTCTTTACTTTTCCTCTTCTACTTTTGATTTCTTTTTTTCCTCTCCTTTGTTCCCTTTCGTTTCCTTTGTGTAGACTCATCAACAATGAAATACTAGAAAATCGACGTTGTTTCTTTCTGAGTGTGTTGCAACAAATGTAATACTGATTTTTTCTAGTTTTATGCAATACTATTTGGATATCTTTCTTTCGCGTATTTTATAAATATCTAATGTGCATGTGGCAACCCTGAAATTGAGCCTAACTCTACACGCAACCCACCAACGCCTTGTGTAAATTGGGTTGCCTAGTTTAAAATGTCGTTGTCCTAAAACTTTTGAGAGACACTGTACTTGTTATAGGTTTGCTTGTGAATGTTCGATGATAAATTTGAAAAGTTCCTTTTCATTTACTTCACTTGTGTTAAAGAGCAAAACAGGGTTCAATGCAAAATCCTGGTTATCCTGGACATTCCAAACAACAGAATATGCAACGTTTTTCTCTATTGGTACAGGAAAAAGTGTAATGTTTCAGACTATCAATGTTACTATCAAGAATAAAAATTAAAAACATTTTATTTGCAGTCAATCGACGCCTTGGTGCACCACAAAAGGAACTGTAGAGCCATAATGCAATTTGATGCAACAATGGTAATAGGCGCAAATGAGAATCCAAGTTAATCTTTATTTCTAATAATCCTTCAGAAATATGCCATGAATGAATTAAAAGCCTGCTGCTCAGTGCCGCTGATGGGTAAGCATTCAAATAAGTTAATAAGTTGAGCCGATGTTGAGTTCGCTCTACAAACCATTAGCACCACAAAACATCCCCAAATCAAATACCAAAATATCCACCCCAAAGAATATGAAAATTTGAACTGACTTTTATGGGCCTTTTCTCAGCTCCGCCTGCAAAGCTAGGAGTCGAAGTGGAAACCCACCAATACGTGTATGAGAACTTAATAATCAAAGCCACTTACAAAAATTTTAATCAAAACTGTACAAGAAAAGAATGCAACTGATGTATTCCAATGTAAAAATGTCGGAAATTATTGAATGTTCTTCGATTAAAACTTGATAACAAACAACCACTTCTCCTTTATTTTCTTTCAAGAAAGTAATGAGAGCGAATGGGTATTAAAATTTGAAGAAATATATATATATATATAACCAATTAAGCAATTTCAGACATGACTCCAACTTTCTGACCACCCCTCAACATATAACAACTTGGTTTGGTTTGAGTTGCTGTTTTAAGTCCACTTTATGCACAGTAAGGCTAATCGGGACTGCACCTACAATTTAAAGTTGGATCCGAACCATTTGGGCCACCAACGAGTATCAAACCCGGGACCCCTTTATTACAAGGCAATGACGCTTGCACTGCGCCAGGGGGAGGCCACATATAACAACTGACCGAGGTGTGAGGCACTGATATAAAATATTTAACAAGAGCACTGACCAGGTAAGGATAGAACAGAGTATAAAATTTTGAAAATGTTCGTTTTCATTTTCCCTCTCTTTTTATATTCCAAGATGACATCAGCAAGTATTGTTATTTCTCAAAGCCTGTTCCCTTTTCCCTTCATAGAATTACATAGAATAATGTGTACAATCCTAACACCATTCAGTAATATGAAACCAACTCGAACATCACGTTACATTAGGACACATATTACACTGTAAAATAAGACAAAGGGGATCTTTATTAGAGGTGGAATTCTAACACGTCGATGATGTTTAATATGTAAATATATTGAAAGTAACAAAAAAGTACAATAACTCGATGTTACAGAACATATCTCGTTGTTACAGTTCTGTTCTTGATATCAAAGTAAAGATTATATTTGGTGAGCAGAGTTTTAGCAACCAATTATTTTCAATCAGGAGCAAAACGTGCTGAAAGTTATCTTGAATACAACGTAAATAATCTCGCTTCTCTAGCACGACTACTCAAACATGTTGGTTGTAACAGCAAATGTGCACAGAGATATGATTACAACATTTTATTCAAAGTTTCATCAATAACAAACATCCACACACTTAATTTGCGAAAATAAAATGAAATGAAATAAATAGAGGGATTTCAAGTTTATCAAATTTCCACTAATTTGTTTGAGAGAAAGACTTATTGAAATGCTTATGCATCCTGTGCGTGGAACAATTCCAAAAAAAAACATACCTACATAGCTTACAATGATTTTTTTTATTTCATATCATGTGATTACCTTAAATAAGCTTATTACATATAATCGAAGTAAAATAGAGCAAATCAATCATAAGCAGTGTTTGTGCGATCCTTTTGTTATTTAAGAAAACCGGTGTAATGATATGAGCTTGATATTTGCCGGATTTGAGTACATTTCCAATATAGCATGCATCGCAGTTCTCCTTATTATCTACACGAGGAATGAAAAGTTCAAAACATGAACACATGAACGGCGCACGGAAAAGCTAGTTTTGAACGAGAAACTGTCTACATACTGAGATTTTAAGAGGAATTATCTCTCAAGAGCACTTAGAAATAGAAAGTTTTTTTACTTACAATCTCGTGGGTAGGGGTCAACAAGAAGGTCATATCAGACGGGAGAAGTTTCACTTTATCCCTCTCCCTGATGTTGCAACTCCAACAGAAATTATACATGAATCTATTCACAGGTGCCTCAAGTCTATCTTGGAGTACAAATAAACTTGTACCCACTTGCAAGATTTTAAGATGAGAATCTTTCCGTTTCGTTATTACCCTGCGTTCATATCCTTTCGTCTTCCTTCTACCAAGCAACTTCCGTTCCACTTTTCACCTAGTACGAAACTTCACGCATTCCATTCATCACCAGTCCAAATCTTGCAAAGTACGTAAACAATTCTCTTTCTTATCTACAAGGTGTGTTAATGAACTGTTGTTGACCCATGACGCCAAAATAACATGTTCTGTCAATATGTAAAACAAACACTATTCATTTAACATTTCCACGCTCTCGTCCCACCTGTAAATTGTTTAACAATAGAACGCAATTATGATTCCCCAATTTATCCCTCACTGCGGACAAAGGTGAATACCATTAGCATTCAGATTTGAAGACGACAATATTTGAGATTAACATTCCGTTCACTGAGTGCTATTTAATGTTATAAAATTGGATTTACTACAGAAATAAATTTGAGTGCAATTACATAGGAGCAGTGGTACCAGGCCTGTGCATGGGCAAAAAATGGGACTCTGGGCAGAAAATGGGTCTCGTTAGTGTTGCCAACCCACCCGCCCAAATATACCATAAATTTCTCATGGCCTTTCTTGGCCTAACCTAACATAAATCAAGAAGCTGGCAACCCTGTCGTAGCTTTTCACACTGTACATTTTGAGGGCTCACAGCCTTTTACGCTGTATGTTAACCTCACCGGCTGTGTTAGCAACTCGACATAGCCTTTCACGCTGTTTATTTTGAGGGGTTCACAGCCTTTCACGCTGTATGTTAACCTAACTTGCAGTGTTGGCAACTTGACATAGCTCTTTACGCTGTATATTTTGAGGGGCTCACAGCCTTTCACGCTGTATGTTAACCTCACTGGGCCCTTGGCATACGGTGTTTTCAACTTATGTTGCCGAGTCATGTTATTCTTTCACACTCTAATCTAAACTAACATGGTACTCTATTACGAACCTATCTAACTTAAATAGATGGCATCTTACGACCTGAACTATGTAACCCTGGCTACTCATGTTACCCTAGGAATCGGTGTGTTACCAACCCAACCTAACGTACATGGATTGCATGTAGTGATGGTGAACAGATTTTGCGCTTGGAAATAAAGCTCGTGGGGCTTGCCTTACGGTGCTCAGTGATGATGTAGTGTTCCAACCAGCGCGCATAAAAATAACCATGCCAATGAACGTGTTCGGGTTCAAAAAGCACACTGTCATGGAAGCCCCGAGTCAGGCTGCATCGTCAAGATTCGACCTGTTGCCGTCCATGTTGTCCAAACTGAGTGGCCTTTTAATCATTCACTTGAACAGCATTTGGACGAAATACGATGACGATATTGGCAAAACTTTTACGTCTTCAACAGCAACCTAAATGTCTACAAAATTCAGATCAATGGCAAACTTCAGATAATCGTGAATCCTGAGAATGCAGGTGAAGTCAAGATCTTTTTTGTCAAGAACATTTATCGCATTAGGCACGATAGGATGGACAGCGCCACCACGTACGATGTGTCTGCCGACGATTGCCTGTATGTTGAGCTTCTGGGTGATTACGACAAACTCATCCCTCTCTTCATCGAGTTGCGAATCGAGTTGCGAATCTACGGGCTCTGCAGTCCACGCTTAACTCCAGCTTCCAGTTGGAACACGAACTCAAGGCGCAGACCAACGGTGTGGAACAACTAAAACAGCGGTTAGAGGATCAAACAAGCATCATCCCGACCGAACTGCAATCCATCGTCTAGCGTATCAAAATTCAGGATGATTACGGAGATTTACGCGAGCAGTTTCAGTCCTTGGAAATTCCCACACAGGAAAACATCAACATGGAACTTCAAACGGATGACCTGCACGCCGCTATCGCCGAGGTCCAAGAAAAACCCAAAACGCTGGAAAGCTTCATAGACAATCTCTTTTCGTACCGCGAACTGAACCCTATCGCTCGCAGCGTAGCCAATATAAAACTCCAGCTCGAGACCAACGAGGATTTCGGGAAAATTCAAGGCACCGGCACCGTAGGCGACATACATAACAAGTTGGAAACACTGCAGCGATTAAAGCCCACCTAGGATGTCATGGCGCAACTTCAAGATGCCATGCGTACCGTGGCTGATATCACCGAGCTGGATGCTGCAAAATAGGTTCTGGAGTCGCTTCAAGGTACGGTGGCCACCATGCCTACGTCGCAGGAACTGAAAGCCATGGATATGCCGCGAACCGAATACCCAAATCCGACGACGTCAAAAATATCCAAGCCGAAATCGCGCAACTTCGGGACACGATCGATGGTTTACCCACCAACCAGAATGTTGCCGACTTCCACGTGCTTTTTGCTGAGATCAGGACCCAAGTCCACGACCTCGCGACTCAAAGCTCCTAATTAAGGCTTGTGGAAAGCTTGCAGCAGATCGTCGCGAACGTGAAGCTTCAGATTGGCGCCGTCGAAGCGAATCAGGAATCGACCTTGAAAAACTTCGGCACCAAGCTTCATGATTTGAAACAACAATTTAAGCAACTGTACGTCGACGTGAAGATCAAACCCGGCTAAGACGAGGTTGTTCGTACCGTCTGGTAACACCTGCAACCCGTGCTGAGCAGATTGGAAGATTCACGTTCGCGTCAAAGTGTTCCGAATGTTCGAGAGCATTGGACGTACGAACGCGCTGGTATCATTTGCAAATTGTATCCTAATAACCAGTCTCACAAATTTTTACTCGACGGTACCGTTCGGTTTCTCGAATTTAGATACTGGAAAAATGGAAAGCATCCTGAGGCATATCTTCGTCATGCAAAGAAAGAATCGAGTATTCAGAGCTCTCCAAATACCCTTTGCATATTGGGAAGGCTTGACCAACAGATATAAAATACACGAGGATGAAATATTATCTGTTTTTAACGGAAGTGGAGACAGACTATTCTTCGAAGTCAAATAATTGTACCCCGAGGATAACCCGTATTCCGTAATCCTCTCATTCAGTCGATATCTCTCAGTCAATGTCTAGGCAAGCTATCGTGGACGAGCTGCACAAGCCAGCACGTCGCAAATACGAACGCTTGCCGGTGGTCACCAAGGCATCGACGTCCTGTGGCAGCCTGACCTCTTCGAAATGAGCAGCAGTAATTTGAAGAACTTTGACCTTTGAAGTCAACAAGGGTCACAAGTACTTCCTTACCGTCATAGACACCTTTTGAAAATACGCATGGGCCCAGCCGTTGAAAGCCAAAACCGGTGCATGCGGAAGCATTCAAATCTAATTTCGAGCAAGGTTCTAAGTAGTGTAAGTTGATTGTTTCAAAATAATACTTGGTACGAGTCCTTTTTTATCCTCTTTTTTATCAATTGAATATCAGTTTTTGACATATTTTGACAATTTTTTGTCGATGTTTTAGCGTTTAGCGATGTTTTAGTAATATTTTCAATTTTTCCCACTCATACTTGGTACGAATGCCACGATCTTACGTGATATAACTTAACCTATTAATTTTTTTGTGCTAAACTACACGAGAGCCTCTAGTAGTATGAATGCTTTGTTCTGGAACAGCCGTTTGACCTACTTTTTTATTTTACGACGTTTTACGGACTAAACTAACCTACAATGAGAGAAAAGTGGACAGAAAAAGCTCTGGCAACACTTTTGTATGAATGCTTCGTTCTGGAACAGCCCTTTGACCTACTTTTTATTTTACGACGTTTTACGGACTAAACTAAAATACAATGAGAGAAAAGTGGACAGAAAAAGCTCTGGCAACACTTTTTAAGCTATTTTTTACCTCCTGCAAATTTTGCTCTTATGCTACCTCGCCCTTCGACCTACTTTTGAAATGACTTACCTATAAGTCTGTCTCCTCTTACTGTAAGGTAACTAAACGTTGCAACGTTACAAGAAACGTCTTGACGTATTATAAATAACAACATACATAAAAAATGAAGCGTAAACTTGCAGACGACAACTTGAAGCTGCGCGACTACCTGTCAAAACGCTTCAAGGGTTGGAAATCCGACAATCGTGGAATTTACGAACAGAAAAAGCAACAGGACCAGCCTATCATCTATGCCATCAGCGGGCTGGGTAAAGAAATCAAAAATGTCACCGAGCAAAACAAAGAGCTGATCAACGAGCTCGTACCACTCACTGCTCGAAATTATACCATACCAACACCCATATCCAGCATTCACACTACCCCGTACGAACTTGCGCCGCCACCGAAACGTCAGGCTCTAGGCAGCACCTCTTCGGAAAATGTAGTCGAGCTGGGACCGTTGGCGAGGGATTATCTAAGCACCGGAAAATTCGAGAAAGACGAGGTTTTCGGATTGTACCCAACCATGGAACTCAACGAGGGCGTGGTTTGGAAGATCGGTAAATCGAAAGTCACGTTCGAGGGTGACGACGTGAAAGTCAATTTGGGTGAGAAAAACAGCTGGAACAGGTATCCCGGCACGGTGGGACTGTGGGAACTCATCACCAAAAAGCAGCGAAGAGATTACACACACGAAGATTACCAAAGTTACAAGGAAATTTTGATCATGACGGATGCCTTGTACCAAAACAACGACGCTACGCAGAATCGCGTCAAATCCAGCAGCGGCGAAAAATACAAGAACCTCATCAAGCCGATATGGAACCAGGTCAAACAGGCAGCGGCGTCAAACTCTACAACACCCTGCCCAAAGAGTTTGTGTGGGTGGACGACGTGCGCAAGCTCATAGACAGGTTGTTGGTTATAGCAGGAGAGGAGAATGCAGGCAACAGCAACTTTCGCAATGAGAAGGTAGGAATTGTGGACATGGTTAGCCCCAAGCTTGCCACCTTCATCGTGAACGACGACAAAGGCATAGGGTACCTCATCAAAATCATCAACACCCTGCCTCCCAAATTCTGGAATGTGGCCGAGGGTCGAGGTCTCGTGAACGACATCATCAACAAGCTACCCTTCGAGATGCACCTGCCGGGTTACCAGTACTGCGGCCCCGGTACCAAACTCGAACAGCGACTGGAAAAAGGAGACAAGGGTGTGAACCCACTGGACGCTGCATGCAAGGACCACGACATTGCCTACAATACTCACACAGATCTCGACGCACGTCATGATGCCGACAGGAAGTTGGAGCATGCAGCTTTCTGGACACTCGTCAGCAGAGATGCCTCGCTGGGTGAACGGGTCGCCGCATTGGGTACGACCATCGTCATGAACACAAAACAAAAATTGGGGTGGGGGCTGTAAATAAATAACACCCTGTGAAAAAAAGCAACTTGTATAACTAACCTATTAGGGGGGCAAAGCCTTACCTTTTTACGATATATATAAATAACATACTATCACCATGAAACCCAAAGGTGTCGTTTACCAAATACCTTACGCAAACCTCAAGTCTCTCGGAGATCTTGATGGATTGCTCACCAAAAAGCAGCGCGAGAAGAAACATTCCTGCCTGGCAAAAGGTCATGGAATGAAATTGTTGCTTAGCATTCCTCAGTTGAGGAGGTTACAAGGTTCGCGAAAGCAGCAGCAGAAGACTGGAGGTTTCATATTCAGCATCCCGGCTATCTTGGCAGCATTGGGTGCTGTTGGCAGCTTGGCAGGAGGCAGTGTCGCCATTGCCAAGACCGTCAACGACGCTAAGAAGAACGAGGCCGAGTTGGAAGAGCAGAAACGCCACAACCTGGCTATGGAGAAGAAGGGGAAAGGTATGACCAAAACAACCTCGAAGCTTTGAAAAAGTTTAAAAAAAAGAAGAGCCCCTGTCCAACTTCGATATTGAATCTTTGATCGAATCGTTGAGAATCAAACACTTTAGGGGCGTTTTCATGTCCGATTCTCTACCCTCTGTTGTGAAGAAAAAAGAGTGTGGTGTGGTTACCCTGGACAGTTACGAAAATCCAGGTACACATTGGATTTGCTACTTGAAAACCAGCAACAACAAAGCATTTGTTTTCGATTCATTCGGCGGTGTGCCACCTGCTGGGGTTGGCAAAATACCTCGGTGCTTCGAGTCTCTACTACAACGACGAACGCATGCAAGGTTTCGACGAAGTAAACTGCGGTCATCTCTGCATATCAATGCTTGTGTATCTGTCTCGATCGAGGATTTTCAAAAAGCATTGTGGCACCTGAAGCACTATGGGAGTATTCCATCTCACCAGCGAGACATCGGTGTCGTGTTGCACGACGACATCATCTATCCTAAATCAATTGCTCTTTGTGCATTCTACAGCATGTACCTGATACCCAATGTGACGGTGCATAACAACACAATCAAAGTCGGCAGCGACAAAATCAGCATCACCCCTGGTCAGTACAACCTGTCTACCTTGCAGGCTCACTTGCCGAGAGGTGTTCTACTTTTTTTTTTACACACAAACAAAACACCACTTAGTTCACAAAACATATATAACAGATGGTAGATAGTTACATGGTTCTAGTTAGGATGATGTTGGATAGGGGTTGAAGAAGACTATTTGTTGTAGTGACCACAGTATTGTTTTTTTGTGTTTTCTGTTCTCTTACGAGAATTAATATAGGTTGTCATAGAACCCTCCAATTCATGACTTAGCAAAAAATCTGTTTGCGGATTCATCACGTACGCCTATACGTGAGAAAAAGTGTGAATAGAACCTATGCTCGGAAATCGAAAATGGCGACCGGAAGTGGGGTTATCTTGGAAACTGTAAGACTTGGGAAAAATCTGTTTGCTGATTCATCATGTACACCTATACGTGAGAAAAAGTATGAATAGAACCTATGTTCGGAAATCGAAAATGGCGACCGGTAGTGGGGTTATCTTGGAAACGGTAAGACTTAGGAAAAATCTGTTTGCTGATTCATCATGTACACCTATACATGAGAAAAAGTATGAATAGAACCTATGCTCGGAAATCGAAAATGGCCACCGGAAGTAGGATTATCTTGGAAACGGTAAGACTTGGGATCGCCGATCTATTTTCCAGTATGCCGCAACCGCATAGACAACATAGAGTTGTTGGTCACGAACGAGAAAGGAGACGTGGTGGATTTTGCAGGTGCCACGACGACGGCCGTCCTGGAGATCAACGTATAATAAAATAACCATACACACACATCATGGAACAAATCGAAAGTTACGAATTGTAATCTTTCCCTCCCAACCGTCGCACGTTCGCCAATTTGAACGAAGCGAACCGGGAGATGGAATACGACGTGGACGTAGGCGACGGGTTCGTTCATTATCACAGAGCAGACCTTTACCTTCAATTCGACGTGGTGAAGAAAGAAAACGGAGACGCGTTCCCCGGAGCAGCAAATTTGATACTCGTGGACAACTTCGTGCCTCACCTGTTCTCGCAGGTGGAGGTGAGGAAACACAACACCGTCATCGACAGAATCTATTATCCAGGCATCACGTCGACGACAGTGGGAACATTGAAATTATCCAAAACGGACGCAGCATACTATCAAGTGGGAGGGTTCGAAGCGGGGACGAAAATATAGACGACAAGTCACACGGTGCTCTTTCCCATGCGTCTGCTTCCAGGATTCTTCTCGGACTACAAGGAGATCATGTGGAAGGGAGGACTGAGAATCACATTTCGAAGAGCGGCCAACGATAACGACGCACTGATGCGAGTAGTATGATTTATGATATTAAAGACCCGAGAAATGATGAACCCCCCCCAGGCAGATTTGGCTACACTTAAAACTTGCTCAACATGCCCATATGAGCTTTTTGCTCAAGTGTGGTACTCCGTCTAATCCAAGATTTTTGTAAAAATGCCCTCGGGAATTTCCCGTGAAATGATGAGCCCCCTCAGATTGATTTGTCCACACTTACAAAAGGCACTTCTGTCAGATTGTTGTCCATAAGCTTGTCAAAAATATACCCCTCTTGATATTTTTTTTGGATACACTTAAAACTAAGCTCTTGCTTCATGTTATGCAACAAATTATGAAGCAAGAGCTTTTGTATTATGCAACAAATTATGAAGCAAGAGCTTTTGTATTATGCAACAAATTATGATGCAAGAGATTTTGCATTATGTTGGGCAACAAATTATGATGCAAGAGCTTTTTGTATTACATATCAGTTAGTATTGTGAGAGTGGCTGAGGAGTACAGATGTGTTGTTGCAGTGCTCCTCTTATTTTTTTTAAAAAAAAAACACAAAAATATAGCAGATTTGTATAAATTGAATATTAGGTTTGTTTGATTTAATATATAGAATTTTCTATTATATTGAACAAAGGGTTTATATTTGCCCTAGTTTGTTATACAAGATCAATACATGACACATGGTATTAGGTCAATGCCTTTCCATGCACATCAAGACATGCCTGTGCAGACATGCATTTGTGAAAGGTCAGTCCTTCAGTGGATCAATACTTATTCTATGTTTGTGCATGTAGGCTATCCTGTACAACCTGTCATAGGTTTATTAAGTATAGAGTTTTGATTTGAACCCCAAGAAATTTTATATAAATACCAATTATAACTCCATTAAGCCTTGCTTCCATGATTATGAAAAACTAAATATGCTGACCAAGGCAGTAATTTATTTTATTAAAAACATAAACTAACGTAACGTTTCGTTTCGTTTAAACACATGAGAGAAACAGGACATGACATAGAGTGGGATGAGGCTAAGCAAATAGGAAGGGAGAAGAGAATGCTAGTGAGAAAATGGAAGGAAGCCAAGGAAATAGAGAAGAAATTCGAAGAAGACACAATGAACTGGAATGGGGGACTGAAGTTAAACAAAGAATGGAAGAAGATGTTGGAAAGAGTGGAAAGGACAAGAGAAAAAGAGGAGAGGAGAAGGAAGAAAAATGAAGGGAAAAGAGCGTGAGATTAAAAAGTCCAACCACATTCTATATGGAAGTAATTGTGTTTAGCCTTTTAGGTGAAAGTAAAGTTGGAAAGTGAAAGTCATCTGCTAGAAAGTTCCAAACAACTTTCTAAATAGTCTGGAGGGAGTAATGTTTGTGTATATATATTACCCTTCTTGTTGTATCTGGTTACTTTTGTACTTGATACAGAGTCTGAAGAAGACCTTGCTAGAAGGTTGAAACGTTACGTTAGTTTATGTTTTTAATAAAATAAATTACTGCCTTGGTCAGCATATTTAGTTTTTCATATAAATACCAAAGCCAAAAATATTAACACACATACACACACACACACACTAAGTAAACAAAGCACATTGCTGAACACAACTGATATTTTTTATTAAGCATAGAATTTTGATTTGGACCCCAGGAAATCATATATAATAAACAACAACAAAAATGCCAAATCAAAAATATTGTAATCAATGCAATAATAATATAACCAGCCCCAATTGGGCTAGGCATCAAAGGAATTGTAATCCAGACAAATGCAGAACTCCCACAAAAATATGTCCTAAATGCCATCGAAAATATAGCATGGAATACTTTACATATAAACATATAGATACTTCCTCTGCACAGTAATCAATATTGCCCCCACAACCATCTACATCTGGTCTGAAAAGGAAGCATGAAGCACCTGTTAATGCTAGAGCAGCAAAGCAGCCACGCTATGAACCCATCCATAGCAGTTTTAATGGCCAATTAAGGGATTACCGGTTTGTATCAGAGCCAAAATGTGATATTAAGAATTTTTTGAACAGTATAAATCCAGATGTGCAGGCAATTCTAAATGCACAAAATGGCTCTTATAAGCTGTCCCTCAAATTGTTTACACAATATAAGAAGCCAAATGGCACAAAATTTACACAGCCACACATAACAGAAACTGTACCTGTTTATTCAAATACAAATTCAGACAAAATAATAAGCAGTTTGATAGATCAATTGAATATTAAACACTCTGAATTTGCTGGAAAAGAGTCTGATTGGAGCCTATGCGGATCTCTACACAAGCTCTATGTTAATATTTCTGAATTCAGCCCACTACAAGGATCTACATATTTGCCATTACCTGCCAATATTAAAAACAAAAGAGCTGTGGTTAACATAGAAAATAATGATGAGAAATGCTTTTTGTGGTGTATTTTAGCTGCTTTGTATCCAGTTTCAAGGCATCCTGAGCGAATAAGTTATTATAAACAACATGAAAATGATTTTGATGAAGCAATGGAGGGTTTAGAATATCCAATGTCTGTTCAGAATATTGATAAATTTGAAAAAAAGGCCAGGGATATTAATGGTAAACAATTATCTATTAATGTATTTATTTGTTCTACTGGCCGTGGCAATTGCTTGATAGCACCTCTCAGAATCAGTACACTTGATGATTCTGCTGTTCCGATTGATCTGCTCTTAATTGAAGGGGATGACACATATCATTACACTCTGATACACAGTCTTGAAGCTTTAGTCAGAACACAAATAGACAAAACTCATAAAATATTCAAGTTGTGCAGAAGATGTTTGTCGGTATTTGATAGTAGAAAAATGGTGAATGGGGTTCGGGAAGAGAATGCAGAAATTGCTAAAAACAAGTTACTTGAGCATCTGAAATACTGTGGCAACCATAAACCTGTTCATATGGAGATGCCAATGCCAAGTGAAAATGCCAAATTCAAAAAATTTGAAGCCTTGTTGGAACACCCAGCATATATAGTCTGTGATTTTGAATCAAACCTCAAACCCCTTGCATTCTGCAGCCCAGATCCTGATGAATCTTCAATTACCTCATACCACCTACATGAACCTTCTAGTTTTTATTATGTGATTGTACAGGATGGTGTTGTTAGTAAAGAATATTTATACATGGGAGCAGATGCCATCAAAGAATTTGCACATAGAATAGAAAATGAGTGCCATGACATAGCATCTAATGTCTTATTAAAATCAAAACCCATGTTGCCTTTAACAGAGGATCAGAATGAAGATTTCAACAATGCAGAAAAATGCCCGGTATGTGATTCTGAATTTTCAGATACAAATATCAAGGTACATCACCATTCTCATACAGAAAAAAGGCCAAGGGCATTGGCAGAGTGACTGTAGACAAAGAGCTTGAATTTGAAGATTACAAAAATTGCCTCAAATCATGTAGCACAATCAGAACATCAGAATCCAGAATTCAGAGTGTGGATCACTTGTTGACTACAAATATTGTAAGAAAAGTGGCTCTGGACCCACATGATGATAAGAGATGCATTTTATCATGTGGCATACATACTCTACCATGGGGTCATTGTTATTTGAGAAGTGGTAATCAATGCCCAATTACAGAGCATGATTTGAAATAAATAAACATGCCTATGAACTTATTTGGGTTCAAAAAACAGGCTATTATGGACCTGCCAACACCACAACCCTCTTCTGATAAAATATCTAAACTAAGTGCTTTGTTAATTATTCATCTGAACAGCATACTTACAGATGTTGATGATGAAACAGTTAAAACATTGTACATATTTAACAATAATTTAAATCATTACCAATTACCTGTAGGTGGTCAATTGCAATTTATTACAACCCCTGAGGGTAATGTCAAGATTTCAATAGGGAGAAATATTTATAGAATTAAGCACTCAAACATGGTTTCTGGCACTGTATATACTGTTTCTGCTGGTGACTGCTTATATATTGAGGTCCCGGGATCATATTAAAAGCTTATACCTTTTTTTATAGAATTAAGAATCAGATATTCAATAATAAATAACCACTAAAACAAAATGCCTAATGATATATTTGGCCATACAAGACATGAATATCACAGTGATGAGATTCTGATGCTTGATGTCAGAGTCAAGAAATTAAGAAGTGATTTACAAGCTTTACAAACCACACTCAATGCCAGTCTTCAACTAGAAATTACAAATTTACAATCACAATGCATGGACCCTCTTCTTAAAATTGATTCTGAACTCAAATTGCTGCTTCAAAAATATACTGACTTGGCCACATTAGATAATTTTCAAAGTTTAGAAGAGGCTGTAGCAGCTCTTCAAGCCAAATTTAAGACCCAGGCCACCAACTCTGAGCAATTGAAACAACAATTGGAAGAGCAGATAAATAATGTCCAGGCACAGCTCTAAACAATTGTCAAAAGCATAAAATCACAAGAAGATTTTGATCTAGTGATTTCCACTCTAAAGGAACAGATTCAATCACTTCAGATACCTAATCTGGACCCCTTGAACAATGCCTTAGCCAAAGTTAAAAAAAAAATTGAAACACTTGAAAATTTTATGAACAACTTGCCATCTTCTGATGCTTTGAGTGCAATAACTCGGAGTGTTGCCAACATTAAGCTGCAACTTGAGACATATGAAGATTTTGGAAAAATTCAAAGTGCCATAACCCATCTTGAGGGTACAATAGCAGCAGTGCAAAGTGATTTGACAAATGTACAAGAATCTCTAGAATCTCGCCTGCCTGGTATTGTAGACACACTTGCCAGTGTCCAGCAACAAATCACAAAGCTTGAAAACCTCAACACTGAATCTGAGCTATCTCATTTTCATCACTTGATCGATGATATCCAAACAAAGCTTGAAATTTTACAACAATCAACACCCACTCAGGCTGATATAGCCCTGCTCCAAAATGCTATGCAAAATGTGGCTGATGCTTCTGAATTAAATAATGTGAAATTGGCACTTGAATTTTTGCAAAATACTGTATCAAATCTGCCTACATCACAGGAACTTAAAAATTTTAAGAGAGCTGTGAATCGCATATTGAAATCAGAAGATATCAAGAATATCCAGACAGAGATCAAACTTACTCAGACAGTGGCCTCTCTACCAAGCAATCAACATATTAATGAACTGCATGCCCTGTTTGAGGATATCAGAAGACAGGTCCATGATCTTACAGCTCAAAATTCAAAATTGGCAGTTGTTGAAAATTTACAGTAAATTGTAGCTAATATCAAGCAACAGCTAGGGACCATGGAATCCAATCAAGCAAATGCTCTGTCTGTTTTTGCCACCCAGCTTCAAGAAATTGTGCAACAATACAAGAAACTTGTTGTGGACATAAAAATCAAGCCAGGCCATGATGATGTTGTTAGGACTATCAATGAGCACCTTGAATCTGTAACAAGTAGATTGCTTACAGCAGAAAAAGAAATATCCGACATAATCGAGAATCCTAAACATACAATAATTCTTGAATTGTACAGCATCCCCAACAAAGAATATTATTCACCATTTACACCAGGTGGCAAAATATATATGCTGTCCCCTGCACAAGTTTATTACCAATTTTTTGTTGGGGGCACACTTAGAACAATCAAGATCAAATATTGGCTACAACCACAGGCACACCACTACCCTACCTTATCAATAACAATTGCTGACAACAAACCAAAAATCACCAGTGTAGAGTTAGAGGATTTTACAGATCCCAATACATTAGAAACATCTTATACTGAAGATGAAGGCTCTCTGGAATTTCATATACAAATAGGAGACAAACTGTATTTAGAAAATCCTGTAGTATCAGCTGCTGAACACCCTATAGTTGCAATATTCTTGTTTTCATATTATGTCTAGACAAATTATTGTTGATGAATTACAGAGACAAGCCAGACATAATTATAAGAGACTGCCAGTAGTCACAAAAGGCATAGATGATTTATGGCAGTGCGACTTGATTGAGATGGCAAGTGGACAGCTGAAAAACTTAGACAAAATCAACAAGGGCTACAAGTATCTACTCAATGTCATAGATACATTTTCAAAATTTGCCTGGGCTGTGCCACTCAAATCCAAGACTGGAAAATGTGTTACAGAAGCCTTCAGGACAATCATCAATCAGAGTGGAAGATCACCGCGCTATTTGCAAACAGATAATGGCAAAGAATTTTATAATTCTGTGTTCCAACAATTTATTAAAAGCCAATCAATACAACATTATTCGAGTTACAGTGATCTGAAGGCCTCAATTGTAGAGAGATTCAACAAAACCCTAAAAAATCATATGTATAAACAATTTACACTTCAAGGTAAATATAAATGGCTTAATATTCTTCCAGAACTTCTACATAAATATAACAACTAGGTCCATTCCACAATCAACATGAAATCCTCCGAAGTAACTTCATCTGATGAGCAAAAATTGATCAGGACTGTTTATTATCCTAGATACCAGCCAACAACAAGAAAAGCCAAATACAAGGTGGGTGATGAAGTAAGAATCAGCAAATATAAGCACTTATTCAAAAGAGGCTTTACAAGAAATTGGAGCACTGAATTATTTACAGTGGTTCAAGTTAAACCTGGGACCCTTAACACATATATAATAAAAGACCAACGAGGAGAAATTCTCAAAGGCCGGTTCTATGAAGAAGAACTCAGCAAATCTAACCAGCCTGACACATATCTCATAGAAAAAATCATCCGCAGAAAAGGCAACAAGTTATTTGTCAAGTGGCTAGGACTTCCAGAACACAGCTGGATCGATGCAGACAAATGGATAATATGAGCACCTGGGATGTTATAAAGAGGCTGCCAGAACCTGAACAGCAGATTAAGAGAAATGGCAAGTTGCTGCCTGATAATATTAGATGTCTTATTGTTGGGCCATCAGCTTGTGGTAAAACTACACTAATAATTGATAATTTTTTATTGGCACCCAACTGGTTAGACTGGAAAAACAGGCAATTGTATGTCTTCTCTAAGAGCTTGGAACAATTAAAATATCAGCAGCTGATGAAGCTATATGATGGACTGGATATTGCAACTTTTGAATCAGATGTTAAGCCACTCCATGAATGTCTTGATAACTCTGTTGTTGTGTTTGATGACATTATACTGGATAATCAAAACAAGGTTAGAAATTTCTTTAGACAGGGCCGACGCAAAAACATTGATTGCTTCTACCTGGCACAGACTTTTTCTAAAATACCGAAGCAGCTGATCCGAGACAACAGCAATTTTATATGTGTGTTTCATCAAGATCATACCAACCTCAAACACATACATGATGAATATGTAGGTGTGGACTTGAGCTACAATGATTTTTCCAAGTTCTGCAGTAGGTGCTGGAACCAGGACAGTTATGGGTTTGTCACAATTGATATGACAAGAAAACCCAATAGTGGCAAATACAGAAATAAAATCAACAATTTTATAGACATTGAAACATATATAAATAACCATGAAAAGGCGAATTATTGATGATCTTAAATTAAAAGATTATCTTGTAAAAAGATTTAAGGGATGGAAATCAGAGAACCGAGGAATTTATGAACAAAACTAACAATTGAACAGCCTATTATTGATGCTATTAGTGAATTAGGTAAAAATATCAAAACTGTTACAGAGCAAAATCAAAATTTGATCACAGAGCTTGTACCTGTAGCTGCAAGGAACATATTAGATTATCCAATCACCCCACTTTCTAGTATTCATACACCTAGTCCTGTTGCTCCTCGAAGAATTGAAGCTACTCAGGATCCTATTGAATTGGGTCTTATTGCTCAAAAATATTTAAGCACACCTAAAGACAACAAAGATGAGGTTTTTGGCTTATATGCTGACACAGAGCGTGATGGTAGCATCATACATAGAATTGGCAATTTCAGAGTAACATTTATGGGAGATGATATAATTGTATATTCAGAATCTCATCTTGGAGAAAGAGGTGCTTTGTTAAATATCCCGGCACACCTGGATTGTGGGAACTGATGACTAGGAAGAGACCTGGCAGCTATACAGATCAAGATTATGAGCATTACAAAGAAATATTAATAAAATCAGATGCTCTATACCAGAACAATGATCCCACACAAAAAAGAGTCAAGTCTAGCAGTGGGGCAAAATACAACAATTTAATCAAGCCCATATGGTCACAAATCAAGACAGGTAGTGAGATCAAACAATACAACACCCTGCCTAAAGAATTTGTGTGGGTTGATGATGTCAGGAAACTTGTAGATAGGTTGCTGGTGATAGCCGGGGAGGAAAATGCTGGCAACCACAATTTTTACAATGAAAAGGTTGGAATTATGGACATGATAAGCACAAAATTGTCTAATTTTATAGTGAATGACACTAAGGGGATTGGATATCTTATAAAAATTATTAATAATCTACCACCTAAATTTTGGAATATTTCTGAGGGTCGGGGGTTGGTTAATGACATTATAAACAAGCTGCCATTTGAACTACACATTCCAGGCTATCAGTATTGTGGTCCCGGCACAAAATTGGACCATAGATTAAACAGAGGGGATCCTGGTGTTAATCCCCTAGATGCTGCTTGTAGAGACCATGACATAGCATACAACACACATTCTGATCTTGACAAGAGACATGTTGCAGACAAGAAATTAGAAGACGCTGCATTTAATAGATTTGTAAGCAAAGATGCTTCTTTGAGTGAGAGAATAGCAGCATTGGGGACCACCATAGCTATGAACACCAAACAAAAACTGGGGTGGGGGCTGTGAATATGTATATAATAAACCTACAATGAAGGCCAAGGGTGTTATGTATCAAATACCTTATGCAGGTCTTAAATCTCTTAAAACTATTGATAGTCTTTTAACCAAAAAGCAGCGCAAGAAAGAAAGCTCTTGTCTTGCAAAGGGCCATGGTATGAAATTGTTGCTTAGTACCCCCCAATTAAAAAAATTACAACAATCTAGAAAAAAATCACATGTGGGGGGTTTCATATTTACTATAACGGCCATCTTAGCAGCACTTGGGGCTGTTGGGAGCTTGGCTGGGGGATCAGCTGCCATAGCAAAAACAGTAATAGATGCCAAGAAAAATAGGGCAGAATTAGATGAATTGAAGCGCCATAACCTGGCCATGGAGAAACAAGGCAAAGGTGTTAAGAGAGCCATGAATAAGTTTAAAAAAAACAAGAGCCGCTTACAAACCAAGATATTGAAGCTTTAATCAAGCCACTGGGCATCAAAAATTTTAGAGGTGTGTACATGTCTGATTCTTTACCAGAACAACCACTCAACAAAGAGTGTGGCATTGTTAATTTGGATAAGTACAAAAATCAGGGCACTCACTGGATCTGTTATCTTAAATATTTAAACAATGAGGCATTTGTATTTGATTCATTTGGAGGTATTCCACCTGAAAATTTAGTAAAATATCTAAAATCAACTAATCTTTATTACAATAATGCCCGTGTTCAAAACTTCAAAGATGTTAATTGTGGACATTTGTGTTTATCTGTTCTTAAATATCTGTCTCAAATAAATAAACCATCAATTGAAAATTTTCAAAAAGCCTTGTGGTATCAGAAACATCATGGGGGTATTCCATCTCACCAGCCAAAATTCAATATTGAAACTTAGATTACATGATGATATAGTGTATCCCAAAACAATAGCTCTCAGAGCATTTTATGGCATGTACTTGATCCCTAATATTACACACCACAACAACACAATTGCAGTTGGTGACCAAAAAATTGTCATCATTCCAGGGCAATATAATCTATCTACTCTAAATGCTCAATTACCCAGAGGTATAGTATTAACTCAAAATTCTGTCACTCACAGAGTAGAGATTGTATCTGCTACAGAAACAGTGGATCTGGTTACTATAGGAGAGCTCTTAGGCTTTGAGAACAACACAAAACTTGAACCGGCCATCAAACACACTGCTATTAATATACCTAAATTCTTAGCCATAGAGACTCTGAATATTCACTGTAATGTGGCCGAGGGTATGATCACCAAATCAAATGGCATAGGCACTCACAAAAAAACTGGGATCATTGCAACATTTAAACCTAATTCTGAATTTATGGAGCCCATCATCTACACTCCATCCCCAACATTATATTTTCCTGTGTGCCATAATAGAATAGATAACATTGAATTGATGGTCACTAATGAAAAAGAAGAAAAAGAAGAATTAGTTGATTTTGTTGGAGCCACAACAACTGCAATCATAGAAATTAATATTTAAATAAAAATACATACAAAAAAAATGGAAAATATTGAGAGTTATGAGCTACAATCATTCCTTCCAAACAGGAAAACCTTTGCAAATTTAAATCAACCCAACACAGAGATTGAGGTTGATCTTGATGTAGGGGATGGCTTTGTACACCCTCACAGAGCAGATCTATACATCAAGTTTGATGTTGTAAAGCTCGATGGAACAGGTTATCCGGCAAATTCAAATATAAGATTGGTGGATAATTTTGTGCCACATCTGTTCTCTGAAATTGAGATCAGAAAACATGGTGTTGTTATAAACAGAGTGGATTACCCCGGCATTACCTCCACAGTTTTGGCCACACTAATATTATCCAAAACCGAGGCTTCTTACTACAAAATAGGTGGATTTGAGGCTGGTGGTAAAATATTATCCAAGAGCCACACAGTATTGTTTCCAATGCACCTGTTGCCAGGATTCTTCTCTGATTACAAAGATATTATGTGGAAGGGTGGTTTAAGAATCACATTTAGAAGAGCTGCCAATGATAATAATGCTTTGATGAGGTACAGTACATTAAACTCTACAGGGAAAGCTCTGCCTAATACCCTACCTGATGAGGGCAAGTGCCTTATTCAGACTATGGAGCTAAGAATGCCAGTTGTTGAATATGAAGCCAGTTATGCTCTTAAATACAAAGCAGATATCCTAAAAAATCCACAGGTGCCTTTACAATTTTATACATATCAATGTGTACAGAAGCCTGCCACTGGTACTTATTATGAGTTTGATGCTACAAATTCATTCTCCAGTATACAATATGACATGCCAGATTTTGTGGTGGTACTGTTTTAAACTGGAAGACACAATAACCAGGAAAAAAATTCAAGTAAATTTGATAACTGCAACATCAAGAACATATATCTTAAAAATGGCAGAAATGAGGAGTTCCCCAGAGAAAATTATAATTTAAACATATCCAAGGATGATTTCCTTAAATTATATGAAGCATTTACAGCATACAAAAGGGTCACTACTGGCAATACTGACATGTATTACACACCAGATGAATTCAAAGCACAGAGACCCATGTTTGTAATCAACACTTCAAAAAGGAAACAAGTTGTGGTTAATGACAGGTCAAACATTAAAATTATCTGTGAATTCCACGATACACACCCTGATGACACTATATGTAGTGTTACTCTTATAGGTGAAAAATCATATGTTTATGATGTAAGAAATGAGAGAGTCACAGAGCAATTCTAGAAGATTTCTGCATATTACCGGACCGGAAGTAAATATGTGTGTGTGGGTGTGTGTGTGTGTGTGTGTGTGTGTGTGTGTGTGTGTGTGTGTGTATGTGTGTGTGTGCTAATACGTTTGGCTTAGTTTTAAGTGTATCCAAAAAAAATATCAAGAGGGGTATATTTTTGACAAGCTTATGGACAACAATCTGACAGAAGTGCCTTTTGTAAGTGTGGACAAATCAATCTGAGGGGGCTCATCATTTCACGGGAAATTCCCGAGGGCATTTTTACAAAAATCTTGGATTAGACGGAGTACCACACTTGAGCAAAAAGCTCATATGGACATGTTGAGCAAGTTTTAAGTGTAGCCAAACCTGCCTGAGGGGATTCATCATTTCTCGGGTTTATAATATCATAAATCATACTACTGATGCGATACGCTACTTTGGGTCCGGACGGTACCAAGCCGCTGCCCAACACATTACCCGAAGCTGCCAAGTGCGTCATCCGGAGCGTGGAGTTGAGAATGCCGGTGGTGGAATACGAGACGAACTACGCCCTCAAGTACAAAGCGTAGATCTTGAAGAGTCCGCAGGTGCCGATTCACTTTCACGGTTACCAGTGTGTGCAGAAGATAGCGTCCAGAAGTCACATGGAATTCGACGTGAAGACGCAGTTCAACAACATACAGTTCGACATGCCAGATTTCGTCGTAGTGCTCTTCAGACCGGGACGGACAACAATCAGGAAAAAGATTCCAGCAAGTTCGACGCTGCAAGATCAAGAACGTTTATCTCAAGAATGGCAGGAACGAAGTGTTCCCGCGCGAAAATTACAACCTGGGCATGACCAAAGATCATTACCTCAAACTTTACGAAGCGTACTCTGCTTGCAAGCGCGTGACCGAGGGAAACGTGGACATGTACTACACGCCCAGCGAATTCAAAACCCACAGACCCATGTCCGTCATCAACACGACGAAGCGGAAGCAGGTGGTGGTCAATGATCGCACCAACATCAAGGTCGTCTGCGAGTTCCACGACGCGCTGCCCGAGGACACCGTGTGCAGCGTCTTCCTGATTGCAGATAAGTCTTTCGCGTACGACGTGAAGAACGAGAGTTTGACGGAACAGTTTTAAATGTCGCCTTCAGAACAGTCGCTCTAGATGATATGGAAGTTTCCACGGCAGAGAGCTTTCGGATTATAGAGGGGTGCGAGGTGGCGTAATCCGCATCCGCAAATTAGTCCCCATTCCAATTGTCTGAACTGAACATCATCGCGCCACATTTTTTCGATGAAAAGCCAGGAAGTACTCTTCCAGCTCTCCTATTTGTTCAGTGAACATGAAGATTTTTTCCCCCCTTCACGCAGCACAGTCGATTTCAAATACCGCTACAATACCATTTTTTTTTTGCATCATGAGGAGAAAAACATCGTAGCAAGGGGCCCAAAACCATCGTAGGAGAGAGGTCCCGTTAGGTCGTAACAGGGGGGGGGGGACACATTGTAGAAGATCGCACATGAGAGTTTTTTTTTAAAAAAACATCGTATTTTAGGTCGTGGCAGATTACGCTGAGAGCAGGTCGTAGTAGATTACACTGAGGGACCTTACAGTAAGAGGAGACAGACTTATAGGTAAGTCATTTCAAAAGTAGGTCAAAGGGCGAGGTAGTATAAGAGCAAAATTTGCAGGAGGTAAAAAATAGCTTAAAAAGTGTTGCCAGAGCTTTTTCTGTCCACTTTTTTCTCATTGTAGGTTAGTTTAGTCCGTAAAACGTCGTAAAATAAAAAGTAGGTCAAAGGGCTGTTCCAGAACGAAGCATTCATACAAAAGTGTTGCCAGGGCTTTTTCTGTCCACTTTTCTCTCATTGTAGGTTAGTTTAGTCCGTAAAACGTCGTAAAATAAAAAGTAGGTCAAACGGCTGTTCCAGAACAAAGCATTCATACTACTAGAGGCTCTCGTGTAGTTTAGCACAAAAAAATTAATAGGTTAAGTTATATCACGTAAGATCGTGGCATTCGTACCAAGTATGAGTGGGAAAAATTGAAAATATTACTAAAACATCGCTAAACGCTAAAACATCGACAAAAAATTGTCAAAATATGTCAAAAACTGATATTCAATTGATAAAAAAAGAGGATAAAAAGGACTCGTAAAAAGTATTATTTTGAAACAATCAACTTACACTACTGTTCTAGATTACCACGCTACCTGCAAACAGACAACGGAAAGGAATTTTACAACTTGATATTCAAAGAGACAAACAGTTGGAAAAAACATTTCAAATATTTCGACAGGAAGGGGTTTCGAGATCCGTCCGCCATTTTCTAAATTTTGCGGAATTTTTGATAGACTACGACAGAGCCATCTATGAGCAAAACTTGAATGTTAGAATTTTTATTCAACTTTTTTCCACTACGTCGATTTTTTCATTTTCACTTAAAGATGTCAATTAGGAACCGCCATCTCGTTATGGTAAGTCCAATATAACAATGGAGGTGGCGATTGAAAGTTCGTAGAAAGTAACAAAAGGTTTCTTCAAAATAAAGAAAATTGATTCGATTGAAATTTTCAAGGCGTATTTTGGATTTTTTAAAAATAATATATAATCACGATGAATTTTGACTTGATCGGATTTTTACTTGTTGTCCCCGAGAAATTCTATATAATTAACATACCTGCAAATTCTATAGCATTTGCGACGATGGTCCTTTAACTTGTTTTCGAACAATTATTTCAACTTTAAAGGTGTTTCCTAGATTTTTCGATCACGTTGAATTTTGACTTGATCGGATTTTTACTTGCTTTCCCCGTGAAATTCTATATTAATAACATACCTGCAAATTCTATCGTTCCCGAAATACCGTCGAGATTTTATGATTTCTAAAAAAAATGTTGATACTTGTTCTTAAATTTTGACGTTAAACCTGTTCCGAGACTCGTTTGTTCTTCACGTCTTGGAAGAAAAATTTCTCTTCCACCAGGATGACGCTGCAAACGGTGTCGTCGGGGATTGGATGGTAAAATTCGCTCACTATCTTGATGTTTGTTCTGTCGTTGACTACCACTTGTTTTCTTTTCGACATATTGATGACGAACATGGGTCTGTGCGCTTTGAATTCGCTTGGGGTGTAGTACACGTCTACGTTTCCTTCGGTCACTCTCTTGTAAGCGGAGTACGTTTCGTATAAATTGAGGAAATCATCTTGTGCTACGTCGTGATTGAAATTTTCGCGCGGGAAAGCTTCGTTCCTGCCGTTGTTGAGGTATGCGTTCTTGATCTTGCAGTTGTCGAACTTGCTGGAAACTTTTTGCTGATCGTTGTCCCTCCCGGTTTGAAAAAGCACGAAGACGAAATCTGGCATGTCGAACTGTATGTTGTTGAACTGCGTCGTGACGTCGATTTCGTAATGGTTGCCAGAAGCGAGTTTCTGCACGCATTGGTAACTGTAAAATTGAAGAGTCACCTGCGGATTTTTCAAGATATCCGCTTTGTACTTGAGGTCGTCTTTGGTTTCCTATTCCAATGCTGGAATTCTCATCTCCATGGTTCGGATGATGCATTTACTGCTTCGGGCAAAGTGTTTGGAAGCGAAGTGATCCTGCCCGGATCCAATTTACTGTATCACGTCAAAACGTCGTCGTTGTCGTTTGAGGATATGTAAAAAGTGATTCTCAAATATCCTTTCCACATGATCTCTTTGTAGTCCATGAAGAAACCCGGAAGTCTACGCAAGGGAAAAGTACCGTGTGACTTTTCGTTGATATTTTTGTTCCCGCTTCGAATCCTCCTGTTTGGTAGTAAGCAACATCGAAAGTTTCAACGTTCCCACTAGCGTGGAAGTGATTCCTGGATAATCGACTCTATCGATGACCGTTCCGTGTTTTCTTATTTCGACCTGCGAGAATAGCTAGGGCACGAAGATATCCACGAGTTTCAAATTTGCGTTCGGCGGAAATGCATCTAAGCTTTCTTTTTTTCGCCATGTCAAATTTAACGTGCAGGTTTGATCTGTGAGGATGAACGAATCCGTCCCATACGTCCACTTCGAACTCGATTTTTCGGTTCAGTTTTTTGAGATTGGCGATCGTGCAACGGTTGGGAGAGAAAGATTGCAACTCGTAACTTTCGATTTGCTCCATTTTTTTACGACTGTAGATATTTATATGTTGATCTCCACGATGGCCGTGGAAGTTGCTAATACGAAATTCACAACCTCACCTTTTTCGTTGGTTACCACCAATTCAATCTGGTCGATTCTGTTGCGACATAAAGGAAAGTAGATCGGTGACGAGGGTGTGAAGCTGCTCGGTTCCATGAATTCCAAGTTTGGTTTAAAAGTCACTATGGGTCCCGTTTGCTTGTTACTGCCGATATTGTCTGCTTTTGTGATTATTCCTTCCGCCACGTTGCAGTGCACCTTCAGAGTCTCAATGGCCAGGAATTTTGGAATGCTTGCGCTGAAATGCTTCATTCCAGGTTCGAGTTCTGTGTTGTTCTCGAAACCCAAAAGTTGCCCGATAGTACCCATTTCTACGGTTCTGGTTGCGGACACCCACTCTACTCTGTGAGTCACGGAATTTTGAGAGCGAAGCACTCCGCTCGGTAATTCGGCTTGCAAGGTGGACAAATTGTACTGTCTAGGCATGATGCTGTTTTTTTTTGTTACCGACCTTGATGGTGTTTTTGTATTCGGTCACGTTAGGAATCAGGTACATGCTGTAGACTGCACGAAGAGCGATGGATTTAGAATAGACGATATCGTTGTGAAACGTGAGTTTCAAGACCGAAGTTTTGCTTGTCATATGGAACATTCCCATGATGATGTTTCAGGTTCAACGACGCTTTCTGGAGACCTCGAATCGATGGGTAATTTATTCGAAACACGAAGGCGAGCATGGAAACGCAGAGGTGACCGCAGTTCACTTCCTCGAAACCTTGGATTCTCTCGTCGTTGTAGTAGAGGTTGGAAGCTTTGAGATATTTCACTAAACATGACGCTGGCACACCTCCGAAAGGATCGAAAACGAAAGCGTTGTTGTTTGAATTTTCGAGATAACATATCCAATGTGTGCCTGGATTTTCGTAATTGTCCAAGTTGACGACTCCACACTCTTTTTTTTCTTACGGCGGAGGGTAAACAAATAAGTAGTGTAATTGATGCTATAACCAGTGCCGGAAAGTATGAACCCCCCTCAGGCAGATTTGCCTACACTTAAAACTTGCTCAACATGCCCATATGAGCTTTTTGCTCAAGTGTAGAACCCTGTCTAATCCAAGATTTTTGTAAAAAATGCTCTCGGGAATTTTCCGGAAAGTATGACCCCCCTCAGATTGTTTTGCCTACACTTATAAAAGGCACTTCTGTGAGATTGTTGTCCATAAACCTGTCAAAAATATGCCTTTTTTTATATTGTATGATATCTTAAGTATAGTGACTGCTACAGTGCCCTAGCATGTATAGATTTCAAAATATTAACAATTTTGCTAATATTGCATTTTTCAGAAAATTCTATTTATAAAAATTATGCATTTACAGCTTAAATATTTCATATATCAGGAAAATTATAGAGACAAAACATGTAGAGAAGCATGCCTAGAATAAGCCTACAAAATTTCAAGTCTCCAGTACTGATAGTTTTTGAAAAATCTCAAATTCAAAAAATTATCGATTTTTTAACAAAACTTCTAAACAGCCTCTAGATTTCAAATATGCAACCCCCATGCACCTATCTTGAAAAATAGGCAAGTTATTCAAGATCTAGAGAACAACAAGAGATTTTTGAAAAACTATAGAGATCAAAAAGTTGCATCTTGCCATGCGCAGGCCAAAGCAACAAACCCCATGTCTCTAGGATTCATGGTTCCAGAGATAATCAAAATCCAAAAAATTATCGATTTTTTCACAAAACTTCTAAACTTCAAATATGCAACCCCCATGCACCTATCTTGAAAAATAGGCAAGTTATTCAAGATCTAGAGAACAACAAGAGATTTTTGAAAAATTATAGAGATCAAAAAGTTGCATCTTGCCATGCCCAGGCCAAAGCAACAAACCCCATGTCTCTAGGATTCATGGTTCCAGAGATAATCAAAATTCAAAAAATTATCGATTTTTTCAAAATTTGAGTATGTTGCTCTGGGGAACATGCAGAGTCACCCCCAGGAGTATAACTGGCCTAGGATCAAAACTAGTGAAAATTGCAAAAATAAAATAATCGATTTTTTCAAAATTTCAGTATGTTGCTCTGGGGGCCATGCAGAGTCACCCCCATAAATGTAACTGTCCTAGGATCAAAACTAGTGACAGAATGCAGAAACAAAAATTATAATAGGGCTTGGATATAGCTACCAGCCACTATATTTTTATTTTGAACACAGCACTTAAAACTAAGCCAAGATGCACCCCCACCCACCCCCACCCACACCCACCTATACCCACCCACACCCACACCCAGCCACCCCCACCCCCACCCACCCACACCCACCTACATCCATACATATTTACTTCCCGGTACACTTCTATTGCATCATGTTGTGTAATATTATGCAATAAATTATTAGGCATGTGTTGTTTTCTGATTAATTGGTTATGATATAATGTGATGATGTGGTGTTTTCTGATTGGTTTAAATAAGCAGGGTTTCTATTGGCTCTATAAATCTATATAAGCCAGAGCACAGTGCAGATTCTTCACCATTGCTGGATCGGCAGTGGAACCCACATCGCGGGGGATAGAACCTGAACAGGCTCCACCAAAGTATAGGAGACTTGAAGCATATAATTTGGCGGAATAACCCAAGTAAGGTCATAGAAACAATATACACTGATACAATAAAAGCCAATTTTTGGCAGGGGGGGCCAAGGTGGTTCCTAAATACAAAATAATTAATATCTCAAGAACTAATTGACATAGAGCTATGCAGTTTTTTTGTCTGCACTGAACCCAACTGATATTTTTTATTAAGCATAGAATTTTGATTTGATTCCCAAGAAATTTTATATAATAAACAAACAACAAAAATACCAAAGCCAAAAATATTAACACACACACATACAAATCACACTGCTGAACCCAACTGATATTTTTTATTAAGCATAGAATTTTGATTTGGACCCCAGGAAATTGTATATAATAAACAACAAAAATGCCAAATCAAAAATATTGTAATCAATGCAAAAAGAATATATCCAGCCCCAATTGGGCTAAGCATCAAAAGATTTGTAATCCAGACAAATGCAGAACTCCCACAAAAATATGCCCTAAATAAAGGTAAAGGTAAAGTGTTCCCCTGTGCATAGCATCACGCCATTAAGGCGTATAGGGGGTGTGGGGGTAACGCCCCACACTTTCTTGATCCGGTCGTGAGTGGGGGTGATGTGATCAGCATCACGCCCCTGACCGCCTTTACCCCCCAGGGTTACCCCCAGGTACCCATGTTATTCGACGCTGGGTAGGCGCCGGGGCCGCTTCCACCGTTAGAAAAGTTCCCGGATTTGAACCGGCCGGGGATCGAACCCGGGACCTTGAGCATGGTAGTCAGACGCGTTACCGACTGAGCCACCGCGGCCACCAAATATGCCCTAAATGCCATAGAAAATATAGTATGCAATACTTCACATATACACATAAAGGTACTTGCTCTACACAGTCATCAATATTGCCCCCACAACCATCTACATCTGGTCTGAAAAGGAAGCATGAAACACCTGTTAATGCTGGACCGGCAAAGCAGCCACGCTATGAACCCATCCATAGCAGTTTTAATGGCCAATTAAGGGATTACCGGTTTGTATCAGAGCCAAGATGTGGTATTAAGAATTTTTTGAACAGTATAAATCCAGATGTGCAGGCAATTCTAAATGCACAAAATGGGTCTTATAAGCTGTCCCTCAAATTGTTTACACAATATAAGAAGCCAAATGGCACAAAATTTACACAGCCCCACATAACAGAAACTGTACCGGTATATTCAAATGCAAATTCAAACAAAATAATAAGCAGTTTGATAGATCAATTGAATATTAAACACTCTGAATTTGCAGCAAAAGAGTCTGGATGGAGCCTATGCGGTTCTCCAGACAAGTTATATGTTAATATTTCTGAATTCAGCCCATTACAAGGTTCCACTTATGTGCCATTACCTGCCAATATCAAAAACAAAACAGCCGTGGTTAATATAAAAAATAATGACCAGAAATGCTTTTTGTGGTGTATTTTAGCTGCTTTGTATCCAGTTTCAAGGAATCCTGAGAGAATAACTTATTATAAACAACATGAAAATGATTTTGATGAGGCTCTTCTGATATAATATCTAAACTAAGTGGCTTGTGGTGTTGGCAGGTCCATAATAGCCTGTTTTTTGAACCCAAATAAGTTCATAGGCATGTTTATTTATTTCAAATCATGCTCTGTAATTGGGCATTGATTGCCACTTTTGAAATCACAATGAACCCATGGTAAAGTATGTATGCCACATGACAAAATGCATCTATTATCATCATGTGGGTCCAGAGCCACTTTTCTTACAATATTTGTAGTCAATAAGTGATCCACACTCTGAATTCTATTTTCTGATGTTCTCATTGTGCTACATGATTTGAGACAATTTTTGTAATCCTCAAATTCAAGCTCTTTGTCAACAGTTACTCTGCCAATGCCCTTGGCCTTTTTGGCAACAGCGCCACTACATGTTTCAAAACTGTACATCTTGGCTCTTAACCCAGCAAATGCCACAATAACATCACCAAGTGTCTCATCTTTTAACTTGCCAGGCACCTTTTTGTTGTGGGGTTGAATTTTTGAATGTTCAGTGGTATCAAAATTGTTAAACAATTCAGGCTGTGCTATATCTTGATAAACATCTTCTGTTTGTATATCAAGAACAAAACTATCTGTATCCATGTACATCAATTTTACACAATCACCATAAAAAAGTTTCAACACATTATAATACAATTTTAACATGTGTAATTTGGCCAATTCTAATATCACAGCCCCTACATAAATAGGCTTATCAAACTTAATATTTGTTTTTTTTCATGTTGAAAAGTGCCATATTTTCATCATAAATTCTTCTGTAATTGAAGTTGGGCTTTGCAATCAATTTTTTGCTCCGGCTGGGGTCAGTAATTATTTTAACATCAATATGTTTTCTGACATTTTCAATTGTTTTGCCATACACTGAATTGACCATCAATTTAAACAAAGATTTATCAAATTGGCTCAATGCAGATGTTCGAAGCTCTGTGTTTGTATCAATATATGGCTTCAACCATCTTGAGTGCCTGAACCTTAAGACTTTGCCAATTTTATTCACTTGAACACCATGATTCATCAGGAACTGGAGGTTTTTGTAATATATGACATAATCCTCTTTCGGTTCTAGAGTCATCATCAATTTCTTCTGTTTAGAGCCAGGTGAACACTTAACCTCGGGAATTGGGGGCAGATCAGAAAATATGTTGTGTAAATTATCTGGAATTGTCAGATCAACCTCTAAGAACAGGCCATAGTTACTGTCATAAAAATCCTGAAGATCTTCAATATTAAAATCTTCAACCCACTCAAGCCCTGCATATGGCAATTTATCCATTATAGCATAACCATACAGGCTGTTTGCATCCACATACAATATATAATTTGATGGCCGTATTGGATCATAATCAGGCATATATTTGTTATTTGCTCTGGCATATCTCTGAGAACATTGCACCATGCCTCCTCTTATACATTGTTCCATAAACAGATACATGTCCTGATCCTGGATCAGATCCAATTGCATTTTAGTGTTTAAAAACATTGCAGACCATGCTAGGCCCGGAGCACTGTAAAAATACTTTGGATCCAGCTTATAATTTTGCATGTAAGATTTTCTGAATGCCTGCAGTATATCAGCTAAGAGGGTCACATCAAGTTTTAAATATGCTTTGTGATAATCACCAAATGTCTGGCATTTTAAATTGTTCCACATCAACTGGGCATGGTGATAATCATCATCAGTGATTCCAGATCCTCTGATTTTGCTGTAAAACTCTTGTTGTGGTGGCAGAGAACACTCATCAAATTTAGAAAAATCTGTAACATAATCATATGGATATACACCCTTCCGCCTAATTAATTTCAGGTCCTGATTTGGAAACAAAGCACATGTGATTTTGAATTGATCATCAGATAATTGAGTGGCCAGTGTAGCCAGGCTAGCAGACAGAATTCTGTATGAATCAAGAAATCTTAAGTGAATAGAAACATCATTAACTTTAATTATTTTGTTAATGGCAATATATTTCTCATTATTTTCAGCTAAAATATTTAAATTCTGCTTGTCAAACCCCTCGTACCTGATCAAATGATGAAAATCATAATTGGATGCACCATGGCAAAATATAGGGACAAATTTTTGTCTCTGGATCTGAATATTGCAGCTATTACACAGGGCCATTAAGAATTTACCATCTGTATGAGAATGGTGATGAACCTTGATATTTGCATCTGAAAATTCAGAATCACATACCGGGCATTTTTCTGCATTGTTGAAATCTTCAATCTGCTTCTCTGTTAAAGGCAACATAGGTTTTGATTTTAATAAGATATTAGATGCTATGTCATGGCACTCATTTTCTATTCTATGTGCAAATTCTTTGATGGCATCTGCTCCCATGTATAAATCTTCTTTACTAACAACCCCATCCTGTACAACCACATAATAAAAACTGGAAGGTTCATGTAACTGGTATGGTGTAATTGAAGGTTCATCAGGATCTGGGCTACAGAATGCAAGAGGTTTGAGGTTTGATTCAAAATCACAGACTATATATGCTGGGTGTTCCAACAGGGCTTCAAACTTTTTGAATTTGGCATTTTCACTTGGCTTAGGCATAAGCATATGAACAGGTTTATGATTCCCACAGTATTTCAGATGCTCAATTAATTTGTTTTTAGCAATTTCTGCATTTTTTTCCCGAACCCCATTCACCATTTTTTGACCATCAAATACAGACAAACATCTTCTGCACAATTTGAATATTCTATTGGATTTGTCTAGTTGTGTTCTGACTAAAGCTTCAAGATTATGTATCAGAGTGTAATGATATGTACCATCCCCTTCAATTAAGAGCAGATCAATCGGAACAGCTGAATCATCATCAAATGTACTGATTCTGAGAGGATCTATCAAGCAATTGCCACGGCCAGTAGAACAAATAAATACATTCATAGATAATTGTTTTCCATTGATATTCCTGGCCTTGTTTTCAAATTTATCAATATTCTGAACAGACATTGGATATTCTAAACCCTCCATTGCCTCATCAAAATCATTTTCATGTTGTTTATAATAAGTTATTCTCTCAGGATTCCTTGAAACTGGATACAAAGCAGCTAAAATACACCACAAAAAGCATTTCTGGTCATTATTTTTTATATTAACCACGGCTGTTTTGTTTTTGATATTGGCAGGTAATGGCACATAAGTGGAACCTTGTAATGGGCTGAATTCAGAAATATTAACATATAACTTGTCTGGAGAACCGCATAGGCTCCATCCAGACTCTTTTGCTGCAAATTCAGAGTGTTTAATATTCAATTGATCTATCAAACTGCTTATTATTTTGTTTGAATTTGCATTTGAATATACCGGTACAGTTTCTGTTATGTGGGGCTGTGTAAATTTTGTGCCATTTGGCTTCTTATATTGTGTAAACAATTTGAGGGACAGCTTATAAGACCCATTTTGTGCATTTAGAATTGCCTGCACATCTGGATTTATACTGTTCAAAAAATTCTTAATACCACATCTTGGCTCTGATACAAACCGGTAATCCCTTAATTGGCCATTAAAACTGCTATGGATGGGTTCATAGCGTGGCTGCTTTGCCGGTCCAGCATTAACAGGTGTTTCATGCTTCCTTTTCAGACCAGATGTAGATGGTTGTGGGGGCAATATTGATGACTGTGCAGAGCAAGTACCTTTATGTGTATATGTGAAGTATTGCATACTATATTTTCTATGGCATTTAGGGCATATTTTTGTGGGAGTTCTGCATTTGTCTGGATTACAAATCTTTTGATGCTTAGCCCAATTGGAGCTGGATATTTTCTTTTTGCATTGGCATTTTCGTTGTTGTTTATTATATACAATTTCCTGGGGTCCAAATCAAAATTCTATGCTTAATAAAAAATATCAGTTGGGTTCAGTGCAGACAAAAAAACTGCATAGCTCTATGTCAATTAGTTCTTGAGATATTAATTATTTTGTATTTAGGAACCACCTTGGCCCCCCCTGCCAAAAATTGGCTTTTATTGTATCAGTGTATATTGTTTCTATGACCTTACTTGGGTTATTCCGCCAAATTATATGCTTCAAGTCTCCTATACTTTGGTGGAGCCTGTTCAGGTTCTATCCCCCGCGATGTGGGTTCCACTGCCGATCCAGCAATGGTGAAGAATCTGCACTGTGCTCTGGCTTATATAGATTTATAGAGCCAATAGAAACCCTGCTTATTTAAACCAATCAGAAAACACCACATCATCACATTATGTCATAACCAATTAATCAGAAAACAACACATGCCTAATAATTTATTGCATAATATTACACAACATGATGCAATAGAAGTGTACCGGGAAGTAAATATGTATGGATGTAGGTGGGTGTGGGTGGGTGGGGGTGGGGGTGGGTGGGTATAGGTGGGGGTGGGTGGGGGTGGGTGGGGGTGCATCTTGGCTTAGTTTTAAGTGCTGTGTTCAAAATAAAAATATAGTGGCTGGTAGCTATATCCAAGCCCTATTATAATTTTTGTTTCTGCATTCTGTCACTAGTTTTGATCCTAGGACAGTTATATTTATGGGGGTGACTCTGCATGGCCCCCAGAGCAACATACTGAAATTTTGAAAAAATCGATTATTTTATTTTTGCAATTTTCACTAGTTTTGATCCTAGGCCAGTTATATTCCTGGGGGTGACTCTGCATGTTCCCCAGAGCAACATACTCAAATTTTGAAAAAATCGATAATTTTTTGAATTTTGATTATCTCTGGAACCATGAATCCTAGAGACATGGGGTTTGTTGCTTTGGCCTGGGCATGGCAAGATGCAACTTTTTGATCTCTATAATTTTTCAAAAATCTCTTGTTGTTCTCTAGATCTTGAATAACTTGCCTATTTTTCAAGATAGGTGCATGGGGGTTGCATATTTGAAGTTTAGAAGTTTTGTGAAAAAAACGATATTTTTTTTAATTTTGATTATCTCTGGAACCATGAATCCTAGAGACATGGGGTTTGTTGCTTTGGCCTGGGCATGGCAAGATGCAACTTTTTGATCTCTATAATTATTCAAAAATCTCTTGTTGTTCTCTAGATCTTGAATAACTTGCCTATTTTTCAAGATAGGTGCATGGGGGTTGCATATTTGAAATCTAGAGGCTGTTTAGAAGTTTTGTTAAAAAATCGATAATTTTTTGAATTTGAGATTTTTCAAAAACTATCAGTACTGGAGACTTGAAATTTTGTAGGCGTATTCTAGGCATGATTCTCTACATGTTTTGTCTCTATAATTTTCCTGATATATGAAATATTTAAGCTGTAAATGCATAATTTTTATAAATAGAATTTTGTGAAAAATGCAATATTAGCAAAATTGTTAATATTTTGAAATCTATACATGCTAGGGCACTATAGCAGTCACTATACTTAAGATATCATACAATATAAAAAAAGGCATATTTTTGACAGGTTTATGGACAACAATCTCACAGAAGTGCCTTTTATAAGTGTAGGCAAATCAATCTGAGGGGGGTCATACTTTCCGGAAAATTCCCGAGAGCATTTTTTACAAAAATCTTGGATTAGACAGGGTTCCACACTTGAGCAAAAAGCTCATATGGGCATGTTGAGCAAGTTTTAAGTGTAGGCAAATCTGCCTGAGGGGGGTTCATACTTTCCGGCACTGGTTATAGCATCAATTACACTACTCAAATAGACATGAAACCTTCTCTGAAGTGTTTGATTCCCAACAATTCGATCAGAGATTCAATGTCGCGGTTACTCAGCTGATCTTCTTTTTTGTTAAAAAAAAATAATTGAAAACACCTTTACCTTTCTTCCCTATTTCCAGGTTGTGACGTTTCTGTTCCGCCTTGTTCTTTTTCGAGTCGATTACGGTTTTTTCTAAGGCGGCACTACAACCGGCCAAACATCCCACTGCACTGTTCATTTGGAACGGTAATTTGTTTATGATGTCGTTCACGAGTCCCTTGCCTTCTGCCACGTTCGAAAATTTTGGTGGAATATTGTTGATTATTTTGATCAGGCATCCTATTCCTTTACTGTCGTTCACGATGAAGTTGGAGAATTTGGTGCTGATCATGTTCACGATTCCTACCTTCTCGTTGTAAAAGTTACGTTTACCTTCATTTTCTTTGCCTGCTATGAGAAGTAAACGATCCACGAGTTTCCTGACGTCGTCAACCAACACGAATTCCTTCGGCAGCGTGTTATAGCGTTTGGTGCCGCTTCCACTTATTATATCGTTCCAAATAGGTTTAATGAGATTTCTGTATTTTTCTCCTCTGGTGGATTTCACTCAATTCTGAGTGGCGTCGATGTGTTCATACAGAGCATCCGACAATATTAAAATGTCCGTGCAACTTTGATAATCATCGTCCGTGTAATATTTCCGATATATTTTCGTGATGAGTTCCCAAAGGCCAACCGTACCTGTGTACCTGGACAAACTATATTTTTCCCCTAAATTAATTTTTACGTCGTCTCCATCGAACGTGACTTTCGATTTTCCAATTTTCCAAATCACTCCTCCGTTAGTTTACATGATCGGATACAATCCGAGTTCCGAGTCCTTGTCGAATTTCGCAGTACTCAGGTAATCTCTCGCCAACGGACCCAACTCGATCTTATCTGAAGAAGTTGAAGTGTTTCCTATGGCTTGACGTTTCGGCGGTTGCCTGAGTTAGAGAGGAGTGTGAATGCTACAGAGAGGCGTTGGAGGATAATCTTCGTAATTTAGAGCGGAAAGAGGTAGTAGTTCCGTGATGAGATCCTTGTTCTGTTCCGTGACATTTTTAATCTTACCGAGACCGCTTATGGCGTAGATGATGGGTTGACCTTCAAGCTTGTTCTCTTCGTAGAATCCGCGATTCTCGGATTTCCAACGTTTCAATCGTTACTTAAGGCAATAGCGCAATTTTGAAGTTGTCTTCGATTTTTCTTTTTGTCATTTCTTGATATGAGGTTATTTTAAATGCCTTCTGACGTTGCAACATTCGCAAAGTCGTTGATTTTGTTTCTGTACTTTCCGTCGCCCGTGTTTTGAGTCATGTCGATCGTAGCGAATCCGAAATCATCACTGTGCCAACAAGAATTGCAGAATTTCGAAAATTCTTTATAGTTTATATCTCCTCCCACGTAGTCGTGGTAGACATGACTGAGGTTGGTGAGATCTTGACGAAAACAAACAAATGAAATTAGCGTTGTCGCGTAGTAACTGTTTTGGAATTTTGGAAAACTTTTGGGCTATGTAAACAATTCATTCTCGTGTGACAACCTTGAGTGCAAAAGTTGCAAATTTCATTTTGATTTTCTAAAATTACGTCGTCGAAGACCACGATAGAATTTTCGTGACACCTCTCGCGCGGTTGAATTACAGATTCGAGGATTGCTACATCCAGTCCCGCGTACAAATTAATGAGTTGCTGGTATTTCGATTGTTCCAAACTTTTGGAGAACACGTACAGGTGTCTGTTCTTCCAGTCTAACAAATTTGGTGCGAGGAGAAAATTGTCCACCAGTAACTTGGTTTTTCTACAATCGGAATGACCTACGATTAGACAACGAATGTTATCGGGTAGCAACTCGCCATTATTTCTTTAGTTTGGCATTTAAAATCTTGTAGACGCTTCACCACGTTCAAATTTGTCACAAGATCACTTCGTTTGCATTGATCCAACCCTTTTCCGAAAGTCCCAGCCATTTTACCAACAGTTAGTTACCTTTCCAGCAAATAGTTTCTCGATGAGGTACGTGTTGGGGTATTTAGTTTTAAAGAGTTCCTCTTCGTAAAACCTTCCATTCAAAATTTCATCGCGACTATCCTTTATTATATATGTGCTACGGTTTCCGGATAGAACTAGAATCTAGAAATCCCATATCAATGGTTTGTTTTCTTCCTTGAATCTTAACTTTCTTATATATAGAGATGTAACGTTCTTCATTTTGAGCAAGAATATCTAATTTTTTTGTACCATATCCAATATTCCTAATTAAAGAATGGAAGTTGTAATTGGATTCATTATGAAAGAATATTGTGACCAACACCGGTCTTTGGATTTTAAGGTTGCATGTGTAACAGATTCCACTGATGAAACGACCGTCTGCATGCGAATGGTGAAATAATTTCCGGTTTTCATCTGTGAAGTGTTGATCACACACCGGACATACATCAATGTTATTGTAATATCGATTTCGGTATTTGCAAGAGGCTGCCAATTTTCTCAACCTCTTCGATCATCTTTTCCAGGAAACGTTCTACAGCATCTACTCCACGGTATACGTAAAGCTCATCTATTCTATCCTGCCATAAGACAAAGTAGCCGAAACTATTTGCTTCATGAAGTTGGTAACGTGTGGTGGAGGATATATCGGGATCAGGTTCACATGTTGAAAGTAGTTTGAGGAAGGCTTCGAAATCCGCGATAATTATGGTCGGATGTTCCAAAAAGACCTTGTGCATTTTAAATTTTTCAACCTCTATTGCCTTTGGAATCAACATTTGCACGGGTTAATTCTCACAGCGATATTTTTTGTGTTCGGCAAGTTTTTCAATAGAAATTTGACGTCCGGTGTATTTTCGATGGTTGAGTTGTTTTTTACCATCAAACGTGGTTAAGCATCTTCGACAAACTTCGATGTGATGTTTATATTTGATTGCTTGACTTCTGACAAATGGGGAAAGTGAACGAATGAAACAGTAGTGATGGACATTTTCGTCGGAAACGAGAAGGAGATTTATTTCGCAAGCTTTGTCATCATCAACATTGTTTATCCTAACGGGATGTACGACCTGCTTAATTGATGTGTAAGAATACACATTAATTACTAAACGATTGCCTTCACCGTCTCGCGCTCGAGTTTAGAATATTGTTATATCTGATATTCCACTGGGAATTCGATGCCAGATATGGCATATTCAATCTCATCAACATATTGCGTGTAATGAGAAACCTACTCCGGATGACTTGATTGATCAACGTGGTATAGAGTCGCCAAGATGCACCAAAGAAAGCACTTTGCATCATTATTTTGAATGTTCAGCGCAGCCCTCTTATGTTGAATTTGTAATCGAAGAGGCACGTAGCTGGATGCACGAAAAGGCGTTAATTTGTTTAAATGAGCGATTAATGTGTGAGGACTACCGCACAATGTCCAACCTGATCCCCTACCCTCGAAATCGTCGTGTTTCTTAATCAGTTCGTAGGAACGATTAGAATAGAAGTCGTCCAAATTATCGATGTCCGCCACATGAAGAACCTGGTTTTTCATTCTCTGATAAAAAAATATTCGTTGTGCCATCGGGTTTCTCGTATTCAGAAAATATATCAACGAATACTTTAATGGAATTGTTTGTTAATTTATCTTCCATAATATTTAATATTGATGTCTTCGATTCGCTCCATAAACTAGGAATGTCACAGTCTGGTTCCGACGTAAAAGAGAAATCTTCGAGCTGGCAGTTAAATGCAAACCTAATCGGTTTACGTTTATTGGATAACTTAATTTGTTTTGAAGTAGAAGCCTCAGTCGAAGGATTATCAATTTTCCTTTTCGGTAGAGAACCGGTCGATAATTTGCAAATTTTTAGATGCCTATTTAGATAAGGAATGCTAATTTTCTTTTCGCACTGAGGACAGGACTTTCAAGGTAACAAACAATTTATTCTAGAACCTGTTTCGCTACATCTTGCAATATGTGCTGATAAATTATTTCTTGAGATTAGCTTCCCACAAGTAACGCATTCGATTTTATCATTTTTACGAGCTAAACTGGTGGATTCCTTTTTTAAAATACGATTTCACACAAATCAAAAGTTAAGTAAAAAAACCGATAGACATTTTAGGCATGTTATTTATTGGGAAATTCTTGGGGACGACACGTTGATAAGTTCAATCCTGTTATAATTGTACTATTAAACGTATTATTATATTTATTAATAACTTAATAATACTCAGCGGTGAACGATGAGACTCGGTGAAGTACACAGACTCCTCTCAGGTACAGGGATATTGTTAGGCAGAGACAATATTCCCAGCGAATAGAAATAAAACCACATTACTGCGGTATGTAAAACCTGAAAAGTTTTATTCTTTATTTATTGAAATTATAATGCAAATATACTTGAGACAAAGGCGAGGATTTCGCTTTGTCGATGAATTGACTCAACTAAAACGCAAAAACCCAATGCGTCGTTATCGGCATACCTATGGTCACATAGGCCTAGCTTGCGTCACGAACTACCATACCAAGATGTATGCACAACACCGAGGAGTTCTTCTTAAATTTAAAAGCTTCGTCGATCCGTGGCGTTTGTGTGTTATTCCTTACGCGATATCCTCGCTTATATACTATTTTCGAGAACACAGATTCAAGTACAGATGATTCAGTCACTATCTACAAAATGATACTATCAACAAAACTGATATCTACACATGTTTAGAAATACAAATTCACATAGTGCACTCTCGCAAACATGAAGATACATTAAAGTACTCATAATAGAGCATAAAATACAATAAACATTAAACGAAATATATACATTTCAAACAGTGTGCAATATTACATATAATCACACAACATTTACGTGTCATTTCATAAAAATATAATATATCACTGACATATTTTTGAAGTTGTGACGTCACATAAAAGTATGGATCATATCATCTGACCCTTCCTTTCGGATACTAAGTTTCAAGAAGGAAATTACCTACCTGGAGGAAACTTAGTTTTAAAGTACAAACTCTTTATTTCCAATTAAAATGTGTTAGGATCTCTCTGGGTATAGGATGATTGAAGAATAGTTCAGCAGTGGTGGATTCCATTTTTTTTAAAAAAATACGATTTCACACAAATCAAAAGTTAAGTAAAAATCCGATAGAATTTTTAGGTAAAAAATTCAACGTGATGGAAAAATTAGGAAACATCTTTGAACTTGAAATAATTGTTCGAAAACAAGTTAAAGGACTATGGTCGCAAATTCAATAGAATTTGCAGGTATGTTCTTTATATAGAATTTCTCTGGAACAACATGTAAAATCTGACCATATAAAAAATTCAATGTGATCGAAATAACTAGGAAACAGCTTTAAACTTGAAATAATTTTTCGAAAAACAAGTTAAAGTACTATGGTCGCAAATACGATAGAATTTGCAGGTATGTTCTTTATATAGAATTTGTCGGGGACAACAAGTAAAAATCTGATCAAGTCAAAATTCAATGTGGTGGAAAAAACTAGGAAACACCTTCAATTGTCAATTTTAAACTTGAAATAAATGTTCGAATGTAGATTTAAAACAAGTTAAAGAACTATGGTAGCAAATACGATAGAATTTTCAGGTATGTTATTTATATAGAATTTGTCGGGACAAGTAAAATTACAATCAGGTCAAAAATATAATGTGTTTATATATTTTAAAAATGCAAATTTCAATCCAACTCATCCCTAGATTGGAGAAACGTATTGTCATTTTTTTCGAACTTTCAATCGCCACCTCCATTGTTATCTTGACTCAATTTTCTAATTGGCCATTACCACATTTACCACAAGGAGATGGCCGTTCTTAAATGGCATGTTTTATTGAATTTCTAAAATTCAAATTTTGCTAGGTGGCTAGATTGCGCGAAATTAAAAAAATGACGAGTTTGGTCCACCAAAACTTTTATGATTGCTCAGAGGTTCAAACGTAACGTAAAAAATAAAAAAAAACGAGTACATCGTAGAAGATTACTCGAAGGCACTCGAGTTTCGAACGTAACGTGAAAAATAAAAAAAATACATCGAAGAAGATTACTCCGAGGGCCCTTCTTATTTATGATGAAATTATTACTTATGATTACTTTGAAACAACTAATGTACACTACTACAAAAGTAGGTCAAAGGTTGTTTCCAGCTCCTACCGTTTCACCTACTACACAAGTAGGTCAAAGCTCATACAGTTTCCAACCTCTCATGATGAATCGTAAAAAATATTATAGGTTAAGTTATATCACGTAAGGTAAAAAATATGTAACCAAGAAACAACACTTGCAGGTTAACTTAGCCCATAAAAAAGTGATTAGGTTAAGATATATCACACAAGATCGTAACATACCTACAAAGGATGAGGTAGGAAAAACAAAGTAAGTAGTGTATGTTGATTGTTTCTACGCCATACTTGGTACGAGCCCTTTTTTATCCTCTTTTTTTATCAATTGAATATCAGTTTTTGACATATTTTGACATTTGTTTGTCGATGTTTTAGCGTTTAGCGATGTTTTAGTAATATTTTCAATTTTTCCCACTCATACTTGGTACGAATGCCACGATCTTACGTGATATAACTTAACCTATTCATTTTTTTTCGTGCTAAACTACACGAGAGCCTCTACGTGCTTTGACCTACTTTAGAGAGTAGTGGGAGAAGGAGAGTTCACCAACCGAAAGTGAGGCTCGAAGTGAGGCTTGGTGAGGCTCGCCTTAATGGTTTTCTCTTGTAAGGCATAAACCTCATTTTCTCGCAGTGTTGCCAAAACCTTACTCGATCACGATCTTACGTGACCTACTTTTAATTTTACGACGTTTTACGGACTAAACTAACCAACAATGAGAGAAAAATGGACAGAAAAAGCTCTGGCATCACTTTTTAAGCTATTTTTTACCTCCTGCTCTTATGCTAACCTCGCCCCTTTGACCTACTCTTGAAATGACTTACCTATAAGTCTGCTGTCTCCTCTTTAATGTAAGGTTCCTCAGTGTAACCTACTACGACCTTGCTCTCAGCGTAATCTGCCACAACCTAAAATACGATGTTCTTTAAACTCTCATGTGCGATCTTCTACAATGTGTGCCTTCCCCCCCCTGCTACGACCTAACGGGACCTCTCTCCTACGATGATTTTGGGCCGTAACTGCTTCGATGTTTTTTTTTCTCCTCATGATGCAAAAAATGGTTTTGTAGCGGTATTTGAAATCGACTGTGCTGCGTGAAGGGGGAAAAAATATATTTTCATGTTCACTGAACAAATATAGGAGAGCTGGAAGAGAGTACTTCCTGGCTTTTCATCGGAAAAAAAACGGGGGGCGCGATGATGATGTTCAGTTCACACAATTGGGAATTGGTGGACTAAATTTTCGGATGCGGATTACGCCACCTCGCATCCCTTATAATACGAAAGCTCTCTGCCGTGGAATCTTCCATATCATCTAGAGCGACTGTTCTGAAGGGGCAATATTAAAACTGCTCCGTCACCCTCTCGTTCTTCACGTCGTACGCGAAGGACTTCTCGGCGACCAGGATGACGCTGCACACGGTATCCTCGGGCAGCGCGTCGTGGAACTCGCAGACGACCTTGATGTTGGTTCGATCGTTGACCACGACCTGCTTCCTTTTTGTGGTATTGATGACGAACATCGGCCTGTGGGTTTTAAATTCGCTGGGCGTGTAGTACATGTCCACGTTTCCCTCGGTCACGCGCTTGTAAGCAGAGTACGCTTCGTAAAGTTTGAGGTAATCATCTTTGGATATGTCGAGGTTGTAATTCTCTCGCGCGAACACTTCGTTCCTGCCATTCTTGAGATAAACGTTCTTGATCTTGCAGTCGTCGAATTTGCTGGAATCTTTTTCCTGATTCTTGTCCCTCCCGGTCTGAAAGAGTACAACGACGAAATCTGGCATGTCGAACTGTATGTTGTTGAACTGCGTCGTCACGTCGAATTCCATGTTACTTCCGGACGCTATCTTCTGCACGCACTGGTAACCGTGAAAGTGAATGGGCACCTGTAGACTTTTCAAGATCTCCGCTTTGTACTTGAGGGCGTAGTTCGTCTCGTATTCCACCATCGGCATTCTCAACTCCAAGCTCCGGATGACGCACTTGGCAGCTTCGGGTAATGTGTTGGGCAGCGGCGTGGTACCGTCCGGACCCAAAGTAGCGTATCGCATCAGTGCGTCGTTATCGTTGGCCGCTCTTCGAAATGTGATTCTCAGTCCTCCCTTCCACATGATCTCCTTGTAGTCCGAGAAGAATCCCGTAAGCAGACGCATGGGAAAGAGCAACGTGTGACTTCTCGTCGATATTTTCGTCCCCGCTTCGAAACCTCCCGCCTGATAGTATGCTGCGTCCGTTTTGGATAATTTCAATGTTCCCACTGCCGTCGACGTGATGCCTTAATCGATTCTGTCGATGACGGTGTTGTGTTTCCTCACCTCCACCTGCGAGAACAGGTGAGGCACGAAGTTGTCCACGAGTATCAAATTTGCTGCTGCGGGGAACGCTTCTCCGCTTTCTTTCTTCACCACATCGAATTGAAGGTAAAGGTCCGCTCTGTGAGGATGAACGAACCCGTCGCCTACGTCCACGTCGTATTCCATCTCCCGGTTCGCTTCGTTCAAATTTGCGAACGTACGACGGTTGGGAGGGAAAGATTGCAATTCGCAACTTTCGATTTGTTCCATGATGTGTGTGTATGGTTATTTATTATACGTTGATCTCCAGGACGGCAGTCGTCGTGGCACCTGCGAAATCCACCACGTTTTTTTTCTCGTTCGTGACCACCAACTCTATGTTGTCTATGCGGTTGCGACATACTGGAAAATAGATCGGCGATCCCAAGTCTAACCGTTTCCAAGATAACCCCACTTCCGGTGGCCATTTTCGATTTCCGAGCATAGGTTCTATTCATATTTTTTCTCACGTATAGGTGTACATGATGAATCCGCAAACAGATTTTTCCCAAGTCTTACCGTTTCCAAGATAACCCCACTTCCGGTCGCCATTTTGGATTTCCGAGCATATGTTCTATTCATACTTTTTCTCACGTATAGGCGTACATGATGAATGCGCAAACAGATTTTTCCCAAGTCTTACCGTTTCCAAGATAACCCCACTTCCGGTCGCCATTTTCGATTTCCGAACATAGGTTCTATTCATACTTTTTCTCACGTTTAGGTGTACATGATTAATCAGCAAACAGATTTTTTCCTAAGTCATGAATTGGAGGGTTCTATGACAACCTATATTAATTCTCGTAAGAGAACAGAAAAGACACAAAAAAAACAATACTGTCACTACAACAAATAGTCTTCCTCAACCCCTATCCAACATCATCCTAACTAGAACCATGTAACTATCTACCATCTGTTTTAGATGTTTTGTGAACTAAGTGGTGCTTTGTTTGTGTGTTCAATGCTTTTTGCACTTGATTATCATAACCTAACATGTTAATAATTGTTTTTTTTTAAAATTAATTTCAACTGAAAACTAATAATTAATATTATCTAAAGTTACTAATTAATATTATACAAGTAATTGATATAATTTTTTGTTCTTGTTGCTAGTGTTGGGTAATTATAGTTGTTGCAAAATATTCGCTCTCGCGTATGACAGTTTCTGAGTTTCGTTGGGTATATACAGGGTGTCGCAAAACTCTTTCAACAACGCTTGGGTGCTGATAGATATCATAAAAACAAGTAACTTTTTCCTATAAAGTTTACCTCGAAAGCGCTTAGTTTCTGCGCTATAAGCACTTAAAATCTATCCTGTACGTATGCAACCCAACACAGCAAACGCTTGTTCTGACATAACTACCAGGGGCGCGTGGCAGGGTTGCCACTAGCGTTCCTCGTTAAGAGAGATGACTTGAAAACAACAACCTGGGAGTCTTGCTTGAGCAAAATCCAAAACATTAATGATACTTGCGATGTTGTAAGAAGCATTGACAGTATTTATAAACTTACCAAGACAAATAATGGGCAGACTGAAAATCAAGATTACGTACTCATTCTAAAATATCTCCATAATTGATCGATTGATTTGGTTTATTTTAATTTGCTTTTCTGCCGCCTTTGGCTAATCGCGAAGATGAGGATGATAGCTATGATGAAATAACAAATGACACCATTGTCTAGGCCAGGATTTAAACCGGAGACACCTGGCGCCTTGGCGATCTTTGCTAACAACATCACCACGGAGTGTTTCGTGTATCACTCAATATCAACAATTGCAAGGGACACGTAAGATACGGGAAATTAACACACCTGTTCTTCGTATCGCATATGCTAGTAAGTCAGATGACATCATGGGAGAATCACATTTCCCCCCATGATCCCACCACAACAAACGTCGCACATGCTAGAAGAAACAGGATCAGGATATTTTATGATAAATTTACGGCTGCCTGTATGTAGTTATAGGCAAATCATCAAAAGAGCGCTCTAATATACAATGATTTCTCCTACCATGTACCCTAACATACAATTTAACATAACAAGTAAAATTTCGATTCGTCTATATATACCCAACGAAACTCAGAAATTGTCATACGCGAGAGATAATATTTTGCAACAACTATAATTACCCAACACTAGCAACAAGAACTAAAAAAATTATATCAATTACTTGTATAATATTAATTAGTAATTTTAGATAATATTAATTATTAGTTTTCAGTTGTAATTAATTTAAAAAAAAACAATTATTAACATGTTAGGTGACGATAATCAAGTGCAAAAAGCATTGCATTTTTTTACACACAAACAAAGCACCACTTTGTTCACAAAACATCTATAACAGATGGTAGATAGTTACATGGTTCTAGTTAGGATGATGTTGGATAGGGGTTGAAGAAGACTATTTGTTGTATTGACCACAGTATTGTTTTTTTTTTGTGTGTTTTCTGTTCTCTTACGAGAATTAATATAGGTTGTCATAGAACCCTCCAATTCATGACTTAGGAAAAATCTGTTTGCTGATTCATCATGTACACCTATACGTGAGAAAAAGTATGAATAGAACCTATGTTCGGAAATCGAAAATGGCGACCGGAAGTGGGGTTATCTTGGAAACGGTAAGATTTGGGATCGCCGATCTATTTTCCAGTATGTCGCAACCGCATAGACAACATAGAGTTGGTGGTCACGAACGAGAAAAAAGACGTGGTGGATTTCGCAGGTGCCACGACGACGGCCGTCCTGGAGATCAACGTATAATAAATAACCATACACACACATCATGGAACAAATCGAAAGTTGCTAATTGCAATCTTTCTCTCCCAACCGTCGCACGTTCGCAAATTTGAACGAAGCGAACCGGGAGATGGAATACGACGTGGACGTAGGCGACGGGTTCGTTCACCCTCACAGAGCGGACCTTTACCTTCAATTCGACGTGGTGAAGAAAGAAAGCGGAGAAGCGTTCCCCGCAGCAGCAAATTTGATACTCGTGGACAACTTCGTGCCTCACCTGTTCTCGCAGGTGGAGGTGAGGAAACACAACACCGTCATCGACAGAATCGATTAAGGCATCACGTCGACGGCAGTGGGAACATTGAAATTATCCAAAACGGACGCAGCATACTATCAGGCGGGAGGTTTCGAAGCGGGGACGAAAATATCAACGAGAAGTCACACGGTGCTCTTTCCCATGCTTCTGCTTCCGGGATTCTTCTCGGACTACAAGGAGATCATGTGGAAGGGAGGACTGAGAATCATATTTCGAAGAGCGACCAACGACAACGACGCACTGATGCGATACGCTACTTTGGGTCCGGACGGCACGCCGCTTGCCAACACTTTACCCGAAGCTGCCAAGTGCGTCATCCGGAGCATGGAGTTGAGAATGCCGGTGGTGGAATACGAGACGAATTACGCCCTCTAGTACAAAGCGGAGATCTTGAAAATCTACAGGTGCCCATTCACTTTCACGGTTACCAGTGCGTGCAGAAGATAGCGTCCGGAAGTCACATGGAATTCGACGTGTCGACGCAGTTCAACAACATACAGTACGACATGCCAGATTTCAGACCGGGAGGGACAAGAATCAGGAAAAAGATTCCAGCAAATTCGACGACTGCAAGATCAAGAACGTTTATCTCAAGAATGGCAGGAACGAAGTGTTCCCGCGCGAGAATTACAACCTGGACATGACCAAAGATGATTACCTCAAACTTTACGAAGCGTACTCTGCTTACAAGCGCGTGACCGAGGGAAACGTGGACATGTACTACACGCCCAGCGAATTTAAAACCCACAGGCCGATGTTCGTCATCAATACCACAAATGGAAGCAGGTCGTGGTCATCGATCGAACCAACATCAAGGTCGTCTGCGAGTTCCACGACGCACTGCCCGAGGATACCGTGTGCAGCGTCATCCTGGTCGCCGAGAAGTCCTTCGCGTACGACGTGAAGAACGAGAGGGTGACGGAGCAATTTTAAATATCGTCCCTTCAGAACAGTCGCTCTAGATGATATGGAAGTTTCCACGGCAGAGAGCTTTCGTATTATAAGGGATGCGAGGTGGCGTAATCCGCATCCGAAAAATTAGTCCCCCAATTCCCAATTGTGTGAACTGAACATCATCATCGCGCCCCCCGTTTTTTTCCCGATGAAAAGCCAGGAAGTACTCTCTTCCAGCTCTCCTATATTTGTTCAGTGAACATGAAAAGATATTTTTCCCCCTTCACGCAGCACAGTCGATTTCAAATACCGCTACAATACCATTTTTTGCATCATGAAGAGAAAAAAAAACATCGTAGCAGTTAGGGCCCAAAACCATCGTAGGAGAGAGGTCCCGTTAGGTCGTAGCAGGGGGGGAAGGCACACATTGTAGAAGATCGCACAAAAAACATCGTATTTTAGGTCGTGGCAGATTACGCTGAGAGCAAGGTCGTAGTAGGTTACACTGAGGAACCTTACAGTAAAGAGGAGACAGCAGACTTATAGGTAAGTCATTTCAAGAGTAGGTCAAAGGGGTGAGGTTAGCATAAGAGCAGGAGGTAAAAAAATAGCTTAAAAAGTGATGCCAGAGCTTTTTCTGTCCATTTTTCTCTCATTGTTGGTTAGTTTAGTCCGTAAAACGTCGTAAAATAAAAAGTAGGTCACGTAAGATCGTGATCGAGTAAGGTGTTGGCAACACTGCGAGAAAATGAGGCTTATGCCTTATAAGAGAAAACCATTAAGGCGATCCTCACCAAGCCTCACTTCGAGCCTCACTTTCGGTTGGTGAACTCTCCTTCTCCCACTACTCTCTAAAGTAGGTCAAAGCACGTAGAGGCTCTCGTGTAGTTTAGCACGAAAAAAAAATGAATAGGTTAATTTATATCACGTAAGATCGTGGCATTCGTACCAAGTATGAGCGGAAATATTGAAAATATTACTAAAACATCGCTAAACGCTAAAACATCGACAAACAATTGATAAAAAAAGAGGATAAATAAGGGCTCGTACCAAGTATGGCGTAGAAACAATCAATATACACTACTAAAGTAGCGGTAAACATTGTACTGGAACGTCATCGAACGCTACAAAATCCACAAAAAATCGTCACAATATGATACGACAGAGGTTAAATGCATAGAAATAGGGGATACCTACAAAGGATTGCGTTGAAGCGCTACTTTTATATTACTAACAGCACATGTGGAAACAAGTCACGCTTCAGGGTAACTACAATTGGGTCGACGTGCTGCAGAAACTCGTGAACAACTACAACTCGGTCCACCGTACGATACGTTTGAAACCAACCGACGGGACCAAGTCCGATGAGGTGCGATTGATCGCTACTGTTTACTGTCCCAAGTACCGACCTACTACCAAGAAACCAAAATACAAAGTAGGAGATCTGGTGAGGATCAGCAATTTCAAGCGAATGTTCGAGAAGGGGATCACCAGAAACTGGAGCACTGAACTTTTTACAGTAGTTCGGCTCATGCCAGGGACGAGGCACACGTATCTAATAAAGGATGCTCGCGATGAAATCTTGAAAGGGCGATTCTACGAAGAGGAGCTCTCGAAGGCGAAACATCGGAACGCGTACCTCCTCGAGAAAGTTCTGGGCAAGAAAAGAAAAATTCTGCTGGTTAAATAACTGGGACTCGAAGAAAGAAGCTGGGTCGACACAGACGAGGTGATCGTTTGATAGGTGCGTGGGATGTGATGAGGCGAATTGCCCGATTTCTCCTCGGAACGCTCTAGGAAAAATGGCGCTGCCTCGTTGTCAATACTTCGGGGTGCGGGAAGGCAACGTTGCTTGTGTACATTTGTTTGCTTGCACCCAACTGGCTGGATTTGAAGAACAGGCATCTGTACGTTTTCTCACAACGTTTAGAGCAACCAAAATGTCGCCAGCTGTTGAAACTGTGCAAGGGGCTGGGGTATACCCACGTTCGCTTCTGAAGTAATACCGCTGAATTGCTGCATCGAAACTTCCGTTGGGGTCTTCGACGACGTGATCCTGGAAAACAAGAACGATATTCGAAACCTCTTCACCCAAGGTCGCCACACAGGCACACACTGCTTCTATCTTGCTCAGCTTCTCCAAGATTCCCAAGCAGCTGCTCAGGAACAACACCAACCTTGTATGCGTGTTTCGTCAGGATGCCACCAACCTCAAGCACGTGCACGACGACTATTTGTGTGGAGATTTGATCTACAACGATTTTTCTAAATTCTGCGCGTCGTTGTGGAATCGGGACGACTTTGGATTTGTAACGGTCGACATGACGAGGAAACCGAACGATGAAAAATATAAGAACAAAACCAACAACTTTACGAACGTTGAAACGTTGCATAACATAACATCGAAACGATGGTGAAACATAAACTTGCAGACGACAACCTGAAGCTGCTAGACTACCTAGCGAAACGCTTCAAGGGGTGCATATCAGAGAATCGTGGAATTTACGAAGATAAAAAAAACAATGAGGTTCGCAGTCAACCAGCGCCAGAGCGTCGTAATATGAGACGATGAGTCAGACAATAGAGAGAGAATGGCTTAATGCAGAAACAGAATTCTGCAGGTCGGAGGAAGAGGATTCTCTGTTGTCCTGATGCTTCTCAGTGCAGTGTCTCCTGAACGAAATCCGATCGGATGAATGCGTTCACTGCCACAATTCGTGCCCGAATCGATCGTCGTTCCATGACATTCTAATTGCGGGACTAGCAGTTGCCTAAAAATGGAAAATTTCTGCGCATGCGTACCTGCATTCCAACAGGGTTTCTAAAGTTATTTGGCAGATACAATATGCGCCATCCTGTATATTAAGGCAAATACATTTCTCTTTGTTTTTGACAAACTACAAGAGAGACACATTGCGCAATTTTTCTGAATAGAAACGCAAATGGATGCCACATGTCGCGAACCTTTGAAACTAACTTCACGAACTTTCCATTTTTTTAATGCTATAATCGTCATCAACGAGACCTGTTTTTGGAAAACTCACCATGTTCCTGGAAATAAGTGAACTTCCACGTGAGAACCTTTAAATATACAAAACACATCTAAGCGATATTCCCCTTCAGCTGGCCAACGTCTCTAAGGACATCCATGCGATAGCAACAAATATGCTGTTTTACAATGTGTCAATGTCTAGCACGATATATAGGTGTACGGAATCATTTTTATTATTCCACTGGAATAAACTTTAGTACGTTTATATTAAGAGAACATGGATACCAAAGTGTCAAAACATCCCAAACTATCCAGTGCTCTGCGGTTATTGCACATCGATATACAGATAATTCCAAAGCCCAATGTTGTGCTGACCCTTTGCTGTTGCAAACCCACCTTCTCAACTGCGGAACAACAAAAAACTGCAACGTATCGCTGTGGCAGTTGCTTCTTTCAACAGGAATGACTCAAAAACTTTATTCTGCCTGAACCCATACACATTCAGGTACACATTACTTCTTTATTTCTCTGCTATGACTACTACATTCTCGCATTCATAAATAATAATATTTAGCTAATTATAACAGGCTTGATATAGAACATCGCCTGAAATGAGAGAGAGCACCATTCCTGAAATCATTGTCTTCTCCCGCTTGGCTTAGCACAATGTTTAAAAATTCTGAGGGACGAATAAGGTATTTGGTTACATAGCCTGGAAAATTTTTATCTTGTTACCATGCAATATCAAATAATTAATAAAATGAGCAACTCATGCTAAGCCCATTTAACCAATTTTTGTGGCTTAGGACAAAACACTGTCGCACTCGTTCTGCTCCTTGTTCGGTCAAACACATTCCATGTTTCCTGGATATTCTCACACCTGAACGTTATGCTTTTGACATATTAGTCCTTCCACATTTTTTTCTGAAATTTCTTTGAACAGTTTGTGTTGGATGAGTCTGATAACACTACAGAAAGTACTGCTATTTTTCATGATGTGAACACTTGTTATCTTCGACACTGTTCCGGTTTCACTTACATTTCACCAATGGGTGTACTTGGTGAAGTTTTCCTATTCATTCATTGTGCAGTGTTTTCTACTTAAATAAGAGAAATGTTTAATTTGAACCAATTTAAACCAGTGTATGGTTGTTGCTATTCAAAATTGATGGTGTAGAGTGCTGCAGGGAGAACGTTCCGCTCTAGAGCCAAATAGTTGGCACGGACGGCGCTAGATTGCGTACAAACTTTCGAGATTTCTTGGGCAAGCGAGTAACACTTCAAAATGCAATAAACACAACCGCTATATACTTGAATCCCAGTTGTATGTTCACGTACAATTATAATTCGTCTCTTATAGGGAGCCCTCAAATATGGATTGTGAAGTGATAGAAGCAGTGAATCTAAAACTTAAGTGAACATAGTCTATTCATCATATCCATGTTAAAATGGATTTTAGTCTACCTTATCAATTGACAGTGATATATGAAAATTAAATTAATGATAATGGGTTGAAACTAATAACGGGATACATATATGTACCTACGATTATTGTTACACTAAAATTAAATGCATACGCTTGATTGTAGCGTGCTCGGGTGTGGGGACTTGGACGAGTATCAGTGAGTGATATTGGTCTCACGCTCTATTCTAATTAATTATTACTTCAAGTAAATATTTTAAACATATATGCTTTATGAAAAACTAAATATGCTGACCAAGGCAGTAATTTATTTTATTAAAAACTTAAACTAACGTAACGTTTCAACCTTCTAGCAAGGTCTTCTTCAGACTCTGTATCAAGTACAAAAGTTGACTGAAGAAGAGAGTCTGAAGAAGACCTTGCTAGAAGGTTGAAACGTTACGTTAGTTTATGTTTTTAATAAAATAAATTACTGCCTTGGTCAGCATATTTAGTTTTTCATAATCATGGAAACAAGGCTGAATGGTGTTATATATGCTTTAGCTAATATATTTATATATTTTAAGCACACGCACACAGAATTCTTTCTGATGCTCTTTTAAATATGCAATGTTGTAACGTTACATTTGAAAACTTGAAAAAAAGAAAACAATTTTTAAGTTCTGTTATTACATTACACTCACAAGAAACTCTACATAACCACATTGACCCTCGAAATTTTCGCCTTGGTTTCCTAAGGAGCAAACTTTCTGTCAAGAACATCAATGAAGGAAGCAACCTAGCGCATCTCAGCAAAAGTTGAGAATGTCTTGCGAAATGGTGAGGGTATCTCACCGATTTCTGGCCAAATGATGCGTTTGACCCCTAACTTGCTTCAATTGGATCATCCATTCTGGCGTTCTGGGTTTCAATCAATTCGCCAACAAATGCTGATTTCTCCAAAATAGTAAGATTTCGTCAGAAGATGAGAATTTATTGCTACAAGATAATTATATTAATATGAGATATGGATCATATACATATATAAAAATTTCACAATTTATGGAAGTGATGCGTTCATCACTACGTCCTGGACGCCTTTAAGCCGTGTACCGGGACAATCCACACCTTCCTTGAAGTACATCTTCTTTACAGGTAAGGTGAAATCCAGACTTTCTGCATGCAGCGACAATGCTGTTTAAATTCCAAAATGAAAGCAACGATTCGAACCAAGTTCATCTGAGAGACAACCACCACATTTATTCTAAAATTATCTTGAGATAAAATGTTATTTGGAAAATTTAAAGCATATATTTTAATTATACATTTACATAATGATCATTGAAGTATGTTAATGAATTCCATAATCTATAATTTTAATTGAAATGAAGGAATAGTTATTTGATATAAAATGCATGAAAATTATTTGTGATTAATAATTATAATAATACTAAGTTGACTAACATATGCACGGCTTAAAGTTACAGTGGTGTAATTCACTTTTTTAAAAAATGACTTAGACACGAAAACTAGATCTATATAAGTCAATCTGTTAACATAAATCGTGAAGTATAACAGAGATTCAATCAACTGTCAACAGATGAGAGTTTAAGGTCTAGTGATAAACGAAACAGCTGTTGATCAGCAAAGTGCTGTTTTTTTCTTTTTGAGAATGTGACTTACACTATTGTAACTTGAAACCGTCCATATCCAACTTTCTAAATTCCGTCATAATTGTAGTATATTCCAATATATAACTTCAATTTCGCACTGCGATATATTTGAATTATTTCAGAGTCAGTTTGAATAGAATGTTGAGATTTGCTGTATATGTCCTATCGGGAGTCTCATTCCATGGAATTCCAGAAATTGTTAGAAGCAAGAGGCAACTGTTTGAAAGGTTCGTAAATTTATGTATGTGCAACTTCAGAAAAAAAATATATCATTACTAATTTCTAAATAATGCAATTGTCCAAGGGCATATGTCAATATTTCTATAGTTCGTGGGATTTTGAATGAAGGGAATATATGACTACCGGTAATATGTTGCTAGTGCGGCACAGAATAACGAACTACCACGTGTTTTGCCTGCAATTGTGGCAGAAGGCCTGTGTGACTTATTAAAACCAAGATGGCTACAGCTTCATGCACTAACTATGAAAATGCATCATAAATTATGTAATAGTGGTTTTGAAAACAAAATGTACATATATGTTTTGTTCAGAATTTAAAGAGGAACAAAATTGATTCTTACAGTTTTCTGCAAATCTAGCACTGTTATGAAGATATATCTACTGAAACTATCTCGTGCCCTTTTTCTGCAAGGATTCTATTCATATTTTACACTTTACTTGACATTCTGGAGTATACAGGAAGGAAATTACTGCCTGTGATGTTTCGTTGATGCCTACTCTTGTGGCGTATTGCCTGTGTGACATCATACATCCAAGATGACTGCCTCTGCAGACATTAACAGAAAAAAAGGACCAAATCTCCTTAACTCCTTTATGAATAATTTTGACCATTTGTAAGTTTGTAGGGTTTCTAGAAGGCAAGACATGTGTATGAAGGATGCTTTCCTTTGGAGGCATCCAATCATGTATTACAATGTGTCAGAAACCATACACGATGTCCGAAATCCAAGGTGGCTTCCATGGAAGTTCTGCACATGAAATTCTGTCCATATTTTGATTTGGAGTGCGATTACACTGTTCGGCAAAATTAAACTTTTTGTCGCTCCCATGAACCAAAATAGGTGATTCTTATAGATTTCGAGCTCCTGAGTTCGAATCCGCAACCCGTTTTTCTCCAGGACGTACCAGTTTTGAGGGAGGGGTTGGGGGAGGGTATCAATTACCACGCAAAGGTGCTATTGTCCCCACATATAAATGTCCACGCTATCATCAGAATTTCAATATAAAACAAGCAGATACAACTACGTAAAGAGTAAAATTTCAACACTTACATGTCAATTGGAGTTCCTGCTCCTCTTGTAATTTGTACAGGGTGTCTCGCGTGTCACATTCCAACAGAAGTCTGCCAACATATTCAAACTCCATTTCCCACTGTAGCGCCTCTCCATGGTAGCTATTTGTTGATGAAACCTTTCACCGTGTTCATCGGAGACCTCCCCCAAGCTGTACTGTTGAGGGAAGAAGTCCAAGTGACAATGCAGGAAATGTAACTTGAGGGACATATTACACCCCATGGTACGAAATGAAGTAATTAACCTGGCCACAATGTCTTTGCAATTAGGTGACTTATGATTCCCGAGAAAATTACTGCACACGTCTCGAAAGGCCTCCCAAGCCTCACGTTCCACATCACTCACTTTAGAAGGAAATGTAGGATACTTTAAAACGTCTTTGATTTGAGGCCCTGTAAAAACACATTCTTTCACCTTGGCCTCGCTAAGTCCTGGGAACAGTTTTCTGAGATGAGTAAATGCTTCACCATCTCGCTTCAGGGCTTTGACAAATACCTTCATTAGACCTAATTTTATATGGAGAGGTGGTAAGAATACTTTCTCCGGATCCACAAGAGGTTCATTAGCCACGTTCATCTCTCCTGGGACCAGTTGGTTCCTTGGTGGCCATTTTGTGATGGTGTACTGCTCTTTGGCTCGACTGTCCCAATGACACAAGAAACAGCAGTGTTTGGTGTAACCACCTTGTAAACCGGTGAGGATGGCAATAACCTTAAGGTCAGCACATACACACCACTTAAACTGTTCGTAATTTAATTTCTGTAGTAGGTTCCGCATGTTCTCGTATGTTTCTTTCATATGCACAGCATGAGCAACAGGGATGGCAGGATATTGATTGCCATTGTGTAGTAACACTGCCTTCAGGCTAGTCCGCGACGAATCTACGAACAGTCTATATTCTTCAGTGCTGTAGTCAAATTTCAGTTGTTCCATAAGCGACGGAATGTCACTGCAATACACCAAATCTCCATCATTTGTAAAATTAGGAACTAGGCTCACCTCTCTTTTTCTGTACATTGATATATTCACATCTCGATCAAGTAGATTCCATTGTTGAAGTCGTGATGCAAACAACAGGGCCTTGGTCTTCGGAAGGTTTAAGTCTCTGATCAGATCATTCAGTTCTTCCTGACTTATCACATGTGGTTCCTTAGTGTCTGACACTGGGGCGTAATTGGGATCTGAATGCTTAGTCGAAGATTGTGCAACATCCTGACAAGTCGCAGGTTCTTTGTCTGATGAAACACTGCTCAGTGTGTATGAGTCTGGTGGTACGGGTACAGGCAGAACAACATCATGTGGGACAGGTCTCCTCGCGGAATCCAAGTCAGGATACTGTATGTTATGCTTCGTGCCTTTTGAGAAACCTGTAATATTGGTCAGGCAGAAGTAACAGTCTGCAACATGATCCCGGGGCTCGCGCCAAACCATAGGTACGGCGAACGGCATCGATTTATGTGTACCTTTCAACCATCCTTTTACAGTACGCGCACACGAGTTACAACTTTGTTTGGGAGCCCAATCGCGATCCTGGTCGCCGACTTTACACCCAAAGTACAGGTGGTACGCTGTCTTTAGGAACGGTGACAATGGCCTACTTTGTCCCTTGAAGACCACTTCCCCACATATGTAGCAGAATGAATCTACCGAGTTTTTGCAAGTTCGTGGCATTTTGGTTTAACACAAATGTCAATATTTCACGCAGAAATATTTTTCCTTAACGGTATACACAGACACAGAGTAACGCGACTTTCTTACACCACGATCACCTCGGAAGTAAAATATCTGCGTCACGAGACAACGAGGTGGGTGTCTTGGCACCTTTTTCCAACCACATCTGGTTTGTCGTCTAGACAATGGGTTGCCTACGAATGACCACAAGTTGATTACGAATCCTTTTACCTTGAAGGAAGCCGAGGTGACAGTGTAGGAAGAGTGTAACGAAAATAAAACGTTGAACTCCAATGTACAAAAATAAACCTTTCACACATAGTTAAAAACTGTAAGATACCATTCATTTTAGAGCCAGTCACTTATGGCTCATGGGACATCGTGAAAATATTTCTTCCAGCAGTAATGTTAAAATGCAATATTATTCACATTTTTGTTTTGACATTTATCTGGAATTCTCAAAAAAATGTGCGTTGTGGCCGAATTCACTGTTTTCTTAGGTGGGTGGTGTATTTGGTACTTTTTTCCTATTCCACGGGGGTTGTGGGGGCAGGGGAAAGAATGTTCCTAGGATATAGTAACAATTCTTGGATTAAGGTAAAAATACACAATTATGCATTCCAAGCATAAAAAACACATATTTCATTTTAAAAAAATACAATTTTTCGGTAAATTATTGTGGAAAATGCCCCCTAAAAAAACCTTACGTGCTGGAACTTTTTCAATGCGATATTCGTAATCAGCGACTCGAAATCTATCAGGTACACCCTTTCATGCTCGTGGGAGCATACCACTAATAGATAGTGTGAACGCTGCCACCAAAGTGAGCCTCAAACCTTTCACCAGGAGGAGTTACTTGCAAGTATTGGAGTGAAATAAAAGGAGGAAAGAAACATCGAAATCTTCCCAGACCAATAGGCTGTTGAATGGAGAAAGAAGAAAATGAGGATGACTGTAAAAATCATTCTCGTCATATTTACACTACCTAGAACTACAGAGAAAATTACAGTTGGCATGTGGTTGCGGAAAGAGGAAATGTTCGTGCATATGTCAGGATCAGTCCCTGCAACATCCTGAGCTGAGCCTTTGTAGTGCAGATGAAGAAAATTGTGAAAACAATGACTTACAGCGCAGAGACTCAGAGAAGCGTGATTAGCAATTTGAATCAAGTGACTATATTGACGACATGATATTTCGCAAATGATTACAACCACTCTCAATCTTGATGACAGGTGAGCTGCTTAAATTTCAAAAGACAATTCGGAATTCACAGGTGATGTTATTACTCCTTTAGTGTAATGCATCTGGAAAAATCATATAAACGAACTCAAAATCAGGTTATGGACAGTATATAATGTGCAGAATTTCCAAGGCTTGGATTTGGGACGAAGGGACCGATTTTGCCAAATGAGGGACTTTTTTCAATCTTGGAAAATAACATTTTGTTGTGCAAAGGTGCAAAGCTTACTAGCCAGTCAGTTGCACTTTCTTCGCGCTCAGTTGGGAATGAATTCGCATTAGTTTAGCTGGATACTTTAGCGATAAGAAGAGAAAAGAACTAACTAACAAATCTCCATTATAATTTTGGAACATATTTTCGGTTACCAAGAACTTTGAAGCCAAGTCCTTTTTGGAAAAATTTCCACTCTCGCGAAAATAGTGCTAACATTACTACATTCTAGCGCGGAAACGGAAATAATATTTTCAATGTTAAGTGATACAAAAACAAAAAAAAGATAAATAAAATGGTACCAGATTTGTTAAATTCTCTGCTAGTGATAAATTCTTCCTTTATGCCACGTGAAGACTACCGCAGGAAATACAGCATCAAAACCAACATCTATCTCTTCACAGCAGCAGCATGTATGACTTCAAATAGCATAATCAGCAGTAAACGACTAAACTTTATTCATTAATTGTGTAAACATCGAGCAGAAAGTTTTGGTGAGTAAATGAGAATATATTATCTTCTGCTTTGCATGCTCATGAGGTGGTGTTTTTTTTAGTTGCTTTACTTGGCGTAGGGACATTTCGACCACGTCTGTAGAGACATTGCCGAAAAAGGGTTAGCAACACTGGTTTCGATTCGGCTTCGATTGTGCTCGGAAGTGGAATATTTTGAAAATGCATGATGTTCTTACTCCAGTTATTCTTTACCTTATCCTCTGTAAGGTATGTGTGATATATAGTCGTATTCTCCGAAATCTCATCTTTCTTTGATGTACGATACACATCCCAATTTTGTTTCTTAACTGCTGTCACAATAATTATAGCTACCCCTTCCGATGGAAAATAGCATTGAATTGGGTGCGAATAAAACACGTTCTCTCGTTGCAAAGACTCAGTCCCAGCGCGTCGTCTGCTGTCACGTAACCACCAATGGACTCCATTGCGGGCAAAACACCTGGTAGTACGTTATTCTGTAACACACTAGCAACATATTACCGGTAGTCATATATTGCCTTCATTCAAAAACCCACGGGAATTAACTGCCCTGGACTGTATGGTCTATGCTTTGCATATCTGTATTTCAATTTACTTATTATTAATTTGCATTCGGTATGGTTATGATTATATTTATAACGTCTTTGAATATCACTGTCAATTCGAGTATTATCAAAAATCCCTTTAACTTAAATTTATTTTACTTTCATCTTTATACTCTATGACCTCTATTTTTCTCTCTCTATTTTGTCTTTACGAAATAAATTGTTTCATATTAATAGTGTATTTTATTCATACTATTGATATGATTCTTTCTCCTGCATCACCTTTGGCTAATTGATATATTGAGGATGTGCAATGATGAGGTGGAACTATGAAGAAATTTCGTTTCCTGCACAAAAAGTGGAGTCCTAGAATCCAACATTTGAACTTAGTTCATGAGATCAGAAAACAACATCTTTCGCTCTCGGCTAGCAGCCCTGCAAGGGTGCACTATTAAAAGGGATGTCAACCTCATATGGAAAGTTAATGGAACACGTATTTCTGACAATACATCTCTCATTTTTATTTTAATAAGATCTCTCCAGTCGTTTATTATATGTCAATTGGAAAGTTAAATAAGGAAAAGAAGAATAATACATTATGTATTCGGCTGAAACCTTTTTTTCTCACATAAAAGAAGAAAAAATAATAATTGTTTTGGTAAAATAAATGATAAAGCAAAAGTTCAGGGGATAATGTTAAAACAAATATTATAATCTGTAATCAATATTTATGTTTGTTAAACTAATTACGTTAGGAAGACGTCCTTAATTTTGCCACGTATCTGACGTAGGAGACGATATAAATGTTATTAATATTCTTCTTGTATGCATGATGGTAATAGACCTGTAGGAAAAGGAAGATAAATATATTTTTTTATTTTGTTTTATTTTGTTTTATTTTTTGTGTATTATTTGTTATATATTATTTATTAAATTATATATTAAAATAATTTTTTTACATATTAGGATATATTTTCCCAATTTATGCCAGTGTTTATCAATATCGCATTGTATTTAATTTTACCATACATATTGAAATAATTAGTCCCAAAGATACGTAGCATGTGGGCCTACACACAAATATAATTATCAACATTGATTATCCAAATGGAAAATAGGGTGATATGATGGTAAGTCATATCTAGTTGATGAGGTTTTACACATGCCCTCACACAATACACACTACAGGATCAGCATGGAAAGAGTGCCTTCTGATGCTATTCCACTTTTCGTTTGCCTTTGTGCCACTTTTGACTAATTTGCGAAAATAGGGATGAGTAATGATATGATGAAATTAATGAATGGACACTCACAAACATCCATGCCTAGCGATGATTCGAACTCGGGACCTTCCGGTGTAAATTTGTAAATAAAGTAAACAATTCAGTACCAATTCTTGCTCGAAAATTCGTGTGGTAAGAAAGTGCACTGTTTCAAAACCACAGCCACAACTCATTAGCACATATCTACAACGCCAGGGGTCCCAGGTTCGAATCCCGGTCTGGGGATCAATGTTTGTGAGGGTCCATTCATCAATTTCATCATATCCTCGCTCATCCTAAAATTTTTAAATTTGACAATATTGGCACAAAAAAGAGAAGTGAGATAGAGCAATTCAATAAATAAATCAATCAAAACCATCATTATTATGATGCTAGGCTCCTTGCGGAGTTCTTGAGAAACTGATGAATGTTGTTGTGGGAGAGATTGTCTCCTGTGTGCCTGCTGGCCGATACCAACATTGCAGTGTCTTGTTTGCGTTGCGTATGACAAAGACTAATAAATCGGAGGGCATATAGACAGCCAGAACAAATAAGCATTATATGTATCTGTATTTTATGTATTTTTACGTCGTTTTCCTACATATCCAGGGTAATCAAACCGACAATAATTTCGATCACTTGAAATTGGGAATCACGATATGATGCAGGGAAGGTTATAATATTCCACCAATTCTTTGGTATTACTGCAAACACTTTAAAAGGCTTGCAAAATTAAAAATAAAAATCTTCTTCTTCTTCTTTGCATCCATGAGGGTAGAAAGAAATTCACATAAAATGGCACAAGACATTTTAAAGTGCTATAATGCTGCCTTAGAATAGTTTGTGAATTATTTAATTGCATTGACATAACGTGATGTGATGAGTTTTTGACCCAATAACTAGACTTCATTATTTCAAACTGGAATAATGCATCTGTCGGTTTTGGCATCGGTAGCGGTGAGAGTATTCGTATCGGCAAATAGTAGTATCGGCTTTAATCTCAATTGAAATATTTCTTCTTATCTCTTGCTTATATTTTGAGAGCCAATGATAGAAAATAGTTTGGTAGCACTGCAAACTGTTCAAGAAGTGACGAAATTAAGCGGTATTTTACATTAAATTTGAATGTCCCACTTCAAGAATAAATGGCCCATTTATTACAAGAGAACAGATACATCCACAGCAAGCAATCGTTTCAATAAAGTGGAATAGCAACAAACTCAAAGGTAATAAAGCATACTTGAGAAAAGGTAAATTACCAACCGAAATATTCGAAAAATGAGATTATCGATCCATGAGTTTTATTTTTTGAGAAAAATTGTTACTGTTGAAAATTATATTGTTATGATTAGAATTTTCACTCACTTAATAGGATTTATATTCCGAAAGAAAATTATAGAAAATATTTTTACTAAAGGAGAAATTGTTTATCGTGCAATATTTAAACAATTTCCCAATTTGTATCTCTCCACCAAGTATGTATTATTATTATTATTATTATTATTTGATCATATTATAGATTGTCTTACCTTAATGTAATTTAATTCTAGAAACACTAACTTGCTATTTTCAGGTTATTTTGGGCAGCAGTGATTTTCATTCTTGCATTGCTTTCGGCTATCCTCGTTCTTCAGTCATGGCAGAAGTTCCAGGAGAATCCGGTAGTTGTGACGATAGAAAGGAATTTTAACGAAATTAAAATTCCAGTAGCCGCCATATTTGTGCGCCCAGACAACTTTCTGTCGAAAGACTTGGACCAATTTTACGAGGAGTAAGTAATCACAAGTTTCTTAGGATTAATGTATTCATATAAGACGATACTTGTTTTCATTATTAATATATTAAGAAACACACAGCTCGGATAGATGAAATAGGTTAACATCTATTATTAATATAGCATGTCATATTCTTATCTTTTACTTACGCAGAATAACTTATGACAAATTTCAATATACATGCCCAAACATTTCTTAACACATCTACAATAATCCATACGATGTTGAGTTTCGTTAGTTTGGAAGTTAACTTTTAACGGACAGAGTCCGCTAAAACTTGTGTAAACATGCGAATCTATTACAATTTGCAGTCAAACGAAACAAACAGAATTTTCTTTGAAATATGTAGATTCAGGGATATTTATTTAGTTTTGTTTTGCTACAAGACCGTGGAAAATGCGGATATCTAAAAGGGCATGAATTTTATTGAAACATACATAATACGTACGAATACCTGACGTTATTCATGATAAACACATTCATATTAGAGAAGATGTTGCAAATGTCCACCCATATCGTTCAGGAAGGGCCAAACTCTATACTGCATATTTGCAAAAGTTGCATGCAAGGCGTACCGCTGGTTGCGTAAACTTCCCATCGATGCGCACATTGATTAAATGAGCTTGTCTGCCTGTAACTGTAGAACGTGAATACAGGATCTGCTGCTGTGTAACGAATTCTCAGGCAGAAACCTCACAGAATAAACAAAAATTGAATAGAAACATGTATGCCAATGACTGTGCAATTACTCTGAACTTCGCAAGAGCCTACAAAACCCGCATAAAACGCAAACAAAGGCCAGAAACATTGTGACATGTCATTATCAACTCCGTCGGAAAGCCACATTTTTAGAAATCGCAAGTGACTTTCTCCGTTACATTTGGAAGGTATAAATTTCATTTTACAACACGTTTCATATTTGTTCGTTTACAACGAGCTGAGGTATTCATATATTTCAGGGTCTTGGAGTGAAATAATCACTTTATTTGTGAAAAAACAACATATTTAATAGTTTCGATTATAAAAATAATCTTGAGAAACCAAAGTATACGTACATAAACAGGGTGTCCCAAAATTCCGTTCTCATGAGGAAAGTCCGAAGTCTTGAAGTGATCGATGTTGAACATTGATAATATGGCCTTTGTTTCAGGTAGAAAAAGCATAAGACCACATATGATGAAATTGACGCCCCTCTTGAGAGCTGCAGGTATGGATGGGAGAATGGAAGCTCTTTGTACTTTGCGTAACATTGTTGGTGTGATAGCGTGGCATGCGGGGCGAGTGGTTTCTCTGAGATCATCAATTGCTAGTAGACGTTTGTTGTACACAACAGATTTAAGGCACCCCTTAAATCTGTTGTGTACAACAAACCGTTGTCCAGGTTTCCGTTTGTTTGAATGACGAGAATAAAATTCATCACGTGTTTACCGTTGGGAGAGTCCTGAGGATGCAGAATCACAATCTCTGCTCTCTCTTGTATAATGCACGTCCTTTCCTTGGCATCCGTTTCAACTACGTTCGTTTACCTGTAAGAAATTATCATTAATTCAATTTTTCCATTTATCCGACTTTCCTTGTGAGACCGGACTCTTGAGACACCCGGTATAAGGGTACATCGGCAAATAAATCAATTAAAGCTGGACATTTCAGTCAAAATTAACAGATAATGAAACAGAAAATGGAAGAATTTCAATCGAGAGAACGGTCTCAACATTGGTCTGAAACCTCGTGACACGAAAAGAGAAAATAAAAAAAAATAGACGCCCATTAAAAACCTTCACAAATGAAAGTGTAAAACAAGCTGACGTACGAAGTAGAAGGTCGTGAGGTATATACAACCTCTCCAGAAATTACAACCTAAAGAGCACCAAGTAATCTCGGAAAAGGCACAGCAAAATCAACATTAAAATCATCACAAAAATTAGCAAGTTTACACCAATTCTCACATAACGCCAGAGCGAAAAGGGTTCTCAAGGAAGAAGAAAATTCCTAATAAATACTCGACGATACAATATTACTCCACGCGAAATACATTCCAAAAGCTCCTGGGAGTTCAAAAGGAATGCATGTATGACATATGACGTGCATACAATAGAAATAGGAATAGAATATTGTTAAGTATCTAATCTGATAGGCCTACTAGTATACCATTTTATCGTCAAAGGTGACTAATATCATAGCACGTGTAACACTAATATCATAGAACATGTTACATATCGCGAAACATTTTTTTTACCAAGAATACAAAATAACAAAATACATAAAACACACAAAAGGATAAAATTACGTATCAATTATTCAAATAAAATGTTGTTTAGAAAATGTAATAATTTACGGGAAAACAATAACAGGACATGACAACAAGACTAAGTATACAAGGAATGACTGTGTACTTTCACATGGTAAGGTTACTCAAATAATTTCAAAGTAAATAATATATAGAAATAATGCACAGAAGTACTGCTAAAAGATTAAAAAAATGTTTTAGTGTGTTCAAGTATATTATTGTAATATTTAATTTTATTCCCTCGATTTAATTTGATTTGATTTGATTTTATGTTTTACGTACACTGAGAAAAAAGTCTGGTTGGCTGCAACAAATCCTAGTTACAGCAACCAAATCCCTTGTTTGTTATACGCGAGCAAAACGTGAAGGTTCAGAGTACAAAATTATTTGATTGACTTAATCTTGTTCATCCAGCCAAATCATTTGTTTGTTGTATCTAATTGGGTCCAGTTCTCTGAACAAGATGCTTGGTACCATCAACCAAATCAACTTGTTGGCAGTAAAGGTTATTTTGTTGGAATTATTATTATTAAAAATATTAAAAAGCATGAAATCCTGGGGACAGGGGGGATTTCCCTCCACAAACAATTTTGTCCTGCAAAAATCCAATTGGTAAACGAACTGGTTTGTTAGTTTATGAATACTTGATGTGTATGTTTGTGTGTATATACACATATGTAGATAATAATACACACATACTTATACATATCGGGTATTTATAAAGTAGCAAACCATTTCCTATACCAACTGAATTTTCGTAGGACAAAATTGTTGGTGGGTTGAAATTCCCCCATCCCCCAGGATTTTACTCTGCTTTTTAACATAAACTATGACTATATTTAAACACACCCCCCCCACACACACACACATATATATATATATATATATATCATAATAATAATTCTCTCACACACATATGTATTCGTGTGAATTAAGTTTTCCCCCTCCTTCACCAGTCTTCAATGATTTATTTCCATCCTGAAGTAAAGTAATTCCCTGTTAATTACAGCGGCATGCTGGTGCAAAGGGGGCATGGATGGCCCCATATATTTCCTTTTTATCTTCGAAAGTGGAGATGTGATAAGAACCATGCTGGAGCTTCCTTTAAACCCCCAGTGATATGAGGGTGGATGTGTGCCATAGCTGCTTGTACTAGGACAGATCAAAAAATTTCCTCCCAAAATCACATATCCTGATAACCAAAACCAGGTGTCCTGTATGGTAGTCGGACATCCTACAGACTGGACCAACATGTTAAACAAGACCACCAGTTACAATGGACATAGGAAATCTATACTTAATGCTCTGTATTTAACTAAAAAAATGGAACTTTATTTTTGAGACACTGCCTTGTGAATGTTGCAAAGACATATTGCAATTTCATTATATTTTTTTGCATTATGTTTCATAAAGGCATATTCGCCATAGCTACAAAATCTATATGGTATAGCTATTCCATTTCTTCACACTGACATTATAGACAACAAATAATACCTTAAAGTATTATTAACCCTACAACACTAGTACGTTCCCATATTACAGTGTAACCTAGAACACTAGCATGTTCCCATATTACAGTGTAACTAGCACTACATAAATTTTACTTACATGAAGGAATTTATTTTCAACACAACCTCTACATCATGAAAACAGTGTGATGATTCCTTTTTAAAATCAACTTTTGTATATTGCTTATATTGGGGTTTTATTTTTCATTTTTAAAAGTATAAACATGGTTTTATTAAGTCTAGTTTTTGGACTTCTAACCACTGTTAACTAGAATGAATAAATCACCACTGATTAGCTACAAAGAAGAATGGTTTTATTAAACATATAATAATTTAAAAGAATGTCTTGATTGTCAAGCCAATATGTACATTAAGAATGAAGGTGAAAAGTTCAAACAATGAAAATTAAACAAAAAAATATTCATAACACTGTAAATAAGGAACTAATGCAATATTGTAATCCTGCAAGAAAATAGTGCATGCTTCTAAACTTTTTTTCAAAATCTAACTATCCAAGTTAAATTTACGAATGTCAAAATTATGTGAAAGATTTTTCTCGTTTTACTAGAGCCACGCAAAATTGACATACATTGTACAACATAACACACAAAATCAAGGTGATCAGCACTTACCTTCTTCTTATTGCAATCATGTTGTCTAATGACTAATAAAGTATTCTATTCTATTCTATTCTTTATGTCTGACAGACTGGTCGAGGCACTGCTAGGTTGAGGGACGTGTATCTGAGAGGTAGGGAAGGGAATTGAGGGAACACCACATGTAAATTTTACGTACACTAGTGTTCTAGGGTTAAACCATTCGATATATGGAAAAAAATATAGATCAGCCGTATTGTTGTGTTCAAAGATAAAATGCAGGTCACCCTTTGTCACACAGGCAAAGTGGTGAGATTGTTTGCAATGGAAAGAGCCAACATGTGGTCGGAAGTTATTAAATGTTAGCAAGGTGGGTGGTTTTGGTTATTTTTGCGTGAACTTGTGCTTGTTGATATTTCATGATGTGTTTTGGAGCAGCAGTAGTCAAGTAGTTGCGAAGCACATGGCAAAGTGTCATCAGCTCACAGACCTATCAGATCACACACAATACATACACAATGGTGTCTCGCATAATGAACGCAATCCATTCCAGGACAGCATGTATTAAGTGGCATACTGTGTTAAACCAGTTTACTACAGGAATCATTTTAGTCTGTTCCCAAGCCAGGTTCAAGACCTGGAAACATCATAAAAAAACTAGTAGAGGAAATACAGAACACACCACCAAGGCAAGAATGTTGAAAATGCTATGAATTTATCAAAATATAAGTTGTAGAAAATACGGTATGTACTGTACAATAGTTCTAGCCTGTGTGCACACGTTTGTTATGCGGGATGTTCACTGTGTGAGCAACCTCTGTATTTTTAACATGCATCGTAATATTCAATGAATGATAGAGAGAAAGGGAAAAAGTATGAATACTTCTTTAATGATATGAAGTTTCTCAATATATTTAAAGTTGGATTTTCTTCCACCATTACACTACTCCAGTGCACAAGTATACAAAAAATTATTAACGCAGGGGGATTTAATGTTACAGCAGTTGAACTAAATTGCTGTTAAAAGTAGTCGATCTACAATTAAAAAAACATTTTAATATTATATCATCATTGATATATGCATGAGAAATAATTAAGGCACATATTAGTGTTCCAAAATGTCTGCGAAACTTGCATGCATTTTAGAAACTTCTTTTACACGTGTGAGCACAAGCAGTTAAATAGGTGCCACAATGCTTAAAAAAAACATACCACACAAGCAATTTAAGAGTACCAAAATTCTCCTTGCACATGTAGCAATTAAACATATTGATGTGGAACAATAATATTTTTATTAGGAATAATCAAGTATCATGAATTTTTTGTGTTCATACCCACACATACACTACATATTAAAATTTTTTGTTCACATATAAAAAGTTCTTCTGTATTAGATTTCTGGAGACATTCAAAGGATGAAGTACAACAGTTGTTAACGTAAATATTGATTCAATGTTCCATATCCTCCTGAATCAAAACATGTCTGGTTACTTTTTCAGCTGGCAATCCATCAAAATAGGAATTAAAAAAAATCCTGGACTGTTTGAAACAGATAGTGCTCTCCAGTGGATTCACGAAGGTGTTATTTGCTAAGAAAGAAAGAAAAATATAATAAATAACAGAGTTAGCTGGTTGGTTGGTTCATCAGATCAATTAGAATTATAAAATTCTATGACCATCAAACATGTTGAAAAACATTCTGAACTTACAGGTAAAGAAATATTTGCTGCAGAATGTATTGTCAAAATAACATTCTGTAAAGTATAGACAGTGGTTCGAATCCCAGTTAGGGCTAGTCCCAGTTAGTCCATGTGGAATTTGCAACTTTTTTTTGTATTTATTTAACCAAAACCGTTTTCAAATTATCCTCTTCCGCTTGTATGTGCAGTGGATGTACGAGTGTTGCTCGGCAAATTAACCATTACTATTTCATTGATTTTTTTTCTCTTGCACCCTGAGTGTTTTTAAGCTGGGTTTTCACCTGGTGGTTGCAGTGTTTGTCAGCAGTTTGTTTGGCATGTTGTTTCAATTTTGTTCCTTGAAGGTCTCATTGTCTAAAACAAAGAATAAACACATTCGGGGAAAATTTGCTTGGGAATACGTATATATCACACTCAGTGTCAGCGATTAGGGGGGTGGGGGGGGCAGTTGACCCCACCTTTCCATCACTTTTGCCCCGACACTATGCTAAACCTTATCCATATTGTATTTGACCCACCAGTTGCCTCCCTGGTTTTGGAACCCAATTGCCGCCACTGATCACACTGTACATATTGCTTGCATTGTAGCTTCTTTCTTATAACTTACAGTTATTACAAGCAAATGAACATATTTCTTGTCATAAAGTTTGGAGACAACACACACACACACATTCTGTGTGAGACACTTACATTGCAATAAATGTGTTAATGCTTGCAATTACAAAGTTGTAAGAAGGAAGGTTGAATAATACTTAAAATACAATATTTTACATTTTCTAAAAGTGAACACGATTTGTGCAATACCATCCATGAGAGGGAAATTAAAGTTACTCTCTCTCTCTCTCTCTCTCTCTCTCTCTCTCTGTGTGTGTGTGTGTGTCTCTCTGTGTGTGTGTGTGTGTCTCTCTCTCTCTGTCTCTCTACGGTTGTTAAATAGAATAGGAAAAATATGTGCTTATTTATCTTGTGCTTTATGATTGGTAATGATGCATGAACATCATGCTTTGAATCTGAAAATATTGTTCCAATATGGTACTTAGGCAATTCATTCCCAACATTTTATCAAAGTAAAATTTGAAATAAAAAATAAAAAAATCATATTCTCGATAAACACAAAGACTTAATATTATATAGGCCTGCTGGTAGTTTCCGATTAAGGTATTTTGTCCACTGTACAACTATTCATGAATATTTATGTAATTACCTGAAGGCATCAAAAAGTTTTGCCTGTTGAGGTATAATTTGTTTAATAATGGACAGATTGAAACATTGATCATACATATAGTTTGCTTGTAATGTCCTCTACTTAGAGTTACACTTACACATAGTTCCCATCTCGTTCGATGCATCTGAGCAAGCGTTCTACCTGGGCCTCAAAAGAAGTTTGGAAAAATTCTACAGAACGCTCCCTGTCCCACCGTTTACCAATGTGGTAACATTATGAAACTATTACATCATAAAAATATAGTCAGGAAATAGCAATGGAAATACTGTATACACCAGCAAAAAATAGGAAAATGAAGCTCCTGGGAAAGATAGATGTGTGTAGCACCCAAATAACAAGAAACCAAATCAACAACAGGAAAGCATAAATGTTTGATTTGTACAAAGTATTGAGCAGTTTAAATTGTTCATAAATCTTTCAACTTATTTGCTTACAAATAAATTAGATAAGTGCTGACCAATATACGTACATCCCAGTTTCTGCTGTAGCACTGCCTAATGCTCCAGGTATTGTGACAATGCTTTACCCATACAGCACAACATGGTTTCAGATACGTTAGCAACACATAAGTCGTGAAACATTGTAACATTGCGGCAATGTTGCAGAACATTACAAAAATGTTTCGGGTAAGTTTCAGTAATTTGGAAATGTCCGCGAACATAACACAACATTGATAATGTTACAGAAACATGTAAATGTAACATTACCGACATTACAGAGACATTTCCATTAGGTTGCATAATATGTCAGTTACATTACTGCAATGGTATTTTACATTGTGGTTATATTGCATGTATTCATGGATGGCATATTTGAAGGGGGGTTATTGGGGTTAAGCCCCTTCAAAAATTATTACAATATTAGCTTGTAAATCATTTCCTGAAAATACAATTCACAGGATTTTACTTAGAAAACTAGGTTTAGGCAAGATATCTAAATGTATTTATTTTACCTCTCATGAATTGACCACATATCTTAATTGTAGCAATTAATATAAGGGGAGAAAAACTGCATAAAAGTACTGGATATTAATTCATTAATATCAATTAACAGATAGAGCTAAAAAAAAAAAGAAACTCAAATGAAAATGAAATATTGACAACTAAATCACTAAATTCTAAAATAACATCAAATTTGTATAAAATAGTGTTTTACATGCTATAATAAAACTCTCCCTGGTTTGTAACACCATGTCATGAAGATTGGATTTGAGTGATGTTATCAGCATCATGCTCCAGTCACTATCCATCCCCTTTACCAATTGATGAGAGGCTGGCAGGAAGTAAAACATTTTGCAGAATCATGGTCATCTGATAATTCGATTCTGTCTGCATTTCTCAGGGATAACAGGGATAATGTTCAACTTTCATGGTTTTTCAACCTACACAGTGGTCAAACTATCAGTATTACACAGGAATATTCCAAATTAGATTTCAAATGTTACAAATTGAGTATGTGGTTTTAAAGTATATAACTTCCATATACTAAAAATTACCATGTTTAAATTCTGGTATATTCTGGTGTAACATATTGCTGTTTTGTAATATTCCTGTTAATAACAAAAGAATCAAGACGTGACTTCAGCCTTTCATCTCAAATAAAATAATTAAATAGAACACTTGCATGTTTGTAGTTTATCAAAACCTTGTACGTACCTACTTGAAATTCTTGACAAGTCTGCATTCTAATAATATTAATTGTGAAGTATTATGTATTATTCTATAAACTTGAAATACCTCTGGAGATCATGCAAAGGGTCCTAAAGTAACCTGAATTGGAAGACAATGTCTCTTATACTTACATAACTGGAGAATGGAGACACACATTGACCATGAAAAGAGATTCAGTTAATGAACCAGTAAAAAAAATTAAAAAAACTGGGAAAAACTACCTGTTTACAAGAGAAATGCAAAATGGATAAAAGCTAAACTTCAGGAATTTTTGTGCAGTAACATTACAAAAATGAGAAAACGCCAGACAATTGTTATGATGTTTGGCCGGTTTGAGCCTACACTGTAAGAAATATAAAAGAGAGCCTTGTAATCAAGGGGTGTCTAGTTCGATACACAGTGGAGGTACATATCTGTGTATAGTGTGTTTAAAGCAACAATAACAACCAAACAAATATAAATAAAAATACTTTGATACAGTTATGATGCCAGCGAGTGCTCAGGCACAATTCATGTCCAAGGGCTTCCCCGATGGCACAGTGGTAACGTCATTGCCTTGTAATCAAGGATCCCAAGTTTGATATCTGATGGAGGCACATAGTGGTTCACATCCTACTTTAATCTGTAGGTCAAGTCCCAATTAGACTTACTGTACATAAAGTGAACTAAAAACACCAAATCAACCAACCAACCAAGCAATTCATGTCAGCATTGAAGTTCAAAAATTACACATACATTATGTGGTTATGGTTATTATGAAAAAAAAACAACATTTTTTCATAAAATATATCCTTTATTTTTATTTTTGTTGTTTAAATACACTTTTTTCTGTAGTTCAGAAGAATTCCATTGCAGGTTCTGCAATATACCCTCATGTTGGAGTGGAATAACATTCAGTTCCTTCCTGTAAAGGAAATACGGTCATGTGTAACATCAATTCGGAATTAACATTCTAGTCAGAACTTTCATTTAAAGAAAAATATTTTGCATCAGTAAAATAACAAGCCAGATTTTTTTAACTTCTAGTTCCCATATACCAAATATTCTTAACTTCAATTTTATTTCTAAAATATATTGTGTGTGATAATATCTGCAAAAGAATACCTATGCCACACTAGGGCTTCTAAACAAAGATGACTTTCATCAACAAAAAAGACCAACTTCATCACAGAAAGAATACTCCAGCTGCCTCCATGATGGAGTGGAGTAGTTATCACAACATGCTATGATGCCAAGGGTCCCGGACCGAAGCCTGGCATAGGTATTTGTGAGTGTCCATTCATCAATTTCTGCAACCCCATCTTTGCGATTAGTCAAAAGTGGCAGAAATACAAAGTAAAATAAGCCAATTCAATCAATCAACAATCAGGAATATTGCACACATTTGGAAGACATTTAATTTGAAAATAAAAACGTTGCAACAATGTGAAAAGTGATCAATAAGTTATCGGGAAATTGTGATTTGACCAATGATTGAAGATGAAATTTTGGCATTCTGGGCTGTGCAACAAGCTACTGCATAACATGCCAAGTTTTCTTGTGAGATGATAGAGTTGCAAAAAATCTAGCTTTTTGAATGAACTGTTTCTTTTTTCGATAAAAAGCAGGCTTTTTTTTAAAGAAAAAACAACAGAAATTTTGGCTTTTTACCAATTGCAGCTAACCTATTTCACTTGAAGTTATTATTAGGAGTTTACAGGTTTGTACTCACATATTTTACAACTAGCTACAAAAATTTTACATGATGCAGCAGCAGCCAAGAGACATATATTGGCCAATCTCAGTGGGCACATATTGCATAGTGGTTCAGCTTCAATTTTAATCGTAGCTTACCGAGGAAGAGGGGGAGGGGGGTTTGCAGTCCAACCACCTCTTATTTTTTAGATTTTTCAACTGTCTGAAAATAAATTACATGGTTCCCTGGAATGTTCCTAATATTTCTGTATTACTTCTGCTCATAAAAACATAAATGTAATGTAATTAGGAGGCAAAATGCACTTGGGGACATATCATGCGTCATCTTATTCGAGATACTCATGCCAGTGACAGTGTACAATTAGTTGGTAATGATGGTAATTATTGTAATAATTATATTTAATAAACAACTGCACTTCTACAAACAAAAAATCATTAATAAAAATCATGGGTTTTGCGAGTTTTAGGGAATGATAAAATATATGTGACACACTCATGTAATAATTGGTTATTATTTTTATTTGTGATAGTAATTTCTGTAATTATTATAATTAATAAATAACTCGCCATATATAATCAGCAAAGGAAGCAGTGATTCAATAATAAAATGGTTTCAATGTGACACCCCCACTACCATGCGTTGCTTCGGTCTGAATGTTCTTTCTCTATACTTAACAAGATTATTAGCTACTTCATCCAAGATTAAGATTTAGTTTAGCCTGCAAATCAGAGAGAACAATTTGCAAGTACTGTTGTTGGAAAAAGGACAGATTTTTATATAAGGTACCTTTCATAAAAATAAATGGACCTCTGGAGTGGAATAAATTAAATGCTCTTGCCTTGTAATAAGAAGGGGTCTGAGGTTCAATCCTCAATGGAGGCAGAGTGCTTAGGATCTAATTTCAAACTGTAGGTCCAGTCCCGATCTCTTAAATATTTTTTTGCCATTTGCGGTCAGTCTTATTTGCTTCTGCTTCAGTTTTAATGCCAGTGCATTTCAACAAAAGGTCCGTTGCACCCAGGGGTTGACAACTAATTTAAATCTAATTTCATATTTGACAGCAAGCCTATACATAATTGAACTATGTATTACTCTTTATGATTATGCCATAGTTTATATATTAATATTGAATATTCATTGAGAGTGCATGTTAATTTACACAAACTTTTAAGATCAGAAATGTATTTATGAATGAAATTCTTGGGATCAGGGCATCGACTTTTAAGAAATAAATTTAGTAGGCTGTGATCTCAAAGGTGAGAACCACTGCAACAAGTAGCAAAATTATATCACTAGTTGCTCCGTGTCAAGGTTTAGCCGCCATTTAACCAAATTATACATTATGTACTGGAAAGCCAGAATACAAATGTATTTTACCGAACACAAACTTTAATGTAAAGAGATTTCATACAAGATTCTCAAAAGATAGAGGAGTATATTATTTTTTGCTTCATGTAAATTATCCTATAACAAACTCAAGCATTGAAAATCATATAATACTATTAGGTTACATTAAAAACACACACAAAACTACTCTAGTTATGTGAATATTTTTATACTACATTGATATATTTAACCCTTAGTACGCCGCACGGTCTGACGAAAGTAAGCCCAGTGTCGCCGAGGCTTTGAGCGGGAAATTTGAATTCGTATACATAATGGAGAAAAATCGTAATAACTCTGGCACTATGGGACCAATCTACTTCGGATAACTTTTGTTTTGCAGGCAATACATCGGTGCATGCAACCATGTAAAATTTGGATGCCCCAACCGTAATGGGGTTACGGGCGGGGGCTGCATCCCCCGAATTTCAATGAAAAAACATAAAAATGTGGAGTTTGCCCCCTCTTCTCCAGCTACTTTGGGGAGAAAACCGGAACTTTTGCTTTTTTTTCTCAAAGAATAGACCTTCTGCAACAGAATGAAACTTGATTCATGTTCGTGGGTGCAATACAATTTGAATAATAAAGGCAAAACTTAAAACTCGATCGAATTTTAGCCAATTTGCATATTATTCATAAAATTGTTATAACTGACACCATGGGACCAATCTACTTCGGATAACTTTTGTTTTGCAGGCAGAAGATCAGTGCATGCAACCATGTAAAATTTGGATGCCCCAACCATGGGGGGGGGGGGTTACGGGCGGGGGCTGCATCCCCCGAATTTCAATGAAAAAATCATAAAAATGTGGACTTTGCCCCCTCTTCTCCAGCTACTTTGGGGAGAAAACCCGAACTTTTGCTTTTTTTCGTTCGTACTTGCATCTGGTGTAGCTACTGTGAATCTTTCTTCCCTGTTGACTCGGCTCTTTGTGTCTGTCAACTGAAGAGCGAACACGTGTTTGGGTGAGCCCAAACACGTGCCATATTCCGAGAAAGGAGGGGGGGGGGGAATTTGAAATTTTCGAAACAAGATTGCAAAACAAGTTCCCGAACGAACTGTCAGTGTTTCAACCTCAATATACAAATATAAGTGTGGCAAACCCTCGATAACTGTATCTAAAGCTGTTTGTAACATATGTGTTACAGCGGCTACAAGGGACATACTTTTTTTGTAACATATGTGTTACGGCGGCGAACTAAGGGTTAATAAGCCTACCGAAATATGAAGATTACACTCTGAAAGAGCAGCCCATTCAAAAAAAGCCAGCTTTTTTGAAAACATTGTTTATATCTAGCTACAAATTTCATATTGTAAATTGTATTTTATATTTAGAAATGAGTGCCCATTTTACAGTAGGGAGATATACGAAAACCATGCAACAGGAAAAGTACTGCCAACTCCTGCATTTTCATTGATTTGAGCCACTTTTGTGAAAAAGCTCAACCAAAAATAGCTACGGAGAAAAAAACTTGTTTTTTCTCTTCCCAAAAAGCCAGTTTTTCCGACCACTTCCAACTCTATGAGATTATAAAACAAACATGGAATGACAGTTATTCTATACATTTATATCAAAACTTTTACGGCAATTCCTTCAGTCAAGCATCTCAAACTCACTATGCCACATCTAAGGGAAGGGATAGATGTGCCAAAATGAGACTTCTTTTTCTAATGTCTGTGATTTAAGAATACAATAGGCTCAATTTTGGAAAGGGAGAAAATAAATTAATTATGAGCTCTATGTTTGTACAATTTCTCAAAGAACCAAAATCATTCTTGGAAAAAATTCTGCATCTCACATAAAAAATGATAACACAAACACTTTATTACCTCCCTACTGGCATAGTGGTAACGTCGTTGCCTTGTAATTAAGGGGTCCCAGGTTCAATTTCCGGTGGAGGCACCTAGCAGTTCGGTTTCCACTTTAAACTGTAGGTCTAGACCCGATTAGCTTATCTGTGCATAAAGTGAACCTAAACAAAAAACACTTCAAACCGCAATGAACACTTTCTTATGCTGTGCGAAAGTCACACAAAAGGACAAACAGGAATATATGTCTGCTATGTAATTTAACCAACATTTGCAAGGCTGATTTGGAAAACAAATTTGCATTTCATTGTCTCTGGATTCTGAGTTTGAAGTGGAAAATGTTAGATGGGGATGTTTGATAGAGCCTTGGGGTTAGTTTGGGGATGCTCATGTAGTTTAACATGGTGACAGTGAGACAACTAGGGTGGAGGGGTGCTTGCGAAAATGTTTTTTTTTCTATGAATTCTTATGCTTGCCATATGGAGGGAAAAAGTTTCACCAAGTTTTCTTGCTATATATGCCTTTAGCAAGCTGTCTGGTGGGAGGAACAATGGCTGATGGGAGCAATGGCAGATATCTATATCTTGCTGATGCCAATGTTCTCACTGTAAATCAAGGAGAATGTGATGGTAGATTACACTTTAAAACTAGCACAACCACAAGCCCGGCAAATATCTAATTCGTAGTTAGGTTTCTGTAACTGCAGTGTAAATATGTTAATCTGAATCAGTGTATTGCTTTTCATGACTTTTGAGAGTAAAAAAATGCAAATTATTCCAGTTTCCATTACATCATTATAACTTACTTGTTTTGTTTGTTGTTTCTGAGTTTGACCCGCACACGCCACTTCTGCCATATTAGACACCTCTTGCTCTAGCATTTGAATTGAATTGAATTGAAAAGTCTTTTTATTTACTACAGAGCGAGATTCAGCCTTGGGCTGCTCTACCACCTAACTCTGGTGAATAAAAGTTACAATACATACATTTACAATACTGAATAATACTGAAATCAAATAACAAAACATGAATGAATTTGACATAAATGAAAAATAATAAAATTATAAGAGAATACAATGACAGATACATTAACACACACACACACACACATACACACGTGTACATACGCAATTTCCAAATCGATACTAAAATAGCATGCATACAGGATGAAATAAATATTCGTTGTGTCAGACAAGTGTTTGCAAAATACATGGTTTTACTTTACTTGATTCCTGTTGCTTAGCCGTACGAGCTAATGCTCAATTGTTGTCTTTGCAATAAAAATAGTACGACTTGTTCTTTGAAGTTTTTGGGTGTTGTAGCAAAAGAAACATAATCGGGAAGAGCATTCCAAACCTTTGCAGACCAGAGGGAGAAGGAGCCTTCGAAACTGACAGCAGAGTGGCGGGGAATGTCGATTTTTCGCCGACCTCTAATATTGTATGGATGTATGGAATTTCTAAATGCCAGTTTCTCGTGAAGATAGCTAGGTTTTTGCAATTTTAATACTTTATATATTGTAGAACACTGATGCAGAAGGCGTCGCCTAGACATGTTAAGGATTTTGTATGTATTGAGCAAGGGTAGGATGTGCTGATTTCTCCTGATCGAGAGAACGTAACGAATGCAAGAATTCTGTATTTTTTGTATTCTGTTCGATATTTTACGTTGTAAATTCGTGCCGTACACCACATCACAGTAATCGAAAATAGGATATATTAGAGTTTCGATGAGATATAATTTCGTTTCTTTAGTGAAAAAGTCTCTCCTCCTGTAGAGTGATCTCATTATTGTTAGCGCTTTTGTGCATTGAGCTGAAATATGCCCTGCCCAGGAAAGTTTGGGATCGAAAGTAAGGCCTAGATTTTTAACGGTTGGTGCATAAATTATGTTTTGGTTTTTAATTTTGATGTTAATTGTATCATAATTTACTTTTTCAAGATAATAGTTAGAGCCTAAAATTGTGTATACGCATTTATTCTGGTTAATTGCGAGCCCATTTGCAGTGAGCCACTTGTTAAGGGTATGTAGATCATTGTTTAGATTATCTATCTTGTTTAACAAATCCGCTGGTGATGACGATATCATCAACTGCATATCATCCGCGTAACAATGTATATTACAATGGGTGATGGTCTTTGATATATCAGCGACGTATAAGGTGTATAAAAGGGGGGCCAGAATGGAACCTTGCGGGACTCCTCCGTTTAATGTTATCGGTGATGATCCGGTGTCGGCAGGGTAAAAATCTCTTTGTCTTCTTTCGTGTAGATATGATTGGAACCAGTTTATTACAGGCTTCGAAAAATGTAGTATTTCATTTTTGCTAGGAGAAGGTTATGATTGACAAGATCGAAAGCTTTAGAAAGGTCTAATAATACTAGTATAGTTAGTTTTTTATCGTTAATCGAACGTAAAATATTGTCCGTGACAGATAACAATGCCGTGGTTGTACTATGAGAAGTACGGAAACCTGATTGAGAATCAGGTAAGATTTTATATTTTGCAATGTACTCTTTTAATTGTACAGATACTATCTTTTCTGTGACTTTTGAAAATATTGATAGAATGCTGATTGGTCTTAAATAGCTTAGAGAGGTTAACGTCTGCTTTTTGGGGAGCGGAATAACTCGAGCTTCTTTCCATGCATTTGGAAATTGGCTGGTTTTCAGAGAAAAATTTATGGTATGCGTGAGTGTCGTAAGTATGAAGGGAAGGGCCAGTTTAAGCATTTTGCACGTAATGTTGTCCACTCCTGCAGCATTTGATCGAATGCTGTACACTGCCTTTTCAACCTCAGAATCTTGAACCTGGCGAAAGGATAATTCTTTTGCATCGTTTTGAAAGCAGTTCTCTGAGAAATACTTGCACTCTTTTGCAATAATGTCGTTGTCTCGAGGAACACTGTCGTAGACATTTGCAAAATGTTTATTAATTTCAGAGGTACTGCTCAGGTGAGGCGGAAGTTCTCCCGCGTTCCGTTTGCTACCGATACCAATTGTTTTCAGACTATTCCACATATTCTTTGAATTTCTCTTATTGTTATTTACAATAAAAGAAAAATAAGCTTTTTTCTCTTGCCTCATAACAGAGGTGGTAAAATTTCTTAATCTTTTATATTCGTCCCAATGTAAAATTAATTTGCTTCGCTTGTATTTATGCAGCGCACCATCCCTCAGTTTCATGAGCAGCTTAAGATTATCCGTTAGCCACGGCGCTGGCTCTTTCGTCACCCTAACCGTTCGTAATGGGGCGTGAACGTTAAACAGGTCGACGAGATTTTTCTCAAGAAATTCTATTTTAGAATCGATGTTTTCAAGTTTAAACGTTTTGTTCCAATTAATGTTTACAGCATCTAGACAAAAATTTTCATATTCAAATTCCTTAAAATCTCGGTACGTAACGTATTTGGCTTTATCCCTGGGTTTTGCGCAATGCAGTGACACGCTCGTCAACCAGTGGTCTGAAGTTCCGATTGGACTCGCGATTTCGAAAGAAGATACAATGTTGGGGTTGTCAACAATTATTAAATCTAACAATGTTTCGGAAGATTCTGTTATTCTAGTGGGTTTATCAATCAATTGTGTTAAACTATACGATTTTATAATATCTTTAAGAAACAGGGTCTCCGCTTTTTGTGTGCTGAGCATGTCGCAATTAAAATCGCCTAGCATAAGGAAAGCGTCTACACTGGCATAGTTATCTGAAATAATTTCTTCTATGATGGCGAGATTTGTATAGGGTACATTTGGTGGACGGTAAAACGCGCAAATGGCAACTTTTAAGTCACTTACACTAACTATCATGCTAATATATTCAATATCATTGTCTTCGGATGGTCGGAAGTCTACGAATTTTACTGCCAGCGCCGAGCGGATAAATATGGCAATGCCCCCGCCTTCTTTCTTGTTTCTGTCGTTACGGAAAACCGAGTAACCGGGGATGTTGATTTCGTTCGTCCCGTCTGCGCTACAGAGCCAAGTTTCCGTTATTATTAAGATATCGTAAGCACGTTGGCGTACCACGAACCTCAGTTCGTCTATTTTCGGGATTAAAGAACGAACGTTTGCGTGTGCTATGCTGAGGTCGGATAAATTTGGCAACCTCTGCTTCCGAACCAGGGTGTCGTGGGTCTTTGACCGAGTAACGGGGGTTGAGACTGTTTGATGGTCAGGCGGGTAGGGGTCGCTCTCTCTCATGACGTTTTCACCCATTCTTGAAAGAAAAAGGCGCTACTGTTTCTCCTTCCCTACCCTCTCTCTGCGGCCGATCGGAATACGTAGCTGTGGGGACATTCTTTTATCGAAAAAGCGAACGATATATCAAGGCAAGCACTTACCTGACTTACACGAAAAGTTCTAAGACACACATCCAGGTTATTTCTTCTCTTCATCGGGTGGAAACGAGTACACAAACAACGACACACAATCACACACACATTTACACACACTATTGCTTGAGACGAAGACACAAACACATAATATTTTAATAGCAAAATAGAATTAAACATATTTAGATTATTAGTTTTCATGGCTCTTGTAGAATAATACACTTCCTACGAGCGACTTGCTGCTATCCCAGAGTTTTTTCTTGCTTTTTTCTTCTTTTTTTTGCGTATTACGGCTTGATTGTTTTACAGGTTTGATAGTTGTCTACACGATGTGACATAGTGTTTCGTGTTACCTTTCCTGATCACTATTTTCCCATCTTCCGTGTACACCTGTTTGAGACCGAACTTCTCGATGGCCTTCCTGAGAAGCTGCAGCCGTGCACTGCAGAGATCTTCTCTTATGGCCAGTGTTGGTGAACAGATCCTAAAAGAAGAAATTTTATGAATTAAATCAGTAGTAATTTATTTCTATTTAAATTGGATTCCTAATGTGGATGAGTTCTCAAATAAATTACTTATGAATTAACATGTGAAATTCTCGGTAGTGCATAGAAGACAAATTGCAGAAACAATAATGCAACCTTGGACATTGGGTATATTCTACCCCAGCCCGAACACAACCATTACATGCAACAGTCAGTAATGAACTGACAGGATTATTTTGATGGGTGACTGATAGTGGAATTAATGTAGAGTATAAAAAGGGTAGTGGTGGAACCTACCCCACATGCAAGGTTGGAGTTAATGTTTCATTTCCCCCATAACATTGCAATTGAACATTCATTCCCCCCCAACCGTGGGACCATTATTACCATTACAGCAAATTACTTTTCCCCCACAATTTAATAATGGAAAATTATTCATCCTTGTAGCATTTTAAAATAATAGGATTCAATTGTCTGGAATGGCACAGCAGCATTTATCAATCGTAGCACACTTTTGATGGACTTTCAATTCATCCAGCACTAAAATTGTTGCTTGAGAATAAGAAATATATTAGGTGTATTTTTTTTAATTATTTTTTATAAGAGGCATGTTCCTGGCTATGATGTTTATATAACTACATATTAACCATTCAGTACCACGAAGGTCCACCTAACTAGCAGACTCACATTTTCATTTGGTTGACAACCCCCAACCCCTCTCATACAAAAATTCCTGGGTGAACCTATGCATGCACATATGTTTAAAACAAATAAAAGTGATTGAATTTTTTGATATTCTCCTCTCCTCGATTGCTGACCTTCCTTGGAACAATTTGGTTTGATTTTAACCACATGCCTATGTATGCAGGGCATCTCAAGCCTTACCAGAAAATAAGTCATACCTCCATCCTCAAAAGACTGGAGAAAAAAAATGAGTAGAGAACATACTTTTGCTCTCAAAATGTAGATCACAAAATTTAAAAACAGTACTGCCAGATACAATGAAAGGAAAACATGCATTCTCTGCTTACAAGTGATAAGCCTAACTGAGTAACTTAACGACTGGTGCAAGTAAATAATAAATAAAATTAGAAATTAAGTTTTGATTAATGGTGAAAATATTGGAAAAGCTGACTAAATATCTAGTGATATGGTCATTCCAAATTTTCAAAGTGGTGCTTACTTAACCCATGCACATAACTGCCTAACCTAACAAGCAGCATGGAAACTAATAATACAACACAATCTCTTATGAATTAGTGTGTATCTCGTAACAAACATTCCTCATATTACAATGAATAATGAGACCAGATTCAATAATAATAATAAAAGCATTAGCTTCATCACCTGGCACAGTTGGTCACTGTAATAGGAACGACTGAAGATGACCGGACCCTTCTCCGATTTTCTTCATATTTGGCATACTCACTAATTGAGACCTCGTAATCACGAATCTGAAGTTAAAAGTTGTCGGAAATGTCTAGAAATTGCAAAATAAGTGAAAATAAGGAGTTAGTTTTCGGAATGGAAACAGTCTATTTTCGCAAATTTTTTTGTTGCACAAGCAAATATATATATATTCCTGATACTACTACGACATGAAATTTTAACTACGTTTGCCTAACCTAACCACACGTCAATGGTTCGTTGGGCTAGCGTCAATGGTTCGCAATTTCTAGACGTTTCCGACAAATTTTTATCTTCAGATTCATCATTAGCAGGCCCCAATTAGTAAGTATGCCAAATATGAAGAAAATCTGAGAGGGGTCCGGTCATCTTCAGTCATACCCTGTAATAATATACATGTAACCAGTCACAGCACTGTGACACTACTGCAAGTCATGGCATGCTGTATCTTTCAGAGGGCTATGGTAGCCAGTACCATGTCTGTTTTGTCTATAATTGTATACTTAAATGTAAACAGAATTTTGATTAAGAGTGTCATGTACATTTTGTGTTATCAACGGCTAATTTTATTATTGCCACCAAAGGAGCTGAAGTAACAAGAATCGAGATTCAAAAATAATTTACAATTTTACTTCGTGCATGTTGTAGATCCCATCCATATTTTAAAACAAAGTCTGATTGCATAAGTTTGCAAGAATGTGACAATTATATTTTTGCAAGCAATGTAATCAAAAATAGAGTTGGGAAAAACAGCTTGGAGACATGTGCGAACATGTAACAAAAAATATTTTTGGGCCATTTATACAGTATGCATAAACCTGACCTGCCTAACATACTGACGTATGCATCCAATAGGTGAAATAACCTAAACTTGACTTACCTATACTATTCACATATTTATTCCTGCTATAAATAGGATGCACACATGAGTAGGTTAGGCAGCTCAGGTTTATGCCTACAAAAGGGCAAAAAAGGTTTTTGTTACATGTCAGCACATATCTCGAAGCAGGCATAGCTGTTGCTACCTACTCATCTAGCCAGTGTGTAAAATTCAAAAAACTGCATGACAATGGTGCTGCCCTCAATTTACACATTGTAACTATATCGCAGAATGAATTAGTTGAAATGTGAATATTTTTAGATAGAGGCTGGGAACGTAACAACTTATATGGTACAAGGTATTCTACACCTCTTCACTATACACACGAAAGATAGAAAATTTTCTTTTCCAAAGAATAGGGTAAGTTTTGTGCAAAATTAGGGGGGGGGGGAGGTATAATGTAAATGCAAAAGGTGTATATTTAGGCCACAGCTTCTTCAACAGGTGATGAGAATAGCATATGGAATTGCTATCACAACAGCCCTAAACCTGGCCTGCCTAACCTAACAAATGCATTTAGGAATGTAATACACCTTCACACCTACATTGCGGGCATTGTAAAGTATTTACGGAAGAATTTTAATGCTTCAAATTTGAGCTGCCTAACCTAACAATGAAAGCATTTTGCTCTGTAATAATTATTCATACCAACGTCAAGTGACATTAGCAGCAGCAGCAGTCCACAACGGAACACTTTCCAGTATTCTTCCACGTTATTTTATTTGTGCGCGCTGGAAATGTTCGGTAAGACTGCAGAATATGGGCTGCTTAGGAGGAACGTGATTCATAATTTTTTGGTAACGTTTTGTAGTTAGTAATCGGGGAAAGTAAGTTTTAAGGTGCGGAAAAAAAAATTCTTTAAAAAAACCAGGGCGGTATTGAAATCGTAGCAACGAAGGAAAAGGCATATTCCTGCACAAATCTAGCGAAAGTAAAAAATGCCTATGTTGTTAGGTAGCTAGGTTTAGTTCACTTAGCCTAAATATTAATTAGTCATTGTATTTATGCTAATGAAACCTAACCTAACAGGCCTAACCTAACCTTGTAGGCATTCCTCGAAGAAATAATGAAAGAAACTGTGCGTAAACAATATGGATACGAACGAATGGAGAAATGCATTGCTTTTAGTAGCAGGAAAAACATTTTTCATTGTATTTATGCTATTGGAACCCAACCTAACAGGCCTAACCTAACCTTGTAAGCATTCCTCGTCTGAAATAATGAAAGAAACTGTGCGTCTGTGGGTGGAATCCGGAGCGACAAATCAACTCGAATGCCGCGAAACGAAGGGTCTCACTTATCGCACAACACTTGAGCGCGTAAACAATATGGACGCGAACAAATGGAGAAATGCATTGCTTTTAGTAGCAGGAAAAACATTTTTTACGCGCAATAATATAATAGTAATCGTAAAAGGAACACCGGAAAATGGAAGTAGAAGGTACGTACTTTCAGGGGATATAAATTTTGTTTGTCTATTTAGAGGAAAAAAGCAGCCCATGTTCTGCAGTGAGACCAAATGTTCACTTGTCCCTCTGTACCCCAAAAGAAAGTGAAATATCTTGCATTGTTTATGAAGATTTTCTTGTTTATGAACGTTTTCAGTTGATTTTAGCTTTCGGAAATGTGTTATTGTGAAGCAAAGTACGTTTGTTTCCTTAGCATGTTACTTTACTGTGAAGCAGAACAGCCCGAAGACTTCACACAAGTGAATATAGCACCCAAAACGACTTTCCACAAAAGCAGCTATAATTTTACGTAGTTAGGTTAGGATTGTTAGGTTTGGTACTGATAGTAATTTTCGGCGTGTTCTTTCGCTATTTTACTGTACATACAAACAATGTTTACCAACAAAAAGTGGCGACAATACTTAGAAATTGAAGATTTTATCTTACGTGTGCCATTCTATGGTATCAAATATATCCGTTATTTGAGCTTTCCTAAAGCTGGAACCACTTTTGCATTACATAAAACATTGAAATCTGTCGATTAAAAAAATTTCTACGTAATTCTCGAGGGGTACAATGGGTAAACGGTCCCACGATAGTCAGCCACGCTCGGCAGAATGATAACAAACTCTACATCCTTGATTACGTTGCACGTAAAGTAAAGTAAAGTGTTCCCCTGTGCATAGCACCACGCCATGAAGGCGTATAGGGGGTGTGGGGGTAACGCCCCACACTTTCTTGATCCGGTCGTGAGTGGGGGTGATGTGATCAGCATCACGCCCCTGACCGCCTTTACCCCCCAGGGTTTCCCCCAGGTACCCATGTTATTCGACGCTGGTGCCGGGGCCGCTTCCACCGTTAGAAAAGTTCCCGGATTTGAACCGGCCGGGGATCGAACCCGGGACCTTGAGCATGGTAGTCAGACGCGTTACCGACTGAGCCACCGCGGCCACAATTACGTTGCACGTAGAAATATGAATAAATTACACGGTACGTAAGTAATTCTGTTGTGTGAGTGTGTGTGTGTATATATATATATATATTTATAATATATGTATGTTCACACACCCTACTTTAATTTCACAATAAAAGTAACATACTTTTCGCGCTTTGTTTCCAATCATGGAGGAAGCAGAATTAATTATAGTAGCCTATATTTAATTTATTTCATGTGGTGAATTCTGTATTTTCGTCGTAAAAATGACTACTGTTAAAAAAGTAAATATTAATACACTTACCTCTGCCTTTACAAAGACGATTGTTCCATGAAACTAGAGATGAGTCGTTCGCGAACGAACGAATCTTTTTGAACGAATCTTTCAAACGAACGACTGATCCGGTTCACTGATCGGCTTCGAAGCGGCTCAGTCGCGAACGAATACAGAAACCGCTCCGTGCTCGCATAGGAAAGACTGAAAGACGCCTCGAGCGCTCGGGGGAAACAGTTGGTCCCTTTGTTCACACTCCGCGCCTGCGATACAAAACAAAATGCCAGCGTGAATATCACAGCAAGTCACGTGAAACCCGAAACAACCCCCTCCCTCCTCTGCTTTATGGCACCCAGGGAAATAGGACAGGTTTCCACTAATGTGGTCTTCAAAGGAAATTTCCTCGTCAGAGAAAAAAAGCGGAAGTGGCTAGAACCTGCAAGGGGCAAGACGGGCACTTGTCCCCCCCCTCCCCTTGGAAGAAGATAGTTCTGTTCATTTGGTTCACTGTGCTTTTTACCTTGGAAAGTAAAATAAATATAAATGTTATTTATTCCCATCCTAAATAATCTAAAATAAAGCATCGCCACAAGTACGAGTACATATTCCTTGTCCCCCTGGAAATGAGTTTTGATTTACGTATCCCCCTCTGGGGAAAAAAAGTCTCGACACGCGCATAGTTAGAATTATGTCGTTCATCAGAAAGAAAGGAAAATGCGAAAGGTATTTCGATCAAGGGATGTCCCGATTGATTGAGTTGGTGTTTTAAGTCCACTTTATGCACAGTAGGGCTAATCGGGACTGGACCTACAGTTTAAAGTGGGATCCGAACCATTATGTGTATCCACCGGGTATCGAAGCCGGGGGCCTTTGTTAGCAAGGCGACGACGCTACCACTGCGCCAACGGGGAGGCCACACATTGGTTCGGATATCGCTTTAAACTGAACATCCGGACTCGCAACAAACTTATTTCTTTGATAAGAAAAGATCTCGAAATACAAAAATTTAAAACAAGAAAACCTCCATGAAAACAAACTGAAGACATAAGTTTGTACATTAAAGAGCATGTATTCTTTGTTGCACAGTAAAGCAACTTTGATTTCGCCGAAAACGTCGACATACCACTGAAGGTCTGGGTTCGAAAACTTACTTGGGCATCGTTATTGCATGCCTTATGAGAGTCTCTTCATCATTTACAGTAATCATGATTCACCTTCGTCGTAGCAATTAGCCAAAAATGGCAGAAACGACACACAAAAAAAGGAAAATAATTTAAAATTAAGACTCTCGAATATTTTAGTTTCGATATCGATTTTACATTCCCCGGTTAAGTTCTTGACCTCGTCTTAACAAGTCTCGATGATAGTTATCTCTTATTTACCTACGCAGGACGACATTTTCCTTATCACTAAAGTACCATCTTATGAAAAACAACAGGGCGTTAAAGAGAATCAATGTATACTTATCTTTGCTGGCGACTGCATATTTTTTTTCATATGCTTATCCACAAAGGAAAGACACACCCATATACAGAGGGGAGGAAGTTACAAGCGTCAGGAGTTACAACGGAGTCATTATTTAGCCTATTTTTCACCCGTCACATGATACGGGGTCCAACATAACTAACAAGTAATAATACAACTGTAATACCGTATAATTAAACTATTAGGCTGTAGAAGGGCACTCAGCACAAACAAGGGCGAAACACAGGACAACACACACACTACGAAGATTATACTGGCCGTAGGTCCCGACGCCAGAGCCTCGTTAGCCTGCAAAATACAGTCCAGGTTGTACTACGTGGAAGTGAAGTTGGAAATTGAATTTACTGCAAGGAAGAGTCACCGCTTACGCCCCATGCAACAGATGAATTCCAAGAAGGACAAATAAGAATGTTATGGAAAATAACTATAAAATAAACAGGAAGGAGTAAAACAAAAATTTGCAGAGAAAATAAGTTTATTTTTAGTGGTTTATATTCACTCCCATTTCACACATCCTGAAATATGTAACAGCTGGTATACATTTCTGAGGCATTGTTCTCATGTCACAGGAGGAGAAAAGTGCATTTTCATGTTACAGTTACGGAAGTTGCCATTATTTAAAAGTTTATTGTATTACAAGGTCATGATAACGGTCACTTGCAGGGATATTTATCGTAAGTTCTACTAGATGATCAAATTAAACTATATTTTTCATATCCGGAAAATATTGTAAAATTTAAAATTATAATATTTTGTGCAAATTCTTTCCATGAAGAATTCCCAGTTATTGACACATTGTCAAAATGTTGCTTTTTAAACATGTCTGTTATCTATAATAATTAGAATAGAGCACTTATCCTCATCGCCACGACACGTCTGAAGAGTTATAAAATAGACCTAATTTTTTAAAAAAATATTATAATGTTTTCAATGAACGTTGAAGAAGACCAAATTAAACAAACAAAATGTTAAAATTGCATTTGGAAACCTAAATAATATGCAATCGACGATGCCACTACTTATGTGTGTTTGTACTAAACGGTGTATGGTTTCAAGTACCTCGACACTGGAATGAAGTTGCTTAATTTTCATGGGGGAATGTTTTTGATTATAATTCTTTCTCGTTAATATGGAGTAAGAAGTAAACAACCAAACACTTGCCTACTAACGTAACTCTTTCTCTATTGTTTAAATTATTAGGGTTTTTTCTCTGAAAAAAGGAAGCATTATAAATTCCTAAAATCAGTTAAAACCTTATTCGAGGGAACTAACTCATGGCTGTAAAGGTAATTTACATGCAACGGTTATGGCTTCCACATGCCGCGACATGTCTAGAACAGAACAATTCCCCCCATACACACAGATTGCATTGCACCGAAAGACGGTGGCTGGTTCTGCAAACAAAGCAAGTCCCCCTTCCTCCCTTTTCATTTTGCAAAGTCAAGTCCCGTTACATTCCCGTGATGATGGTTTTAGCTGCTGCGGGTGGTGGGTGACAAGCACAAGACAACCCTCTTGAACATCCACATCAAAGGCTATTGACTTTTCCGAAAGATTCTTCTCTGATCTGATTGGTTCTTGTAGGCAGGCCTCCTGCATTCCAGAAAAGCAAACATATGTTCTAGTCGGCCGCTCGTTTCTGACCGGGCCCAGCCAAGCTGATCCGGATCAGTGAATTCGTTCGCGAACGGAATCGAGGAAACAGAACATCCAGCTTGTCGGTCTTTTCTGAATCGAATCAGTGAATTCGTTCGCGAACGGATTCGAGGAAACAGAACATCCAGCTTGTCGGTCTTTTCTGAACCGGATCAGTGAATTCGTTCGCGAACGGATTCGAGGAAACAGAACCCTCCACCTTGTCGTTTCTGACCGAATCAGTCAATTCGTTCGCGAGCCGATTGGAGAGAATAAAGCAGATCCTCCAGCTGGTCGGTCGTTACCGGCTGCACCAGGATTAATCGTCTAGGGGTGATGAGGCGTGCGGAATGAAGGGGTGCGATGTTGACAATAAAGGAAATATGAAACATGCGTCATTCATAAAATACGAATTAACTTTTAGTAGGATTCTATGAAAATATAATTCAGATTTCTACTCCGCCACTTTTGGTTAATCGCGACAATGAACTTTGTTTTAGTGTTAGTGACGATTAGTGTTTGTTTTAAACACTAATTACAATCATGTGTAATGAAATGAATGCTAAAAAAATGTAATATATATGTAAAAACCACTCACACTAAACTGTAGGCAATTATCGAAAACCACAAAAGGGATAGCTGAATAAAGAAAAGAGAAAACATCTTACAACAATAATGACGAAACACAACAGTCGTTGATCGGTGTAGCGACTGCCGCCATTCAGTAAAGTAATTGAAGCTTCGATTTCAGATTACAACCAAGGGATTGTCTGTTGTATGCAATATAATATCTTTCTCATTTCAAAACCTAACAACATTCTAGGCTGAATATGACGACATGGTTTAACAAGCCATAACGTAATGTGAGGGCCTGCCTGATGTCGTAGTGGTAACGGCGTCGCCTTGTATTCAAGGAGTCCCGGGTTCGATACTCGGTGGAGGCCCATAGTGGTTTAAACTATAGGTCTAGTCCCGATTACACTTTCTGTGCATAGAGTGAACTTAAAACAACAATTCAATTCAAGGGGTCTTTTGTTCGATACACGGTGGAGGCTCATTGGACAGTGGTTTGGATCCAACTTTAAACTGTAGGTCTAGCGCCGATTAGCTTATCTGTGCATAAATTGGACTTAAAACAACAATGTAATAACGTAATGTGTTACTGCAAGAGTTAATAGTGTTTCCGGCTTAATATAGATTTTGAAAAAAAGGGTGTATAATGAACAAGCATCCCCTCGCAACTCCCTGGCTGTTTCTGACCGGGTCAACTAATTCGTTCGCGAACGAATCTTTTGAACGGATCCCAGTGCTGAACTAGTTCACAACGAACGAATCCCAAAAATGAACGGAATTTTCCATCTCTACATGAAACAAAGCTCAAACCACGCTACTCATCTGTATTTGGTTTCGTCGGTGCGCAGCGTCGTTCAACTTCTTTCGCGCAGTGGATGATGGGTAGCAACGAGTCGGCTATCGCACGTAACTACGTTGAAAGATCCCTGTGTAAGATGTAACGAGCGCAAAATATGAAAGCACCACGCAACGTTAAAGCAACCATGACAGGGAAACACTGAAGTATGTTATGTAAATGAGACTTCGTAACCTTTCAGAAACATGATTCTGACTTCGTGTGCTGTATGGGTAGCACCTCTGGACAAGGTTCATTGCTTTGGCCAGCCAGGACTTCCTGTTTTATTGGTTGTCTATAAGATATACAGAAAACAAGGAAATATTAATTTACAGATAACACTCCAATACATTTCTGAACTTCAGTAATGATACAAATAAATTTAAAATATTTTATTTTTGGCTAAGCTCATAATTCCATTGATTCCTGTCATATTAATTCTTGAGTATTTCTCAGCAATTTAAATAAAGCTAAATATATGCTAGAATGAATGAAAGTTTTTAAGCAGGCTAATCGAGAATACACAGGAGTAGGTTAAGTGATTAGGCTTAGCCTTCCCCTTCTTCCCAAATTACATTTAATTCATGTATAAATGTATGGTTTTATTATGATTTGATTCACACATTTCAAGCACAAATTATGCAGCTCCATTGTACAAGAAACATACCATTTCGGAATACATTCTAACTACCATAACTCCATAAGTTTAAAACTTCTGACATCACCTTTATGTAGTATATGTGTATGTGTGTGTGTGTGGGGGGGGGGGGACAACAAATTGTCAAACTTGACTAGCTACTTTCACAATTTAACTGTTTAACATACTAATCATAGGGATTTTTCACAGATTATATATATATATTTGTAAAAGTCACACTGAACCTAACAACCAGAGCAAACAAGTGTAATTGTTCATGCAAACCGTAAGTAACTACATTACTTATGAACAAAAACTGAACCTGTATCCAAGTTCCTAACCTAATCATCATTACGATTAAGAAATAAATCTTTTGTCGTGAAGATCAAAGGAAATACCACTTTCGGGCCAAAGTGTTTTTTTTTTTATTATTTTTTTACAATTTACCCCTTACAATTGCATTTGTATCCGAACGTGTATACATTTTCGTAATACCAGTGACTTTCATCTATTGCCCCCCCCCAAAAAGGAAGAAATTCAGAAACTGCTATTCACATAATTTTGTGCCTCTCTTGCATTTGATGCCTTTCTTTACACTCCTGGCAACCCTGCGCTACCAGGTATTATCGTTGCTTCAGCTGTGTTCATGTCGCTTACTTCTAATTTTAATTCGGTGCTATAGTGGAACCACAAGGAAAGAAACCTGCGCAGACCCCATCGCGCTGGCGGGTGGGGGGAAAAGACAGGGAGAAGGAGCCTTCAGCCCGGCTCACGTTAGTGTTGCCAGACCTATTGATTTCTCGGGAGAATTCCTTAATAAACTTTTGCTATCTATGGAACAGGCCCGTAGCTAGGCAGGGGCCAGGGGGGGCTCAGCCCCCCCTGGCATTGTCGTCAGCCCCCCCTGGCTTTGTCGTCAGCCCCCTGGTATTAGGTAAAACTATTGCATAATTTGTTTGCCGTGACAAGTGAAAATGTAGAGTGTGGATATTATTTGCTCATAACTTGATAGAAGGATAAATTCACAGAACATGAAGAGCAGCTATCACATTTGTTCATCTTGTTTATAAACCGAAGTTTAAGTAACGGGAAGTATTTAGAAGGTTCTCCAAATTTCTTCCACAGGGGATCTATGCACCTTCGCTCCCCCTCTTTCGGCTTTCCCTTGTAGCAGGTCCTTTCCATCTGCATCAAAGGTCATAGGCTCCCAAGTTTTGCGAAGGGAAGTTTTATTGCCCGGTCGGGGGTGGAATATAAGGGCTTGCCCATGCCCTGTCGGGGAAAAACATTGAAAAAGACACTTTGTTGAGTTCTTCATTCGTGTAAAGAAGGTTTCGCGTTTGCGCGGGTGTTATTGTGTTTCGTATCTTCGTAAAACTGATTCGTGTGATAGTGAGTGGTTTTAGTGACGAAGAATATAACCATGTTTCGTCCTTGGTGTGTAGTATTGTGATATTTTAACGATTCCCCAGCACCATGGATAAATTTATAATTCGTAAAAAAACATCTGAATCTTTGACCACGGCGACCACCGTACCTACTCTTTCCCCATCTACGGCTGCCTCCAATCAAGAAGAGGATTTCTTGCCTACAGAAGTAAAGGACATTTCCAAACCAGGTGAGGAAATTAAACAGCTAAAACTCAAACATTACCCCCGAAATGCTGATGGACGGTGTTTTCAAAGTGACTGGTTTAAAAGGTTCAAATGGTTAGAGTATTCACAATTTTTAGATGCAGCATTCTGCTATGCTTGTAGACAATATCGGCCTTTCGGATGCAAAGAAGTGGCCTTTACATCTAAAGGTTTTAAGAACTGGAAGGCAGCTCTCGATAAAACCAAAGCAGGGCTAGTGAAACATGATGCGACACTTACACACATAGAAGCAATGTCAAGGTGGGCAGAAAAGCAAAACCGTTCGTTGGTGGGAAAATCTATTTCTACACTAGTCAATCAGAATGTTCTTGAAAAGAATCAATATTATATCAAGAGCATTTCTGAAGTTATTCAGTTCCTTGCAATAAACGAATTGCCTCTTAGGGGAACGTACCAATTAGAAGAACATGAGGAACAAAGCCTGTTTCGAAATCTTTTCGAGTTAACGCTTCGAAAAGATGAGAAACTGGCAGACTGTTTTAAGCAGGTGCCTAAAAACGCATCTTACTTGTCCCCTGAAATTCAAAATGACATTATTGAAATAATGTCTGACATCGTACGTGAAAACATTGTTAGTGACATTAATGGTGCAGATGTTCCTTTGTATACTTTGCTTGAAGATGGTACGCGAGATAAAAACAACAGAGAAAAGGTAGCCATAGGAATCCGCTATGTAAAGAATGGGACAGTCATGGAATCAATTCTGTGCATAGAAACACTGTCAGCTTTTGATGCAGAGTCTTTTGCAGATCTAACACTAAATATTTTTCAGGAATATGGTTTGGATAGTGCGAAATTGCTCAGCCAGTGTTTTGACGGGGCTTCAGTTATGAGTGGGAAGAAAGGGGGTGTGCAAGCTTTAATCCAGCAACGGCTTGGGCGTCTAATTCCTTACGTTCATTGTTTTAACCATGTAACGTGCCCACCGTTACATGGTGGTATGGTAAAGTGTGGCATGGTTTGGTATAATGATGTATATATATTTAAAAACATTCTGCCGGCACACTGTCGATGGCTCACATGTTAGTTTTGTAAGAAGGACGCCATTGATATAAGTTATCTATCTTTCGGTCAAAGAATGTGTTCTTTCCATTGTTGTTGGTTTGTAACTGATAAAGAATTGTCTATTTCTTCTGTATAGAATCGGTACAATGCAATGTGCATTTAGTTATTTTTATGTTAGGGATTTTTACCGAGTAGGATTGAGAGAATTTTGAACGTACGGTTTGTATCTCTGATTAAAGTGAGTTGGCAACGCGTACTCATAGTTAGGATTTTCGCCGCCCATGCGCCACTCTCAAACGTTATAAAAGCAGCGCAGACGGGCCGAGAGCTCAGTTGACTGCCAGATGCCAACTGCGGAAGGATCGGAAGATCTGGTCCCCAAGACTTCGGTCTAGGATAAGTCCCCGGCCAGATCTTCCCTAACTGATGTTTCCCCCTTACTGATCCGGTTCCAGGTTCAAACCTCGGACAAGCCCCCGACCGGGTCATTTCTTCAACAGTACCTTGGTTCCCAGGTGCAAACCCCGGGAAGGTCCCCGACCAAGGAACTGAAATGAATGAGTCCCTCACGAACCGGTTCCTAGGTGCAAACCCTGGACAGCCCCCGACCGGTTCTCCCCGTAGATCCTGGTTCCAGGTTCAAACCTCGGACGAGTCCCCGACCAGGTTCTCGCACACCGTCCGTCCTGATTCGTTGGGAGGTACCGACGCTTGTCACCTGGCTCACGCCCAAAAGGAGGTACCCGCGGACCCTGTGCATCCTGTTTCTCTAACTTCTATTTCTATCCCCCCCCCCCCCAGTTGGCAATTTTGATAGAGGGCGTTTCTTTTGGTCACGTGGGGTTTTCTTTTATGTAATCACGTGGGACCCTTTTTACTGTTAATTGGTTTTTGTTAATTAGTCACGTGGCCCAGGATAATTATTAGTACATTACGGAACTCGCGTATTTGTATCAAGTGGGATAAAGTAGAGTAATGTGTTGTTCCCATGTGGGCTAAGGTTTGTATTATTATTATTATTATTATTGGTGCCTAAGTTGAACAAAATTGTCACGTGGCATGAAAACAGGAGGTCCCTAACTGAAATAAACTCTGGCTATTTGGATCCAACTGGTACTGTAATTAACTCTAATCTATCAGGGATAAAATTGTATGCAACCACCAGAGTAAATGTAAGGTAAATTATTTTGTCATGTAATAAGTTTGTTAACGGGTCAATGCTTTACCCGGGGGTCGAACTGATTATAATTTAACACAACAATTTTGTAAATACCTTGTATTCTCTGTTTGAGTAATATATAAATGATCATTGCTCACACTCAAAAAGGATATTCATGTTTTTCATTCCGAGCTTCACTGTTATTCACGTTACACCCAGCAAGCCCTGAGATATCCAGAATCTGTGTTCTCCGACTGGAATGAAGTTAGCATTTATGGGTAGACTTTTGCCTCGCTCCCCCCATCTTGTAAGGTTCTGTGTAGCTCCTTGAGTAAGGGCTCTGCGTAGCCCCTGAGCGTTGCAACCATCGGTTACATCTGGTAATTGTTAAATGTTTGGATGAAATTTCTCCAATTAAACACTTTTTCGAACAGAGTTCCATGTTGCACAATTTTCTAAAAAACGGAAAAGTTGCCATTTTATACGAGGGGAGAAGTCTTTCGCGACTTTTAGAACAACGTTGGTCAGGACATTTAAAAATGACGAGAACAATATTTGAAAACTACAGAGATATAATTCATGTTTTGCAGTTGGTGAAAAATGGAAATTTTAACGGGGATGCCGTAGCAGCAAGTGTTGGTTTGCTTGTAGTCATTAGCAAACCTCAGTTTCGGTTTTGCTTAGTGTTCATGAAAAAGATCCTTGAAATATTAAGCCCAATTGATAAAATGCTTCAAGCACGTAATGTTCATTTGGATGCTGGTAGAAAGATGATTGAAGCTGCCATAGAAACATTAAGGAGCATGCGTCAGGAAGATGTGTACGAAGGCATTCTGCAAGAAAGTAATGCACTGCTGGAAGAGGATGGAATTCATGACGAGATTGTTGAGCACCCCACAAGAAAGAGAAAACGAAATACAGTTGCAAGACTTCGTTATCACTGACGTCCTAGGAGAGGAAAAGCTCACATCTCTCACACATATATTCTACGAATGTTTAGATCTTGTGTTAACAGAAATAAATAGACGTTTTACCAATAACGACGACTTATTGGAGGCTATATCATCGGCTGAGTCCCTTCAATTTAGCAACATTGAATATTTATCAGCCTTGGAATCACCATTCCGTCAAAAGAGGAACTAACTGTTGCCAATGCATATATCAAGAAACTGGATTCCCCTGATACTTTTAAAGAACTGTACAAAACTAGAATGGCCTACGGAGACACTTATGCTCTACTTGCTGGCATAAGAACTTTTGCATGCAGTACAGCGTTGTGTGAATCCACTTTCTCTGTGTTAACCCGCATCAATAGCCCTCAGAGACAGTCAATGTGCATCAAGCGCCTGGCAAATCTTGTTTTTCTGGCATTTGAGAAGAAACGAGCATCGAACATAGATATGTCGAGACTGCTTCACAGGTTCAACAACATGAAGAATCGCCGACTCCAACTTTTTTATGGCAGAGGTATGTACTGTAGTCACTATTATTGAATATTGTGCATTTTTCATATGCTAACTAACTAACTAACTAACTCTCTAGCCTTCTTAAACCCGAAGGTTCATGGCTGCAGCAACACAGACCTTCCATCTTTCCCTATCTTGAGCAAGATCTATATACTCTTTTCCATCCCTACAGATTTCCCTTAGGTCCATCTCAACGTTGTCCCTCCATCTTCGTCTTGGCCTTCCTATAGGTCTCTTACCATCAGGTTTTCCAGCAAGAATCCTGTAAACTCCTCTTTCCTCTCCCATTCGTGCCACATGGCCTGCCCACCTAAGTCTTCTTGATTTAATTATTCTAATAATATCTGGACATGAATACAAATTATGTAGTTCTAAATTATGTAACCTTCTCCACTCACCTGTCTCCTCATCCCATTTAGGTCCAAAGATTTTCCTAAGGATCTTATTTTCAAATACTCTCAATTTATGTTCCTCTTTCAATGTAAGGGACCAAGTTTCACATCCATATAATACTACAGGCAAAATTATTGTTTAGTTTCTTAGATATTAAATGAGAAGACAAAAGTTTATGAAGAGAGAAGTAACATGCATTTTTCATATGGGATACAAATATTTGTGTAATCAAAAGTGTATGAAGTGTTTAGTAAGCAATGAGGTCAGTAGCATTCAATTAACACTTCGAGAGATGGCCGTGTTTTAGAAGATATTGAAAAAGAGGGTATTATTTGTATTATATTTCTATTTCTTTAATGTTTTATATTAACTTAATGACCCCCTTAACACACACAAAATAGCTTACCTTTATTTAATGTGAAACGTTTTTTTAAAAAGTCGCCTGATAAACCGTGAGCCCCCCCTGATAAACCCTGAGCCCCCCCTAGAGATCAATTCTAGCTACGGGCCTGCTATGGAACCTCCAACGGTCTGCTCAAAAACACATTTCCTGTTCATCTTACTTGAACATGGAGGGGAGAGATAGAGTGGAACTCCACTCAGCCATGAAAAGTGCTGTTTGAACTGTGAAATTATGCCAAACGATACTCAATTGTGCTAGGACATTATTATTATTTTATTACTATTACTACATTACTATTTTTAGATGGTTGTATTTTATCCCACCCGAAAATCTATTTATATTTTAGTTATTTTACGTCGCTTTTGTGCCTCTTCTGGAAAATGAATGTTAACATAAAACTGCCTATTATTTCAGACGTATGAGTTGATTTCAGTCACAGTAATTAACATCCATTATTATAATAGGGATGTAGGAACGTGATAATTTCAAACTCAAGTGGTGTTTTCTGAGAGGGCAACATTATTACGGGGTAATATGCCTAGTTTACCCGCCTGATAAAAATGCATTGTTTCCCCCTCGCTGGAAAAAATCTGCAGATATCCCCTTGCCTCCCAGTGCGCACGCGTATGCCGCCCCCGAGAAGGTCGTTCATCCGCTACTATTAGATCATCGGATTTTGTAGCAGATCTTCTGGTTTCCCAAGGAACAATCTCCCGATTTTTTAAAGTCTAACTTGGCAACACTGCCCCGAGCACCGATAAAGGCCGGGAAGATGCGCGAACGTTTTTGAGGGAAGGTTTTTTTCCTTGTGGTCGAGCTATAAGATCACGGACGGAAGGAGGTAGAACATCAACCATTTTTTTGGCAAAAATTTGGAAATATCCGAGTAGGCACAGGGAACATAATGGCATACTATCACGATGCACCATTTTCATGCGCACAAGATTAAAATACTTATTTTGTGGAAAATTGATCAGTGAAAGAATAAAAATGCAATAAAAATTTCAAAACTTCAAAACTTCATTTCACGCTGTTTGACCTTTTTAACATAACAATGTGTTTAACCCTCTGAACCCTCTCAAGAAAATGAAATATTTCTTGCATGTTCCCTTGCTTTTAGCCTGCAGAAATATGTTATTGTGAAGAAAAGTACACCTGTTAATTTAACATGAAGCAGAACAGCCTGAAAGTTTCATGCAAGTGAATGTAGCACCCAACACGACATATCACAACAGCAGTTATAATATTACATTGTTACGTTAGGAGGGTTAGGTATGGGACTGATAGCAATTTTCGATGAGTTTCTTAGCTATTTGAGTGAGCACACAACCGGTTTTTACTCATAAAAACTGGCGAAACAACTTCGCCATGGCAAGTTGTTACTTACACTGACCATATTTTGGGATTAAATGTCTCAGCTACATGTGTTTTCCGCATGTTTTTACCAATTTTAGGTAATCATGTACAATTGGGTTGTATTAATACGCATGCGCGAGATCCATGCATTTTGTGAGGCGGAAGATCTACAACGTTGCCAGTTCTCTTTGTAGCGTCTTCGCTGGCATTAGGGGTGTGTAGGTGGCAGCACGCATATTAATGAGCAATTGCACATTAAAATATCTACCGGTACCATGGGTATATGTTGTTGCAGATTTTTGCTCGGAAATTCATGTTTTGCGAGGTGGAAGATCTCCAACGTTGCCAGTTCTCTCCTTTTTAGCATCTTCGCTGTCATTAGGGATGTGAGTGAAATATTTTTTGGGGGTCGGGACGGGAATTTTTAAAATGCCAACATTCCCTGCATTCGGGATGGGAAAAAATCGTCATTTCCGGACCAAGTCGGGAAATTTTCCGAAAAGGAAGTTGTCGACATTTCCAGAACTTCTATAAATCTCGAATTGTACAGTGGGATCCATGAGTATTGCCGTGCTAATTGTCCATTACTATTTTCATTATTATTTTTTTTAAAACCTTAGTGTTTTTAAGCGATGGATTTTTATGTATGCTGGTGAAGAAGTTGTCAACAGTTTGTTTTGAGTTTTCTTTTAATTCTTGAAGCAGTTATTGGGTCAAATAAAGTGCACGAACATGGTGATTCCCGCACACAGCATTTACATCATTTGAGGGATGTGCGGGATTCCGAAAAGTCGGAACTGGGATCGCGAAAAAAAAATCCCGTCCCGATCCAGACTTTTCTGGATCCCGAGCAGTCGAGAAATACCGAATGGTCATTTTAAATAGTCGTTCTTTGTGTACGAGAAATGAGAAAACAATCAACTAAGGTGAAAATGATGTGTAAATTTCGAGATTTTCAGGTATTCGGGAAGTTTCAAACATTTCATGCATTTTCCCGAATGGAAAGAAATATTGAAACAAAAGTGGCGCTTGTCCTCTCGGATGTAAATTTTGCACAAAACAAATAATATTCGAAGTAAAATATGTGTCATTTATATATCGGGAGGAGAGAAAGCTTTACCAACTAAAATCCAACGTGCTCGGTTCATAAAGCTTCGACATGTTCACAGACTCACGTAGTGTGCTGGAAAAAAAAGATAATCACAATAAGTTCATAAATTTATGTAAATATTTTCATCTCCTTAAAGAAGTTTCCAAGAACACAGGTCAATGAACTAAATCATAGCAAGCACAATGTAGTAAAATAAGTTTAGAATGGTTTGAATTTCTGTGGTAAGGAAGATAATGGTTATAAGTTATAAACAATTTAAACTTCCTTTATTGAGCTAATTGAAAATAGGTTAATTTAACAGTAGCGCCTTGCGTCTGTCAAATTATCTAAGGGAGGTACAGGGGGTACAATTAGATTTACGGATTTAGGGGTACAGTACCTCTCTTGAAAAATTTAGGGGGGTACAATGTACCCATGTTCCTGCGCAGCAAGTCTGGACGTGCATAGAATAGAGACGTTAACACTCATTGCGTGACAGTCGAAGAGAGACATGGAGTGGACCCAAGAACAGTGGCGCGACCACAGGAGGCATTGCTCCTCCCCCAACATTCGACGGAAGTCAATTCTAGGGGGGCAAACATTTATGGTCTAAGACACCTGCTGAGGGCACAGGTGAGCAATTACCACCCCCCTCTTCGATTTCAAATTTTATGCAAGTAAAGATAAATTTCGCAAAATTTTTCTTGCTCGCATCGCTCGCAATGTCGTTTCTCAGTTTCGTCAAGTTCAGATCCGTAGCTAAAGGGCGGCGGCCATGAACGCCAAATGATCTAATGAAAAAAATGTTTTTAAAGAGACAATGCCTTTGCGCCCCGTGATAATATGTGCGCCCTATTAAGGGCAAATAGGAAGGGGGCAAATATTGATCGTCAAGGGCACCTGCCAGGGGGGGGGGGGGGCACAGAGGAGCAATTGTCCCCTTCGATTTCAAATTTTATACAAATAAGAATACATTTCGTAAAATTTTCTTTCTTTTCTCAGTCTCGTCAAGTTCAGATCCGTAGCTAGGGGGCTGTGGGAGTCGGCCAAGGATGCCGAACATAGGCGTGCGCTGACCCCTGATTATGGGGGGGGGGGCAAAAACCTTGAAGCTCCATATTTAGTTATACGTTTGTATAATTGTGTTCCCCACCAACATCTCTGTTCTCCTTTCCTTTTCAATGCGTAATGCATGTAAATGTACGCTGCAGCGACTTCCATGTTCGTACACACTCAACTGGTGAAACTCAACCTTGATACGTTACGTGGTTACGGAACGGTATTCTGTTACTCCTATGTGAACGCGGCTTAATATCTGCACATTTCAATGATACTGCGAGTAAACAATAAATAAGAAGCTATGCCTCTCTGTGGAGCTTTGGAATGCAACAATAGACGTTGCAAGAACTGTTTTGTTTTGTTGTTTTTTTTTAAAAAAAGAAGGAATTTAGAGGTCTAAGAAGATTACGTTTCCCAGATAAACATGCTTACAAAACATATTTACGTTTATTATACACGCATTTCTGTTGTGATGTTTTTAGTGATATTATTATTAACGGTATGTATAAAATTATAAAATAAAAAATTACCACATATTGGAATAGCAAAAATCATTCGCAAGTTTCCTAAAGATAACTATTGCGAATGTTTATACATGTTCCGAACTATGTGGAATGTAAATTCGTTACCAACAAAGAGATTTCAGACATGAAAAAAGAGAGACGTGTCTCTTGGAAACCAGACCTTCCGAACTGAAGTGACACGCCAAACTGCACGTGTCATTCGAACTGGGCCATTTTCTTAATAACCGTCCATCATGTCGCCTTGGTCTGTTTGTGGCACATGCATGGTCATTTTTTTTATTCAGACCGAAGTGGCCTGTGACGCTTGTCGTCTCCAATAATGGTGTTTTAAGATCGAATGTAGACGCGACGTGGGGACGATCCAGGCAACGTTTACACCAGTGGCGAAGCGTCATAAGAGGCCCGGAGGCCGGGCCTACCCTAGTATAATTGGTTATTACGGATTATTTTATTACTTACAATTTCATTAAACGAATGCTCAAGGTCCCGGGTTCGATCCCCGGTCGGTTCAAATCCGGGAACTTTTCTAACGTAGGAAGCGGCCCCGGCGCCCACCCAGCGTCGAATGACATGGGTAACCTGGGGGGTAAAGGCGGTCAGGGGCGTGATGCTGATCACATATCCCCCACTCATGACCGGATCAAGAAAGTGTGGGGCATTACCCCCACACCCCCTGTACGCCTTCATGGCGTGGTGCTAAGCACAGGGGAGCACTTTACCTTTTACCTTTTTCATTAAACGACGCTTAATACAAGAAAACTGAAATTCTAGGCCTTACGATAATTTCCACAAATTTCCATCCCTGTCAGAGACTATATCGTCGCATGTTGAGCCACTTCTCCGAGGGCCTCAGCTGGTCCCATAACATTCTATGTGATCCATGAGGGAAAGCATAATTTCAGGGGCGCTTTCGCCCGAAATGGACACAGTGAGTCTGGCCTCACGCAGTGATGCCAACCTCACGCAGTGATGCCAACCCTAGCATCTCTTCCGTTCATCCTTGCGCAAAACGATCCGGAGGTAGTCACTGCCATTGTTTTCTACGGCCCTGTTCCAGCCATACTGGCGACAATCGTCATAAAATTTCTCGCCCAAACAGACCCTTCTTTCATTTGCGACCCTCTTCTCAAAATCCACAGCAGCCTCGAGTTTGCTGGTTGCAAACTTCAAAGATTTCGCACTAAAAACCTAGGTAAAGGTAAAGTTCCAAGTGCATATAACACAGTTCCATGAAGGCACATTTACGAGATGTGGGTGAAAGGTAATTTTGGAGGCGAAGTGATCAGCATCACACTCCGGCCGCTTTTGCCTTCCAGGATTGCCCACATGCACCCATTGATATGAGGCTGTTGAGCCCCGGAGCTACTTTATGCGGGGACAATGCGGAATAATTCCGACCTTTATTCACCCACTCCGGGATTCGAACCCGGGTCTCCCGCCGGCAGTCAGATGCCCTAACAACTACACCACCGCTGCTCTAAAAAGCTAGTGCAATTAGATACTCTGCTTTGACGTAACGAACATAACATTTATAGGAAGTCATAGGAGTAATAAGCAACATGCGACAGCAACAAGTGTCACTTGGAAATGAACCCACAGTAATAAATGCAACCTTCCGAACGGAAGCGACTAGACCGGCAAGCGGCACCTGTTGCTTTGTCGCTTGCGTGTCGTTCGGACTGGGCAGTTTTTTAATAGCTTGCATTGTGTCGCCTCTGTCTGTTAGTAGTGAACTCACAGTGAAAGCTTGCTTTAGACTAAGGGATATTTCACATGGAAGCGACACGCGACCCGTAACACGTATCGCTTCAGGATTTCACCAATCGAACGCAGGTTTGTGCTGGCTGCCATGCTCCTACGCTGTGAAACGTTGCTGTTGATTGGCTCGTTCCAAAGCAACTTGTGTCGCGTGTCGCTTATCGCTCCGGTCTGAAATCTCCCTAAAGGAGAGTGTCGCTCGTTGCTTTGATGTGGAAACCCTGAGTCGCTTGTCGCCTGTCGCTTCAACCTGAAGCCCGACCCTGTGGCCGAGTGGTTAGCACATCGCGCTGCAACGCCAAGGGTCCCGGGTTCGAATCCCGGTCGGGCTTGGTTGTTTGTGAACGTCCCTTCATCAATTTCATCATTTCATCACTCATCCCCATCTTCGCAAATTAGCCAAGAGGCACAAAACGCGAAGTAAAATAAACTAAATCAATCAATCAATCAATCTTCAACCTGAAAGCTATCGTGTGGAAATTTCACACTGAAGCGACACGTATAATTCACACCCAAGCGACAACGGACCGAGGCTACAAGACACGTGCAGCTTTTCGTGTGTCTTCTGTTCGAAAGGTTGCATTGACTACTAAAAGTTCGTTTCCAAGCGACTCGTGTCGCTTGTCGCCTGTAACTTTTGTGTGAAGAAATCTTGCTCACAGCAAACTCTTCGAACCGAAGCTGCACGTCTCGCTTGTCGCTTGCTTTTTGTTCTGCTTAGGCCGTTTTCTGGATACCGTATAGACAGTATAGTCGCGAGGGTTGTTATCCGCGCATGCGCGATGAATGCTTGCTTATAAACTGAAGTGTCCCTGTCGTTCGTTGCTTCAGTGTGATACTTCCGTGTCGCTTGTTACATTGAACAAGTCACAGGAGAGAAGCGACAAGCAACACGTAACCTTCCGAACCGAAGCACCACGTGTCTCTTGTCGCTTGCGTGTCGCTCAAATTGGGTCGTTTCCTTAATATCGAGCGTAGAATCGTCTCGATCTGTTGGTACTGCTCGTGCGATGAATACTTTTATCATAGACGGAACGGAAGGGGATCCTGTCGCTTGTAACTTCAGTGTAAACCCCCGTGTGGCTTGTCGCGTGTTCCTTCTGTCTGAAAGCTCCCTGCGTGTACGATGGATAAAGAGTGGATGGGAGTCAGAAAAGCAAGGCACATTCTATACATTATCTAGCTATTGATAATCAACAAACTTTATTTGATATACTCATGTTCTTATGATTAAGGAATCATATTTATTCTCACTATAGCTACAGTGAGCAAAGTGATTACAGGTTTAACGAATTTTCGAGAATAATATTTGTGATGTCTCCCAGTTATAACTTTTGTTGGCATAATATCCTGGATTACTTTCACGAGACGAGACGAGACAGCATTTTCACGAGACGAGACGGGACAAACCAAAGTCTCGTCTCGTCTCGTGGGCAACACTACATTTCTGAGAGTCGGTTGCCGACACATACGACACGTGTCGCCTATCGCTTCGATCTGAATGGTCCCATTGACTGAACGGGTTCCCGTCTTTTGTCGCCTGTTGAGTGCCGTTTATCGCCTGATGTTTCGGTGTTGACATTCTCCTGAACGTAAGAATTAATATATTAAAGCGCAACGGCAAGGTAGCTGAGACGAACTAAATATAGTATGTTTATAAACAAAGAACACTAAATTTGATGTAATTGGGCCTTACCTAGCAGTCATGGGTCGAAAATAAAAAAAAAATAGACTTTTTACACTACGCCTAATGTTTTCTTTTTCTGGTTGCGAATACTAATTCAACAGCGGAAGTAGGAATCTGATATAAACTTCTCAAAATTGAAAAGATAATGTATTAAGTGCGTAAGCACATGATATTTTTTATTATTGTACACTATGACACTGTACCCTATCCGATATTATAATATTAACGCATGGTTTCTTTCCCTCCTATTTTCGTGCTTTATTTCTTTGGTTACAACAATTTTAAAATTATAGTTCCTGTAAATAAGAAAGCGGTAGAGATTGCAAGATATGAAACAGAGTATACAATATTTTTGGTAATAACTTTTCTCGATAAATGTGCATGTATAAAATAGAAAACCATATTTAGTAGCCATGAGGGAAAAGTATGATATCACGTTAAAAAAAGAGTTAGTTATGAAATAACAACTATAAAAATAAAAATACAGTCGCGTGGAAGTATTACGTATTATTATTTACCAGATTCACAAGAATAAAGCACTTAATTTGTGAAAAATTTAAGGCTTTTTTTTAGTTCCGATGTCTGTTCTGTTGACAATTGTCTCATTAAAATTCTTAGTGTCACAGCACTGATTAATCGTCTATCATGATATGACATAATTTCTAAAGTTTAGATGAAATTAAACTTGCAATTTAATGTAATAGAAGCACGCTATTCCCTATGTATTTAAATGGGAGAACAATTGGCCATCAAAAGATTAGGGATTGAACAGAGGTGCTGGTAAAAAAAAAGGTAAAGTGCTCCCCTGTGCTAAGCACCACGCCATGAAGGCGTATAGGGGGTGTGGGGGTAACGCCCCACACTTTCTTGATCCGGTCATGAGTGGGGGTGATGTGATCAGCATCACGCCCCTGACCGCCTTTACCCCCCAGGGTTTCCCCCAGGTACCCATGTCATTCGACGCTGGGTGTGGCCGCTTCCAACGTTAGAAAAGTTCCCGGATTTGAACCGGCCGGGGATCGAACCCGGGACCTTGAGTATGGTGGTCAGACGCGTTACCGACTGAGCCACCGCGGCCACTGACAGGGGTGCTGTCAGCATATTTTCATTTCGCACTTAGGTCTAGCCATTCACCAAGCTAATGCGTCATTAATGAGCAATTGCACATTCTAATATCTACCCGTTAGCATGCATGGTTGATTGATTAAAGTCCACATTATGCATGGGTGACCGCAAGGGGGGGGGGGGGCATTTGCCTTCGTTGAGATATCTGGAAAGAATTAACGTAATTCGAATAGTGAAACTGTAGAGATATTTTATTCGCGATTCCAATCCCGACTTCGGAATCCCGCACATTCCTCAAATGATGTAAATGCTGTGTACGGGATCCCGAAAGGTTGTGACCCGAATATCGGGAAAAAAATTCCCGTTCCGATCCCGAATTCGGGAAATGATTTCCCGACTTTTCGTTATCCTAAGCAGTCGAGAAATGCCGAATGGTCGCTTTAAAATGAAGTGTGTGAAAATTATCGGAAATTGTTAGCTTTTATTCCAGAAATGCAAAAACAATGACTTAAGGTAAAAATGACGTGTACAATTCAAGATTTATAGAAGTTCGGGAAATGTCTACAGTAGGTGGAACCGCCGATCCTAGAACTGCCTTTTGACCTACTTTCTCACCTTAATGGATTTCTCGCGTAAGGCACGACCAGTGTTGCCAACTCCTCACTCGAAAAATCACCAAGGTTTTTGTTTTACGCACTAAACTAACCTACAATGAGAGAAAAAATGGACAGAAAAAAGCTCTGGTATTACTTTTTAAGCTATTTTTTATGCTAACTCGTTTTTTGACCCATATTTGAAATGACTTACGATATTTTCCTATAAGGCTACCTCTTTTTTTTACTGTAAGGCCCCCCCCCCTCTTTCCCCTCTTTTTTAGTGTAATCTACTACGACCTGCTAATAGGCTTTTGCTCTCAGCGTAATCCGTTTTACGCACTAAACTAACCTACAATGAGAGAAAATTAGACAGAAGAAGAAGAAAAGCTCTGGCATCAGTTTTTTTAAGCTATTTTTTACCTTCTGCAAATCTTGCTCTTATGCTACCTCGCTTTTTGATCTTCATTTGAAATGACATACCTATAAGGCTGCCTCTCTTAGTGTAAGGCCCCCCCTCAGTGTAATCTACTACGACCTGCTAATAGGCTTTTGCTCTCAGCGTAATCCGTTTTTACGGGCTAAACTAACCTACAATGAGAGAAAATTAGGCAGAAGAGAAGCTGTGGCATCAGTATTTTAAGCTATCTTTTACCTTCTGCAAATTTTGCTCTTATGGTACCTCGCTTTTTGACCAATATTTGAAATGACTTGCGACATTAAACAAAAATATGTTCACTCGAATATGGAGTAGGTTACGAGAATGAGCAGGAAATTACATTGTGTTGGTTTCGAAATACCGTCTTTTTATTTCTAATGAAATTCTAAAGCTTTTTATTACATTGAAATATCTGTAAAGCAAAAGGGGATTTCGCGTGCTATGAATATTGACGCAATAAGGTAAATTTAACAATAGGTAGGCCTTGGGATGACGGAAGTATATATAGTAATGTCAGTTAGCAGCATAGATGCCAGTGATGCAAGTCCTCTTATCTCTAATGAAATTCTAAAGCTTTAGAATTTCAATACATTGAAATACCTGCAATGCGAAAGGGGGATTTCGCGTGCTATCAACATTGACGCAATAATGCAAATTCAACAATGGGTAGGCCTTGGGATGACGGAAGTATATATAGTGACGTTAGTTAGCAGCATAGATAGCAGTAATGCAATGCGATGTATTATTCAAAATGACGTGGGTGAAATGTGGGGGAAGAATCTTCTAGAGCGGATTGTGTCGGATTTCTATTGGTCCACGTTGCGTTGGCTAACATTTCATTTTTGATCTTATTAGAAAACCGTATAAAACTTAAAGCACTGGTGTAGAAAGTTCTGTTTTTATTTTAAACGATAGTGAAGAGCATTTCTGCAGTATTTTCCAAAGGTAAGTAACTTTGTTTCTTAGCTTACACAAATTAACTTTAATTTATAAGTGTGGCTTTGTTTTTATAAATTAATTTTTGAAACTAAACCTACAGTTTTAAGAACCACTTGTACCTCCACCGGGTATCAAACTCTTAATTACAAAACAACGATGTTATCACTGTACCATCGCAGAGGCTAGTGGAAGTACTAATTGATTTGATGTTTTAAGTCCACTTTATGCACAGTAAGACGAATCGGGGGTGGACCTACAGTTTCAAGAACTACTTGTGGGGGTATCGAAGCCTTGATTACAAGGCAACGACGCTACCGCTGTGCCATCGCAAAGTCTAGTGAAAGTACATAGTTATTCAAATCTTATTTATTTAAAATATTTAGTTTTTATGCACGCTTATTGATATTAAACCTCAAATTAAATAAAATCTGACAACTATATCCAATTATACTTATGGCTACAGAACGAACATTCGCAAAAAGTGGCTTGAGATTTTTTTTACCACGTAAACAAAATGGGGGCGACATGCCAAATATGAACAGGCTATATAGATTTGAGAGAGAGATGGATAGGAAAAAAATTAATTAAAATTTAATTTCATGATTGCAACACGCGGAACTTAATGATTGATTTATTGATTTAGTTTATTTTACTTTGTGTTTTGTATGTTTTGGCTAATTTGCGAAGATAGGGGGTGAGTGATGAAATGGATGAATAGACATTCACAAACAACCAAGCCCGACCGGGATTTGAACCCCGGGGACTCTTGGCGTTGCAGTACGATGTGCTAACCAGTCGGCCACAGGGTCGGGGCAAACACGGACATACATAAAAATTAAATGTTTGGTGCTGATCACATCACACATTACCAACTATGTATTGGACTTCCCATATGCACAGATATGAATTTATTTTTTACTTGTTGTAGTACAAATATGTTGTCTACGACCTCCTCCATGGTGCAGTGGTAGGTAGGTTTGTATTCAAGGGTTCGATACTCGCTGGAGGTACAAGTGGTTTGGATAACATTTTAAAACTCTGTAGGTCTAGCCCCGATTCGTCTTACTGTGCATAAAGTGGACTTAAAAAAAAAATACCAACTTAAATGTTGTCCGGTTCGGGTGACCCAGACCTACACTCTAAAATATTATTTTTCTCCTCCTCTCTCTCTAACCAAGATTGCAAATAATTACAGGAATAATATTTTGTTTCAATATCGAGCTTATATTTAAATTTATACATGTGCGCATGCGCGCAGGGGGTAAATTTTATTTTTTGATCAGGTGGGTTGTAAGGTGAGTGAGTGAACATGTAGGAAAAGTACTGGTATATTAATTGATTTATTGATTTAGTTTATTTTACTTTGTGTTTTGCACCTTTGGCTAATTTGCGAAGATTGGGGGTGAGTGATGAAATGGATGAATAGATATTCACAAACAACCAAGCCCGACTGGGATTCGAACCCGGGGCCCTTGGCGTCACAGCGTGATGTGCTAACCACTCGGCCACAGGGTCGGGCAAGTGTTGGTATATACATAGATCAAAGTTACATGGTTCTAGGCCCCATAGGAGCCGAGAAAATCAATGTCTTGGAAAATGTCTTAAGACAAATATCTTAATCTTTAAGAAAGTCGACTTCCGGTCTGTCAAGATGTTACTTCCGGTCTGTCAAGAAAATTTTCTTAAGACAATTATCTTAAGACGTTTTCTAAGACATTGATTTTCTCGGCTCCTAATTGAGCTAGGATGATGATTGTGGGTTTGTTGGATAGGTTTTGATGATAACTACTCAACTACAAGCAAGCCCCCCTCAATTTGTTTAAGAAATTCGATTTGATCCTAAAAAACATTCTGCATCCTATTGGAGTGCTTTGGATGTGTTTTTAGATTAAAAATTTTGTAATTCGGGAATGTAGAAAAGCTATTCTTGCTTGTTGGCGATATTTTTTAAAACTGCTCTGTGACCCTCTCGTTCTTCACGTCGTAGGCGAAGGACTTCTCTGCAATCAGGATGACGCTGCATAGGGTATCCTCGGGCAAGGCATCGTGGAACTCGCAGACGATCTTGATGTTGGTTCGATCGTTGACCACAACCTTTTTTCTCTTAGATGTGTTGATGACGGTCATGGGTCTCCGTGCTTTGAACTCGCTGGGGGTGTAGTACATGTCCACGCTTCCCTCGGTCACGCGTTTGTAAGCCGAGAACGCTTCGTAAAGTTTGAGGTAATCGTTTTTGGTCACGTCGAGGTTGTAATTCTCGCGCGGGAACACTTCGTTGCGTCCATTCTTCAGATAAACGTTCTTGATCTTGCAGTCGTCGAACTTGCTGGAATCTTTTTCCTGATTCTTGTCCCTCCCGGTCTGAAAAAGCACTACGACGAAATCTGGCATGTCGAACTGTATGTTGTTGAACTGCGTCGTCACGTCGAATTCCATGTGACTTCCGGACGCTATTTTTTGCACGCACTGGTAACCGTGAAAGTGAATCGGCACCTGCGGACTTTTCAAGATCTCCGCTTTGTACTTGAGGGCGTAGTTCGTTTCGTATTCCACCACCGGCATTCTCAATTCCATGCTCCGGATGACGCACTTTGCTGCTTCGGGTAGAGTGTTGGCTATCGGCGTGGTGCCGTCCGGACCTAAAGTAGCGTATCGCATCAGTGCGTCGTTGTCGTTGGCCGCTCTTCGAAACGTGATCCTCAGTCCTCCCTTCCACATGATCTCCTTGTAGTCCGAGAAGAAACCAGGCAGCAGACGCATGGGAAAAAGCACCGTGTGACTTTTCGTCGATATTTTGGTCCCGGCTTCGAATCCCCCGGCCTGGTAGTATGCTGCGTCCGTTTTGGATAATTTCAATGTTCCCACTGCCGTCGACGTGATGCCTGGATAATCTATTCTGTCGATGACGGTGTTGTGTTTCCTCACCTCCACCTGCGAGAACAGGTGAGGCACGAAGTTGTCCACGAGTATCAAGTTTGCTGCTGCGGGAAACGTGTCTCCGTTTTCTTTCTTCACCACGTCGAATTGCAGGTAGAGGTCCGCTCTGTGAGGATGAATAAACCCGTCGCCTACGTCCACGTCGTATTCGATCTCCCTGTTCGCCTCGTTCAGATTGGCGAACGTGCGACGGTTGGGAGGGAAAGATTGCAATTCGTAACTTTCGATTTGCTCCATTTTTTTTTTCACTATGTATGTTATTTATTATACGTTGATCTCCACGATGGCAGTGGTCGTTGCACCTGCGAAATCCACCACGTCTCCTTTCTCGTTCGTCACCACCAACTCTATGTCGTCTATGCGGTTGCGACATACTGGAAAATAGATCGGCGAAGAGGGCGTGTAGATGATCGGTTCCATGAACTCGGAACTTGGTTTGAAAGTGGCTATGATTCCCGTCTGCTTGTGACTTCCCAGTAATCCGTCCGAAGATTTCGTGATCATACCTTCCGCCACGTTGCAGTGAACGTTCAGAGTTTCGATGGCTAGAAATTTAGGAATGTTGGTTGCTACGTGCTTGATGCCAGCTTCGAGTTTGGTGTCGTTCTCGAAACCTAAAAGTTCTCCTATGGTGCCCAGGTCCACGGTCTCCGTCGCGGATAGGATTTCCACTCTGTGCGTGACCGAATTTTGAGAAAGGTACGTGCCTTTGGGTAATTGAGCTTGCAAAGTGGAAAGATTGTATTGTCCTGGCGTGACGACGATGTGTTCGCTTCCGACGCTAATTTTGTTGTTGTGCTGCGTAACATTGGGTATGAGGTACATGCTGTAGAATGCACGCAGAGCCACGGATTTAGGATAGACGATGTCGTCGTGCAACGTGAGTTTCAAAATTGAAGATTCGCTCGTGAGATGGAACACACCCATCCTAGTGATGCTGTTTGAGGTTCCACAATGCTTTCTGGAAATCCTCGATCGTAGGGTTATTTATTTTAGAGAGAAACGCGAGCACGGAGAGGCAGAGATGACCGCAGTTCACGTCTCCGAAATTTTGAATGCGTTCGTCGTTTAGTATATAGAGGTTTTGCTCGTTTTCAGATAATGGACTAAATTTGTAGGTGGAACACCTCCGAAAGAATCGAAAACGAATGCTTTATCATTATCGTTTTTGTGGTAACATATCCAATGCGTGCCTGGATTTTCTTGGCCGTCCAAGTTGACTACTCCGCATTCTCTTCTTTTGACGCTTGAAGGTAACGAGTCGGACATGAAAACTCCTCTGAAGTGTTTGATTTGTAACGGTTCAATCAGAGATTCAATGTCTCGGTTGGTGAGTGCTTCTGTTTCTTTTTTTTATATTTCTTCAAAGCGTCGAGGTTGCTTTTTTGTTTTTTGGTTATACCTTTCCCCTTCTTCTCCATGGCCAGGTTGTGACGTTTCTGTTCTTCCAATTCCGCCTTGTTCTTCTTCGAGTCGATGACGGTTTTCGCAATGGCGGCACTTCCGCCGGCCAAACTTCCAACGGCCCCCAATGCTGCCAGGATGGCCGGGATGCTGAATATGAAACCTCCGATCTTTTGCTGTTTCCGCGAACGCTGCAACCTTTTCAATTGAGGTGTGCTGAGCAGCAATTTCATTCCATGTCCTTTCGACAAGCAAGAACGTTTCTTCTCGCGCTGTTTCTTGGTGAGTAACCCATCGAGAGCACCTAGATTTTTAAGATTCGAATATGGTATCTGGTACACGACACCCTTGGGCTTCATGTTGATGCTCTACGTGTTATTTTCACGGTATGTTATTTATATATATATTCTGAGATTTTTTCTTGTGTAGTTTTTTTTACGGTATGTTTTTTATATATTTTCAAGGCCTCGCAGTCGCTACACAAATTCTATTACGTGCTTCGTTTTCTTGCCAAGAAGTTCCTTTGTCCCCTTGTACACGATTCGAGTTTTGTTCTCGATTAAAATAGATAGCTTCTCATCCGATAACATGTTAGCGTATCGATCTGGTAAAAATAGACTGTATTGTGCGTTGAGCAACAGGCGTACCTTGGGACCATACTGGGTAGAAACGATTGAACCGGAAGTTATCGTGTAAGATTTGTCGACTTCCAATTCCTGAATTTTTACATACTCGACTGACAAATTTAGCATTTGTTTTAATGCTTGGAGATCACTTATTTTTTCAGTCGTCATATCAAAGAAAAATTTCAAAGTGTTAGAGAGAAATTTAATTGTTTTTTCACGATGTGTGTTATTTATATATACCGAAGATTATTTTTTTTCACGATGTGTGTTATTTATATATCAAGTTTTTTTTTGACACGTATATATATTATTATTTTTTTAACAGAGAAAGAAAGTCCGTGCTTCGGAAAACGCGATGATATGCGTAGTGATATCTTCCGTCTCCTGCATAGACTTGTACCAATCATCAGTATACCGTCTTCTTCCCTGCATCGCCTCGTACAGTTCGTCCGACCTATCGTTCAATTTCTCCCCCGCGGCCGAAAGCAGAATGTTGAGATCACCGCACCTCAGGCCGCTGATCTCCCGAAGAAGGTCCTTGAGAACCATTTCACAATTGATGCGAAATTCCGGCATTGTTCTTGCTATGATTAGAAGTTTATTAACATCTCCGTTAACTACCTTTTTGAATATTTTAGATAGTAGCTCGGGTGGCAAATCAGTTATGCAAGCCATGTTGTTTTTTTTACGGTATGTTATTTATATACCCCACCCCAATTTTTGTTTCGTGTTCATGGCGATGGTGGTACCCAGTGCGGCGACCCGTTCACCCAACGATGCGTCTCTACTCACGAATCTTTCGAAAGCTGCGTGCTCTAACTTTCTGTCTGCTTCGTGACGTGCATCCAGATCCGTCTGCGTGGTGTTGTAGGCGATGTCGTGATCTTTGCATGCCGCGTCCAACGGATTCACACCCTTGTCTCCTCTCTCCAATCTTTTCTCGAGTTTGGTACCCGGTCCGCAGTACTGGTAGCCAGGTAGATGCATCTCGAAAGGTAACTTGTTGATGATGTCGTTTACGAGTCCCTTTCCTTCGGCCACGTTCCAAAATTTCGGAGGCAGCGTGTTGATGATTTTGATCAGGTAACCTATGCCCTTGTCATCGTTCACGATGAAGTTGGAAAGTTTCGTGCTGATCATGTCCACGATGCCAACCTTCTCGTTGTAGAAATTACGGTTGCCTGCATTCTCTTCGCCGGCTATCACCAACAATCGGTCCACGAGTTTCCTAACGTCGTCCACCCAAACGAATTCTTTGGGTAACGTGTTGTAGCGTTTGACGCCGCTGCCTGTTTTGACCTGGTTCCAAATCGGTTTGATGAGATTCCTGTACTTCTCGCCGCTGCTCGATTTCACCCTATTCTGCGAGGCGTCGTTGTTCTGGTACAAGGCATCCGTCATGATCAGAATTTCCTTGTAACTTTGGTAATCTTCGTCGGTGTAATCTTTCGGCTGCTTTTTGGCGACGAGTTCCCACAGTCCCACCGTACCCGGATACCTGTTCCAACTATCCTTGTCGCCTAAATTGACTTTAATGTCGTTGCCTTCGAAGGTCACCTTCGATTTCCCAATCTTCCACACCACACCGCCGCCTTCGCTGGTTTCCATGCTGGGATACAATCCGAACACTTCATCCTTGTCGAATTTCCCCGTGCTCAGGTAGTCTCGTGCCAAAGGCCCCAACTCGATTTTATCCGAAGACGACGTGCTACCAATGGCTCGACGTCGTGCCGGTACTTCCTTCAGTTCGAACGGCGTCGAAGGAATGCTCGAAATGGGCGTGGGTACGGCGTACCTTTTAGCTGCGAGCGGTACGAGTTCATTAATCAAATTTTTATTTTGTTCCGTGACACTTTTAATTTCTTTACCTAGACTGCTGATGGCATCGATCACAGGTTGATCCTGACGTTTCTTCTCTTCGTAGAATCCGCGATTCTCGGATTTCCAACCTTTGAAGCGTTTCGCGAGGTAATCGCGAAGCTTGAGATTTTCGTCTTCGATTTTTCGTTTCGTCATGACGTTATTTATATACGTCGTTTCTCACAACGTCGCAACGTTTAGAAAGTCGTTGATTTTGTTTCTGTATTTTCCGTCGTTGGGTTTCCTCGTCATGTCGATCGTCGCGAATCCGAAATCGTCACCGTTCCAGCAAGTAGAGCAGCAGCCTTCCGAAAATTGATTGTAGTTCATGTCTCCGCCTACGTAGTCATCGTACGCGTGCTTGAGGTTGGTGTGATCTTGACGAAACAAACATATGAAATTAGCGTTGTCTCGTACTAACTGTTTTGGAATTTTGGAAAACGTTTGAGCTAGGTAGAAGCAATCCATTCCTTTGTGACGACCTTGCGTGAAAAAGTTGCGAATTTCATTTTGATTTTCCAGGATGGCGTCGTCGAACACAACAACTGAATTTTCACGACAATCGTCGAGTGGTTTTATTTCCGAGGCGAACGTTGCAATGTCCAGACCATCGTACAGTTTCATCAGTTGCTGGTATTTGGATTGCTCCAAACTTTTCGAGAACACGTACAGGTGCCTGTTCTTCCAATTTAACCAATTCGGTGCGAGGAGAAAATTGTCGACGAGCAGTGTCGTTTTCCCACACCCCGAAGGACCTACGATCAGACAGCGGATGCTGTCGGGAAGCAACTCGCCGTTCTTTTTCTTCGTTTGACTTTCCGGATCCGGTAGACGCTTCACCACGTTCCACGTACTCACAAGATCACTTCGTTCGCGTCGATCCAACTTTTTTCCGGAAGTCCCAGCCATTTGACAAACAGTTTGTCACCTTTCCTACGCAATACTTTCTCGATGAGGTACGTGTCGGGGTGTTTCGTTTTAGAGAGTTCCTCTTCGTAAAATCTTCCTTTCAAAATTTCGCCGCTACTATCTTTTATTATATACGTGTGTCGGTTTCCGGGTAGAACTCGAACCACCGTAAAAAGTTCCGTGCTCCAATTTTTTGTGAATCCCTTCTCGAAGGTGTGTTTGAATTTGCTGATCCTCACCTGGTCTCCAATTTTGTATTTAGCTTTTTTTGTCGTGGGTGTGTACTTTGGACAGTAAACTGTAGAAATTAAACGCTGCTCGTCGGACTTGGTAACGTCGGCTGGCTTCATGCCTATCGTTCTGTGCACCGTATCATTATAGGTGTCGACGAGTTCCGGCAGGATGTCGACCCATTTGTAATTTCCCCGAAGCGTGAATCGTTTCCACATGTGTGTTTTCAAGGTTCGATTGAATCTTTCCACGATGCTGGCTTTGATGTGACTGAAGGTCGAATAATGTCGAATGCCATGTTTTTGAATAAACTTTTGGAATACGGCGTTGTAAAATTCTTTACCGTTGTCCGTTTGCAGAAACCGAGGTCGTCTGCCACCGCTTTCGCGAAAAATTGTCTTGAATGCTTCCGTGACGCACGTTCCCGTTTTCGCCTTCAAAGGTAGAGCCCATGCGAATTTCGAAAACGTGTCTATAACGGTGAGAAGGTACTTGTTGCCCTTGTTCAATTTATGCACGTTTTTCAAATTGCCGCTACTCATCTCCACGAGGTCACTTTGCCAGAGGTCGTCGATGCCCTTGGTTACCACAGCCAAACGTTCGTAGTTACGGCGTGCGGGTTTATGCAATTCTTCGACGATGGCTTGCCTAGACATTTTTTTAGAGATTACGTTTCAAGAGAAGCACAAGCGTGATGGGATTCAAAGAGGGTGGCACTTCGCTCGTGTTTTGAATGATCAGCTTATCGCCGGCACTCACGTCGAAAACGGTGAGATCTTCGTCTTCGTGTATTTCATATATGTTGCGCGTTTCGTTCCAACGTGCCAGAGGAATGTTTCCTGCTTTCTGGACACCACGATTCGATATCAAAGTCATGGTGGGAACGCTAGCTTTTCTACCGTGAGACCAGTACGAAAATTCGTTTATCTGAATCGTGCCATCGAGGAGAAACTTGTAGTACGGATGATAAGGATGTAACATGTACAGTTTGTTACCTTCGACGAACGTGGAGATTCTCTGTTGATTGGGTACGCTGTTGATTTCGATGGCTTGCAGAGAATGCAGTTTAGCGAATTTAGTATCGATGCTAACGAGGTTGCTGTGAAGCTGACCCAGTGTGTTTTGTACGGGCACCAAATGCTCGACTATGGTATCTGTTACGGTAGAAAATGACGGTTTGATTTTCACTTCCACGTTCAACTGCTTGTAGCTTTCGTTGAGTTCTTGCAACTTGGCACCGAAAGAGGCCAGCGTCGATTCCTGCGTGGATTCCAGCACTCCAACTTGATCTCTGATGTTGACGACGATGTTCTGAAGGTTCTCGACTTGATTCAATTTCGAGCTCTTCTCGGTAAGATCGTTCACGATGCTTCGCATCTCTGTAAACTGCGTGTGAAGGTCGGCGACGCTCTGCGAAGTGGGCAGCGTCGACACCAGCGAAGCAAGTTCGTCTCGAATCTGTTCCACGTTCGCCGTTTCCGTTTCCAGTCGTTTCAGCATTCGAGATATGTTTCTTTTCAAAGCGTGCAATTCTTTGGAGGTGGGGAGATTGGCCACTTTACTCTCGAGATCGCTCAACGAACTTTTGATGTCGTTCGAATCGGATAGTGCCGTCACCGCCGTTTTCAATTTTTCCAAATCTTCGCTCGAAGGCACGCTCGTCCGTAACGATTCCAAGTCACCCTGTATGTTGTCGAGTACGTGATGAAAATGAGCGAGATTCGTTTCGACGTTCAAATTTTCTAAATATTCGATCTTCTGCTGAACCGTGCTCAACGTGTCTTGAATGCTTGTCAACGCTCTCGCTTCAGCGTGAATATTTTTAATTTCTTCGTTGATCAATTCCAAGGACGCCTGAAGCGTAGCGATGGTGGTTTGAATGTGTTCGAAATCTTGATAGGCCTCCAATTGAATTTTTATGTTCGCGACGCTTTTACCGATGACCTGCAGTTCGTCCGACGATGGTAGGTTCGTCATTGTATCTTCCAAAGTCTGCAACTTGGATTTAATTTCTTCCAACGTGCTGGTGAATTCTTCTTGTAATTTGGAAACGACGACGTGCAAGCGTTCTGCGTCTATATCGTTCACCACGGTTTGAAGTTCAGAGAAATTCTTTTCGATTGCGGAAGTTCGTTCTTCGATTTCGAGTTTTAATTTTTCCAAATCTTCATTTTTCGATTGAAATTGCTGTAATTTGGCCAAATCATTTTGAAGCGAATCCACGCTCAACTGTATATTTTGAACGTTGTCGTAAGAAGGTACGTCGACATAATTTTTTATCAGCGTCTTCAGTTCGGAATCGATTTTCAGAATGGGATCGAGACATTGCGTTTGGAGCGTAGCGATTTCCGACTCTAAACTTTTGTTTAAGGTTTCCTGCAAAGCGATCAAATCGGTCCTCAACTTCTTAACTCGAATGTCCAACATGAGAATCTCTTCTGCATGGTCTACACGCTTGGTGTTGCCGAAAATGTCGTTAGGCATTTTTGGTTAACGGTTATTTATAATAGGATAGACGATTCGTAATTCTACGAAGAGAGGAATAAGTTTGTCGTAATCTCCTAGGAGTTCCATGTAAAGATAATCTCCTGCAGACACATCGTACGTAATGTTAGAAAGCATCTTGTCGTGCTTGATTCGAAAAATGTTCTTGCCGGTAGATATTTTGATTTCGCCTGCGTTTTCCGGATTCACGGTGATTTGAAGTTTCCCGTCGATCGGAATTTCGTAAAAATGTAAATTGTTATTGAAGACGTAAAACATCTTGCCCACATCATCATCCAATTTCGTCCAAATACTGTTGAGATGAACAATCAGTAGACCATTGAGTTTAGTTAATACGAAAGGTAGAAATTCATGATCTGTCGTCGTGCGGTGTACAGTCTCCATTGTTTGCTTTCGGAAACCAAAGAGATTCATGTTGGTTATTTAAGAAAAAATTAAGAACGTATCTAATATAAATAACACCACAAATAGTAACTTCATCTATGGTAGATTATTTATGGTTTTGGGGTCTAATATAAATAACACCACAAATAGTAACTTCATCCATGGTAGATTATTTATGCTTGGGGGTCTAATATAAATAATTACTACAAATAGTAACTTCATCTATGCTAGATTATTTATGGGTTTCGGGGTCTAATATAAATAACACCACAAAAAAATGTGTGCAATTTAGTAACTTCATTTTTTTTCTTAGCAAAAAAAATGGAGAAGAAGGAAGCAAAACGTGCATGCGACCAATGTGGGATATATATATCCATCTCTCACTTGAGTAGACATCGGAAGAATGTACATGGGGAAGGATCAAGTAAGAGAAAGCTTGATGTTGACGATCAAGCGCCACGAAAAAAGCAGAAGAGTGCCGGCGAAAATATTAGAAATATTTTAACGGAGGAGACTTTCCGATCTGAAGAAACATCTGATCTAAACAACTTTTTTCATTCGGTCAAAAGCAAGTTAATTTCGTCTATCACCGAAGCTTTGTTGCAATGCTCGTTGAAAATCCACCTCATCGTTTCCGTCATGTATGAAAACGTAAAAAAAGAGCGAGAAACTTTCCATCATTACACTGGTGTAAAGAGCCTCCACGCCGCCGACGTCGATGAGGTGGATGCCATTTGCAGCCAGATGTTTGACGCTTTGTTGAACAAGCACGAGACTTTCGAACAACGTGGATCGGGTTGGACACTTTGCGGTTCGCCTCACACTTTAACTTTGAAGGTGGCACGATACAACCCGATGGGAGCATCCAGCTACATCAATTTGCCTCGGGAAATAGCCGGTAAGAAAGCCATCATCAACATTCAAAATGAAGATAACAGATGCTTTTTGTGGTGCATCATTGCCGATCATCACCCAGCCAATAATAACAAACATCGTTTATACCACTACAACAAGCCAGAATATCTCTCAGAATTTGAAAAACCTATGGCTGGCATTAATTACCCTGTAAATCTACGAGACATTAGTAAATTTGAGGCACAGTACAAGACAGATAAAAACGAAAGTATAGCAGTACACATCTTCGGATTAGACAAAAACAACACCATCTACGTTCTCAGACACAGCAACATTAAAAGTAATCGCGTCATCAGATTACTCCTGATCGAAGATGATGATAATTATCATTACTGTCTAATCCAGAATCTTCCAAAATTAATAGGAAGTCAAATTACCACACATCAACATAAAATTCAAGTATGCGACAGATGCCTGAGTATATTCTACGGTCAAGGGGAAAAAAATGCTGATGAAGAACTCCGAGATCATCATGAAATGTGCAGTAAACATCCGGCTACGGCTATCAAAATGCCTTCTCATGACATGACATTTTCCAACTACAAGGCGTTACTCTGGCATCCCGTGGTGATATGCGCCGACTTTGAAAGTTTCCAACTTCCACTCGCCACATGCGAACCGAATCCCAGCACATCGAGCACCACCAAAATTCTACATCACGAAGCCTGCGCTTTTGGATTGATAGTCAACAACACAGACAATCTTATTTTACATCGTGGCAATGATGCTCCACAAATATTCGTTCAAACCTTGAAACGGATGGCCATACAATTCGCTCCTCTACTAAGAGAAGACAAAGCAATGGAGCCTCTTACCCAGGAAGAGAAGGAAGCATACGACCTTGCCTCTCAGTGTGGTGTGTGCGAAAGTAACTTCACCCTCGAAAATGTCAAAGTTCGCCACCATAACCATCACACAGGAAAATATGTAGCCCCCCTGTGTAACAACTGTAATCTACAAATCAAGAAACCGAATTTTATTCCAGTATTCATTCACAATTTGGAGGGCTACGACGCCAAAATCTTCATAAAGGAGATGGGATGCGACGCTCAACCCATTAGCGTCATAGCTCGCACCAATGAGAAATTCATTTCATTCAGCAAGAAGGTGGACGTTGGAAATGGCAATCACGTAGAAATTCGCTTCTTGGACTCCTACAACTTTCTGTCTTCGAGTTTGGCGACACTCGCGTCTCAACTCACCGACGATGATTTGATCGCCACCAGGAAATGTTTCGACGACCAACATTTAGCACTGTTGAGACGCAAGGGTGTTTACCCCTACGAATATATGACGGATGCTTCCAAATTCTCAGAAACGTCGTTACCACCGAGAGAAGCATTCTACAGTCGTCTTAGCGACACCCGTTGCACCGAAGAGGACTACCATCATGCTCAGCTCGTGTGGTCTACATTCTCTTGTCAAACCATGGGCGACTATCACGATGTGTATCTGAAACTGGATGTTACGCTATTGAGCGACCGTTTTCATCTCCATCGCTCGAGAGGAATGGCAGCATATGGTTTGGACCCCGCTTTCAGCTACACCACACCGGGTTATTCTTGGCAGGCAATGTTAAAATCCACGAAGGTGAAGATAGAACTTATCAAGGACGTCAATCAACTTTTGTTTGTCGAAGAGGCAAAACGCGGTGGAATCGTCCAGTGTCCCCTTCGATACGTCAAGGCCAACAATCCATATGTTGCCGATTTCGATGCAGGGAAACCGACAAACTTCTTGGCATACTGGGACATGAACAATCTGTATGGTTATGCCATGTCCGAGACTCTGCCCATCGGAGAATACGAATGGATGAGCGAGCAGGAACTTCAAGATTGTTTGGAATGGGGCGAAGATCATGAAAATGGATGTTTCCTGAAAGTAGATTTGGAATATCCTGCATCGCTTCATCGAGAACACCATGGATTTGCGATGGCACCTGTGATGGAATCGACTCCGGAGAAGAAGCTGATGCTCACCTTCAAGAGCAAAGAGAATTACGTGGTGCATTATCGTCTCCTACAATTCTACCTCCAGCATGGATTGGTTTTGAAGCGCGTGCACTCGGGATTGAAGTTTAGACAGACCAGGTGGCTAGCGCCCTATATCGACGGCAACACTCAACGTCGAGCATCAGCTTCTTCTTCCGCAGACAAAGACCTATACAAGTTGATGAACAACAGCATCTACGGCAAGAGCATGGAAGATGCGAGGAAAAGAAGAAATATCAACTTGGTCTCCGACCCGAAGAAAATAAACAAGCTCGTCGCTCAGCCCACGTACAAGAACTTCACGATACTGAGCGACACGTTGGTATTGATCGAACGTGCTCTCAGAAACATAACATTCGACAAACCAATCGCCGTGGGAGTCGCGATCCTCGAGTTGTCGAAGCTGGCCATGTACAAGTTTCACTACGACATCATGAAACCACGCTATGGAGAGGCGATCGAGGTGGCGTACACCGACACGGACAGCTTCGTGTACAACATCCACACCGACGATCTATACGAAGATCTGAAAAACATGAGCCGGCATTTCGACTTCTCAAACTATCCCAAAGATCACACTCTCTTCGACGACAGCCAGAAAATGACGATCGGGAAGATGAAGGATGAAGTCAACGGCCGCATCATCGCAGAGTTTGCTGGTCTTCGAGCGAAAATGTACGCCATCAAAATTCAGGATGAGACCGAAATAAAAAAGGCAAAGGGGGTGGGGCGTTCGAGCACAAACAAACTGACCGTAGAAGATTACAAGTCGTGCTTGTTCGACAAAAAAATCAAACGCATGACCGAACATCGGATCACAAGTACCATCGACCAGTTGCATACATCCGCAATCAACAAAGTGGCGCTTGATCCCGACGACACCAAATTGAGGTTGCTGGACTGCAACATCCACACCCGAGAATGGGGATGCCATGACGAGGAAGAAACCTGCTCGCACCATTAGACTTCTGCATCAAAAAAGTACGTATTATTTCTTGCACCACTTTTTTTTAAAAAAAAAAACCAATTATTCACACTTATTTTTGCATTCACTTTTTTTTAAAAAAAAAAACAATTATTCGCACTTATTTTTGCATTCACATTTTTTTATATTTTTCTATCATTTTTTTTAAAGAAAAACAATCATTCACACTAATTTTTGCATTCACACTTTTTTTTATATTTTTCTATCATATTATGTACACTATTTTGAGGATATTTTTTTTATTTCTTTCAGATGCTGCACCCCCTACGGAAACTTTTTTTTTAGTTCTTACACATTCTATTCTTAACCAAAAATTTTTTCTTCTCTTCAATCATAAAACACACACATTACACACGGAGGTCCTCTGTAGGGAGTTATGGGGGGGTTTAAAAAAAAGAACCCATGAAACTCTACAAAGGCATGGCTTTGTTAGCTGTGGCCATTAGAACTGTGTTGGGCACCACGCACCCCTGGCGGGATATTTTCTTTTTTTGGGGGCCAGGGATTTTCTTATCAAAAAATAAAAATTTTGATTATCACACATACACATTGTAGAAGATCACACCTGAGAGTTTTAATAACAAAACATTGTGGCAGATTACGCTGAGAGTGCAAGGTCGTGGTAGATTACACTGAGGGGCCTTACAGTAAGAGGAGACGGCCTTATAGGAAAATATCGTAAGTTATTTCAAATATAGGTCAAAAAACAATGTTAGCAAAATTTGCAGAAGGTAAAAGATAGCTTAAAATACTGATGCCACAGCTTCTCTTCTGCCTAATTTTCTCTCATTGTAGGTTAGTTTAGCCCGTAAAAACGGATTACGCTGAGAGCAAAAGCCTATTAGCAGGTCGTAGTAGATTACACTGAGGGGGGGCCTTACACTAAGAGAGGCAGCCTTATAGGTATGTCATTTCAAATGAAGATCAAAAAGCGAGGTAGCATAAGAGCAAGATTTGCAGAAGGTAAAAAATAGCTTAAAAAAACTGATGCCAGAGCTTTTCTTCTTCTTCTGTCTAATTTTCTCTCATTGTAGGTTAGTTTAGTGCGTAAAACGGATTACGCTGAGAGCAAAAGCCTATTAGCAGGTCGTAGTAGATTACACTAAAAAAGAGGGGAAAGAGGGGGGGGGCCTTACAGTAAAAAAAAGAGGTAGCCTTATAGGAAAATATCGTAAGTCATTTCAAATATGGGTCAAAAAACGAGTTAGCATAAAAAATAGCTTAAAAAGTAATACCAGAGCTTTTTTCTGTCCATTTTTTCTCTCATTGTAGGTTAGTTTAGTGCGTAAAACAAAAACCTTGGTGATTTTTCGAGTGAGGAGTTGGCAACACTGCTCGTGCCTTACGCGAGAAATCCATTAAGGTGAGAAAGTAGGTCAAAAGGCAGTTCTAGGATCGGCGGTTCCACCTACTGTCTACCACTTCCTTTCCGGAAATGGCGAATTTTTCACATCCCGAATGCAGGGAATATCGGGATTTCAAAAATTCCCGTCCGACCCAAAAAAAATCTTACCCTCACACCCCTAATGACAGCGAAGATGCCAGAAAGAAGCGAACTGGCAACGTTGGAGATCTTCCACCTCGCAAAAGTCTGCAACAAGAAATACCCACGATACCGGTAGATATTGGAATGTGTAATAGCTCATTAATAAGCGTACTGCCACCTACACACCCCTCATGCCAGCGTGAGACGCTGCAAAGAGAACTGGCAACGTTGTAGATCTTCTGCCTCGCGAAATGCATGGATCTCGCGCATGCGTATTAATACAACCCAATTGTACATGATTACCCAATTTTATATTACATAAATGGTCGAAAGCTGTCGTTTAAAAGAAAACGCAAAGTAATTCTCGACGGAGTACAGTGAGACAACGGACCCCATAATGTAAAAAGGTGCTATATACGATAGAAACCAACACGGTACACGTTGCACTGCTACGCCAGTAATTAGCTTACAATCAAAAGGTAAATTGTTATAAAAATTATATTAACTGTTGGAAAAATGCCTGGCCCAGATCATCTAACCCGAGGATCGAACACAGGTCGAACGTATGGTAGTCAAGATGCTACATTGACTGAGCTATTGTGCCTGTGTTAACGTAAAACACGCTTGCACAACTTGTAATGTATTGTAGCTATTTTATATTCAGCATGATCAGATATTACATATTTTCTACGTGCATAAGAATTACAAATTAAGATACGAGACAAAACCATCTCAAAATTTTGCATTGAACTTCTACGCCTGTATTTATATATTTCTATGATTTACATTTCCTACTTAACATATTTAACATCAATAATGTTACACTTACCAGCAAATGTACGTATTAGTGTTTCAAATCTCCACGACTTTAAGGTACTCGAAGCGTACGGGTTCGCAGATCCGCCATGTTTGCTCTTGTCACACTTGCCAGTACGAGTATCACGTTCTCTTTGTTCACGGAACAAAATATTTCTTTCGATGTAATGGACAATGTTTCAATGGACAAAACTAACGTCAAACTCATATGTTTGCTAAGAGAACTCAACCAAATGGTTTATGTGAACAGTCACTCTGTAGGTGAAACGAAACCTTGTTTGACCGTAAGAAATTTTGTGGAACCAAAAATATTTTGTATATGGAACTAATCCTTTCTCTCAGTGTACACTTAATCACAGTAAGGATAATCGGGATTCGACCTACAGTTTAAAGTGGGATCCGAACCATTATGTGCCTCCACGGTTATCGAACCAGGGACATGTTGATTAGAAGGCGTCAACGCTACCCCTCCCCCATTCATGGAGGCCCACTTCCATTCTTAGGTTTAATCGCAAGGGTCTCCTAGGGATGACATGTACATACATTATATTTATTTATATATATGTATATGTGCATATATATATATATATATATATATATATATATATATATATATATATATACATACACAAACACACACACAAAATATTATTTTTTTAACCTCCAATAGGGCATGAAATCAAAACCACAGTGAACAGCTTAATGGGTAGTAGTCGGTACAAGCCCGATTCTGCTCTAATCATAAATACTAATCTCATCGTAAGTACGAATCCCTGCGGTACGAAATTAACCTCACTCTACATGTTGTGTTGCGTTAAGCAAACCTCATCAGGGTTTTGAACTGTCCTAACTTAACCTTATCAGGGTTTTGTGCTGTCCTAACTTAAACTCAATCGGACGAACAGATTCGTGCGAGAAACCATAAGTACGAATCTCACCCCAAGTACGAACCCGTAGCATTTAACGACTAGTGTTTTTGGGGTCGTTGTAACCTTTTGCAACTTATAGGGTGTTCGAAAGAGGGGGGTGGGTGCTAAAAGTTAATCTGTTCAACAGACGAATAGGTACGAACTGCTTGTCGGTACGGGATGCCCAGAAAAAAGAGAATTCTCTGTTGTGTGCTTTGAGGAGTGCTCGTAGCCTTTCTTTTAGGAGCCTTCGCCAGAAGGGGAGGTGCGTGCATGGCATGTACAACGTTATGGAATATCATTTGATCCTGTTGCAGAAATTATTACTAAGAATTAAAAAAACAACAATTTAAACTAAAATTATTGACCAAAATTGCTTTCTAGTAGTGTTTTTTTTTCCAAAAAGTAAACGCTATATTCGGCGACTATATAATTCATAAACATGATGAAAAGTTTGCCTGTCTTCTTTTTATCTAGCAATGTGGATTATTTGATTTTTATGTTTTTGGAAAATGATTAATTTAATTTATTTTTGTTTTCATACAGTTAATTGTATGGAGGCCAGCAGTCGGTAGGTAAGCCTTGGCCCAATATTGGGCTAGAGCGCTATAGGGGGGAGTTAATTTTATAGTTCTCCAGCTTAATCGTGAGCTAATTAGAAATTGATAAATTTCTGACATAAGCGAGAGACGTTCGTATGTTGTGTTGTAAAGTAGTCCCCTTTTAATAGAGTAACTCTGGGGTCGATAGCAGATGGCAGACACATAGTGGTTCAGATCTCGTTTGCAACTGTAAGTTCCGTTCCGACTATATTTCATGTGAGTGTGATGTATCCACAGACTCTTGACACGTTTAAAAAAAATCACTTTGCCACGTGCCACTGTGAAAATGAAGTGATATTTGAAGTAAATGTATAATTTTTCCTTCTCTATGTAACCTCTAAAAGCGCAGAAATATAAGTTTCCCTTTAGCACCATATGTTTTTACATCTGAATGTTTGCTATTGAATTGAACGTTGGCGGTTTTCAAAATTACATATTATACATCGATGGCAAAATAAACCGAAATATAAAAATCTATATTCGAATCTTGCTACACTTAACTGTTTAATTCGTAAATAAATAGAATACAAAAAATCTGATTCTGACATGGATCGAACTCGTGACCCTTGCAGTTTGTTAATTTATATCAAAGCAAATGAATTGTTTCTTCTTTTCGATCGCAGAGAAGAAAAGCTGCCTTGACAAACTCACGTGACTTACTCGAAAACGGCCAATACTGAACTTGGCAGTCTAAAGCAGCTCCCGCGAAATGCAATGGACAAGAAAAAGCTTTTATTCAGATAATTCGTAACAAGGAAACAAACATTCCATGGAATTTAACGTCGACTTTATTTAAAACCAATTCATACGATATGATATCCCAGATATTGCCTGCGTAGTATAATATGAATGGAAACGTCATATTTGTCCCTTTCATCTCTCTATACTGCAATGGTTGTATTGCTATTAATATTAAGTTTCAGTCTGGATTCAGCTGTTTCTCTCAAATTGCACATCGAAAGAAGAAGTATTCAGTCGCATAATAAGTATAAGCTCCTCCGTACCGAGCGGGTTGTCTGAGGAGGATAGATATAATCCGCTGGTGGGAGGAGATTCTCAAACCGGGTATAAAAAGATTCTGTATCAGTTACTGTAAGGAACGATCGAGAGATTGGACAAACAAATATAATTTTTACTACAGGGTGTTGCGTGAACAAATTCAGCAAGCAACAGACGGGGAAAAAGTGCAAACTGAAGTCAAACGTATACAAGCTGTACTGTTAAAAATGACTGCAGAAAGGCATCAAGGGGTTAAAATTCGTAGTAGACTTCCTCATTTTGACAACGATGAGGTCGCCTCTATCAGACATGTAATTCATGAAATAAAAAATGCTAAAAGACAATGTATTAGTGAAATATTTGATAATGGGGGAACAGATCAATTCAGCCCCTGAAATGCGTAATTGCATTTATAATTATTTTGAGCAACAATATTCCCAACCAGCGTCACATAATGGAGCTTTGATGGATGAATTGGCATCCAAATCAGAGGTTTTTACAGATGAAGAAAGTGAAAATTTAAACAAAGAATACACAAGTGAGGAAGTGTTTCGAGCGGTTAAGGTAGGCCAATCATTTTCAGCTCCTGCTTGGGATGGGATACCCAATAAGTTTTATCAAACCTTTTGGAAATTGATGGGTCAAACAATAACGGACTGAATAAATGCAGTGTTGAGCAAGTATCAAATGGGTAAATCTTCCAATACGGGTATTATATTTCTAATCCTAAAATGTCCAAAACCAAGCGAAGCTGGTTATTATAGACCCATCACCCTCCTATGTACGGATTACAAAATATTGTCGCGATGTATTTCCTGGCAGACTTATGCCTTATGTCGACAAATTAGTAGGAGAGGAACAATATGTTTTTGGTTTAAATAAGAAAATCACAAATGTTTTACAAACGATGCGTGAAGTAATTACATGTTATAGACTACAGAAATATAATTCTGTAAATGCTATATTAGCATTAGACTTTGAACGTGCTTTTGACTCAATAAATCATGAATATCTATTTAACGTTTTGCAGGGCTACGGTATACGTGGACATTTTCTTTCAGTATTTAAAAGTCTTTATAGTCATGCAACAGCAAAAATTCAAATAAATGGTTTTCTGACAAAATAACTCTATATTTATAAAGGTGTAAGACAAGGAGATCCTTTGTCGATGTTAGCGTTTTTTATTGTACTGAGACCCACTCTTTCTGAATTAGGCCGAAAAGTTCAAGGAATTAACATACACTCTACTACCATTAAGGTGTTAGGGTATGCTGACGATATTACTGTATTAATATATGAACAGTCTAAATTTGGGTCATTCTCACTAGCAGCAAGGTAATTTTAAGGTTGTACAAACGATACGTATACTAGGTATAATATATACGCACTCTATTCAAAGTATGATCCAATTAAATTATGATAGAGTAATAACTGGGGTTAAAGCGATATTACAAAGAAATCAATTTCGCAGCCTTAGTTTACAGTCAAGGGTGACTTTTGTACAGGTGTATGCACTCTCAAAGGTATGGTACATGGCAAAAGTCCTCCCACTACGGACGTTAGATATAAATAAACTTCAGAGTGCAGTAAATTGGTTTATTTGGAATGGTCAGATATTGAGGGTGAAACATGTGTTACTTTGTTTGCCTTTTGCCGAGGGAGGAATGAATCTTGTGAATATAGAACTCAAATGCCAGGCTTTACATATTCAAGCTAACACGCAGACATTGATTCAGCATCCACTCAGCCTCACAAGTGAAGTTTTGAGAAGCGCTTTGGACTATATTTCACTAGAGGCTCCTATTGATATTACTAGACTGGTAGACACTTTATGGTATTTTAAGCCAACAATAGTGGATATTAGTTATGCCCTATTACAATCTACGATATTAACAATCCCAGTGACATCGGAAATATATCGCAGATTATGTAAATTAGAACAACCAAAGTGTAAAATTATTGAGCAAAATCCCAGAATCAATTGGAGAGAAATATGGAATAATATTCAGGCTCACCATCTTACATCACGAATCCGATCAGCATGGTATATAATTGTCCACCGAAAATTAATCACTGGAGAGAGACTCTATGATCTAAAATTAATAAATACGCCAATGTGTGCTAGATGTAATGTATGTGATAGTTTAGTCCATGGACTGAGTGAATGCCAAACAAAAAAAAACATCATGGCTCTATATAAGGAAATTTGTGAGTACTATTTGTCGAACATCAGCGTATAACATCTCTGTAGATATTCTTTTATATCCAGCTTTTGCCTATTACCCAAAAACAAAACGTAAAAGTGTACAATGGCTCTTAGGACACTATGCCTCTTTACTATCGACATATCGGCAACCAGATTTTAATATAAAATTTGTAAATTACCTCCATCAAGAATACCACAGGATACCTCACTGTAATAGAAATAGATTGTATGCTAATTTTTTTACTGTAATGTTTACTTGCCCAATGAGTTGAAAAAAAGCGGGTTAAGGCGTTCACTCGTCTTGAGATCGTTCGCTGCGGGACGGCGTAGGTTCGAATCCGGTTCTGGTCTGAATTTATTCGGCCTACGTATAGGGCCGGTGGCAATCCACCATCGTGAGGAAATTGGGGATCTCCGAGTGAGTGAGCGTAATCCGGTCGCGAAGTCGTATAACGGCTGGGGGTCGGTCGGGCTGACCACCCGTCCCCCTAGTCTGGCTGCAGATCTCCACGCCCCCTTGGTGGCTCGCGTGGGAGGGAGGCCAGCAGTCGGTACGTAAGCCTTGGCCCAATATTGGGCTGTTGCGCTATAGGATTATTATTATTAGGATAATGAAAAATTCAAACAGCTAATTGATACATATTTTACAACTCTATTCTAAGTGCCATATGAGTGATGTTTATGTAAATAATTGTAGTTTCTGTTTGTTTCTTATAATAATATCTACAATCTGCGCACGTCTTGACTTTACAATTTGGACCAGCTTTTTTTTCCATCTGAAAGTTGCCCTTAAGGTGCGAACATTCACCGAGTGGGCCACTTGTAAATATGTATATATTTATAAAGCGAGGAGAGTAACAAGTGAATGACGGAACATCTTAAAATACATCTGCTGATGTTTCTCACAGGTAACTCATTAAATTTCAGTGATTTTCTTCTTGAGGATATTAACGGTGTGATTAATCACACAACAATTTTCAATTTTAGCACTTGTTGTAAATGTCGAGCAGCAACCAAAAAATCTCAATTTCATTTAGTCTCGAGTAACAGTCAGTAACGTTCTCTGAACGAGTAATAGCTTCAATACGTATTTTCTTATTGGCACGCAAACAATAACAAAGTTTCAGACTGCAATTGGTGTAAAGGGAATAAAATAGATTATGAAGCACCCATTTGGTAAGAGAAATTATTTTGGAGACACGGGGATTCGAACCTAGGATTTCAGCTTACAAATCTAGCCTTTAACCGACTTTTTTATTTTTATTTTATTTGAAAGTATTTCATATTATTGTGCATGTTATACATTTTACGTCATTTTAAAGTGAACATTACATTTAGGAAATTTGCATATAACATATCTCTTTTACAACGAGGGATCATTTGGTATTCCTGGTACAGGTGATTGATAAATTGGGTGTGAAAATCTTGTTGCCTATATATGGATACAAAAAGGGCATATTGGCCTAAGTGCCATTGTACACTGTGGCGTTTTGTTCTTGGATAACATGCAAAGGAAGGATACAAAAGAATATCTACTGAAATGTTACGTTCTGATGTACGACAAATTGTACTCACAAGTTTTTTGATATATAACCATGATTTTTTGATTATTTGACATTCACTAAGCTTATGCACTAAATTATCTTGTACATTACATGTAGCACATATTGGAGTATTTACTAATTTTATATCATAAAGTTTAACTCCAGTAATGAATATTTGGTGTACAATTATATACCACGCTGATCTGACTCTTAACGTAAGGTGGCGGGCCTGTATATTATTCCATACTTTCCGCCAATTGACTTTTGGATTCCGATCTACAATTTTACACTGTTTTTGTGATAGTGAACACATTCTTATATATATTTTTGACGTGTCTTGCGTTGGAAGGATAGGAGATTGTATTAAAGCGTAACTGATATCCACTATTGTATTCTTAAAATACCATAATCTGTCTGGAAGTCTTGTAACATCAATGGGGGCCTCCAATTGAATGTTGTCCAAGGCGTGTCTCAGAACTTTACTAGTGAGGCTGTTTGGGTGTTGAATCAGTGTCGTTACATCAGCTTGAATACGTAGAGCCTGACTTTTATATTCCACGTTTACAAGGTTCATTCCCCCTTCTTCATAGGGTAAACAAAGCGTTGCGTGATTTACATACAAGATTTGACCTTTCCAGACAAACCAGTTCACAGCACTCTTGAGCTTAAAAATATCCAGTTGCCGCAACGGGAGGATTTTTGCTACATACCACACCTTGGAGAGAGCGTACACCTCTACAAACGTCACTCTTGACTGTATACTAAGTATTCGAAATTTATTCATTTGTAGAACTGCTTTAACACCATTTATCACTCTGTCATAGTTTAACTGGATCATTCGTTGAAGGGAGCGCGAGAAAATTATTCCAAGTATTTTTATCGATGGAACAACATGAAATTCTCCGCTCTGAGGGTAAGTTATATCCGGGTTTAAATGCATAAGAGTTGATTTTTTCTGATTTACTGTGAGCCCTGAAAGGGGACCAAATTCCTGTAATACTTTAGACGTTGCAGCAATATCAGTCTGCGTATTTATTAATACATTAACATCATCAGCATAGGCCAACACCTTTGTGTTTATAGATTGTATGGTGATGCCTTGTACTTGCTTTTCTAATGCAGAAAGGAGGGGTCTCAATGAGATACAGAAAGCTATCATCGATAATGGGTCACCTTGTCTTATTCCCTTGTGAATAGGAAGTTCTCTTGTCATAAATCCATTTATTTGTATTTTGAATGTTGCGTTTCTATAAAGGCTTTTAAAAGCTGACAAAAAATGTCCACGTATACCGTACTTTTGAAGCACATTAAATATGTAATCATGGTGTACCGAGTCAAATGCTCGTTCAAAATTTATTGCTAATATAGCATTATCATGGTTATTGCTATTGACTCTATAACAGGTAAGCACTTCACGAAGCGTTTGTAAGACATTTGTCATTTTCTTGTTCATACCAAAAACATATTGTGTATCTCCAACTAGTTTTTCTACATAGGGCATAAGTCTGCGTAGCATACAGCGAGAGAATATTTTATAATCAGTACATAAGAGGGTAATGGGTCTATATTGACCAACTTCAGTGGGTTTCACACATTTTGATATTAAAACTATAATCCCAGTATTTGAAGATTTTCCCATTTTATACCTTCGGAACACTGCATTTATCCATTCAGTTAGTGTTTTTCCGATCAACGTCCAAAATGTTTGGTAGAGTTTGTTTGGTATCCCATCCAGACCAGGTGCAGAAAACGGCTTCCCCGACTTAACCGCACGGAATACTTCTTCGTTTGTGTAGTCGTTATTTAATTGCTCACGTTCCTCATCGTCAAGGACCTCGGACAAGGATTCCAAGTAATACGTCAAATCTACATTATGTGTTATTGGTTGGGAAAATTGATTCTCAAAATAGTTGTAAAATCTGTTATGTATTTTCGGGGATGTTTTTATTTTAATTTCAGAATTATCGTTTATTTCGCTAATAAATTGTTATTTCGCATTGTGTCTTTCTTGCAGCACATGGCTTATAGATGCAACCTCTTCTTTATCAAAGTGGAGGAGTCTGCTGCGAATTTTTACACCTTGTCGTCTTTCAGCTGTCATCCTCAGCAGTACAGCTTGTACACGTTTTACCTCTGTTTGCACTTCTTTCCCTTCAGTGGCTTCATGAATAAGTTCACGCAGCACACGGTAATAAAAATTATATTTATTATTCCACTCACTAGAACGTTCCTTACAATACCTAAGACAAAACCGATTTATGCCTGGTTTAAGAATTTCATCCCACCAGTGAATTATATCACTTTGTCTGGTAAGGTGTGCTTCCTATACATTCCATTGGTCCTGAAAGGCTCGTTGGAAATTTGCATCTGTAAGGATAGAAGCTTTTAATTTCCAGTAGCCATGCCCTCTAGGTACTATTGGTATATCCACATTTATCGCCATGATTACGGCACTATTGTCTGAAAAACAGGTGGGTGTTATACTAAGTGCCTTGATTTGTTGGCGTAAATGTGGTGTTACATAAAATCGATCTAAACGGGAAGCACAATTATTACGAATGTACGTGTACCCTTTCTGTCCAAAATATTTGTCATTCCATACATCTGTAAAATTAAACCCATTTACTAATTTTTGCAAAGAATTGGAGGTATTAAAGCCAGGTCTTTAGTCCTGCGGATGCAGGACACAATTGAAATCGCCCGCGCAAATTATATGTTCTCTCGTACCCTGCATTTCAGTAGCAACATCCGTCGCAAAAAACGCATCCCTCTGTTTCCTAAATTGTGTCCCTGAAGGTGCATATAAATTATATACCCAAACATTAGCTATTTTTGCTGAGATATTTCTACCATTGGGATGGCACATCACATTTGTAATCGGTACGGTGTTACGTACTAACAGGGCTGTTCCTGTCGCTTGAAAGGTCGCATTATTATAGACTAATATGTTTGGGGGAAGGTTAAATGCTGTTATTCCACATTCTTGAAGAAGTGCTATATCTAACGATGATTGTAGGAAAAAATCTCCTAGCGCCTCCTGTTTAGTAAAGGATCGCATTTTGTTAATATTGATCGTAGCTAAACGGAGAGTAATCATCATATATACAATTAACAGAAATTTAACAACTAGGGTTACCCAACACTTTGAATTATACATTTTGCCCAGAGGACAATAATATTCGTACACTCTTTTTCCACTCACTTCCATGCACACGAAACGTAAACCTTGCATATGTGCACGGTACCTCGTGCAAAACACGTGACCAAGCACGTGACACGTGACCTTTACTCATTTTACACATGCTATTTCTGACTTTCATTTTTACTTGCACCCACACATTCACTAGACACACTAGGGGAAACACTGAATTTGGATCCGATCACAGGTTGTAAATCAACACTCGGGGCCACATTTGTCACGCTTTGGGATCTGGTTATACGCACTGGGGAGGGGGCTATTGCCTGCTGCTTCACGTTCTTCTTGTGGTGGGGGTTAGATGCCACATTTTGTTGTACTTTTTTCTTCTTCAACTGCTTCTGTTCCTGGAGTCTCTTCACATTTGATTTTCTTTTGGTATTGTCCTTAGTTCCTGTTGTGGTTTCACCAAGTTGAACCTTGTTTTGTTGATCTTCCAGTGTATGGGATCCTCCTGCTTCGTACATGTCAGTCTCCATTTGAAGATTACTCATAGTGTCAGACTCGCGCATCGCTTGATCAGTTGTTTCCAGACTGTCAGTCACCAACACGTTATCCTGTACGTCACTGTGGAGGTTGTCTAAAGATGCCACATCTTCCGCCCACGATGTGCTGTGGATAGACGCAGGTAGAAGTGTCTCCTTAGTAGGGTCCATTTTGTGTTCTAAAACATCAGCTTTTTTTGGCTCTATTTGCAGATTTTTATCGCGTTCATTGTTCACATTTTTTTCTTGCAACTGCATTGGAATTGGCAACACTGTAAATTGTGTGTCAGCCTTTATATTCGTCTCGTGCGCTGAACGTTGGCTACGTGGTCCATGTACCCTTGCTGCATATGACTGCTTAGGCTGGATTTCTACAGGAGTAGCACATGCTCCAGTATTATCTTGCATCACTCGCTCAACCATAGCACCACGTCGTTGTGGACAAAACCGCGCTGTGTGTTGAGTGTCTTCACATATTTTCTGTCCATAATATGTTACCCAATATTGCATGCCCTGTATTGATACATAGGACGGGATTGGCTTATTCAGAACCATTCTCACCAACTTAATCCCTGTACGAGTTTTATAAATATGCTCATCCGAATATCGCTCGTCCACCGGAGGGGTCTTTATTTCACCATACTGCGCAAGCACTGTACGGATATGGCTATCTGTTATTTCCATTGGTATAACATGTAGTCTCACTAGTGTAGTTGTCCTATCAGCCCAATCTAATCTAATTTCATGTTCATCATCCTCATCACAATACACTAACTTCCCTTCAAATTTATTCATTAACTGTTCGCCTAATAGACGCGTCACTAGCTTAATATATACGCACTTACGGTATTGGTCCAGTTCAATACTTAATACCTGGCCTTCAGTCAAGTCAAGAGTATCCCGTATCCAACGATGAAGCATCAGAAATGATGGGCACTTCTTCACACTTGAAAACCATAACTTTAGCGTATTTACACGACGGATTTCCATTTTCCTTCAATTTAACAACTTTACGTAACTTGAAAATTTACGCGTTTCGCTTCGTCTAGCACGCCAGAGTCCCGATGACTCACCGGTTCACGAGCAGAGACACGGCGATGTTGCTCGCGCGGGCACTTCCGCGGAACTCCCCGACTTGGCCACAAGCCACGTTGGAAAAAACAAGCTATTCGAGTAATTTATCGTAAGATTGCATATTCAGTGCCTCTTCAGCTGGAAACTTTTGATGTCGCTTCTCACTAATTACATTAATTTGAAAGTAATACGCTTCATCAGATAGGGTTCATATACTGTATACTTTGCTGAGAATATACAAGTGAAGCTTGTGCATGAAAATTAATGAAGACGTTGGGAAGTCGTGCTTTTGTGGAAGGTTAATGTTTCCAACCCTACATTTTTGCCGTTCCCTACTTCTTGTCAATATAGCCGATTCTGCTATGTGACGACGAATCTCATTAAACAACGTCATATAAATTATATTATTTAAAATTTTTATTTCAAAATGAAGAGTCATTATTCTGGAATCTACGGAGGCATTCATTCATTCGGTAAGAATTTTACGAGAGTCACAATTCTATTTTCGTGCTGCATTTTGAAACCAACATGCACGTGTAAGAAAGTAAAGACCGACAATTCTTATTTTACAAAAATTCAATTTACTATTAAAGTTAAATGGCAGGAAAACCATGGATTTATTTTTAATAGCCTGGATGACTGGTGTGTGGGGGTTTACCTCCTCTCATATGCCCCCTGGCTGTGACATAAGCTCTTCTTCCTTTTGGTTTTCTATTATTTTTCCCATCGCATATTCCGTGCCAACTTTGCGATTCTTTTTGCCAAAGTGTATGGGGAAAGAGTTTATTTATTCTTCAAGCCTTCTCCTGGACTAGGATAACACTATTTCCTAAATATTTTTTGTTTGCATCGATTTCAGGAATTGCAACAGCACTATTTCTCTCTCGCTTATTCTTATTTTGTTTTTTCCATTTCATTATTTAATGTTACTTTTCTTCCATTTTCTGTTACTCGCGACGATGAAGAAAGACTCAAAAAACACCCATGCTCAGGACAAGTTCGAATTCGGGGCCCTTACATTCTGACGATTTGTGATAAATACTTCATCACGAACGTCAAAATATGAGTTTCGTTTTATCATAAATTTCAGAAATATTTCACAGTTACATTACTTTGATTGTAGATGTGGATATTTCAGTCAATTAATATTTACGCTGCAATCTTTCCGTTAGTTAGCCCTTTTCTTTGAGTTTGAGAGACACAATATTCCCTGCATATCGTTAAATTGATTGATAGTAATCAACACTGCTGCTTACTTCGACTGTACTTCCTGTCACTAAGCTGGACTTCAACTCAAACGAGTGTGCCTCTTTTTGTGAACAGAAGTTTACAAGCAATCGTCGGCTGACACGTCGTATGTTGTGACAGTGTCCATCTTATTGTGATTGATTCGGTAAATGTTCCTTCCTGAGCAAACTTTGATTTCTCCCACGTTCTCCGGATTAACGGTTATTTGAAGCTTCCCGCTGATGGGAATCTTGTAAGAATTGAGGTTGTTGTTAAAGATGTTAAACGTTTTGTCGACACGTTCATCGTATTTCGTCCAGATGCTGTCGAAGTGAATAATTAAAGGCCCACTTTGTTTGGACAACATTAACGGCAACAGATCTTTGCTTGACGGTGCAGCCTCGCTTGGCACTTCCATGATTGTTATCTTTATGAAACCGATCAAGTTCATAGGCATTGTTATTTGATTTTTGTGTTGATTATGAGAAACCGCCAGCAATATTTCTTTGGTGCGTGAAATAATGAATGAACATACTTTAAACGATGCTTCATGGTTTATGTGAATTGGGTGCAATTTTTGCTGGCTTTCAAATGGATGTGAACCCAATGCAGCGTGTGGATGCCTGAATATAGAATGCACCTGTTGTTGTAGTGAGGATCCAGGGCCACTTTACGTACATTTTTGGTGGTGATCACGTCATCAACGTTTTGGAATCTTTTCTTCGATCGAAAGATCGGCGACCTTGTGGCGAGACACTCAACGTAATCCAGGAACGTGAGCTTCTTCTCTACCGTGCTCCTAACTTTACTCTTCGCCTTCCTGGTGATGCTATCCTCGAACCGCGTACATCTTTGCTCGCAAATCTTTAATCTCGACAATAATGTCAACATTATTTTCGTCATTCAATTTGTTTCGCATGTTTTCGTTGAAGGCCGGGATGTCAAACCTGTTCGGCTGAGGGTATGCCACGTATGGAAATACTGGAGCACGGCAAGAACTTTTATGTCATCGTTAAGGTAAGGCGTTTGCATGTTGTCGGTGTCCATATAAAGAAGCTACATACGATTTTCGTAGAAGGGACTCATCACATAGTAGTGGAGATCCAACACAGATTCGAAGAGATACGGTTGTGTTCTCGGTCACCGTATTGGAATTTTAAAAACAAGCTTGAATTCGCTAGGTAGGTCTCCGTACGATATACCTAACTAATCATGAACTGCGTTTCCCCGATTTATAGTTTCCGAGTTACGAGACATCTTAGGAAAAATATCTTGGAATTTTAACCTAAAAAATATTGCCGAAACAATCGGGTACGAATTGTTGCTTCGTTGGCAATTCGTGGACCTTTCAAGTCCAGTAGCGTACGCAGGATTTCATCAAGGGGGGGGGTTATATCTAAAACTTTTTCCAAATTCCCATTCTCATTGTTTATTATACTTTAATTAATTAATAATATTCATAATTAATTAATAATACTGATAATTAATTAATTAGTTTAATTACTACTAATAATACTACTAATGCAGCTGCTGTTACTACTAATATCACTACTATTTCTAAGTAGTAGAGATCTACATAAATATGTTTATGAATGTAATAGGACAAAATTATTTTCTAGTCATTCGATTGTTAACAAATTCTTGGAGTTTTTTGTTTCTTTGTTCTTTGAGAAGGTGGACTGGTGATCGTGTGTTCTTGTAGGCCTAGCATTTGTCTCCATTAGCAGCTTACAACGAACCAAGGACTTTATTTAGTTAAAGCTCATTGTTCACAGAAAAAAAATGCATGTTCTTTGAACCTTGTTGCAGCTGATGTACAAAACAAGTTTTTTCTTTTAAATCATAGTTGTCCTCATATTTAATTTTCAAGAATTTGTGTTTATTTTCAAGGCATTCACTATATGCGTGTGTTTGAAATGTTGTGCTTTTCTCCATGCTTCATGGAAAAAATGATTCAAATTATTATTATTAGTATTGTTGTTATTATTATTATTACTATTTTTATTTTTATTACTGTTGCAGATCTTTGACTGTTATGAATTAGCCATTTTTAATTTTTTCTACAGCATTTTCCATAATATTTGAAAAGCTCAAGGGGGGGTTAAACACGGTAACCCCCCTTGCGTACGCCACTGTTCAAGTCTTTATCTAATGACGTTGAAATCATTGACTTGCCATTGATACTTTACCCGCAAAATTCATTTCTTAGAAAAAAATCCACATTTCATTACCCTGCCAGGATGGATGCATTCAGTTATGTTCATCAAGTAATTTTCATCAAACCCAATAGAATGCAAGATAAATCAGGGTTCGCGTCAATTATGGACTTGGGAAAATCAATTTCTTAGAAAACGTCTTAAGATTAAGAAAGTTGTCTTGGCGATCCAGAAGTGACTTCTTCGATTACTTCTTCAAGATTAAGACATATGTATTAAGACGTCATGTCTAGAAAACCTATATCTCGCTTACTGGTGGACTAAGAATAATAGCTTTTTGATGCCAAGTCTTGGAGCCATATTTTGTTCCATCATGGACGGATAACTGATGAAACCACTACTCCCCCACCCCAAAGGACAAAGCGCACATACGCAATATGGTAAGAACAACCATGGTCGTATGAGGTTATGGAGGTTTCAGGATGGCCCGAATCCCCACCTCCGATTGATTGGTTTACATTTTACTTTGCTTTTCTGTCACTTTTTTCAGACAATCGGAAAGCAGGTTGTGGATGAGGGACGATATATACGTAGATGGTAGAATAATCACAAAACATTTTTATGACCAGTACGGGGTTCGAGTCCGCGTCAGGTAGTCATCGGGATATATATACAGGTTATGTACAGGGTGGCTCAATAAGTCACTTAACAACCCCAGTACAAGGCCACTGCAGCGCGCAACATGGAAATGGTGATGACCAATCGTTACCAGGCCAAGGGGGAACCACATTGACGCCACCCACACGGTCGGCGGCCATCTTGATGTCCGTCATCTTGAATTCAACTTCAGAATTTTAAATGGGAAGGGGGTCCTGCGATATATCAAAATGGGCTACAATTTCACGAGAAATGCAATGGTGAAGGTTTTTTCGACGTATCTTTAACCAGTAAAAAGTTATGACTGAATTCTTGTACCAATTTGCTCCTTTTCCAGGTGTTAGAAAAATACCTTAAAATTTGTTTAGCGCATCGGTAATGCATCGAGATCAAAGTGACGTCTAGGGAGAGAAGTTCGCATGCCATTGCACATTATTTTAATCGGATACATCCATGAAGAGCTGAGCATTATGAATGGTTGTCGCGAACAATTTACAGTGTGACGCTTCCATTGAATTAAAAGTCCTTCACAGTGACAAGGCTAATGTTTATGTTCAGAAGGAAGTTCATAAACAGAATATTCGATGCTTTTCATCTAATAACTAACTTTGGACATAAACTGCTTCACAACGTTCCCATAGTGTTCTGGTGTTCGTCCCTATTGAAAAATACTCTGTAAAAAGAACCTTATTCCATAAGCAAGGATGGACAAACCTGCTTATTTAACAAATTCAAGTAGCACTAAGCATTTAAGGTTCCGTTGATGAAAAATTGACTAACCAATCGTGTTCCACACAGCACGCCACACCATTAACTTACCAGCACTAACCATTCAGCTTTGATCTGTCAAAATGAGTTATCAGATAAAAAGCATCAAATATTCTGTTTATGAACTTCCTTATGAACATAAACAGTAGCCTTGTCACTGTGAAGGACTTTTAATTCAATGGAAGCGTCACACTGTAAATTGTTCGCCACAACAATTACACATTTATCATATCAAACCACCAGCTTTCCAATGCCCTCTGAAAAAAAGAAACGGTTGTGTCTCTTGAGCCAGGTCTGCACGGTGTCCTGAAGCTCCACATTGATGTAGATGTGTCGTCCTCCCAACCACTTCTTCGTCGCCGAGAAAAGGTGGAAGTCACTCAGTATCAGGTCTAGTTTGTAGAGAGGATGATCAAACATGTCCCAGTGGAATCGTTATAGAATGTCTTGGGTTGACACAGCAACATGCATTCGAGCATTGTCATGAAGCAAGACAATGCCTCAAGACAGCATGCCACTTTCTTGTTCAGTATGGCTCTGAGTAATCTGCGCAATGTCTCACAGTATGCGGCCACATTGATTGTTGTCCCCGACTCCATAAAATCAACCAGTAACACAGCTTGTTGTTCCAATACACTGAAGCCATCAACCGTTTCTTTGCTGAATATTTGTCTAAACTTTTTGGGCTTGTTTGGAGAAGTCGGGTGCATCCACTGTTGTGACTAGTGTTTGTTTTCTTCAGTGTCAACACGGACCCACATTTCATCATATGTCACAATGTTTGGATGGACCATTCTGCGTTGTCTTTGTAACGCATCAGAAACATTAAGGCTGATGCCAGTAGATCACAAATGTATCTCCCAGCACAACCTTGATTTCTTGACCCCACGACCACCAAAACCTCAAAAACTCACTTTCTCTCCACGTTCCGCGCCTCATTTATTGCGCTGACGATGTTTCACGGCGTAGAAAAGCAGTGATGAGTGAAATGCACTCTCTCATCCTCTCATCCTTGAAGGATGAATGCACCTTATCGTAATTTTTTTCTAAGTCCAGGACCAATGTTTATATATCGCGAGCTTTGTAAACCTCTCGCGAACGATGTGCCACACACACACACACACACACGCGCGCCTCTCATTATTTCTGTATTGTGACGCAAGCAAACAAACAAAATAATAATAATAATAATAATAACAATAATAATTGTTTTTTTTAGGATTCCTGGCTCCTATAACCTCGCCAGGGTGCGTGGTGCCCAACCAAAAAAAAGTAAAGGTTCTAACGGCTGCGGTTATAGATAACCACACCTCTATAGAGTTTCACGTGTTTTTTTTTTTCTCTCAAACTTGCATGAAACTCTACAGAGGACCTCCGTAATGCATGCAACGTGTACTAACGACTCTAGTGTTATTTGATGTTGTAAATTTTGGATATAGAGTTTTATTGTGAGATAGATAAAAAAATTATGTTTATTTTATATTTTCTTGATGAAGATGGAGAATATGTGTGTGTTACAAATAAAGTTGCATGCTTTTTTTTTCTAGTGTGTGTATGTGTTTTTTTTTATGTTCGACAGCATCTGAAACGATAAAAAAAAAGAACTTTATTGTTAATTTTCTCGTGTAAAAACAACAAAATTTTGTGCAAATTCTGATTGTCTCGTGCTATAGTGCAAAAACTGATGAAAAAAAGACATTGTAACTGATAACTGATGAAATTGACATTGTAAGTGATCTGAACTAGTGAAATTCGTATTGTGCCATTGTAACTGATTGTGCTAGTACAAAAATTCCTTGTTGTAACTGATTGTGCAAGAAAAGATGTTAAACCTGTTAAAACTGCTCTGTGACCCTCTCGTTCTTCACGTTGTGGACGAAGGACTTCTCTGCGACCAGGATGACGCTACACACGGTGTCCTCGGGCAAGGCATCGTGGAACTCGCAGACGATCTTGATGTTGGTGCGATCGTTGACCACCACCTGCTTCCTTTTCGTCGTGTTGATGACGGTCATGGGTCTGTGGGTTTTGAATTCGCTGGGTGTGTAGCACATGTCCACGCTTCCCTCGGTCACGCGCTTGTAAGCAGAAAACGCTTCGTAAAGTTTGAGGTAATCGTCTTTGGTCATGTCGAGGTTGTAATTCTCGCGCGGGAACACTTCGTTCCTACCATTCTTGAGATAAACGTTCTTGATCTTGCAGTCGTCGAATTTGCTGGAATCTTTTTCCTGATTCTTGTCCCTCCCGGTCTGTAAAAGTACAACGACGAAATCTGGCATGTCGAACTGTATGTTGTTGAACTGCGTCGTCACGTCGAATTCCATGTGACTCCCCGACGCTAACTTCTGCACGCACTGGTAACCGTGAAAGTGAATGGGCACCTGCGGACTTTTCAAGATCTCCGCTTTGTACTTGAGGGCGTAGTTCGTCTCGTATTCCACGATCGGCATCCTCAACTCCATGCTCCGGATGACGCACTTGGCTGCTTCGGGTAAAGTGTTGGCTATCGGCGTGCCGTCTGCGTTCAAGTTGGTGTATCGCATCAGTGCGTCGTTGTCGTTGGCCGCTCTTCGAAATGTGACGCGCAATCCTCCCTTCCACATGATCTCCTTGTAGTCCGAGAAGAATCCCGGAAGCAGACGCATGGGAAAGAGCACCGTGTGACTTCTCGTCGATATTTTGGTCCTCGCTTGGAATCCCCCCGCCTGATAGTATGCTGCGTCCGTTTTGGATAATTTCAATGTTCCCACTGCCGTCGACGTGATGCCTGGATAATCGATTCTGTCGATGACGGTGTTGTGTTTCCTCACCTCCACCTGCGAGAACAGGTGAGGCACGAAGTTGTCCACGAGTATCAAATTTGCTGCTGCGGGGAACGCGTCTCCGCTTTCTTTCTTCACCACGTCGAATTGAAGGTAAAGGTCCGCTCTGTGAGGATTTCCGAATATAGGTTCTATTCATACTTTTTCTCACGTATAGGTGTACATGATGAATCAGCAAACAGATTTGTCCTAAGTCTTACCGTTTCCAAGATAACCCCACTTCCGGTCGCCATTTTGGATTTCCGAACATAAGTTCTATTCATACTTTTTCTCACGTATAGGTGTACATGATGAATCCCCAAACAGATTTGTCCTAAGTCTTACCGTTTCCAAGATAACCCCACTTCAGGTCGCCATTTTGGATTTCCGAACATAGGTTCTATTCATACTTTTTCTCACGTATAGGTGTACATGATGAATCACCAAACAGATTTTTCCCAAGTCATGAATTGGAGGGTTCTATGACCCTGTTTGTCAAAAATTCGAGATATTTGCAATTTAAGATTTTTTAACACTGTGGACTTGGAAAATTTTCGATTGATGAAAAATTGGTTCCATGACGACCTATGCCAATTTTGGTATGGGAGGACAGAGGAGACCGAGACTCGACCGACACACTAAACCAGACCTTTCTACGACTATTCGTTCAAAAGTTACGAGTGATCAAAGTTTTGGGGAGGGGGTGGGCTAACTTCTTACCTCTTGACCCCAGGACCACCAAAACTTGGTATACGTATTCTACACCTCCAAAATCGACAGGGGGAATGTAACGATACCGGATGGGGGTGTTTTTCAATATATTTTTTCGATAAATCTTACCATTTTCGAGATATTTGCAATTTAAGATTTTTTTAACGCTGCGGACTTGGAAAATTTTCGATTGATGACCATGACGACCTATGTTTATTTTGGTATTGGAGGACAGAGGACACCGAGACTTGACCGACACACTAAACCAGACCTCTCTACGCGTAATCTACGTCACCAAAAAAAAAATCGACAAGGGGAGATTTTTCGATAACTCTCACTGTTTCCAAGGTACTTAGGTTTTTGATAGACGACAACGACGGAGTCATCAATGAGTAAACATCTGAACTCGGTGAACAAGTCAACTTTTTCAGTACGTCAACATTTTTTTCTCTTATTTCTCTTATTTCTTAGTGAATGGGCTAGGTGACTTGCAACGACGAAGTCCTTCTAGCAATACGAACTTAGCTTAAGCCGGCGTAATTCGCTAAAATATCTTGAAATTGGTATGAGTCAAACGCTGAAACAGACAACATTATTACACAACTCATTGCACTGACTGAGGCGCGAACTTTTTTTCTAACCTGACATGATATACAAAGAAAATACTATTACTAACAAGGAGATAAACGGATTAACTTTTGCAGGCAACCAAATCTTATGAAATATTGATAAAAGATATTAACAAATGAAAATTATATTGAAGAGGAAATAAAATAAGAAGTAGGCTTAATTCAGGAAATGCATGTTACTTCTCTCTAAGAAATTAAAAGTTAAAATATGCAAAAACATTAAATTCTGCCTGTAGTATTATATGGGTGTGAAAGGTGAAAAGTGGAAGCGGCGTCAAACGCTACAACACGTTGCCCAAAGAATTCGTTTGGGTGGACGACGTGAGAAAACTCATCGACAGATTGTTAGTGATAGCCGGTGAAGAGAATGCAGGCAATCGTAATTTTTACAACGAGAAGGTTGGCATCGTGGACATGATCAGCACCAAACTTTCCAACTTCATCGTGAACGACGACAAGGGAGTAGTGTAATTGATGATACAACCAGGACGGGAAAGTATGAGCCCCCCTCTGGCAGATTTGCCTACACTTAAAACTAGCTCAACATGCCCATATGAGCTTTTTGCTCAAGTGTGGAACCCTGTCTAATCCAAGATTTTTGTAAAAATGCCCTGGGGAATTTCCCGGGAAAGTATGACCCCCCTCAGATTGATTTGTCTACACTTACAAAAGGCACTTCTGTGAGATTGTTGTCCATAAATTTGTTAAAAATATGCCCCTCTTGATATTTTTTTGGCTACACTTAAAACTAAGCCAAATGTATTAACACACACACATACACACACACACACACACACCTATTTATATTTACTTCCGGTCCGGTAATATGCAGAAATCTTCTAGAATTGCTCCGTGACTCTCATTTCTTACATCATAAACATATGATTTTTCACTTATGAGAATAACACTACATATAGTGTCATCAGGGAGTGTATCGTGGAATTCACACATAATTTTAATGTTTGTCCTGTCATTAACCACAACTTGTTTCCTTTTTGAAGTGTTGATGACAAACATGGGTCTCTGTGTTTTAAATTCATCTGGTGTGTAATACATGTCAGTATTGCCAGTAGTGACCCTTTTGTATGCTGTAAATGCTTCATATAATTTAAGGAAATCATCCTTGGACATGTCTAAATTATAATTTTCTCTAGGAAATACCTCATTTCTGCCATTTTTAAGATATATGTTCTTGATGTTGCAGTTATCAAATTTACTTGAATTTTTTTCCTGATTATTGTGTCTTCCAGTCTGAAACAGTACCACCACAAAATCCGGCATGTCATATTGTATACTGGAGAATGAATTTGTAGCATCAAACTCATAATAAGTACCAGTGGCAGGTTTCTGTACACATTGATATGTATAAAATTGTAAAGGAATCTGTGGATTTTTTATTATATCTGCTTTGTATTTAAGAGCATAACTGGCTTCATATTCAACAACCGGGATTCTTAGCTCCATAGTCTGAATAAGGCACTTGCCCTCATCAGGTAAGGTATTGGGCAGAGCTTCCCCTGTAGAGTTTAATGTGCTGTACCTCATCAAAGCATTATTATCATTGGCAGCTCTTCTAAATGTGATTCTTAAACCACCCTTCCACATAATATCTTTGTAATCAGAGAAGAATCCTGGCAACAGGCGCATAGGGAACAGCACTGTGTGGCTCTTAGATAGAATTTTATCACCAGCCTCAAATCCACCTCTTTTGTAGTAAGAAGCCTCGGTTTTTGGATAATTTTAGTGTGGCCAAAGCTGTGGAGGTAATGCCGGGATAATCTACTCTGTTTATAACAACACCATGCTTTCTGATCTCAATTTCAGAGAACAGATGCGGCACAAAATTATCTACCAATCTTATATTTGAATTTGCCGGATAATCTGTTCCATCGAGCTTTACAACATCAAATTTGAAGCCATCCCCTACATCAAGATCAACCTCAATCTCTGTGTTGGGTTGATTTAAATTTGCAAAGGTCCTTCTGTTTGGAGGGAATGATTGTAGCTCATAACTCTCAATATTTTCCATTTTTTGTATGTATTTTTATTTAAATATTAATTTCTATGATTGCAGTTGTTGTGGCTCCAACAAAATCAACTAATTCTTCTTTTTCATTAGTGACCATCAATTCAATGTTATCTATTCTATTATGGCACACAGGAAAATATAATGTTGGGGATGGAGTGTAGATGATGGGCTCCAGAATTAGGTTTAAAGGTTGTAATTATGCCAGTTTGTTTGTGAGTGCCTATGCCATTTGATTTCGTGATCATACCCTCGGCCACATTACAGTGAATATTCAGAGTCTCTATGGCTAAGAATTTAGGTATATTAATAGCAGTGTGTTTGATGGCCGGTTCAAGTTTTGTGTTGTTCTCAAAGCCTAACAGCTCTCCTATAGTACCCAGATCCACTGTTTCTGTAGCAGATACAATCTCTACTCTGTGAGTGACAGAATTTTGAGTTAATACTATACCTCTGGGTAATTTAGCATTTAGAGTGGACAGATTATATTGCCCTGGAGTGATGACAATTTTTTGATCCCCAACTGCAATTTTGTTGTTGTGGTGTGTAATATCAGGGATCAAGTACATGCCATAAAATGCTCTGAGAGCTATTGTTTTGGGATGTACTATATCATCATGTAATTTGAGTTTCAATATTGAATTTTGGCTGGTGAGATGGAATACACCCATGATGTTTTAAATACCACAAGGCTTTTTGAAAATTTTCAATTGATGGTTTATTTATTTGAGACATATATCTAAGAACAGATAAACACAAATGTCCACAATTAACATCTTTGAAGTTTTGAACACGGGCATTATTGTAATAAAGATTAGTTGATTTTAGATATTTTACTAAATTTTCAGGTGGAACACCTCCAAATGAATCAAACAGAAATGCCTTATTTTTTAAATATTTAAGATAACTGATCCAGTGAGTGCCCTGATTTTTGTACTTATCCAAATTAACAATGCCACACTCTTTGTTGAGTGGTTGTTCTGGCAAAGAATCAGACATGTACACACCTCTAAAATTTTTGATGCCCAGTGGCTTGATTAAAGCTTCAATATCTTGGTTTGTAAGCGGCTCTTGTTTTTTTAAACTTATTCATGGCTCTCTTAACACCTTTGCCTTGTTTCTCCATGGCCAGGTTATGGCGCTTCAATTCATCTAATTCTGCCTTATTTCTCTTGGCATCTATTACTGTTTTTGCTATGGCAGCTGATCCCCCAGCCAAGCTCCCAACAGCCCCAAGTGCTGCTAAGATGGCCGGGATAGTAAATATGAAACCCCCCAAATGTGATTTTTTTCTAGATTGTTGCAATTTTTTAAATTGGGGGGTACTAAGCAACAATTTCATACCATGGCCTTTTGCAAGACAAGAGCTTTTTTTCTTGCGCTGCTTTTTGGTTAAAAGACTATCAATAGTTTTAAGAGATTTAAGACCTGCATAAGGTATTTGATACATAACACCCTTGGCCTTCATTGTAGGTTTATTATATATATATATTCACAGCCCCCACCCCAGTTTTTGTTTGGTGTTCATAGCTATGGTGGTCCCCAATGCTGCTATTCTGTCACTCAAAGAAGCATCTTTGCTTACAAATCTACCAAATGCAGCCTCTTCTAATTTCTTGTGTGCAACATGTCTCTTGTCAAGATCAGAATGTGTGTTTTATGCTATGTCATGGTCTCTACAAGCAGCATCTAGGGGATTAACACCTGGATCCCCTCTGTTTAATCTATGGTCCAATTTTGTGCCTGGACCACAATACTGATAGCCTGGAATGTGTAGTTCAAATGGCAGCTTGTTTATAATGTCATTAACCAGCCCCCGACCCTCAGAAATATTCCAAAATTTAGGTGGTAGAGTATTAATAATTTTTATAAGGTATCCAATCCCCTTAGTGTCATTCACTATAAAATTAGACAATTTGGTGCTTATCATGTCCATAATTCCAACCTTTTCATTGTAAAAATTGTGGTTGCCAGCATTTTCCTCCCCAGCTATCACCAATAACCTATCTACAAGTTTCCTGACATCATCAACCCACACACATTCTTTAGGTAGGGTGTTGTATTGTTTGATTCCACTGCCTGTCTTGATCTGTGACCATATGGGCTTTATTAAATTGTTGTATTTTGCTCCACTGCTAGACTTGACTCTTTTTTGTGTGGGATCATTGTTCTGGTATAGAGCATCTGATTTTATTAATATTTCTTTGTAGTGCTCATAATCTTGATCTGTATAGCTGCCAGGTCTCTTCCTACTCATCAGTTCCCACAATCCAGGTGTGCCGAAATATTTAACAAAAGCACCTCTTTCTCCAAGATGAGTTTCTGAATAAACAATTATATCATCTCCCATAAATGTTACTCTGAAATTGCCAATTTTATATATGATGCTACCATCACGCTCTGTGTCAGCATATAAGCCAAAGACCTCATCTTTGTTGTCTTTAGGTGTGCTTAAATATTTTTGAGCAAGAAGACCCAATTCAATAGGATCCTGAGTAGCTTCAATTCTTCGAGGAGCAACAGGACTAGGTGTAGGAATACTAGAAAGTGGGGTGATTGGATAATCTAATATGTTCCTAGCAGCTACAGGTACAAGCTCTGTGATCAAATTTTGATTTTGCTCTGTAACAGTTTTGATATTTTTACCTAATTCACTAATAGCATCAATAATAGGCTGTTCTGTTTGCTTGTGTTGTTCATAAATTCCTCGGTTCTCTGATTTCCATCCCTTAAATCTTTTTACAAGATAATCTCTTAATTTAAGATCATCAATAATTGGCCTTTTCATGGTTATTTATATATGTTTCGATGTCTAGAAAATTGTTGATTTTATTTCTGTATTTGCCAGTATTAGGTGTTCTTGTCATATCAATTGTGACAAACCCATAACTATCCTGGTTCCAGCACCTACTGCAAAACTTAGAAAAATTATTGTGGCTCAAGTCCCCACCTACATATTCATCATGTATGTGTTTGAGGTTGGTATGATCTTGATGAAACACACATATAAAATTGGTGTTGTCTCGGATCAGCTGCTTCGGTATTTTTGAAAAAGTCTGTGCCAGGTAGAAGCAATCAATGTTTTTGTGTCGGCCCTGTGTAAAGAAATTTCTAACCTTGTTTTGATTATCCAGTATAATGTCATCAAACACAACAACAGAATTATCGAGACATTCATGGAGTGGCTTAACATCTGGTTCAAAAGTGGCTATATCCAATCCATCATATAGCTTCATCAGCTGCTGATATTTTAATTGTTCCAAGCTCTTAGAGAAAACATACAAGTGCCTGTTTTTCCAGTCTAACCAGTTGGGTGCCAATAAAAAATTATCAATCATTAGTGTAGTTTTACCACAAGCTGATGGCCCAACAATAAGACATCTAATATTTTCAGGCAGCAACTTGCCATTTCTCTTAATCTGCTGTTCAGGTTCTGGCAGCCTTTTTATAACATCCCAGGTGTTCATATTATCACTTTGTCTGCATCGATCCAGCTGTGTTCTGGAAGTCCTAGCCATTTGACAAATAACTTGTTGCCTTTTCTGCGGATGATTTTTTCTATGAGATATGTGTCAGGCTGTTTAGTTTTGGTGAGTTCTTCTTCATAGAATCTGCCTTTGAGAATTTCTCCTCGGTGATCTTTTATTATATATGTGTTAAGGGTCCCAGGTTTAACTTGAACCACTGTAAATAATTCAGTGCTGCAGTTTCTTGTAAAGCCTCTTTTGAATAAGTGCTTATATTTGCTGATTCTTACTTGATCACCCACCTTGTATTTGGCTTTTCTTGTTGTTGGCTGGTATCTAGGATAATAAACAGTCCTGATCAATTTTTGCTCATCAGATGAAGTTACTTCAGAGGGTTTCATGTTGATTGTGGAATGGACCGAGTTGTTATATTTATGTAGAAGTTCTGGAAGAATATTAAGCCATTTTAATTACCTTGAAGGGTGAATTGTTTATACATATGATTTTTTAGGGTTTTGTTGAATCTCTCTACAATTGAGGCTTTGAGATCACTGTAACTCGAATAATGTTGTATTGACTGGCTTTTAATAAATTGTTGGAACACAGAATTATAGAATTCTTTGCCATTATCTGTTTGCAAATAGCGCGGTGATCTTCCACTCTGATTGATGATTGTCCTGATGGCTTCTGTAACACATTTTCCTGTCTTGGATTTGAGTGGCACAGCCCAGGCAAATTTTGAAAATGTGTCTATTACAGTGAGTAGATACTTGTAGCCCTTGTTGATCTTGTCTAAGTTTTTCAGCTGTCCACTTGCCATCTCAATCAAGTCGCTCTGCCATAAATCATCTATGCCTTTTGTGACTACTGGCAGTCTCTTATAATTATGTCTGGCTTGTCTGTTTAATTCATCAACAATAATTTGTCTAGACATAATATGAAAACAAGAATATTGCAACTATGGGGTGTTCAGCAGCTGATACTACAGGATTTTCTAAATATAATTTGTCTCCTATTTGTATATGAAATTAAAAAGAGAGCCTTCATCTTCAGCATAAGATGTTTCTAATGTATCGGGATCTGTAAAATCTTCTAACTCTACACTGGTGATTTTTACTTTGTTGTCAGCATTTGTTATTGATAAGGTAGGGTAGTGGTGTGCCTGTGGTTTTAGCCAATATTTGATCTTGATTGGTCTAAGTGTGCCCCCAACAAAAAATTGGTAATAAAATTGTGCAGGGGACAGCATATATATTTTGCCACCTGGTGTAAATGGTGAATCATATTCTTTGTTGGGGATGCTGTACAATTCAAGAATTACTGTATGTTTTGGATTCTCGATTATGCCTGTTATTTCATTTTCAGCTGTAAGCAATCTCCTTGTTACAGTTTCAAGGTGCTCATTGATGGTCCTAACAACATCATCATGGCCTGGCTTGATCTTTATGTCCACAACAAGTTTTTTTATTGTTGCACAATTTCTTGTAGCTGGGTGGCAAAAACAGACAGAGCATTTGCTTGATTGGATTCCATGGTCCCTAGCTGTTGCTTGATATTAGCTACAATTTGTTGCAAATTTTCAACAACTGCCAATTTTGAATTTTGAACAGTAAGATCATGGACCTGTCTTCTGATATCCTCAAACAGGGCATGCAGTTCATTAATATGTTGATTGGTTGGTAGAGTGGCCACTGTCTGAGAAAGTTGTTTGATCTCTGTCTGGATATTCTTGATATCTTCTGATTTCAATATGCGATTCACTGCCCTCTTAATATTTTTAAGTTCCTGTGATGTAGGCAGATTTGATACAGTATTTTGCAAAGATTCAAGTGCCAATTTCACATCATTTAATTCAGAAGCATCAACCACACCACGCATAGCATTTTGGAGCAGAGCTATATCAGCCTGAGTGGGTGTTGATTGTTGTAAAATTTCAAGCTTGTTTGGATATCATTGATCAAGTGATGAAAATGAGATAGCTCAGATTCAGTGTTGAGGTTTTCAAGCTTTGTGATCTGCTGCTGGACACTGACAAGTGTGTCTACAATACCAGGCAAGCAGGATTCTAGAGATTCTTATAACTCCATTAAACCTTGTTTCCATGATTAAGAAAAACTAAATATGATGACCAAGGCAGTAATTTATTTTATTAAAAACATAAACTAACGTAACGTTTCAACCTTCTAGCAAGGTCTTCTTCAGACTCTGTATCAAGTACAAAAGTACAAAGATATTCTTGTACATTTGTCAAATCACTTTGCACTGCTGCTATTGTACCCTCATGATGGGTTATGGTACTTTGAATTTTTCCAAAATCTTCATATGTTTCAAGTTGCAGCTTAATGTTGGCAACACTCCGAGTTATTGCACTCAAAGCATCAGAAGATGGCAAGTTGTTCATAAAATTTTCAAGTGTCTCAATTTTTTCTTTAACCTCGGCTATGGCATTGTTCAAGGGGTCCAGATTAGGTATTTGGAGTGATTGAATCTGTTCATTTAGAGTGGAAATCACTAGATCAAAATCTTCTTGTGATTTTATGCTTTTGACAATTGTTTGGAGCTGTGTCTGGACATTATTTATCTGCTCTTCCAATTGTTGTTTCAATTGCTCAGAGTTGGTGGCCTGGGTCTTAAATTTGGCTTGAAGAGCTGCTACAGCCTCTTCTAAACTTTGAAAATTATCCAATGTGGCCAAATCAGTATATTTCTGTAGCAGCAATTTGAGTTCAGAATCAATTTTAAGAAGAGGGTCCATGCATTGTGATTGCAATTTGTAATTTCTAGTTGAAGACTGGAATTAAGTGTGGTTTGTAAAGCTTGTAAATCACTTCTTAATTTCTTGACTCTGACATCAAGCATAAGAATCTCATCACTGTGATCTTCATGTCTTGTATGGGCAAATATATCATTAGGCATTTTTGTTTTAGTGGTTATTTATTATTGAATATCTGATTCTTAATTCTATAAAAAAAGGTATAAGCTTGTCATGGGATCCAGGGACCTCAATATATAAGCAGTCAGCAGCAGAATCAGTATATACAGTGCCAGAAATCATGTTTGAGTGCTTAATTCTGTAAATATTTCTCCCTACTGAAATTTTGACATCACCATCTGGGGTTGTAATAAATTGTAATTGCCCACCTACAGGTAATTGGTAATGATTTAAATTATTGTTAAATATGTACAATGTTTTACCTGTTTCATCATCAACATCTGTAAGTATGCTGTTCAGATGAATAATTAACAAGCCACTTAGTTTAGATATCATATCAGAAGAGGCTTGTGGTGTTGGCAGGTCCATAATAGCCTGTTTTTTGAACCAAATAAGTTCATAGGCATGTTTATTTATTTCAAATCATGCTCTGTAATTGGGCATTGTTTGCTATTTTTCAAATCACAATGACCCCATGGTAAAGTATGTATGCCACATGACAAAATGCATCTCTTATCATCATGTGGGTCCAGAGCCACTTTTCTTACAACATTTGTAGTCAACAAGTGATCCACACTCTGAATTCTGGATTCTGATGTTCTGATTGTGCTACATGATTTGAGGCAATTTTTGTAATCTTCAAATTCAAGCTCTTTGTCAACAGTGAATCTGCCAATGTCCTTGGCTTTTTTTGCAACAGCACCACTACATGTTTCAAAACTGTACATCTTGGCCCTTAAAACAGCAAATGCCACAATAACATCACCATGTGTCTCATCTTTTAACTTGCCAGGTACTTTTTTGTTGTGGGGTTGAATCTTTGTATGTTCACTGGTATCAAAGTATTCAAGCAATGCAGGCTGGGACATATCTTGATAAACATCTTCTGTTTGAATATCAAGATCAAAACTATCTGTGTCAATGTACATCAGTTTTACACGATCCTTATAAAAAGGTTTCAACACATTATAAAACAATTTTAACATGTGTAATTTGGACAATTCCAATATCACAGTCCCTACATAAATAGGCTTATCAAACTTAATCTTTGTTTTTTTCATGTTGAAAAGTGCCATATTTTCATCATAAATTCTTCTGTAATTGAAGTTGGGCTTTGCTATCAATTTTTTGCTCCGGCTGGGGTCAGTAATTATTTTAACATCAATATGTTTTCTAACATTTTCAATTTTTTTTGCCATACACTGAATTGACCATCAATTTAAACAAGGTCTTATCAAATTGGCTCATTGCAGATGTTCGAAGCTCTGTGTTTGTATCAATATATGGTTTCAACCATCTTGAGTGCCTGAACCTCAAAATTTTTCCAATTTTGGTCACTTGAACACCATGATTCATCAGGAACTGGAGGTTTTTGTAATATATGACATAATCCTGTTTTGGCTCCAGAGTCATCATCAATTTCTTTTGTTTAGAGCCAGGTGAACACTTAACCTCAGGAATTGGGGGCAGATCAGAAAATATGTTGTGTAAATCATCAGGAATTGTCAGATCAACCTCTAAGAAGAGGCCATAGTTACTGTCATCAAAATCCTTAAGATCTTCAATTTTGAAATCTTCAACCCACTCAAGCCCTGCAGGTGCCCATTCACTTTCACGGTTACCAGTGCGTGCAGAAGTTAGCGTCGGGGAGTCACATGGAATTCGACGTGACGACGCAGTTCAACAACATACAGTTCGACATGCCAGATTTCGTCGTTGTACTTTTTCAGACCGGGAGGGACAAGAATCAGGAAAAAGATTCCAGCAAAATATGTTGTGTAAATCATCAGGAATTGTCAGATCAACCTCTAAGAAGAGGCCATAGTTACTGTCATCAAAATCCTTAAGATCTTCCATTTTGAAATCTTCAACCCACTCAAGCCCTGCATATGGCAGTTTTTTCATCATAGCATAACCATAGAGGCTGTTGGCATCTACATACAGTATATAATTTGATGGCAGTGCTGGATCATAATCAGGAATATATTTGTTATTTGCTCTGGCATATCTCTGAGAGCATTGCACCATGCCTCCTCTTATACATTGTTCCATAAACAAGTACATATCTTGATCTTGGATCAGATCAAATTGCATTTTAGTATTTAAAAACATTGCAGACCATGCTAGGCCCGGAGCACTGTAAAAATACATTGGGTCCAGCTTATAATTTTGCATAGAAGATTTTCTGAATGCCTGAAGTATATCAGCTAAGAGGGTCACATCAAGTTTTAAATAAGCATTGTGATAATCACCAAATGTCTGGCATTTTAAATTGTTCCACATCAAGTGTGCATGGTGATAATCATCATTAGTGATTCCAGATCCTCTGATTTTGCTGTAAAACTCTTGTTGAGGTAGCAGAGAACACTCATCAAATTTAGAAAAATCTGTAACATAATCATATGGATATACACCCTTCCGCCTAATTAATTTCAGGTCCTGATTTGGAAACAAAGCACATGTAATTTTGAATTGATCATCAGATAATTGAGTGGCCAGTGTAGCCAGGCTAGCTGATAAAATTCTGTAGGAATCAAGAAATCTTAAGTGAATAGGAACACCATTAACTTGAATTATTTTGCTAATGGCAATATATTTCTCATTATTTTCAGCTAAAATATTTAAATTCTGCTTGTCAAACCCCTCGTTCCTCATCAGATGATGAAAATCATAATTGGATGCACCATGGCAAAATATAGGGACAAATTTTGGTCTCTGGATCTTAATATTACAGCTATTACACAGGGCCATTAAGAATTTACCATCTGTATGAGAATGGTGATGTACCTTGATATTTATATCTGAAAATTCAGAATCACATACCGGGCATTTTTCTGCATTGTTGAAATCTTCAATCTGTTTCTCTGTTAAAGGCAACATGGGTTTTGATTTTAATAAGACATTAGATGCTATGTCATGGCACTCATTTTCTATTCTATGTGCAAATTCTTTGATGGCATCTGCTCCCATGTATAAATATTCTTTACTAACAACAGCATCCTGTACAACAACATAATAAAAACTAGAAGGTTCATGTAAGTGGTATGGTGTAATTGAAGGTTTATCAGGATCTGGGCTGCAGAATGCAAGAGGTTTGAGATTTGATTCAAAATCACAGACTATATATGCTGGGTGTTCCAACAAGGCTTCAAATTTTTTGAATTTGGCATTTTCACTTGGATTAGGCATCACCATATGAACAGGTTTATGGTTGCCACAGTATTTCAGATGCTCAATTAACTTGTTTTTAGCAATTTCTGCATTCTCTTCCCGAAACCCATTCACCATTTTTTGACCATCAAATACAGTTAAACATCTTCTGCACAACTTAAATATTCTATGAGTTTTGTCTAGTTGTGTTCTCACTAAAGCTTCAAGATTATGTATCAGAGTATAATGGCGTGTATCATCCCCTTCAATTAAGAGCAGATCAATCGGAACAGCTGAATCATCATCAAATGTACTGATTCTGAGAGGATCTATCAAGCAATTGGCACGGCCAGTAGAACAAGTAAATACATTAATAGATAATTGTTTACCATTAATATCACTGGCCTTTTTTTCAAATTTATCAATATTCTGAACAGACATTGGATATTCTAAACCCTCCATTGCTTCATCAAAATCATTTTCATGTTGTTTATAATAAGTTATTCTCTCAGGATGCCTTAAAACTGGATACAAAGCAGCTAAAATACACCACAAAAAGCATTTCTCATCATTATTTTTTATATTAACCACCTCTCTTTTGTTTTTGATATTTTCAGGTAAAAGCAGATATGTAGATCATTGTAATGGGCTGAATTCAGAAATGTTAACATAGAGCTTGTGTGGAGATCCGCATAGGCTCCATCCAGACTCTTTTCTAGCAAATTCAGAGTGTTTAATATTCAATTGATCTATTAAACTCTTTATTATTTTGTCTGAATTTGTATTTGAGTATACAGGTACAGTTTCTGTTATGTGGGGCTGTGTAAATTTTGTGCCGTTTGGTTTCTTATATTGTGTAAACAATTTGAGGGACAGCTTATAAGAGCCATTTTGTGCATTTAGAATTGCCTGCACATCAGGATTTATACTGTTCAAAAAATTCTTAATGTCACATCTTGGCTCTGATACAAACCGGTGATCCCTAAGTTGGCCAGCAAAACTGCTATGGATGGGTTCATAGCGTGGCTGCTTTGCCGGTATAGCATTAACATGTGCTTCATGCTTCTTTTTCAGACCAGATGTAGATAGTTGTGGGGGCAATATTGATGACTGTGCAGAGCAAGTGCCTTTATGTGTATATAAAAAATAGTCCAGACTATATTTTCTATGGCATTTAGGGCATATTTTTGTGGGAGTTCTGCATTTGTCTGGATTACAATTCTTTTGATGCTTAGCCCAATTGGGGCTAGATATATTATTTTTGCATTGATTACAATGTTTTTGATTTGACATTTTTTGTTGTTGTTTACTATATAAAATTTCTTGGGGTTCAAATCAAAATTCTATGCTTAATAAAAAATATCAGTTGGGTTCAGCAGTGTGATTTGTATACTTAATGTGTGTGTGTGTGTGTGTGTGTGTGTGTGTGTGTGTGTGTGTGTGTGTGTGTGTGTGTGTGTGTGTGTGTGTGTGTGTGTGTGTGAATATTTTTGGCTTTGGTATTTATATAAAATTTCTTGGGGTCCAAATCAAAACTTTATACTTAATAAACCTATGACAGGTTGTTAAAAATTCTGTATATTAAATCAAATAGATTTGTAATTCAATTTATACAAATCTGCAATATTTTTGTGTTTAAAAAATATGAGCAGCAGTGCAACAACACACCCTCACTCTTTAACAACTCTCACAATACTGGCTGATATGCAATACAAAATCTCTTTATATACCATAAGCACGGACCGCATTGAAAACATCTGAAACAATAAGCCAATCAGAATATAACACATCATCACATTATGTCATAACCAACCAATCAGAAAACAACACATGTCTAATAATTTTTTGCATAATATTAGGTAATAATTTGTTGCAAAACATGATGCAATGTAAATAAACCAGAGATAGGCCACAAGTGGACCGGAAGTGGACCGGAAGTAGGCAAACCGGAAGTGGACCGGAAGTGGTCCGGAAGTGGACCGGAAGTGGACCGGAAGTGAACCGGAAGTGGACCGGAAGTGGACCGGAAGTAAATATGTGTGGGTGTGGGTGTATGTGGGTGGGTGTAGGTGTATGTGGGTGGGTGTGGGTGGGTGCGGGTGGGTAGCTTTTTGGCTTAGTTTTAAGTGTATCCAAAATAATATCAAGAGGGGCATATTTTTGACAGGATTATGGACAACAATCTCACAGAAGTGCCTTTTGTAAGTGTAGACAAATCAATCTCAGGGGGGTCATACTTTCCCGGGAAATTCCCGAGGGCATTTTTACAAAAATCTTGGATTAGACAGGGTTCCACACTTGAGCAAAAAGCTTATATGGGCATGTTGAGCTAGTTTTAAGTGTAGGTAAATCTGCCAGAGGGGGCTCATACTTTCCCGTCCTGGTTGTATCATCAATTACACTACTCAAGGGCATAGGTTACTTGATCAAAATTATCAACACGCTGCCTCCGAGATTCTGGAAGGTGGCCGAAGGAAAGGGAAAAATATTCGGACCTAAAAGGGATGAGAAAATAGGTTAGTGGAGAAGGTTACATAATTTATATTTATGTCCAGATATTATTAGAACAATTAAATAAAGAAGACTTAAGTGGACAGACTATGTGGTACAAAACCCGAATGGGAGAAGAAAGAGGAGTTTACAGGATTCTTGTTGGGAGACCTGATGGTAAGAGGAGACCTAGACGAAGATGGAAGGACAATATTGAGATGGATTTAAAGGAAATTGCTAGGGATGGTTAAGAATATATAGATGGAAAGATGGAAGGCTTGTGTTGCTGCAGCTACGAACCTTTGGGTTTAAGAAGACTAGAGAGTTAGTTAGTTAGTTAGTTATGAAATCACATGGTATTATATAAAAATTACAATCTCTGGTATAAAATGGATTAAAAAAAAAACTTATTTCTACTTAAATAAGAATTGGGAGTACGTACATAATAGTATAGAATCAACAGTTAAAATAATGTATAAACCAAGAAAAAGTAAGCAACGGTTCACATAACCTAATAGAAATAGACTTAGGTGGTTAAAGAACAGCATGTTTAGAAGTAACAAAAAAAAGATTACTTGAAAAGTAAAATCGACGCAATTGAAATAAAAGTATCAGAAGTGCAAATAAATTTAGAAAGGCGTAGCAACCTAAAGTAAACTTGATGAAAAATGGCTGACTATTTTAAATAGATGGAAGAATTGTTTTTAATGACTTTTTAAATGTTCATGTAGGAGATAAATCAGAAATAAATGAAGCAGAACCTATAGTTCCAGAAACTAACTTGATTGAAGTTAAAGATGCTAAAAAGATAAATTATTCGAATTTGGAATACCTAAGAATCTTGTTAATATGTCTGACAAATATACAATTTATGAAAAGTTATAAAACAAAGATGCATCATATTTATTGCTTTTTTTAAATTTTGCCTTAGAATCTGTAAAGATTGTAATAGAATATATATAAATTTTGCTCAGGATAAGTACAAATTGAACTGTAACCACAAATTTTCAGAATCAAGAGGGCTAGAGAATTTCGTCTAGGTCTCCTCTTACCATCAGGTCTCCCAACAAGAATCCTGTAAACTCCTCTTTCTTCTCCCATTCGGGTTTTGTACCACATAGTCTGTCCACTTAAGTCTTCTTTATTTAATTGTTCTAATAATATCTGGACATAAATATAAATTATGTAATTCTAAATTATGTAACCTTCTCCACTAACCTATTTTCTCATCCCTTTTAGGTCCGAATATTTTTCCCTTTCCTTCGGCCACCTTCCAGAATCTCGGAGGCAGCGTGTTGATAATTTTGATCAAGTAACCTATGCCCATGTCGTCGTTCAAGATGAAGTTGGAAAGTTTGGTGCTGATCATGTCCACGATGCCAACCTTCTCGTTGTAAAAATTACGATTGCCTGCATTCTCTTCACCGGCTATCACTAACAATCTGTCGATGAGTTTTCTCACGACGTCCACCCAAACGAATTCTTTGGGCAACGTGTTGTAGCGTTTGACGCCGCTTCCACTTTTCACCTTTCACATCCATATAATACTACAGGCAGAATTTACTGTTTTTGCATATTTTAACTTTTAATTTCTTAGAGAGAAGTAACATGCATTTCCTGAATTAAGCCTACTTCTTATTTTATTTCCTCTTCAATATAATTTTCATTTGTTAATATCTTTTATCAATATTTCATAAGATTTAGTTGCCTGCAAAAGTTAATCCGTTTATCTCCTTGTTAGTAATAGTATTTTATTTATATATCATGTCAGGTTAGAAAAAAAGTTCGCGCCTCAGTCAGTGCAATGAGTTGTGTAATAATGTTGTCTGTTTCAGCGTTTGACTCATACCAATTTCAAGATATTTTAGCGAATTACGCCGGCTTAAGCTAAGTTCGTATTGCTAGAAGGACTTCGTCGTTGCAAGTCACCTAGCCCATTCACTAAGAAATAAGAGAAATAAGAGAAAAAAATGTTGACGTACTGAAAAAGTTGACTTGTTCACCGAGTTCAGATGTTTACTCATTGATGACTCCGTCGTTGTCGTCTATCAAAAACCTAAGTACCTTGGAAACAATGAGAGTTATCGAAAAATCTCCCCTTGTCGATTTTTGTTGGTGACGTAGAGTACGCGTAGAGAGGTCTGGTTTAGTGTGTCGGTCAAGTCTCGGTGTCCTCTGTCCTCCAATACCAAAATAAACATAGGTCGTCATGGTCATCAATCGAAAATTTTCCAAGTCCACAGTGTTAAAAAATCTTAAATTGCAAATATCTCGAATTTTTGACAAACAGGGTCATAGAACCCTCCAATTCATGACTTGGGAAAAATCTGTTTGGTGATTCATCATGTACACCTATACGTGAGAAAAAGTATGAATAGAACCTATGTTCGGAAATCCAAAATGGCGACCTGAAGTGGGGTTATCTTGGAAACGGTAAGACTTAGGACAAATCTGTTTGGGGATTCACCATGTACACCTATACGTGAGAAAAAGTATGAATAGAACTTATGTTCGGAAATCCAAAATGGCGACCGGAAGTGGGGTTATCTTGGAAACGGTAAGACTTAGGACAAATCTGTTTGCTGATTCATCATGTACACCTATACGTGAGAAAAAGTATGAATAGAACCTATATTCGGAAATCCTCACAGAGCGGACCTTTACCTTCAATTCGACGTGGTGAAGAAAGAAAGCGGAGACGCGTTCCCCGCAGCAGCAAATTTGATACTCGTGGACAACTTCGTGCCTCACCTGTTCTCGCAGGTGGAGGTGAGGAAACACAACACCGTCATCGACAGAATCGATTATCCAGGCATCACGTCGACGGCAGTGGGAACATTGAAATTATCCAAAACGGACGCAGCATACTATCAGGCGGGGGGATTCCAAGCGAGGACCAAAATATCGACGAGAAGTCACACGGTGCTCTTTCCCATGCGTCTGCTTCCGGGATTCTTCTCGGACTACAAGGAGATCATGTGGAAGGGAGGATTGCGCTTCACATTTCGAAGAGCGACCAACGACAACGACGCACTGATGCGATACACCAACTTGAACGCAGGCGGCACGCCGATAGCCAACACTTTACCCGAAGCAGCCAAGTGCGTCATCCGGAGCATGGAGTTGAGGATGCCGATCGTGGAATACGAGACGAACTACGCCCTCAAGTACAAAGCGGAGATCTTGAAAAGTCCGCAGGTGCCCATTCACTTTCACGGTTACCAGTGCGTGCAGAAGTTAGCGTCGGGGAGTCACATGGAATTCGACGTGACGACGCAGTTCAACAACATACAGTTCGACATGCCAGATTTCGTCGTTGTACTTTTTCAGACCGGGAGGGACAAGAATCAGGAAAAAGATTCCAGCAAATTCGACGACTGCAAGATCAAGAACGTTTATCTCAAGAATGGTAGGAACGAAGTGTTCCCGCGCGAGAATTACAACCTCGACATGACCAAAGATGATTACCTCAAACTTACGAAGCGTTTTCTGCTTACAAGCGCGTGACCGAGGGAAGCGTGGACATGTGCTACACACCCAGCGAATTCAAAACCCACAGACCCATGACCGTCATCAACACGACGAAAAGGAAGCAGGTGGTGGTCAACGATCGCACCAACATCAAGGTCGTCTGCGAGTTCCACGATGCCTTGCCCGGGGACACCGTGTGCAGCGTCATCCTGGTCGCAGAGAAATCCTTCGTCCACAACGTGAAGAACGAGAGGGTCACAGAGCAGTTTTAACAGGTTTAACATCTTTTCTTGCACAATCAGTTACAATAAGGAATTTTTGTACTAGCACAATCAGTTACAATGGCACAATACGAATTTCACTAGTTCAGATCACTTACAATGTCAATTTCATCAGTTATCAGTTACAATGTCTTTTTTTCATCAGTTTTTGCACTATAGCACGAGACAATCAGAATTTGTACAAAATTTTGTTGTTTTTACACGAGAAAATTAACAATAAAGTTCTTTTTTTTTATCGTTTCAGATGCTGTCGAACATAAAAAAAACACATACTAACTAACTAACTAACTCCCTAGTCTTCTTAAACCCGAAGGTTCATGGCTGCAGCAACACAGGCCTTCCATCTTTCCCTATCTTGAGCAAGTTCTATATACTCTTTTCCATCTCTACCGGTTTCCCTTAGGTCCATCTCAACGTTGTCCCTCCATCTTCGTCTTGGCCTTCCTACAGGTCTCTTACCATCAGGTTTCCCAACGAGAATCCTGTAAACTCCTCTTTCCTCTCCCATTCGTGCCACATGGCCTGCCCACCTAAGTCTTCTTGATTTAATTATTCTAATAATATCTGGACATGAATACAAATTATGTAGTTCTAAATTATGTAACCTTCTCCACTCACCTGTTTCCTCATCCCTTTTAGGTCCAAAGATTTTCCTAAGGATCTTATTTTCAAATACCCTCAATTTATGTTCCTCTTTCAATGTAAGGGACCAAGTTTCACATCCATATAATACTACAGGCAAAATTACTGTTTTGTATATTTTAACTTTTAGTTTCTTAGATATTAAATGAGAAGACAAAAGTTTATGAAGAGAGAAGTAACATGCATTTCCTGAATTAAGCCTACTTTTTATTTCCTCTTTAATATAATTTTCATTTGTTAATATTACTCCTAAGTATTTGAATTTGGAAACTGGTTCAAACGAGTTGTTATCAATAATTAGATTTTGATTATTACCTAACACTTGGTTTCGGCCTGTAAGCATATATTTAGTTTTCTCTTTGTTAACTTCCAAACCTATCTCTTTAGCAGTTTTGAAAAATATTTTAGCATTATTCTTAATTGTAATCACATCATCCCCTAGTAAGTCTACATCATCTGCATATGCTAACAACTGAGTCACACCATTTAATTTTAGTCCTTCTTTAGTTTCTTTTACCTTCCTAACAGCATATTCTAAGGCAAAATTAAAGAGCAATGGAGATAATGCATCTCCTTGTTTTAACCCATCATGAATTGTAAATTTGTCAGACATATTAATACCTACACGAATTTTACTTTCTGTTTCACTGGTGCATATTTTTATCATACTAACAAGCTTCTTAGGTATTCCAAACTCTACTAATATATTATATAATTTATCTCTTTTGACCGAATCATATGCTTTTTTGAAATCAATGAATAGCTGATGGACATTTTGATTATATTCCCACTTTTTTTCAAGTGTCTGTAAAAAAACACATACACACACTAGAAAAAAAGCATGCAACTTTATTTGTAACACACACATATTCTCCATCTTCATCAAGAAAATATTATAATAAACATAATTTTTTTATCTATCTCACAATAAAACTCTATATCCAAAATTTACAACATCAAATAACACTAGAGTCGTTAGTACACGTTGCATGCATTACGGAGGTCCTCTGTAGAGTTTCATGGAAGTTTGAGAAAAAAAAAACACGTGAAACTCTATAGAGGTGTGGTTATCTATAACCGCAGCCGTTAGAACCTTTACTTTTTTTTGGTTGGGCACCACGCACCCTGGCGAGGTTATAGGGGCCAGGAATCCTAAAAAAAACAATTATTGTTATTATTATTATTATTATTATTTTGTTTGTTTGCTTGCGTCACAATACAGAAATAATGAGAGGCGCGCGCGTGTGTGTGTGTGTGTGTGGCACATCGTTCGCGAGAGGTTTACAAAGCTCGCGATATATAAACATTGGTCCTGGACTTAGAAAAAAATTACGATAAGGTGCATTCATCCTTCAAGGATGAGAGGATGAGAGAGTGCATTTCACTCATCACTGCTTTTCTACGCCGTGAAACATCGTCAGCGCAATAAATGAGGCGCGGAACGTGGAGAGAAAGTGAGTTTTTGAGGTTTTGGTGGTCGTGGGGTCAAGAAATCAGGGTTGTGCTGGAAGATACATTTGTGATCTACTGATGCCATTCGCTAATTGTTTTGGTTGTCAGTCAGCATGTTGCGTAAACATCGTACATAACTTTTTCGGTATTCAAGGAGTAGTGTAATTGATGATACTATAAACCCGAGAAAGTATGAACCCCCCTCAGGCAGATTTGCCTACACTTAAAACAGGCTCAACATGCCCATATGAGATTTTTGCTCAAGTGTGGAACCCCGTCTAATCCAAGATTTTTGTAAAAATGCCCTCGGGAATTTCCTGAGAAAGTATGACCCCCCTCAGATTGATTTGCCTACACTTATAAAAGGCACTTCTGTCAGATTGTTGTCCATAATTCTGTCAAAAATATGCCCCTCTTGATATTTTTTTTGCCCACACCTAAAACAAAGCCAAACTTATTAACACACACACACACACACACACAGATAATTTTAATGTTTGTCCTGTCATTAACCACAACTTGTTTCCTTTTTGAAGTGTTGATGACAAACATGGGTCTCTGTGCTTTGAATTCATCTGGTGTGTAATACATGTCAGTATTGCCAGTAGTGACCCTTTGTATGCTGTAAACGCTTCATATAATTTGAGGAAATCATCCTTGGACATGTCTAAATTATAATTTTCTCTAGGAAATACCTCATTTCTGCCATTTTTAAGATATGTGTTCTTGATGTTGCAGCTATCAAATTTACTTGAATTTTTTTCCTGATTGTTGTGTCTTCCAGTCTGAAACAGTACCACCACAAAATCCGGCATGTCATATTGTATACTGGAGAATGAATTTGTAGCATCAAACTCATAATAGGTCCCAGTGGCAGGTTTCTGTACACATTGATATGTATAAAATTGTAAAGGAATCTGTGGATTTTTTATTATATCTGCTTTGTATTTAAGAGCATAACTGGCTTCATATTCAACAACCGGGATTCTTAGCTCCATAGTCTGAATAATGCATTTGCCTTCATCAGGTAGGGTATTGGGCAGAGCTTCCCCTGTAGAGTTTAATGTGCTGTACCTCATCAAAGCATTATTATCTTTGGCAGCTCTTCCAAATGTGATTCTTAAACCACCCTTCCACATAATATCTTTGTAATCTGAGAAGAATCCTGGCAACAGGCGCATGGGGAACAGCACTGTGTGGCTTTTGGTTATAATTTTAACACCAGCCTCAAATCCACCTATTTTGTAGTAAGAAGCCTCGGTTTTGGATAATTTAAGTGTGGCCAAACCTGTGGAGGTAATGCCGGGATAATCCACTCTGTTTATAACAACACCATGTTTTCTGATCTCAATTTCAGAGAACAGATGTGGCACAAAATTATCTACCAATCTTATAATTGAACTTGCCGGATAAACTGTTCCATCGAGCTTTACAACATCAAATTTGATGTATAGATCTGCTCTGTGGGGGTGTATAAAGCCATCCCCTACATCAAGATCAACCTCAATCTTTGTGTTGGGTTGATTTAAATTTGCAAATGTCTTCCTGTTTGGGGGGAATGATTGTAGCTCATAACTCTCAATATTTTCCATTTTTTTCTTGTATGTATTTTTTTTTAAATATTAATCTCTATGATTGCAGTTGTTGTGGCTCCAGCAAAATCAACTAATTCTTCTTTTTCATTAGTGACCATCAATTCAATGTTATCTATTCTATTATGGAACACAGGAAAATATAATGTTGGTGATGGAGTGTAGATGATTGGCTCCATAAATTCAGAATTAGGTTTAAATGTTGCAATGATGCCAGTTTGTTTGTGAGTGCCTATGCCATTTGATTTGGTGATCATACCCTCAGCCACATTACAGTGAATATTCAGAGTCTCTATGGCTAAGAATTTAGGTATATTAATAGCAGTGTGTTTGATGGCCGGTTCAAATTTTGAGTTGTTTTCAAAGCCTAACAGCTCTCCTATAGTACCCAGATCCACTGTTTCTGTAGCAGATACAATCTCTACTCTGTGAGTGACAGAATTTTGAGTTAATACTATACCTCTGGGTAATTGAGCATTTAGAGTGGACAGATTATACTGCCCTGGAGTGATGACAATATTTTGATCCCCTACTGCAATTTTGTTGTTGTGGTGTGTAATATTAGGGATCAAGTACATGCCATAAAATGCTCTGAGAGCTATTGTTTTGGGATACACTATGTCATCATGCAATTTGAGTTTCAATATTGAATTTTGGCTGGTGAGATGGAATACCCCCATGATGTTTTAAATACCACAAGGCTTTTTGAAAATTTTCAATTGATGGTTTATTTATTTGAGACATATATCTAAGAACAGATAAACACAAATGTCCACAATTAATATCTTTGAAATTTTGAACACGGGCATTATTGTAATAAAGATTAGTTGATTTTAGATATTTTATTAAATTTTCAGGTGGAATACCTCCAAATGAATCAAACACAAATGCCTCATTGTTTAAATATTTAAGATAACAAATCCAGTGAGTGCCCTGATTTTTGTACTTATCCAAATTAACAATGCCACACTCTTTGTTGAGTGGTTGTTCTGGTAAAGAATCAGACATGTACACACCTCTAAAATTTTTGATGCCCAGTGGCTTGATTAAAGCTTCAATATCTTGGTTTGTAAGCGGCTCTTGTTTTTTTTAAACTTTTTCATGGCTCTCTTAACACCTTTGCCTTGTTTCTCCATGGCCAGGTTATGGCGCTTCATTTCATCTAATTCTGCCCTGTTTTTCTTGGCATCTATTACTGTTTTTGCTATGGCAGCTGATCCCCAGCCAAGCTCCCAACAGCCCCAAGTGCTGCTAAGATGGCCGGGATAGTAAATATGAAACCCCCACATGTGATTTTTTCTAGATTGTTGTAATTTTTTTAATTGGGGGGTACTAAGCCACAATTTCATACCATGGCCCTTGGCAATATAAGAATTTTTTTTCTTCCGCTGCTTTTTGGTTAAAAGACTATCAATAGTTTTAAGAGATTTAAGACCTGCATAAGGTATTTGATACATAACACCCTTGGCCTTCATTGTAGGTTTATTATATACATATTCACAGCCCCCACCCCAGTTTTTGTTTGGTGTTCATAGCTATGGTGGTCCCCAATGCTGCTATTCTCTCACTCAAAGAAGCATCTTTGCTTACAAATCTACCAAATGCAGCCTCTTCTAATTCCTTGTGTGCAACATGTCTCTTGTCAAGATCAGAATGTGTGTTTTATGCTATGTCATGGTCTCTACAAGCAGCATCTAGGGGATTAACACCAGGATCCCCTCTGTTTAATCTATGGTCCAATTTTGTGCCTGGACCACAATACTGATAGCCTGGAATATGTAGTTCAAATGGCAACTTGTTTATAATGTCATTAACCAGCCCCCGGCCCTCAGAAATATTCCAAAATTTAGGTGGTAGAGTATTAATAATTTTTATAAGATATCCAATCCCCTTAGTGTCATTCACTATAAAATTAGACAATTTGGTGCTTATCATGTCCATAATTCCAACCTTTTCATTGTAAAAATTGTGGTTGCCAGCATTTTCCTCCCCAGCTATCACCAATAACCTATCTACAAGTTTTCTGACATCATCAACCCACACAAATTCTTTAGGCAGGGTGTTGTATTGTTTGATTCCACTACCAGTCTTGATCTGTGTCCATATGGGCTTGATTAAATTGTTGTATTTTGCTCCACTGCTAGACTTGACTCTTTTTTGTGTGGGATCATTGTTCTGGTATAGAGCATCTGATTTTATTAATATTTCTTTGTAATGTTCATAATCTTGATCTGTATAGCTGCCAGGTCTCTTCCTAGTCATCAGTTCCCACAATCCAGGTGTGCCGGGATATTTAACAAAAGCACCTTTTTCTCCAAGATGAGATTCTGAATATACAATTATATCATCTCCCATAAATGTTACTCTGAAATTGCCAATTCTATGTATGATGCTACCATCACGCTCTGTGTCAGCATATAAGCCAAAGACCTGATCTTTGTTGTCTTTAGGTGTGCTTAAATATTTTTGAGCAAGAAGACCCAATTCAATAGGATCCTGAGTAGCTTCAATTCTTCGAGGAGCAACAGGACTAGGTGTATGAATACTAGAAAGTGGGGTGATTGGATAATCTAATATGTTCCAAGCAGCTACAGGTACAAGCTCTGTGATCAAAGTTTGATTTTGCTCTGTAACAGTTTTGATATTTTTACCTAATTCACTAATAGCATCAATAATAGGCTGTTCTGTTTGCTTGTGTTGTTCATAAATTCCTCGGTTCTCTGATTTCAATCCCTTATATCTTTTTACAAGATAATCTTTTAATTAAGGATCATCAATGATTGGCCTTTTCATGGTTATTTATATATGTTTTAATGTCTAGAAAATTGTTGATTTTATTTCTGTATTTGCCACTATTGGGTTTTCTTGTCATATCAATTGTGACAAACCCATAACTGTCCTGATTCCAGCACCTACTGCAAAACTTAGAAAAATTATTGTAGCTCAAGTCCCCACCTACATATTCATCATGTATGTGTTTGAGGTTGGTATGATCTTGATGAAACACACATATAAATTGCTGTTGTCTCGGATCAGCTGCTTCGGAATTTTAGAAAAAGTCTGTGCCAGGTAGAAGCAATCAATGTTTTTGTGTCGGCCCTGTGTAAAGAAATTTCTAACCTTGTTTTGATTATCCAGTATAATGTCATCAAACACAACAACAGAATTATCGAGACATTCATGAAGTGGCTTAACATCTGGTTCAAAAGTGGCTATATCCAATCCATCATATAGCTTCATCAGCTGCTGATATTTTAATTGTTCCAAGCTCTTAGAGAAGACATACAAGTGCCTGTTTTTCCAGTCTAACCAGTTGGGTGTCAATAAAAAATTATCAATCATTAGTGTAGTTTTACCACAAGCTGATGGCCCAACAATAAGAGATCTAATATTATCAGGCAGCAACTTGCCATTTCTCTTCATCTGCTGTTCAGGTTCTGGCAGCCTCTTTATAACATCCCAGGTGCTCATATTATCACTTTGTCTGCATCGATCCAGCTGTGTTCTGGAAGTCCTAGCCATTTGACAAATAACTTGTTGCCTTTTCTGCGGATGATTTTTTCTATGAGATATGTGTCAGGCTGTTTAGTTTTGGTGAGTTCTTCTTCATAGAATCTGCCTTTGAGAATTTCTCCTCGGTGATCTTTTATTATATATGTGTTAAGGGTCCCAGGTTTAACTTGAACCACTGTAAATAATTCAGTGCTCCAGTTTCTTGTAAAGCCTCTTTTGAATAAGTGCTTATATTTGCTGATTCTTACTTGATCACCCACCTTGTATTTTTCCTTTCTTGTTGTTGGCTGGTATCTAGGATAATAAACAGTCCTGATCAATTTTTGCTCATCAGATGAAGTTACTTCAGAGGGTTTCATGTTGATTGTGGAATGAACCGAGTTGTTATATTTATGTAGAAGTTCTGGAAGAATATTAAGCCATTTATAATTACCTTGAAGTGTAAATTATTTATACATAAGATTTTTTAGGGTTTTGTTGAATCTCTCTACAATTGAGGCTTTGAGATCACTGTAACTCGAGTAATGTTTTATTGACTGGCTTTTAATAAATTGTTGGAACACAGAATTATAGAATTCTTTGCCATTATCTGTTTTTGGAAATAGCGCGGTGATCTTCCACTCTGATTGATGATTGTCCTGAAGGCTTCTGTAACATATTTTCCAGTCTTGGATTTGAGTGGCACAGCCCAGGCAAATTTTGAAAATGTGTCTATTACAGTAAGTAGATACTTGTAGCCCTTGTTGATTTTGTCTAAGTTTTTCAGCTGTCCACTTGCCATCTCAATCAAGTCGCTCTGCCATAAATCATCTATGCCTTTTGTGACTACTGGCAGTCTCTTATAATTATGTCTGGCTTGTCTGTGTAATTCATCAACAATAATTTGTCTAGACATAATACGAAAACAAGAATATTGCAACTATGGGGTGTTCAGCAGCTGATACTACAGGATTTTCTAAATATAATTTGTCTCCTATTTGTATATGAAATTAAAAAGAGAGCCTTCATCTTCAGCATAAGATGTTTCTAATGTATCGGGATCTGTAAAATCTTCTAACTCTACACTGGTGATTTTTACTTTGTTGTCAGCATTTGTTATTGATAAGGTAGGGTAGTGGTGTGCCTGTGGTTGTAGCCAATATTTGATCTTGATTGGTCTCAGTGTGCCCCCAACAAAAAACTGGTAATAATATTGTGCAGAGGACAGCATATATATTTTGCCACCTGGTGTAAATGGTGAATCATATTCTTTGTTGGGGATGCTGTACAATTCAAGAATTACTGTATGTTTTGGATTCTCGATTATGCCGGTTATTTCTTTTTCTGCTGTAAGCAATCTGCGTGTTACAGATTCAAGATGCTCATTGATGGTCCTAACAACATCATCATGGCCTGGCTTGATTTTTATGTCCACAATAAGTTTCTTGTATTGTTGCACAATCTCTTGAAGCTGGGTGGCAAAAACAGACAGAGCATTTGCTTGATTGGATTCCATGGTCTCTAGCTGTTGCTTGATATTGGCTACAATTTGCTGTAAATTTTCAACAAATGCCAATTTTGAATTTTGAACAGTAAGATCATGGACCTGTCTTCTGATATCCTCAAACAGGGTATGCAGTTCATTAATATGTTGATTAGTTGGTAGAGTGGCCACTGTCTGAGTGAGTTGTTTGATCTCTGTCTGGATATTCTTGATATCTTCTGATTTCAATATGCGATTCAGAGCTCTCTTAATATTTTTAAGTTCCTGTGATGTAGGCAGATTTGATACAGTATTTTGCAAAGATTCAAGTGCCAATTTTACATTATTTAATTCAGAAGCATCAGCCATATTTTGCATAGCATTTTGGAGCAAGGCTATATCTGCCTGAGTGGGTGTTGATTGTTGTAAAATTTCAAGTTTTGTTTGGATATCATCGATCAAGTGATGAAAATGAGATAGCTCAGATTCAGTGTTGAGGTTTTCAAGCTTTGTGATTTGTTGCTGGACACTGACAAGTGTGTCTACAATACCAGGCAAGCGGGATTCTAGAGATTCTTGTACATTTGTCAAATCACTTTGCACTGCTGCTATTGTACCCTCAAGATGGGTTATGGTACTTTGAATTTTTCCAAAATCTTGATATGTTTCAAGTTGCAGCTTAATATTGGCAACACTCCGAGTTATAGCACTCAAAGCATCAGAAGATGGCAAGATGTTCATAAAATTTTCAAGTGTCTCAATTTTTTCTTTAACCTCGGCTATGGCATTGTTCAAGGGGTCCAGATTAGGTATTTGGAGTGATTGAATCTGTTCCTTTAGAGTGGAAATCACTAGATCAAAATCTTCTTGTGATTTTATGCTTTTGACAATTGTTTGGAGCTGTGTCTGGACATTATTTATCTGCTCTTCCAATTGCTGTTTCAATTGCTCAGAGTTGGTGGCCTGGGTCTTAAATTTGGCTTGAAGAGCTGCTACAGCTTCTTCTAAACTTTGAAAATTATCCAATGTTGCCAGATCAGTATATTTCTGAAGCAGCAATTTGAGTTCTGAATCAATTTTAAGAAGAGGGTCCATGCATTGTGATTGTAAATTTGTAATTTCTAGTTGAAGACTGGCATTGATTGTGGTTTGTAAAGCTTGTAAATCACTTCTTAATTTCTTGACTCTGACATCAAGCATCAGAATCTCATCACTGTGATCTTCATGTCTGGTATGGCCAAATATATCATTAGGCATTTTTTGTTTTAGTGGTTATTTATTATTGAATATCTAATTCTTAATTCTATAAAAAAAGGTATAAGCTTGTCATATGATCCCGGGACCTCAATATATAAGCAGTCACCTGCAGAAACAGTATATACAGTGCCGGAAACCATGTTTGAGTGCTTAATTCTATAAATATTTCTCCCTACTGAAATCTTGACATTACCCTCAGGGGTTGTAATAAATTGTAATTGCCCACCTACAGGTAATTGGTAATGATTTGAGTTATTGTTAAATATGTACAATGTTTTACCTGTTTCATCATCAACATTTGTAAGTATGCTGTTCAGATGAATAATTAACAAAGCACTTAGTTTAGATATTTTATCAGAAGAGGGTTGTGGTGTTGGCAGGTCCATAATAGCCAGTTTTTTGAACCCAAATAAGTTCATAGGCATGTTTATTTATTTCAAATCATGCTCTGTAATTGGGCATTGATTACCACTTCTCAAATAACAATGACCCCATGGTAGAGTATGTATGCCACATGATAAAATGCATCTCTTATCATCATGTGGGTCCAGAGCCACTTTTCTTACAATATTTGTAGTCAACAAGTGATCCTCACTCTGAATTCTGTATTCTGATGTTCTGATTGTGCTACATGATTTGAGACAATTTTTGTAATCTTCAAATTCAAGCTCTTTGTCTACAGTCACTCTGCCAATGCCCTTGGCCTTTTTGGCAATAGCGCCACTACATGTTTCAAAGCTGTACATCTTGGCCCTTAACCCAGCAAATGCCACAATAACATCACCAAGTGTCTCATCTTTTAACTTGCCAGGTATTTTTTTTGTTGTGGTGTTGAATTTTTGAATGTTCACTGGTATCAAAGTATTTAAACAATTCAGGCTGTGCCATATCTTCATAAACATCTTCTGTTTGAATATCAAGAACAAAACTATCTGTGTCCATGTACATCAGTTTTACACGATCCTTATAAAAAGGCTTCAACACATTATAAAACAATTTTAACATGTGTAAATTGGCCAATTCCAATATCACAGCCCCTACATAAATAGGCTTATCAAACTTAATCTTTGTTTTTTCATGTTGAAAAGTGCCATATTCTCATCATAAATTCTTCTGTAATTGAAGTTAAGCTTTGCAATCAATTTTTTGCTCCGGCTGGGGTCAGTAATTATTTTAACATCAATATGTTTTCTGACCTTTTCAATTGTTTTGCCATACACTGAATTGACCATCAATTTAAACAAGGTCTTGTCAAATTGGCTCATTGCAGATGTTCGAAGCTCTGTGTTTGTATCAATATATGGTTTCAACCATCTTGAGTGCCTGAACCTTAAGACTTTTCCAACTTTGGTCACTTGAACACCATGATTCATCAGGAACTGGAGGTTTTTGTAATATATGACATAATCATGTTTCGGCTCTAGAGTCATCATCAATTTCTTCTGTTTAGAGCCAGGTGAACACTTAACCTCAGGAATTGGGGGCAGATCAGAAAATGTATTGTGTAAATGATCAGGAATTGTCAGATCAAGCTCTAAGAATAGGCCATAGTTACTGTCATCAAAGTCCTGAAGATCTTTAATATTGAAATCTTCAACCCACTCAATCCCTGCATATGGCAGTTTATCCATCATAGCATAACCATAGAGGCTGTTGGCATCTACATACAGTATATAATTTGATGGCAGTGCTGGATCATAATCAGGAATATATTTGTTATTTGCTCTGGCATATCTCTGAGAACATTGCACCATGCCTCCTCTTATACATTGTTCCATAAAGAGATACATATCTTGATCTTGGATCAGATCCAATTGCATTTTAGTGTTTGAAAACATTGCAGACCATGCTAGGCCCGGGGCACTGTAAAAATACATTGGATCCAGCTTATAATTTTGCATGGAAAATTTTCTAAATGCCTGAAGTATATCAGCTAAGAGGGTCACATCAAGTTTTAAATAAGCATTGTGATAATCACCAAATGTCTGGCATTTTAAATTGTTCCACATCAATTGGGCATGGTGATAATCATCATTAGTGATTCAAGATCCTCTGATTTTGCTGTAAAACTCTTGTTGAGGTGGCAGAGAACACTCATCAAATTTAGAAAAATCTGTAACATAATCATATGGATATACACCCTTCCGCCTAATTAATTTCATGTCCTGATTTGGAAACAAAGCACATGTAATTTTGAATTGATCATCAGATAATTGAGTGGCCAGTGTAGCCAGGCTAGCTGATAAAATTCTGTAGGAATCAAGAAATCTTAAGTGAATAGGAACACCATTAACTTGAATTATTTTGCTAATGGCAATATATTTCTCATTATTTTCAGCTAAAATATTTAAATTCTGCTTGTCAAACCCCTCGTACCTGATCAGATGATGAAAATCATAATTGGATGCACCATGGCAAAATATAGGGACAAATTTTGGTCTCTGGATCTTAATATTACAGCTATTACACAGGGCCATTAAGAATTTACCATCTGTATGAGAATGGTGATGTACCTTGATATTCATATCTGAAAATTCAGAATCACATACCGGGCATTTTTCTGCATTGTTGAAATCTTCAATCTGTTTCTCTGTTAAAGGCAACATGGGTTTTGATTTTAATAAGACATTAGATGCTATGTCATGGCACTCATTTTCTATTCTATGTGCAAATTCTTTGATGGCATCTGCTCCCATGTATAAATATTCTTTACTAACAACACCATCGTGTACAATCACATAATAAAAACTAGAAGGTTCATGTAACTGGTATGATGTAATTGAAGATTCATCAGGATCTGGGCTGCAGAATGCAAGGGGTTTGAGGTTTGATTCAAAATCACAGACTATATATGCTGGGTGTTCCAACAAGGCTTCAAATTTTTTGAATTTGGCATTTTCACTTGGATTAGGCATCACCATATGAACAGGTTTATGGTTGCCACAGTATTTCAGATGCTCAATTAACTTGTTTTTAGCAATTTCTGCATTCTCTTCCCGAACCCCATTCACCATTTTTTGACCATCAAATACAGTTAAACATCTTCTGCACAACTTAAATATTCTATGAGTTTTGTCTAGTTGTGTTCTGACTAAAGCTTCAAGATTATGTATCAGAGTGTAATGGTGTGTATCATCCCCTTCAGTTAAGAGCAGATCAATCGGAACAGCAGAATCATCATCAAGTGTACTGATTCTGAGAGGTGCTATTAAGCATTTGCCACGGCCAGTAGAACAAGTAAATAATTAATATATAATTGTTTACCATTAATATCCCTGGCCTTTTTTTCAAATTTATCAATATTCTGAACAGACATTGGATATTCTAAACCCTCCATTGCTTCATCAAAATCATTTTCATGTTGTTTATAATAAGTTATTCTCTCAGGATGCCTTAAAACTGGATACAAAGCATCTAAAATACACCACAAAAAGCATTTCTCATCATTATTTTTTATATTAACCACGGCTCTTTTGTTTTTGATATTGGCAGGTAAAAGCAGATATGTAGATCCTTGTAATGGGTGAATTCAGAAATATTAACATGGAGCTTGTGTGGAGATCCGCATAGGCTCCATCCAGACTCTTTTTCTGCAAATTCAGAGTGTTTAATATTCAATTGATCTATTAAACTCTTTATTATTTTGTCTGAATTTGTATTTGAGTATACAGGTACAGTTTCTGTTATGTGGGGCTGTGTAAATTTTGTGCCATTTGGTTTTTTATATTGTGTAATAATTTGAGGGATAGCTTATAAGAGCCATTTTGTGCATTTAGAATTGCCTGCACATCAGGATTTAAACTGTTCAAAAAATTCTTAATGCCACATTTTGGCTCTGATACAAACTGGTAATCCCTAAGTTGGCCAGCAAAACTGCTATAGATGGGTTCATAGCCTGGCTGCTTTGCCGGTCCAGCATTAACAGGTGTTTCATGCTTTCTTTTCAGACCAGATGTAGATGGTTGTGTGGGCAATGTTGATGACTGTACAGAACAAGTACCTTTATGTTTATATGTGAAATATTCCAGATTATATTTTCTATGGCATTTAGGGCATATTTGTGTGGGAGTTCTGCATTTGTCTGTATTACAATTCCTTTGATGCTTAGCCCAATTGGGGCTAGATATATTCTTTTTGCATTGATTACAATGTTTTTGATTTGACATTTTTTGTTGTTGTTTATTATATAAAATTTCTTGGGGTTCAAATCAAAATTATATGCTTAATACAAAATATCAGTTGGGTTCAGCAGTGTGCTTTGTAAAATTTGTGTGTGTGTGTGTGTATGTGTGTTAATATTTTTGGCTTTGGTATTTATATAAAATTTCTTGGGGTTCAAATCAAAACTCTATACTTAATAAACCTATGACAGGTTGTCAAAAATTCTGTATATTAAATCAAATAGATTTGTAATTCAATTTATACAAATCTGCAATATTTTTGTTTTTTAAAAAATATGAGCAGCACTGCAACAACACACCCTCACTCTTCAACAACTCTCACAATACTGGCTGATATGCAATGCAAAATCTCTTTATATAGCCTAGGCACGAACCGCATTGAAAACATCTGAAACAATAAGCCAATCAGAATATAACACATCATCACTTTATGTCATAAGCAACCAATCAGAAAACAACACATGTCTAATGCATAATATTGGGTAATAATTTGTTGCAAAACATGATGCAATATAAATAAACCAGAAATAGGCCACAAGTGGACCGGAAGTAAATATGTGTGGGTGTGTATGTGGGTGGGTGTGGGTGGGTGTGGGTGGGTGTGGGTGTGTATGTGGGTGGGTGTGGGTGTGTATGTGGGTGGGTATGGTCAAGGTCAAGGTCAAGGTCATCTCAAGGTCAAGGTCAAGGTCAAAATAATCGAAAAAATAATCGAAAAAATAATCGAAAAATAATCGAAAAAAATAATCGAAAAAAATAATTGGAAAAATAATCGAAAAAATAATCGAAAAAATAGTCAAGGTCAAGATCATCTCAAGATCAAGGTCAAGATCAGTGTGTGTGTGTGTGTGTTAATACATTTGGCTTAGTTTTAGGTGTAGCCAAATGAAATATCAAGAGGGGCATATTTTTGACAGAATTATGGACAACAATCTCACAGAAGTGCCTTTTGTAAGTGTAGACAAATCAATCTGAGGGGGTCATACTTTCTCAGGAAATTCCCCAGGGCATTTTTACAAAAATCTTGGATTAGACAGGGTTCCACACTTGAGCAAAAAGCTCATATGGGCATGTTGAGCTAGTTTTAAGTGTAGGCAAATCTGCCAGAGGGGGGCTCATACTTTCTCGGGTTTATAGTATCATCAATTACACTACTTCAAGGTGTTCTGTAAGAATCGTGCAGAGGGCTGAACGAGAAATTTCGGTAAAGTCTTCGGACAGTTCCGAAATCGTGAACCGAATTACTTGTACACGCTGCACGAGTTCATCTCAGCCCGCCGCAGACTTCCGTCCCTAACCACCTTCATCATGAACGTCCGTTCGGCAATTTTGAAATTTCCTGCACCATTCGCGAACCACGCCGTCACTCAGATTATTGTTCTATGCACACGGTTCATTCGACGCTGAATTTCTGTTGCATTGTGGCTCTCTTCCTATAGAAATCGTATCCCAATACGCGGGTGAGTCGATTGTAGCAGACATATCTTAGTGCTCGTCTATAAGCTTCAACTGAAGCGTTGGCATTGGCAGTAGTGGCGATGAGGCAAATCAATAGCCCTCTTATGTTTGTGTGTGTGTGTGTTTGTGTGTTTGTGAGTATGTGTGTGTAAACTACCTTATTAATAGTACGGGAATATAGCATTATAGACACTCTCTATCTTTTCTGACCATATTTATTATAACACCCAGACTATGCACATCGCGAATGTGGACAACAAGAATACCTGTCTAACTAACCTAACGCCTTCTCGCTCCTCTCCTGGCCCCTTGTCACTTCCAGACCACCTGTCTCTCTCGCCACACCTCCTTGTCCCAACACTCCCTAATCGCAACCACTCGATCAGCCAGTACTTCCTTCCGGCCAATGTCTCCCACATTCCTAACTTTACAATGATATTGCCCGATCGAAAGTCGCTCCTGATTTCTGTTTCAAGATCTCTTTCTGTGTCCACAATATATATATAAACTTTTTTCAAAACTTTTAACTCTCCCCTTGTGTGTGTGTATAAATACTCTGTATATATATATATTCATACATACATGTGTGTGCGTATTCATGCATTAGTGTGTGTGTTGCAAGCATATATTTTTACAAGAATCTATCCGAAACGTCTCTTCTTCAAGCGAAACCCCATCTCAACCACGTCAGTTAGCACATAAAATCCACAAGGAGGTATTCCCCTTATACCTTCTTGTCATTATTTATTGACAACATTTTTCAAAAATAAAAATGGAGGCTAGTTGTTCGGTTTGGGGGTGCACCCTTTGTCCCATTTTATCGTATCTACTTTTTTCCAGGTTTTCCACAAATATACTGTGTTACGTTCCTAGTAACTTTCCTCACCCTTTACTTCTATAGCCGGGAGCATTGAGGCTCTAAGGGTCTACACTGAAACCTATCTTCAGGGTAGGTGCAGAACAAATCCAACCAAAGTCGTGAAGTTTTAATGAAAAGTTTATTTACTGCTTGAGTAATTACAGCCAGTGGTTAGGTAACTCGTAACTGGAACTTGGAGATCAATTGTTAATAGATATTTTCGAACTTACTAGAAAGGTCGAACTAAGGTGGCCCAAACCTGAGTTTTGCAGAAGAGAGGCATACACCTATTCACCACTTCCTAGGCTTGGAGTTATCACCCGAGATGGCCAATTTAGGTTTTTACAGAAGAGCGGCTTTCACCTATTCACTTCTTCCTATATTAGACCGTTCCTATTTGGCCAGTCTAGGTTTTACAGAAGAGCTGCTTGCACCTATTCACTTCTTCCTAGAGTGACACCAGAACAGACCTCCAAATGGACAAAACTGCTTCGTATTTATACCCAAATTTCCAGCCTCGAACACCTGTCTTTTGGTAATTTCTTATTACAATACTCAAAATTACAACAGAAAGATATTTGAAAAATACAAAGTTTGGCAATTAATAATTTACAAAGAAAGTTTACATATTCATTTGAGTTAACAATTATTTCTTTAACGTTGATAAAATATTACATTTTGGAAATATAACTAACTAACTAACTAACTAACTCTCTAGCCTTCTTAAACCCGAAGGTTCATGGCTGCAGCAACACAGGCCTTCCATCTGTCCCTATCTTGAGCAAGATCTATATACTCTTTTCCATCCCTACCGATTTCCCTTAGGTCCATCTCGACGTTGTCCCTCCATCTTCGTCTTGGCCTTCCTACTGGTCTCTTACCATCAGGTTTCCCAACAAGAATCCTGAAAACTCCTCTTTCCTCTCCCATTCGTGCCACATGGCCTGCCCACCTAAGTCTTCTTGATTTAATTATTCTAATAATGTCTGGACATGAATACAAATTATGTAGTTCTAAATTATGTAACCTTCTCCACTCACCTGTCTCCTCATCCCTTTTAGGTCCAAATATTTTCCTAAGGATCCTATTTTCAAATACTCTCAATTTATGTTCCTCTTTCAATGTAAGGGACCAAGTTTCACACCCATATAATACTACAGGCAAAATTACGGTTTTGTATATTTTAACTTTTAGATTCTTAGATATTAAACGAGAAGACAAAAGTTTATGAAGAGAGAAGTAACATGCATTTCCTGAATTAAGCCTACTTTTTATTTCCTCTTTAATATAATTTTCATTTGTTAATATTACTCCTAAGTATTTGAATTTGGAAACTGTTTCAAACGAGTTGTTATCAATAATTATATTTTGATTATTACCTAACACTTGGTTTCGGCCTGTAAGCATATATTTAGTTTTCTCTTTGTTAACTTCCAAACCTATCTCTTTAGCAGTTTTGAAAAATATTTTAGCATTATTCTTAATTGTATTCACATCATCCCCAAGTAAGTCTACATCATCTGCATATGCTAACAACTGAGTCACACCATTTAATTTTAGTCCTTCTTTAGTTTCGTTTACCTTCCTAACAGCATATTCTAAGGCAAAATTAAAGAGCAATGGAGATAATGCATCTCCTTGTTTTAACCCATCATGAATTGTAAATTTGTCAGACATATTAATACCCACACGAATTTTACTTTCTGTTTCACTGGTGCATATTTTTATCATACTAACAAGCTTCTTAGGTATTCCAAACTCTACTAATATATTATATAATTTATCTCTTTTGACCGAATCATATGCTTTTTTGAAATCAATGAATAGCTGATGGACATTTTGATTATATTCCCACTTTTTTTCAAGTGTCTGTCTGATGTGAAAAATTTGATCTGTAGTTGATCTGTTGCGTTTAAATCCACATTGATAATCACCTATAATTTCATTAGCATATGGGGTTAGTCTTGTTAAAAGAATGTTAGATAATATTTTATATGTTGTTGAGAGTAGAGAAATTCCACGGTAATTATTGCAGTTCATTTTATCACCTTTTTTAAACACAGGAACAATTATGGATTCTTTCCACTGTTGAGGGATTTCTTCTTTATTCCATATTAAACAAATTAATTTATGAATTTGACAAATTAATGAATTTCCACCATATTTAATTAACTCAGCTGGTATTAAATCAATGCCAGGTGCTTTGTTATTCTTTAGCCTTTTAATAGCATCTTTAACTTCAGTCAAGTTAGGTTCTGGGACTAAAGGTTCTGCTGTGTGTACTTCATTCACTTCTGATTTATCTCCTACATGGACATTTAAAAGGTCATTAAAGTAGTTCTTCCATCTATTTAGAATATCGCTTGGGTCAGCTAGAAAATCACCGTCTTTATCTTTTATCAAGTTTACTTTAGGTTGCCACCCCTTTCTAAACTCATTTACACCTTTATATAAATCTCTGATATTTTTATTTTTGCTGTTTGTTTCAATTTCGTTAATTTTGCTTTTCAAGTAATCTCTTTTTTTACTTCTAAACGTGCGGTTAACTTCTCGCTTTATTCTATTATAATTGTTTAGATTTGTATCATCAGAGTTATTTAACCACCTAAGTCTAGCCTGATTTCTTATTTCTATTAGATTATGACATTCATTATCAAACCATGGCTTACTTTTTCTCGGTTTATGGTATCCTATACTTTCTTTAGCTGCTGATTCTATTGCATTACGTATGTGCTCCCAATTCTTATTTACGTCTGTTTCATTTATATTTTCATCATCATTTAAATCCTGCAAAACATCAAATCTATTTGACAGTTTAATTTGGTAATCTTTCTTAATTCTTTCATCAGTAAACTTTCCTGTATCAAATTTTAGAACTTTTAGATTTTGTTGCTTATGATTTATCACTGAGAGTCTTTCTCTTAATTTAGCAATTACTAAATAATGGTCACTGGCACAGTCAGCACCTCTATGTGTACGAACGTCAATTATACTAGTATGCCTTCTCTTATCAATGAGAATATGATCTATCTGATTATGAGTTTTACCATCTGGAGAAGACCAGGTATATTTATGGATATCTTTATGTTTAAAAGTGGTACTTTTCACAATTAAATTCTTTGAGGTTGCAAAAGTAATCAATCTTATACCATTATCATTACTTAATTCATGAAGACTTTCTTTACCAATCGTGGGTTTAAATGTCTCTTCTTTCCCAATCTGTGCATTACAGTCACCTAACAGAATTTTCATATCATACTGAGAAAATTTATCAAAGACCTGTTCTAACTCTGTATAAAAATCATCTTTAGTATTATCATCTTTATCTTCCGTTGGTGCATGTATGTTTATTAAAATAATTTTACACCACCTACCCTGTAAAACTGCATATGATATCCTATCATTAATAAATTCTATTGTTTTAAGAGCCGAGATAATTCTATTATTTATGAAAAAGCCTGTTCCAAAATTATGATTTTCAGTACCACCATAGAAAAAAGTATAATTTTTAGTTTTACAATTCCCTTCTCCTGGCCACCTAACTTCCTGGACAGCTACTACATCTAATTTATACTTGACTATCTCATTAACTGTACACTGAAATGCCCCAGGCCGGTAAAGGCTCAGAACATTCCAGGTGCCTAATTTAATATTTTTCTTATTCCTAACGTAGATCTTATCCTTAGTCCAGGGACCTCCCAAAGTAGTCCCCACCCGGAGATCCGAACGGGGGACTATTTTACCTCCGGAATATTTTACCTTGGGAACATCCATGGCCTTATATTGCTGATTCTTGACATGGCTTTTTACAGTGCAGAGTTGTCAGCTCTACGCCTAACCCCCAATATGAATGGAGGAACTACTACACAAGACAAACACAAACACATTAGACAGCACAACTACTACACAAGACACACACAAACACTTCACAAGTATAACACAATATAAACACAAACACACCACAACTACTACACAAGACAAACACAAACAAATTAGACAGCACAACTACTACGCAAAACAAACCTACTAGACAGCACAACTACTACACAAACATACTAGACAGCAGAACTACAACACAAGACACATACATACATACCACCGATACTACACAAGACAAATACAGGGTGGGAAATATATATATATATATATTTAAAAAACATTAATATATTACATAAGAAAAATAGAATATGTTTAACCATGCTAAGCGTACAACTTGTGTAAGTTAATTGAGCGCAATGAACATATTAGATGTTGTTAAATTATAATATTAAATTGTAATTCTAATCTCAGTCCCGAGCTCAACTTCCAGGGAGTCCACTGGCTTCCAGCGGTGATTCATTTATTTGATCTAATTTGATCAGATAAGCTTTCTTAAGTAAATTAAAAATCTCCAGAAGGGAAGCTCCCGGGATGTCAGTTTCTTGTTTTGGGATTTATTTTATTTTTTTTAATTAATTTTTTAAATTTGTTTCTTTAGCATTTTTTTGGATATCTCTTGTACCTTTTGTTCTACACCATTTCAAAAATCCACTTTTCAGTTTCTTGCATATTCAACCACATATAATATGGTGATATAGCCTATATGGGGACGACACGTAAGGCTTTGAAAGACATATTTTGGTGTATTTTAACGTAAACAAACTGAGGGTAGTTTGATGGAATACACGTGTTTCTTGGTGAGAGGTTTGTTTGGTGTGTAAATATCACTAGGCTGTGATCAATAGTTCCAAAGCTATTGAGTCCTGAAATTAGCTCTGAGGCTCATTTCCCATATTTGGATCACAATTTCTGTTGCGCTCCACCTTCTTCCACAGGCTAAAATTCTAGAACTCTTACTCGGAGGAACCTAATATTTGGAATACAGGACTTTCAGACATGATTGAGCCTTCATGCCAAATTTCAACCAAGACAAAAAACCATGACCTGGAGGCCTTGGTCGATCTGATTTGGAATGACCCAAAAGAAATGTAATCTCATTATATAAATATTTCCCCAAACTACACACTAAATTGTATTTCTACAGACAATGAAAAACTTTGATGCAGATTTTTTCCTTTGGATATCAACCAGGTGACTTCCCAATAAGATTCCGAGCCCCCGAGAGCCAACCTCACTCTCATCTTCAGGGATTGAAGACGAGAGTGACGCTAGCCCTCGAAAGCCCGGATGTCCATCGGGATATCACCTTGTTCATATCCCGAGAAACCCTCTTCTCCATTGGAACAACAGCTGTACCAGAAATATATAATTTTAACGCGCTATAGGTATAATATTTATATTTCCTTGGCAGGTATTTGTTCTGGGCTGTTGTATAATCGCGATGTTAGCACAATTCTTCTAGGTTAGTGAAATTACGCCACAACATTTCTAGTTGTTTCATAACTCTGACGCACTAACGTCGTTTTTGTAAGTTTCAATTCTCTCCGTTTCCAAGTTCTTATTATTTTTCACCTTCACCTGTTTTCCAAACTCAGTCTGTCGTCAGGTGAGAAACATTCAGCTGGGTTCACTTCCTCGGCTGAGATGAGAAAGTGACGTCAACACGAACAGATTATGATGTATTTATAAACATCTATACAAGTTCCAAACACAACTGTATCAATCTAACTATAATTGTCTGTGACAACTTGCACATTATTTGAAGTAATAAACATTTTAAAAATCTTAACTTCTTACAAATATAAAACCTTAAACTCTCAGGTTCGTTACAATTGCCCCTCGTCCGGGGAAATTTTTTGAAGAAATTGTACATTTTGGAAATATACAAATTTAAATGTTCCGCCATTATTTAATTACAATTAGGTTAGTTCATCAAACATTGATAATCTTTGATATATTTACATCATAATAAATGCCCGTTGTCTTAAGCGTGCTGACTTCATTAGATTGTTACAGAAAGGTTAATACATTAGTTCAACAACGCCTTGATTGGCGCGTTCATATTTGCGTCACAACGTGTAGTATCATAAACATTAACAAGAACTCGAGGTAACACTATATAGATTTTTCTTTTAACATGGAAATTCAAAGTTACAAAATAAGTAAGGTCGTAACAGGTTCCCCCCTCTGTAGTTTAAAGGAAAATTTGAGAAACGAAAATGAAACAAATTTTTCTTTGTCGAAACTCTTTGCCTTTCTTATACATTTTTTTTATCCCAATAAACTTACATTTAGGTTCATTAAAGTATAAAGTTTTTATTTATTTATATATACCAATTGAGTTTATTATTTCAAATTAAATGATTAGTTCAGTAGAACTAGTAATCATATTGTTTCCCAAATATTAATGCTTTATCAACATTTATAACAACACACTAGAAATCATATGGTTCGCTTTTCAATTAAGTACATTTCTTAAATACATTGTTATATTCATATTTTTAAATAGAACTATTAAATCAACATATCATACAATTCTCAAACGTTATTACATGAAAGAGAAATATTTGATCACAACTTTTCAAACTCCTTTCTTCTTCTATATTTTTTTTTCAAATAAACTTTTGTTAGTAATCCATATCTGAAATCTTTAACACTTGGGTTAATTTTAAAAAATATTTTTTAAACACAACAGTTTTAATGATTTAACAAACAAATCCAACATCACAAACCCTTCGATATATTGAAAATAACACAGAAATTAATGTTATGTTATTCAGTCATATCAGTTACAGATCAATCATCTTTGTTATGAGAAGTTTACAGTAAACAATAAAGCTTCTTTGTTAGATGTTCAAGTTCAAAATTAGGACAAATATTTCCTTTGAATATCTAATCTTGTTTATGTAATAAGCCTATTCAAATACAATGTGGCTTTAAATATCATATTTTTCAGTTTATCCACATAATAGTTAAAAAATTATTTGATTCGTCATAATTATGAATCATTCTTTTCCAAACCTTTGATCTGGTAATCATCTCAAACTTTATCTTTTACATAATAGGAAATTCTAATTCTCTCACTAGTTCTTATTTCTTTCTCAAGACTTAGCCCTTATAACATTTTTGACCATTTTTTATTTGCGCAGCACAAAAGTAACATCAAATATATACTCATTCTTACAGGCTAGACCATTCAATATTTAGGGCCTCCCCCATGGCGCAGTGGTAGCGTCATTGCCTTGTAATAAGGGGGTCCCGGGTTCGATACCCGGTGGAGGCACAAGTGGTTCGGATCCCACTTTAAGCTGTAGGTCCAGTCCCGATTAGCCTTACTGTGCATAAAGTGGACTTAAAACACCAACTCAAACCAAACCAAACCATTCAATATTAGTTAATGACCCTTTAATGTCACTGTACAACAGTAATTTTAGAGATTCTCACATTTCTTGAACACTAAACCATTCTTTTTGAAATCTGACCTTTCTTATAAACGTTAAAAATTTAAGACATTTTTGCTAACCGTATGAGGACTCAGCCTGTTAAATAACAATTTCTTCCTTTAAATTGTTACAACATTTTCTCTTCTATCCTCGAAGAGTAAGGGAATCAACCTTTTCCCCTGGTAGCCTTTCCTTGGCTTACCAAGCAATAACGCTTACTGGGCTTATGGAAACATCCTCACTTCATTGGGATCTGATTATAAGGTATTTCTCTTCTCTTACGTCCTCTTCTACTAACTGTCCATCTTTGATTATGTATAATCTCTGTCTTCCTGCTTCTAAGCTCGCCATGTGCCTTTTCGTGAACGGCTTTCCCAATACTAGATCCTTATCCAAATCTCGGACTATATATACTGAGTCTTCAAAAACATATTCTCGTATTTTAAAACGGATCTGCCTAAATCCCATTATCCTAGAATTTCCCGTCTAGTAAAATTCAATAACATTTCTTCAGAACGTCTTTTAAGTTTAAGTCCTGGTAATCTGTCTCGCAACTTAAGCCAGACTTTATAATTTATCGTAGTGTATTCATTCTCTGTATCTAGAGTACACTTTATTTTCAATCCTAAAATTTGAGCGATAATTTCTGGTTTCCTGGACAACAGTATTCCCCTAAGTTCAGGTTCTTCTATATTTTTCCATTCTTCATTTTCGACTTCTAATTCTAAATGCAATACTTCTAAAAATCTTCGGTGAGGAAATTGTCGGTACTTTCATTTTTCTCCGATACAGTTTTTCCCTCCGTTGTAAATAAGAGAGCTTCATTTACAACGAGGGTTGGTTTAAATTTTGATTTAGGAGCATTGAACCTTCCCAAGCTGGAGTGACAGGATTTAACTCAGTCGGGACTTCTTAAGTTTGGCAGGAGATTTCCTTTGTAATGGAATTTCTATTGAAGTGGTTTTTGGGGAAACGGGATTGATGCCATGGTCGTCTATATGGTTGACTTCTATTGCCGTTTCTATAGAAATTCCGCTCATGGTAACCCCTTTGGATTCTATTATTGTTTCTACTAGGATTCTGAGGTGTTCTGGTCGCTCCTTCACTTTCGTTGTTAAATCTAGACGAAACTGTTTGAGTCTGCCTAACTCTGGGTTGAAACTGCCTTCGTCCTTCTATCTTGAGGTTATCTCCCCTACTTATCTCCAGTTGTTAGGAAGCTTCATATCCACTAAGAAAATTTACTAGTTGTTCCATGGTTTTTGGATCTCGTGTCAATACCAGTTGTCGAACTTTCACCGGACGTTGGTTGATTATCAAATGCAATATTTCACCTTGATTTACTACTTCCACCAGATTGCAGTAGTTTCCATAGACTTCCCAACGCTAATCCAAGTGATCTCTGAAATTTCTTATTCCTTAACAGCTGCATTTCTCGTTGTTTAGCCTCTAAAGAAGCATACTGCTTTCGAAATACATAACAGAACTGATCAAAACTCTTCCACTTCCTTTCATTTGCTATAAACCAGGATTTGGCCTTTCCTGTCATTAAGGAAGGTAAAATTTTCAACCTGTAAAATTCTGAAACTTCCATTGTATCTAGATAGGTCTCTAAACTTTCGATGTATCGTTCGGCCGAGACTGAATTTATTGCTTGTTACGTACCCAATAGGACCAAGTAATGTAAATAGTTTGCCAAAGAGGAATAGAGATGGCAGCACCAGGTGTGCAAGGTTAAGAATTGGCATAATATATGTGAATAACTTTATAAATAAGAACAAAGCAAATTGGAAAGATGAAAAACAATAGAATATATTATAAGAAGACAAAGAATAAATATGAAATAAATAAATTAATATATACATTTTATAAATCAAATCAGTGATCATATGTAAGTTAATATGAAAATTAAGGAAGTCAAACCACGGATACAAGTTTGTGTCTTTGAACAGATATTGCATCTGTATGATTGATTTATCATTCCCATAGCTGAAATTTTGTTTACATCAGTGGCGTGCGCGTTCCAATCGACGCCCCACAGCACTTTTTGGTTGCGCGTTTTAACCGTAGCACCTACTTGGATGCGCGTGTCAATCGTTTGCACCAAGTATACACTCTGTTGTACGTAGTTAGTGGTGGCGCGTTCCAATCGCAGCCGCAAGGGAGGATATTAGTATTATTCCCAAAGCTTAAAGGAAAAGATTGGAAAAGGATAAAGGAATTCGTTAAATAGTCAACTAACTAACTAACTCTCTAGCCTTCTTAAACCCGAAGGTTCATGGCTGCAGCAACACAGGCCTTCCATCTGTCCCTATCTTGAGCAAGATCTATATACTCTTTTCCATCCCTACCGATTTCCTTTAGGTCCATCTCAACGTTGTCCCTCCATCTTCGCCTTGGCCTTCCTACAGGTCTCTTACCATCTGGTTTCCCAACAAGAATCCTGTAAACTCCTCTTTCCTCTCCCATTCGTGCCACATGGCCTGCCCATCTAAGTCTTCTTGATTTAATTACTCTAATAATATCTGGACATGAATACAAATTATGTAGTTCTAAATTATGTAACCTTCTCCACTCACCTGTCTCCTCATCCCTTTTAGGTCCAAAGATTTTCCTAAGGATTTTATTTTCAAATACTCTCAATTTATGTTCCTCTTTTAATGTAAGGGACCAAGTTGCACACCCATATAATACTACAGGCAAAATTACTGTTTTGTATATTTTAACTTTTAGTTTCTTAGATATTAAACGAGAAGACAAAAGTTTATGAAGAGAGAAGTAACATGCATTTCCTGAATTAAGCCTACTTTTTATTTCCTCTTTAATATAATTTTCATTTGTTAATATTACTCCTAAGTATTTGAATTTGGAAACTGGTTCAAACGAGTTGTTATCAATAATTAGATTTTGATTATTACCTAACACTTGGTTTCGGCCTGTAAGCATATATTTAGTTTTCTCTTTGTTAACTTCCAAACCTATCTCTTTAGCAGTTTTGAAAAATATTTTAGCATTATTCTTAATCGTATTTATATCATCCCCCAGTAAGTCTACATCATCTGCATATGCTAACAACTGAGTCACACCATTTAATTTTAGTCCTTCTTTAGTTTCTTTTACCTTCCTTACAGCATATTCTAAGGCAAAATTAAAGAGCAATGGAGATAATGCATCTCCTTGTTTTAACCCATCGTGAATTATAAATTTGTCAGACATATTATTACCCACACGAATTTTACTTTCTGTTTCACTGGTGCATATTTTTATCATACTAACAAGCTTCTTAGGTATTCCAAACTCTACTAATATATTATATAATTTATCTCTTTTGACCGAATCATATGCTTTTTTGAAATCAATGAATAGCTGATGGACATTTTGATTATATTCCCACTTTTTTTCAAGTGTCTGTCTGATGTGAAAAATTTGATCTGTAGTTGATCTGTTACGTTTAAATCCACATTGATAATCACCTATAATTTCATTAGCATATGGGGTTAGTCTTGTTAAAAGAATGTTAGACAATATTTTGTATGTTGTTGAGAGTAGAGAAATTACACGGTAATTATTGCAGTTCATTTTATCACCTTTTTTAAACACAGGAACAATTATGGATTCTTTCCACTGTTGAGGGATTTCTTCTTTATTCCATATTAAACAAATTAATTTATGAATTTGACATATTAATGAATTTCCACCATATTTAATTAACTCAGCTGGTATTAAATCAATGCCAGGTGCTTTGTTATTCTTAAGCCTTTTAATAGCATCTTTAACTTCAGTCAAGTTAGGTTCTGGAACTAAAGGTTCTGCTGTGTGGACTTCATTTACTTCTGATTTATCTCCTACATGGACATTTAAAAGGTCATTAAAGTAGTTCTTCCATCTATTTAGAATATCGCTTGGGTCAGCTAGAAAATCACCGTCTTTATCTTTTATCAAGTTTACTTTAGGTTCCCACCCCTTTCTAAATTCATTTACACCTTTATATAAATCTCTGATATTTTTATTTTTGCTGTTTGTTTCAATTTCGTTAATTTTGCTTTTCAAGTAATCTCTTTTTTTACTTCTAAACGTGCGGTTAACTTCTCGCTTTATTCTTTAGCTGCTGATTCTATTGCATTACGTATGTGCTCCCAATTCTTATTTACGTCTGTTTCATTTATATTTTCATCATCATTTAAATCCTGCAAAACCTCAAATCTATTTGACAGTTTAATTTGGTAATCTTTCTTAATTCTTTCATCAGCAAACTTTCCTGTATCAAATTTTATAACTTTTAGATTTTGTTGCTTATGATTTATCACTGAGAGTCTTTCTCTTAATTTAGCAATTACTAAATAATGGTCACTGGCACAGTCAGCACCTCTATGTGTACGAACGTCAATTATACTAGTATGCCTTCTCTTATCAATGAGAATATGATCTATCTGATTATGAGTTTTACCATCTGGAGAAGACCAGGTATATTTATGGATATCTTTATGTTTAAAAGTGGTACTTTTCACAATTAAATTCTTTGAGGTTGCAAAAGTAATCAATCTTATACCATTATCATTACTTAATTCATGAAGACTTTCTTTACCAATCGTAGGTTTAAATGTATCTTCTTTGCCAATCTGTGCATTACATAAAAAAATTGAAATCCAGAAGGAAGTTTACAAAGAAGACAAGAAGGAAGTCCAGATCTAGAACGTCCATTAAGAGGGAAGTCCAGATCCTCCATATTGAGAAGGAAGTCCAGATCCAGACCGTCCATTGAGAACGCAGTCCCGATCCAGACCGTCCATTAAGAAGGAAGTCCAGATCCAGATCTGTCCATTACGAAGGAAGTTCAGATAGAAGAATATATAAATAGAGAAAATAAATAATAAAAAACATATTCAGATGAAAATTGACTGTAAACGAGAAAATTATACAAGAAAGTAGCTTATCATGTAAATATTCTTACTCCATGTATCCTGTGTTTAAATAATATATTCGTTTAAACGTCTCCATTGAAAGGCATCCTGTCTGGTTTCGTTGTCATCAAAGAACCCTACCCTGTAGATAAGCTAACTGAGTTTTAAGATTAAGGTTTATGTACCTTTGCACCAAATGAAGGTAGCATAAATCAATGACGCCCAACATGGGGCTAGAGAATTAGGAACCAGACAGCGAAGAGAGAAAGAATAATTGAAAATGGAGGAAAAGGATAAAGATGGAAATGAGAATGAAGAAGATACAATGAAGGGAGACGGAGAAAAAAGGGAAACTTTCATTTGTTTCGGAGAGGAAGGAAACAAGGAAGAAATTATTTTCTGTGTCACATGTAAGGAAATGAAACATTGGACGTGCGAAGGAATAAGAAAGGAGAAATACATATCAATAAGTAAAAGGGAAGAAGATTATACATGTAAGGAATGCAAGAAGGAAGAGCTAAAAGAAAAGAAGAAGAAGACAGAAGAAATAAACTTGATGGAAATGTTCCAAAAGATGTCAATGCAGATAAATGAAAATAACAGAGAATTGAATTAGAAGATTTATGAGAGTAATAGAACAGTAGAAGAAAAGTTAGAAGAAAGTAATAGAAAGGTAGAAGAAAAGTTAGAAGAAAGTAATAGAAAGGTAGAAGAAAAGTTAGAAGAAAATAACAAGGAAGTGAAAGAAAGGCTCGATGAAAATAGTAGAAAATTAGAAGCAGTAAGAAAGGAAAGGAAGAAAATGTACGAGAAAATAACCGAGACATGTGAAGAAAATAGAAGATCGTTGGAAAAGAAGATAGAAGCAAGACATTGCTAATTGAAAACAAAAGCGTGGATATAAATAGGACGATCGAGGAAGAAGTTTCAAGACTTAAAGAGGAGAATATATACAGAACGAACAGTATGGAAAGAAAAATTGTTGAAAATAAATCGCAAATAGAAGCAGTATCTTCTAAAGTAGATGAAAATGAAAGCAAGATAGAGGAAGCAAAAGTTACAATGGAAGATAGAAGCTGGGAAACACGCAATAGAATGGAAAAGGAAGTTCTAAAACTGAGAGAAGTAAGTACGCGGGAACTGCAAGAAGTTCAAGAAAAAACTAGCAGTATGGAGAAGGACTTTGCGGAATATCAAAATAAAATTAATGCAGCAGATCAGAAAGGAAAGGAATTAGACAGAAAATTAAATGGAGCAGTGTCAAAGATAGAGAAGACAGAAAAGAAAGTAGAAGAAGTGGAAAGGAAGTTAGGAAAGCTATTCATCAAAGAAGGAAACATAAATCCTAGGTTTCGAGAAAGTGAAGAAACGAAGGTTAAGAAAGAGCTGAGAGAAGAGAGTTCAAGCGATGAATCGACGACGGAGGAAGAAGAGAAGCATAAGAGATATAGAATAGCGGGAGGTCACAAGAAAAGGAAATGGAAGAATAGCGAAGATGGAAGTAATAATGAAAGGCTCTTAGACATATTGGAAAATGAATTCCCGAGAAACGAGAACTATAGGACCAGGATACCTAGGCCACAATAATTGCAACATCTTCCAAAATTCATTGGGAATATATCTGATAAATGTCCCAGAAAGTTTTTAAGGGAACTAACAACAAATGTCAGACTTATGAGGATCCCCGAAGGAATGATTTTGAACCTCATAGAGACATGTTTTGAACAGTCGGCAGCAGGATGGTATCAACTAACTGAGCACAAATTTAGAAATTTTCAGGAGTTCAGCCGAAAATTCCTGAACTACTACTGCAGTGAAGACATAAAGGAAAGGCAGCTAGAAGCATTAAAAAGAAGATATGTAGATTGGTCAAAAGTCGAGAACCTGAAAGAACATATATGGGAGACTCTTAGAAGCTTCAAAAATCTAAAGGAAGGATGCAGTGAAGAGGAGCTGGTTAAACAAGTTGTCCAAACATTGCCATTAAGAATACAGACAGCTATAGCAGCGGTTAAGATAAAAGCAGTTGATGATTTCATTGAATATCTAAGAACCGAAGATGTGCTAAGAAAAACTCAGAATTCCTGGAACGATAAGGAAGGAAGATTCTATGGAAAGAGGCAACATTCAGAAGAAGAAGGGCGCTCAAAACCAAAGTTCCGGAGACAAGAATTTGATGTAAGAAGAATAGAAGTTAGAAACCAGAGACCAAGTGCAGAAAGAAGAGACGTAGGTAGAAACAATGGAAGATATGAAAGAAACATAGACTCTGTGGAAGAAAGAGGGAGAAAAGATAATAGATATCGAGGAAATTGGAGAAACGTGAGAGGCCGAAATAATTTCCGAAGATACGGAAGAGGTGGAAAACAGCGATGGAGGAACATATATGAACAGAACGAAAGAGAATACCGAGTAAGTGTGCCCAATGAAGAAATGGAAAGAAGAAATGCACTTCCGGATGTAGAAAGAGACGAAGCCATAGAATTAGCCATAAATTATTGTAATGACGCAAGAAGATTCCAAGAGGGAATTACAGCAGATGAAGATTCAAGGAATACAGAAGAGAATAGAGGGTCAAACATGTAAGGCTCTTGCAGCATATCCCAGGTGTGAGAGCAAAAACAGAGAGAAATGTAAGGCAGGGGGAAATTGTAAATAGAAATGTACATAGTGAAAGAGAATGTCTTGAGTTATATTTAATAGAAGAGCCGAATGTCAATGACCTGAAGCCAGGGAGAATATTTTATGTAAAGGCAAAAATTATTGAATTAGAAGTAAAATGCCTAATAGATTGTGGTAGTGTGGTAGAAGTAATGAGTTATGATTGTTGGAAACGGATAAAAGGAAAATATCTACAAGCTCGTCTAGATGCATCAGAAAGGGATAAAATAAGATTGGTCATGGCAGAAGGGAAAGAAGAATATAAAATACAGGGAACCGTCGGCGTAATGATGAACCTTCAAGGGTTAAATTTTCCTGTCAGATTCCTCGTAGTAAAAGGTCTAAGAAGTGATATGATATTAGGAATACCATTTTTGGAAAAATATGATGGTCATATTTATATCAAAGATAGAAGATTGAATCTAGAGTCATTGGAAGAAGAAAGACTAGATGTTCCTATGGAAACTGTAAACAACAAAATGGAGAGAAAAGAATGCATTGGCAACCTCAATTTAATGTACAGACAGATGGAGGCAGTACCAAATAATATATATGAAGAAATTGAAAGTGAAATGAATATAGAAAATGATGATTACACTGCATCTATTGAAGAGATAAAGAATAAGGTTGATGAGTGCAAAGATATATCCAAAGAAGAGAGGAAGGAATTACAAGAAGTTTTGTTAGAGCATAAGAATTTGTTTAGCCAAAAGCCAGGACTCACCAGAGGGTTTTCCTACGAAATAGAAGTAGATACAGAAAGACCTATAGTATCTAAACAGTATCCGATACCTTTTGAGAAAAGAAAAGCTGTAGAAGAAGAACTTCAGAAATGGTTAAGATGGGAAATTATAGAAGATTCAAATAGCATACACGTAAGCTCGATGCATGTAGTTGACAAACCCAATGGAGGAGTTAGACCAGTCTTAGATCTGAGAGAACTAAACAAACACGTATTACTTCCAAGAAACCAGGTGGATAGAATAGATGCAGGATTTGCAGGAAGCAGATACTTTACTTCTTTTGATTTGACCCTGGGATACTTTCAAATTGAGATCGAGAAGAAGTCAAGAAAGTATACAGCATTCAGATATGGCTCAAAATTGTTTCAATTCAGAAGATTGCCATATGGTTTAAATTCATCTGTTTCGGAATTTATGACTGCGTTGAACAAGATATTTGGATAGAAACACAGTAAAGACTGGGATTCACATATAAGAAGAATAGATTGGGTATTGAGCAAATTAGGAAAAGCAGGATTAACCGTCAAACTGGAGAAATGCTCTTTTGTCAGAAAAGAAGTTAAGTTTTTAGGCAATGTTATATCCGGTGGAGAAATTAAGCTATGTACAGATAAAGATGAAGCGATAAGACTTTTCCCTAAGCCAATTACAAAGAAACAATTAGAGAGATTTCTTGGAATGTGTAATTGGAGAAGCAAGTTCATTAGAGATTTTGCACAAAAGGCAAGACCATTGTATGAGCTATTAAAGAAAACTAACAAGTGGAATTGGGGAGTAGAAGAAGAAGATAAAGCTTTCGGTGTACTGAAAATCGATCTCATATCATCGCATGCCATACGCCAAACTAATTTCGAGAAAACATTTTGCTTGGGAACCGATGCATCTAATATAGGACTAGGGGCGTATCTATTCCAGAAGGACGGGAATGGAGAAGACCAAGTCATCCAGTATGTCAGCCGTTCTCTTAACACTTTTGAGAAATTCTATACTATAAGTGAACTCGAATGCCTAGCCATCCTATTCGGAATACAAAAGTTCTGACCTTACCTCAAAGGAAGGAGATTTAACGTATTCGGAGATCACAAAAGCTTGGTCTGGCTAAATTCGGGAAAGCAGTGGAATCCTAGACTTACCAGATGGGCCCTGTTAATACAAGAATATAGCTTTGAAGTGATTGATATAAAGGGCAGGGATAATCAAATTGCCGATGCATTAAGCAGAGCTCCAATAAGACCCCAACAAGAACCAGAAGATATAATCAAATTGTCCATAAATGCGATTGTGGAGGAAGAAATGAAGAATATAGTAAAAGAAGAATGGATAAAAGATATGAACGAAGATGAAGAACTTAGTACTATATTTAAAATATTGGAAGGAGAAACCATTGTTGGAGAAAGGAAGATGAGAAAAGCCAGAATCAAAGGGAATTACAGAATTATAGAAGGCATGATTTTTAAAGTGATCATTGAAAATCCACACCAAGTAAGGTTATGTGTACCCAAAACAATGATCTATAAGATCTTAACAACAGTACATGAAGAGTCAGGACATTTTGGGACAGACAAAACTTTGAGGATGGCACGTCGTTTTTATTTTTGGAAGACTCTGAAAAAGGATGTTGTGGACCATGTTAGAAACTGCGTTGTATGCATACAGACTAAGCCATCTAAATGGAAATTAAAAAAGGAAGAACTACACGTTATAGCTCGAAGGCCATTGGATTTAATATCCATAGACTTAATTGGACCAATGCCGAGATCAAAAGGATTCCAATACATCCTTACATGCGTGGACATAAGTAGTAAATTTGTAATGTGTTACAACATAAGAAAAGCAACATCAAAAGAGATAGTTAAATGTTTCGAAGACGGTTTCACAAAACAATATGGAATTCCTAGAAAGGTGTTAACAGATAATGGTACATAGTTTGTATCGGAGTATTTCATGGACTATATGCAATTCAAAGGAGTCAAAGTAATAAATGTAACGCGATACCACCCCAGCTCGAATTCCATAGAACGATACAATGAAGAAAAAGTCAGACTGTTAAGAACATACTGCCACGATAACCATACACGATGGTCAACTGTTGTTAATAAAATAACTAAATTGTTAAATGACGCATTGTCAGAAGAAACAGGAAGAAGCCCTGCTGAATTATTTCTGGGATACACGGAGGAACCATATGTGTTTGAAGAATTGGAGTGGCCAGATATGCTGGAGCTAAAGAGCGAAATGAAGAAAGTGATATCAGAGCTGTATAAAAAGAGAAATAGAAGAAAGACAAAGGATGAGAAGAAGGTTAAGAAAATATATATCAAGAAAGGAGATTTGGTGTTTTGTAAAACACATCCGGTGAGCAAGGCTTCAGAGAAAGCTATCAAAAAGCTATTTTTCATATATGAAGGCCCATATGAGGTGATAAGTACTTTTAGAAATACAGTTCTTCTAAAGCACATAAAAACAGACGTAGAAATGAGAGAGAATTTAGACAACATTAGCAGATATAATTGTACAGAAGAGAAGAAAGAAAGCGTCAAGAAGAAATAATAGACTTGTACATATATAATTTGAAAAAAAAAGTATCTGCATATATATATATATATATATTGCGATAATTTTTTTATGGCCTACGAGGGGAATATTGTGTTACGTACCCAATAGGACCAAGTAATGTAAATAGTTTGCCAAAGAGGAATAGAGATGGCAGCACCAGGTGTGCAAGGTTAAGAATTGGCATAATATATGTGAATAACTTTATAAATAAGAACAAAGCAAATTGGAAAGATGAAAAACAATAGAATATATTATAAGAAGACAAAGAATAAATATGAAATAAATAAATTAATATATACATTTTATAAATCAAATCAGTGATCATATGTAAGTTAATATGAAAATTAAGGAAGTCAAACCACGGATACAAGTTTGTGTCTTTGAACAGATATTGCATCTGTATGATTTATTTATCATTCCCATAGCTGAAATTTTGTTTACATCAGTGGCGTGCGCGTTCCAATCGACGCCCCACAGCACTTTTTGGTTGCGCGTTTTAACCGTAGCACCTACTTGGATGCGCGTGTCAATCGTTTGCACCAAGTATACACTCTGTTGTACGTAGTTAGTGGTGGCGCGTTCCAATCGCAGCCGCAAGGGAGGATATTAGTATTAATCCCAAAGCTTAAAGGAAAAGACTGGAAAAGGATAAAGGAATTCGTTAAATAGTCGAAACATAAATAAATTGAAATCCAGAGGGAAGAAGACAAGAAGGAAGTCCAGATCCAGAACGTCCATTAAGAGGGAAGTCCAGATCTTCCATATTGAGAAGGAAGTCCAGATCCAGACCGTCCATTGAGAACGCAGTCCCGATCCAGACCGTCCATTAAGAAGGAAGTCCAGATCCAGATCTGTCCATTACGAAGAAAGTCCAGATGGAAGAATATTTAAATAGAGAAAATAAATAATAAAAACATATTCAGATGAAAATTGACTCTAAACGAGAAAATTATACAAGAAAGTAGCTTATCATGTAAATACTCTTACTCCATGTATCCTGTGTTTAAATAATATATTCGTTTAAACGTCTCCATTGGAATTCATCCTGTCTGGTTTCGTTGTCTACAAAGAACCCTACCCTGTAGATAAGCTAACTGAGTTTTAAGATTAAGGTTTATGTACCTTTGCACCAAATGAAGGTAGCATTCTCCAGAAAACTTCTCTAAGGCTTTTATATCTGCCAGTCTAAAATTCTGACACTTGCATTTCCTAACTCTGTTGTTAGTCTCTACTTCTGAAAGGTGATCGAAGAATTCTTGTGACTTCCTCACTTTCTTCGAACGTCGGCTTCTATTCAACTCCGAACATTCGTCGGACGTAGCACTAGAGGATGAGAGGTTATATCTTTCAGTATACTTCGTCTTAGATACACTAGCGATAGGAGTGGCCAAATTAGCAGAGTGAATCCTCTGACTTTGGTCTACTGAATTAGCACTCAAAGGTAGACGTTCTAATTTCATGGCTAAAGAATCTATTTCACTAGAAGTTTTGTGAAATTGCCATTGTACTTCCTTTCTTTCGTCTTCCATTTCCTTTCTTCTTTGCTGTTTTTCTTCCATCAAGCTCTTTCAAATAAGCTTGCTAATTCAGTTTCTTTTGTTTTCCTCTGACTTTTTTCTTTATCTATTTCTTCCAATTATGCTTTCTGGTTTGCTTCAGTTCCTGACTCGTTACTTGTTTAAATTCTTCCATTTCAGCCCTCATTCCATTTTGGCATTCTTCTACAGTTTCTTGTAACTCATTCTTATTGATTTTACACTCTAATCTTACTTCCTCTATTAATTCTTTCATCTTTTTACTATCTTCTTGTCTTTCTTTTTGTCTCTTCTCTTCATCTTCTTGTCTTTCTTTCTGTCTTTTCTCTTCATCTTCTTTATTTCTTTCTGTCTCTTTTCTTCATCTTCTTGTCTCCACGTTTTGAATAAATCTATCATTTGGTTCGCAGATTCAGATTTGTTTTTTGCCAACCTTGGCATTTAAAACTAGTTCTATCAATATCTTCATTCGTGGCATCCATATTCAAAGATATTTGAAAAATACAAAGTTTGGCAATTAATAATTTACAAAGAAAGTTTACATATTCATTTGAGTTAACAATTATTTCTTTAACGTTGATAAAATATTACATTTTGGAAATATACAAATTTAAATGTTCCGCCATTATTTAATTACAATTAGGTTAGTTCATCAAACATTGATAATCTTTGATTGGCAAATCTATATTTACATCATAATAAATGCCAGTTGTCTTAAGCGAGCTGACTTCATTACATTGTTGCAGAAAGGTTAATACATTAGTTCAACAACGCCTTGATTGGCGCGTTCATATTTGAGTCACAACATGTAGTATCATAGACATTAACAAGAACTCGAGGTAACATTATATAGATTTCAAAGTTACAAAATAAGTAAGGTCGTAACAACTGGTAAGTTTTCTATTTCTTGAAGCTGAGGCGCTCTAGCCGGCATAGCGTCTGGCAGCTACGAGGACACGGGTTTGATTCCGAGAATGGCTGAACTAAGTTCAGAATTTTGTCCGGCCTTATGACTGCATAAATGTATATGTACCTGACAGGTAAAGTAAAACAACGACACGATAGTATCCAGTATTATACAGGGTGTTTCTAAAGGTCGTTTACAACGCTTGGAAGGTGATTCCTCAGACGAAAACAAGCAAAAATTATGAGTTCCATTTTTATCAATGAGGCTTCGTTTCCGAGATAGGAGAATCGCAAAAGGTGACAAACTGAACGTCACACCTAACTGGGACGAATGCTATCACATATAGAGAGGCGGTTCCAAGGGAATCATCAAGGAATCGTATGTGCTCAGTCCGGAAGTCACTGTGAAATTATTGTTCACTGCATGCATGCGCAATGGAGTCCTCAAAGGAATTGGGGATTTCCAGCAGGAACAATGCATGGGAAGGATATGTAACGCAGCAAGAAGGACCGTGACAATGAGAAATGCGTCAAAGACAACACACCCCGACCTCTAACATTAAAACATGAGCAAGGAACACAAAATCCGAAAAGGTGTGCACGGTTGCATATCCCAGTTACACGCGAGGAATGAACGTATGATGTCATGTGGCATACGAGAGACACATTACTCCACCAGGAGGAGGGAAAGGATAACACAATGTCAGATGATTGCGACAACGTGTATTCCTACACGCGACAACTACTTAATTTACCCCCCACACGCACACATCAAACAACAAATGCTACAATGTCTTACGCACAGACAGTGCGTGTCACCGTACACCAACTGAAGATGTCACTTTCACCACACAAAGGGGGTGGGGAGCAATACCAAGAGTGTTCGCACGCGATCACTGTGACGTAAAAGAGACCAGTTTGGGAAGCACTGCGCAGACAAGTCTGGCTCTCGTAGTCTGCGTTTGACCTTCATGACTGCTGTACCCGCGAGAGGAGCTCGAAGGGTTGGTTCTCTCCGGCAGTCGTCCCAGTCGTGTTGCAGGTGCTGGGATATGACCAGCAGTTCGCTCTAGGTTGTCATACGCATTGAAAAGTACTAGTATGTTGTATTGAAGGAAGTTGACGTGGTGGAGTGGGCAAGTCAAATATCGCCACAATTGGTCTGTGGTGTTCGTACAGTGATACGGCCAATTTGTGCAGTGTGCCAGTGTTAAACAAAAACGATACTTTGCAGTTCCAGCTCTCAATTACACAGATGGCTGCGTATACGACCCAGTAGCTGGCAGACATGCATCCCATGTATGGGGAGGCACGTGGTAATAGCCGTGAATCAAGGCGTCTTTATGGACAACGCTTTCCACATAGAAGTTTACCGTCTCAAGCCTTCTTTCAGGTAGTGGACAGTCGACTGCGTGAAACAGGGTCAGTGTTACCACCGCGGCAAGACGTTTGAAGACCCCGAAGTGTACGCACACATCAATTTGCAGAAGATGCGTCAACAGCGGTCGCAGCACATCCTGGCACCAGTACTCGCGTGCTCGCTCGGTCACGAACACTTTGACAACCTAGTTGGAGACCGTACATTTAGCACTGCGGCACGAAATGTAGTACCAAGTCGATGGGGCACCAGCTCATTTCGATCGTAATGTACGACATTTCCTGCATGACGTGTTTTGCAATAGGTTCATTGGTAGGGATGAGCCTGTGCTTTGGCCACCGTGGTCGCCAGATCTGAACCCTATCGATTTTTTCTTCTTGGGAGAAATAAAAACCCTCGTATACGACACACCTGTCACATCAGCTGAGGACCTCGTTGCTCGCATCAACGTCGTCGCCGCGACGGTAGCAGATATACCTGGCTTGTTTGCTCGTACTCGACAATCCTTGATTCATCGCTGTCATGTCTTCGTAGAAGTAAACGGCAAACATTTTGAAAACCGTCTGTGATTATCGCCCTCGGCAAATCCCAGCGAGATCACTCTTAGTATTGTTCCCCACCCCCTTTGTGTGGTGAAAGTGACATCTTCAGTTGGTGTACAGTGACACGCACTGTCTGTGCGTAAGACATTGTAACATTTGTTGCTTTTTGGGTGTGTATGGGGGATATTACGTATATTACGCGTGTGAAAATACACGTTCTCGCAATCATCTGATATTGAGTTTTTCGTTCCCTCCTCCTGGTGGAGTAATGTGTCTCTCGTATGCCACATGATATGATACGTTCATTCCTCGCGTGTAACTGGGGTATGCAACCGTGCTCAACCTTTCGGATTTTGTGTTCCGTGCTCATGTTTTGATGTTAGAGGTCGGGATGTGTTGTCTTTAACGCATTTCTTATTGTCACGGTCCTTCTTGCTGCGTTACATATCCTTCCCATGCATTGTTCCTGCTGGAAATCCCCAATTCCTTTAAGGACTCCATTGCGCATGCATGCAGTGAACAAAATTTTCATAGTGACATCCGAACTGAGCACTAAAACGCCGCTATTTTAGAGAGAGACATTTCTTAAGGGCAATAGTTCAGGGAACATTAGAGACACTCACAATTTGGAATAATATAGCTCATTTAACATGCAGCTAATCAATATTATGTTGTTTGTATCCTAATCCTAAGCTATGTTCTAACCAAATCATATCTGTTAAGTTTTGTATTACACAAGGACCATCTAAGTCTCCAACAACACTGAACTCAGTTGTAACCTTACCTTGAACTCGCATCCTGTAACAATTCGGGCACCGTTCCGACACTCACAACATACTTAATTCTCCAATCTTCAGTATGTGTAATTTGTTGTTCACCTTCCCTAATTACTCAGCCTGTCAATCAGAAGTGTGTTCTTTCCTGTTTTTGTGGCTATCTTCGCAAACTGTCCTATTTCTATAAAAAAGGCCTTGCCAGGCACATCCGTACTAGATGCGTAACCTTCTAGGTACATTTGCACTGGATGTGTGTCACATTTATTGACATATGATGATATCACTTGATTGACAACAGATGATTGGCACTAGATGACTGCCACCTAATCATATGATGATATCATATGATTGACACTACACGACTGACAGCTGGTGATTGATATTACTGTCATATCATGGACAAGACCTTGCCTTGTGAGTGGTGTGTGCTAAGCCACCGTCGTCTCCGAGTTTCAACCTTCACGCGTGGAGGAAGGCGTCTAACCTTAACTGCCCAGTGCTGAGCAACTGGCAAGATTAACTTCCTTTGACTGCCTGTTACTTCTTTCCGAACCAACTAATAAAATTGTAATATTCATTACAACGTTACATTAAACGCACGTTACAGCACATACGATTCCTTGATGATTCCCTTGGAACCGCCTCTCTATCTGTTAGGTGTGACGTTCAGCTTGTCACCTTTTGCGATGCTCCTATCTCGGAAACGAAGCCTCAGTGGTAAAAATGGAACTCACAATTTTTGCTTGTTTTCGTCTGAGGAATCACCTTCCAAGCGTTGTAAACGACCTTTAGAAACACCCTCTATACGCTATTGTAAATGAGCATTCCAAAAATAGTCAAGTGTTTGTACATAAAAATCTACAGATTTGTAAATACGTACTTGTGTCGTTTTTGAAATTACTAAATTATTTCATGTCTTGATTTCCTATCTTTTCAGTACGTTTGGTGAACTTTATAGCCAGAACAAGAGCTATTACGAAACATTTGTGTCAGATGTTGCCCATCTCACTGCATCTACACTGGAGAAATTTACTAAATACAAAGACGACACTCTCATCAGCACTCTAAATATAACTGAAATTCAGGAAAAGGTATTGCTACACACCTGTAGAATAATTTTGTGACCTTGATTAATTTGTATTTTTTTTAAGCAATTAGCAGCATATTCTCACGCATAGATAATAATTACCCAAAGGATTTTGTAACATATTTTATTACCATTTCCTCTCAGTGCTTCAGACACTCTTATTAGTATCTTTCCATTTAACCTTCCATTCTCTTTGGACTTTAAATCAACAGCGATATTTTGTTAGTTCCGTTCTCAAGTAGTACCATAGAAATATATGTTTCAGCTTTGTGTATCAATATGTCTATCTTCAAATGTTTATCAATTATGTAATATGTACACTTCTGTTAACAGAAAGTAGCACAATCGTTTGAGTTGAAGTCCAACTTCGATTCTGGCAGTACAGCCAAATAAATGTTCTGAAACCAGCAGTGTTGCTTTCTATCAGACACGTTAACCGCATGCAGGGAATTTTGTGTCTCTCAAACTTAAAGAAAAGAGCTAACGGAAAGATCGCAGCACAAATATTAATTAACTGGACTGTCCACGTCTCCATTGAAAGTAATGTAAATGCGAAAAATTCGTCAAAAATATATTTAAATGAAAACGCATTGAAGAAGTGGTTATCACAATGCGTTATAATGCAAGGATCCCGGGTTCGAATTTGGCCTTAACATGGGTGTTCTTTTTGAGTCTCTGTTCATCGTTGCGAGTAGCAGAAGAAGGAAGAAAACCATCACTAAATAACGAAAAAACAAAAACAATTGGAATATGCGAGGCGGAAATAGTACTGTTGTACTGCCTGAAAATGATGCAAAAAAAGACAAGTTTTCTTTCAGAAAAATGTTATCCTAGCCGGGAGAACTCTTGAAGAATGATTGAACTCCTTCTCCATCCACTTTGGCAACCAAAATCGCAAAGTTGGCACTGAATATGTGATGAAAAAATTAATATAAATCCGAAGCAAGAAGAGTTTATGTCACAGTCAGGGAGGCATTTTTTAAACATACCCGTTGGTTTCGTAATGGAGCAAAAATAGAACTGTTACTCGTAAAATCACTACCGGATGAATGAATTTCTCCGTAGATTCCAGAATAATGACTCTTCTCTTTTTAATAAATAATTTCAAAATGATATAATATATGTGCCGTTGGTTAATACGATTCCTCGTCACATAGCTGAATCCGCTATGTTGATGAACGCTAGAACACGATTATAATTTATGTTTGGAAACACTCACCTTCCACAAAGCACGACTTCGCAACGTTTTCCTTCATTTTCATGCACACGTTTGACTTGTATTCTGTCAGCAATGTGCACAGCACACAAACAAAATCTCATGAAGCGTATTGCTTTAAATGAATGTAATCAGCGAGAAGCAACATCAAAAGTTTCGAGCTGGACAGAAAAGATGTAATCTAACGGAGAAATTACCTGAATAGCTTGCATTCATCACCGTGGATTGTGGCCATATCAGTCCGCGCTTGGGCACGGGAGAAGCAGGTCAAAGCTAAGCAGTCGTGCGGGCTTAGATAACGCGTGACGCGTAAAACGGAGTGCGAGAGTTGCGCCAAGTGGAAAATAGCACTCTGATAGGTAATAGTATTTGACAATAGTTAATAAGAAGAAAAAGGATAGCAATGGAACGTGAAAATACCATTTTGATAAATTTCAAATATGGAGCAGGAAAACCCAGTGCAATGGATTTGCATGAGTTCATTTACAGTCAGTTTAAACTTAGTATTGATGAAATTTTAGCAATACAAATACCGACAACTGCGCGAGGTGTTTATTTGAAATTAGTGCGACAACGTACTATGTTAAAATTGTTAGAACAGTACCCAGGTGAATTAGAATTTAAGTATGATAATGGGAACGTAGTGAAAGTAAATATTAGCGACGCAAGTCGAATAGTGAAATACGTACGTGTATTTAATTTACCTATGGAAGTTGAATTAAGACAAGTGCACGGGAAATTCAGTGAATATGGAACAGTGGATGAAGTGACAGAAGAAATGTGGAGTGAAAAGTTTCGTTACCCTGTGCCCAGTGGCGTACGTATGGTAAAAATGTCATTAAAGAAGCCAATACCATCATTTGTAAATATTGGCAAATATAAGGCACACGTGATATATATACGGGACAAACTCCAACGTGTGAGTTCTGTGGTTCGGATGAACATTTAAGATACAGTTGTAACCAGCGGCAAATGACTACCCTACGGGTCCCACCGAAAGTCAAGGCAACCTACAGTAAAGCAGCTTTGCCCAATGAGACCGACTTAGTAAGCTCAGAGGGATTAGCTAGTGCATCAAATCAGAAGAAAAATGAGGTTACCTCACAAATTAAATCAACCAGTAATAATGAGATGGGAAAGCAAATAGGACGAACACAAGAGGAGGGAGCAAATAAAAAAAACGACAGAACCTCAAGATAAAAACACTCGAAGGAAGAAAAAGAATCAAGCGAATTATTGAAGATTGAGAAGAAAAAGGAAGAATTAATGGACACATCCCTCCCTCCACTACCTTATCACCAGAGTAAACTGCATCCGCCACTAAATCACTGAGTGACAAACAAGAATCAGAAGAAGACAGTGATCTCATTTCCACTTGTGGGAGTGAGAATAGTAATCAAATGAAGGTAAGTGAAACTAAGCTTAAACGAAAAACAAAAACAAAAAACTCTATAGCAAAACGGCGTTCTACCATATGATTAGGAAATAACTTTTCAAATAGTGCTCCAATTATTGGATTAAATTCTCCAGTAGTGAAGATGAGGAATGGTAATCGAAGTAAAGAAAGCGAAAAGGCAGCTCAAGAAAACAGTATTTAGAGTAATTTATTTATATGGAAAATATGCATTATACAAAAGTGTGGATTATTTTAATACTATTAATAGTATTATATAGAAATATGGAAACATGAGTAATACGAGTTGCAAATATAAATATAAATAAAATACAAAATGAAACAAAGATAAAATCACTACGTAGTTTCTTGCATCAAAAAAGTATAGATGTTGCGATGTTGCAAGAAGTAGGCCAAAATTCGCTAGAATGTAATCAAAATTACATAGAATATAATAATTATAATTCAAGTGGTACAGGACCTGCAATTTTAGTTCGTAAAGGACTATCATTTATCCAAGTACAAAAATAATCCAGTGGAAGGTTAATCATGGGGAAATTGGGAACCTTGACATTAATTAGCTTTTATGCGCCGTCGGGATCAAGATACCGGAAAGAAAGAAGTATTTTTTATACATATACAGTACCACAATACATTGCAGGTAGTGCAGGTTCAATGTATTTAGCAGGGGATTTTAATTGCGTATTATGTAATGTGGAGTCAAAATGGTGCCGAATGCAGGCAGTGCAAAATTTGTAGCTCTGCTAGTAGTATAATTGGGGCGTTTCAAAGTCATACTTAGTAGGTATTGTTTTTTTTTTATCAATTGAATATTATTTTTTGACATATTTTGACAATTTTTTGTCGATGTTTTAGCGTTTGACGATTTTTCAGTGCAATTTTCACTGCATCTTATTTTTTTCCTATTCGTACTTGGTAGGTATGTATTTGTAGTTTTTTTTATCAATTGAAAATCAGTTTTTGACATATTTTGACAAATTTTTGTCGATGTTTTAGCGTTTAGCGATGTTTTTGTAAAATTTCCTATTTTTTTTTTCCCACTCGTACTTGGTACGAATGCCACGATCTTACGTGATATAACTTAACCTATTTATTTTTTTTTCGTGCTAAACTACACGAGAGCCTCTACGTGCTTTGACCTACTTTAGAGTAGAACCATAAAGACAGAGCTGTAACCGAAAGTGAGGCTCGAAGTGAGGCTCGGTGACGCTCGACTTAATAGTTTGCTCTTGTAAGACATAAGTCTTATTTTCTTGCAGTGTTGCCAACATTTTACTCGAAATAAAATCACCAAGGTTTTTTTCTTGGTCTAACCTATGTTATTGAACTGCGTCGTCACGTCCAAACCTGCATGACTTCCGAACACTATTGGTTTTATTCATATTTTTTTTTACGTATAGGTGTATATGATGAATCCCCAAACAGATTTTTCCTAAGTCTTACTGTTTCCAAGATAACCTCACTTCCGGTTGCTATTTTCGATTTCCGAGTATAGGTTCTATTCATATTTTTTCTTACGTATAGGTGTACATGATGAATCTGCAAACAGATTTTTCCTAAGTTTTACCGTTTCAAAGATAACCCCACTTCCGGTCGCCATTTTGGATTTCCGAGCATAGGTTCTATTCATATTTTACTTACATATAGGCGTACATGACGAATCCGCAAACAGATTTTTCCTAAGTCTCACCGTTTCTAAGATAACTAGTAGTGCAAGTGGGCGGTTTCACCAACAGAAAGTGGAGCTCGGTGGAGCTCGGTGGAGCTCGCCAAACCTCAAAAACTCATTTTCTCTCCACGTTCCGCGCCTCATTTATTGCGCTGACGATGTTTCATAGTGTAGAAAACAGCACCAAAACATCAAAAACTCACTTTGATTATTTGGAGCTCACCAAAACCTCAAAAACTTATTTTTATTAATTGAGGTTCACCAAACCTCAAAAACTCTTATTTTCTCTCTATGTTCAGCGCCTCATTTATTGCGCTGACACAACGTGATGAGTAAATAATGCAGTCTCTTATTCTTGAAGGATGAATGCACCTTATCGTAATTTTCCAAGCCCCGGTCAAATGTTTGTATATCGTGACCTTTGTAAACCTCTCTCTCGGGAACGATGTGCCACACACACGCGCGTGCACGCCTATATTGTGACGCAAACAAACAAACAAATAATTTTTTTTTTGTCTTGTGGAATCCACACGTTGCCTTGGGGACACTATCGTTTAGAAAATAGTAAAAATTGTAGGCAATGCAATTGAAAAAAAAATAAACTTAAATAACTATAACTAAATTAAAAAAAAATTTTGACTGTCTCAAATTATCACATACACAATAAAGAACTAGCAAGGACAATGAATCTCTTTGGTTTCCGAAAGCAAACAATGGAGACTGTACACCGCAAGGCAGATCATGAATTTCTACCTTCCATGTTATCTAAACTCAACGGCCTGTTGATCAATCAATTTTCAAAACGTTGCTTTTCTTGCTGGAACAGGGACGATTTCGGATTCGCGACGATCGACGTGACGAGGAAACCCAACGACGGAAAATACAGAAACAAAATCAACGACTTTCAAAACGTTGCAACGTTGTGAGAAACGTTTCTCACAACGTTGCAACGTTTTGAAAGTCGTTGATTTTGTTTCTGTATTTTCCGTCGTTGGGTTTCCTCGTCACGTCGATCGTCGCGAATCCGAAATCGTCCCTGTTCCAGCAAGAAGAGCAACGTTTTGAAAATTGATTGATCAACAGGCCGTTGAGTTTAGATAACATGGAAGGTAGAAATTCATGATCTGCCTTGCGGTGTACAGTCTCCATTGTTTGCTTTCGGAAACCAAAGAGATTCATTGTCCTTGCTAGTTCTTTATTGTGTATGTGATAATTTGAGACAGTCAAATTTTTTTTTTATTTTAGTTATAGTTATTTAAGTTTATTTTTTTTTCAATTGCATTGCCTACAATTTTTACTATTTTCTAAACGATAGTGTCCCCAAGGCAACATGTGGATTCCACAAGACAAAAAAAAAATTATTTGTTTGTTTGTTTGCGTCACAATATAGGCGTGCACGCGCGTGTGTGTGGCACATCGTTCCCGAGAGAGAGGTTTACAAAGGTCACGATATACAAACATTTGACCGGGGCTTGGAAAATTACGATAAGGTGCATTCATCCTTCAAGAATAAGAGACTGCATTATTTACTCATCACGTTGTGTCAGCGCAATAAATGAGGCGCTGAACATAGAGAGAAAATAAGAGTTTTTGAGGTTTGGTGAACCTCAATTAATAAAAATAAGTTTTTGAGGTTTTGGTGAGCTCCAAATAATCAAAGTGAGTTTTTGATGTTTTGGTGCTGTTTTCTACACTATGAAACATCGTCAGCGCAATAAATGAGGCGCGGAACGTGGAGAGAAAATGAGTTTTTGAGGTTTGGCGAGCTCCACCGAGCTCCACCGAGCTCCACTTTCTGTTGGTGAAACCGCCCACTTGCACTACTAGTTATCTTAGAAACGGTGAGACTTAGGACAAATCTGTTTGCGGATTCGTCATGTACGCCTATATGTAAGTACAATATGAATAGAACCTATGCTCGGAAATCCAAAATGGCGACCGGAAGTGGGGTTATCTTTGAAACGGTAAGACTTAGAAAAAATCTGTTTGCAGATTCGTCACGTACGCCTATATGTAAGTAAAATATGAATAGAACCTATGTTCGGAAATTCAAAATAGCAACCGGAAGTAGGGTTATCTTGGAAACGGTAAAACTTAGGAAAAATCTGTTTGCAGATTCATCATGTACACCTATACGTAAGAAAAAATATGAATAGAACCTATACTCGGAAATCGAAAATAGCAACCGGAAGTGAGGTTATCTTGGAAACAGTAAGACTTAGGAAAAATCTGTTTGGGGATTCATCATATACACCTATACGTAAAAAAAATATGAATAAAACCAATAGTGTTCGGAAGTCATGCAGGTTTGGACGTGACGACGCAGTTCAATAACATAGGTTAGACCAAGAAAAAAACCTTGGTGATTTTATTTCGAGTAAAATGTTGGCAACACTGCAAGAAAATAAGACTTATGTCTTACAAGAGCAAACTATTAAGTCGAGCGTCACCGAGCCTCACTTCGAGCCTCACTTTCGGTTACAGCTCTGTCTTTATGGTTCTACTCTAAAGTAGGTCAAAGCACGTAGAGGCTCTCGTGTAGTTTAGCACGAAAAAAAAATAAATAGGTTAAGTTATATCACGTAAGATCGTGGCATTCGTACCAAGTACGAGTGGGAAAAAAAAAAAATAGGAAATTTTACAAAAACATCGCTAAACGCTAAAACATCGACAAAAATTTGTCAAAATATGTCAAAAACTGATTTTCAATTGATAAAAAAAAACTACAAATACATACCTACCAAGTACGAGTAGGAAAAAAATAAGATGCAGTGAAAATTGCACTGAAAAATCGTCAAACGCTAAAACATCGACAAAAAATTGTCAAAATATGTCAAAAAATAATATTCAATTGATAAAAAAAAACAATACCTACTAAGTATGACTTTGAAACGCCCCAATTATACTACTTCTGCTCTTTATCTGTTTTACGCTTGTGCTAGTACGAATCTGCGTAGTGAAAACGTGTTTTCCGCCTTGTGAAATTGCAGTTAACGATGAGAACATATGTGAAGATCTGTTCTATGACAGTTATTTGAAAACTCTGAGTGCTTTCCCAACGCTTCGAGGGGCGAGGGCGTGCAAGGGCGCTTCGAGGAAAGCCTCGCCCTGGACCTCCGCCAGGAAGTGCATGCTCCTGCACCTCTTCCTCCTGCTATTGCTCCATGGAGACGTCGAACTTCAACCTGGACCAGGGACGTCTACGGGGATAACAACATCAAGTGATAGTGCATTTCACCTTTACAATCAATACGTGCAGTGCCTAAAAAATAAGTTTTTGGACTGTGAACTAATGACGGCTGAGTTCTCCGAATACGACTGTGTGTGCTTTAGTGAGTCATGGCTCAATTCTGATATCTCGTGTGCTGAAATTCCGCTGTATGAGCAGTTCAATGTTTATCGCAAAGATCGTGAAATGTGTGGGGGTGGTGGTGTTATGGTGTGTGTGAACAAGAAGTGGCCCAGCAAGATGCGACTGGATTTACAACGAGACTGCGAATTATTCTGGGTAGAAGTAAGTACAAACCACCATAGAAAAATGCTTGTAGGTTGTTTCTATCGGCCTCATAGGCGGAGTCCCAAAGAACTCTTAGAGTGTTGCTATGAATCAACTTTGGCAGCTCTATCCAGCCACAAAGTTATTTTGCGTGGGGATTTTAATATGCATATAAAGTGGAATAATCCTGCAAATGGCATACCAACCACTGGAGACGAAGACTGGTTCATAGACAATTTTATTCATGGACTAGGTCTTCTTCAGCACAATATGCACAACACCAGAAAGGACAAAAACCTTGATTACATTCTCTCCTCTTTTGAAAACTGTGAGGTCACACCCTCGTTGAATCTCCTTCAGTCAGACCACGAGTCGCTTTGTGCTATTTTCGAAATTCCAGTGAAAGAGCCCGACCCTGTGGCCGAGTGGTTAGCACATCGCGCTGCGACGCCAAGGGTCCCGGGTTCGAATCCCGGTCGGGCTTGGTTGTTTGTGAATGTCCATTCATCAATTTCATCATTTCATCACTCATCCCCATCTTCGCAAATTAGCCAAGAGGCACAAAACGCGAAGTAAAATAAACTAAATCAAATAATTAAAAAATTAAATCAAATCCAGTGAAAGCGCGAAGCTCCCCTTCTGCACCCCCACCCCCTTTTCGGCATAAGACTCCGTTGTGGAAGAAAACGCCGTGGGACACCGTCTGTCGAGCCGTTGACCTTTTCAATTGGAACCTGCTTTCCGAAGGGACCGTGACAGAGGCTGTTGAACTGTTTACGGACGTGATTCATGCCCTAATTCAGGACTATGTGGCACATAAAACAATGAAAAGTAAAACGTTCCCTCCTTGGTTTGATAAAGAGTTGCAGAATCTGTTACATAACAAAAAGAGAGCATGGCAACTGTGGAAACGTTTCCCCAATCCCCACACACACAACATTTTCAAAGCACTTCGAAAGCTAGTAAAGACCTTATGAATCAGAAATACACCGAATATGTCAACACAGTCACAAACAAACTCCTTACTAATTCAAAGAGATTCTGGACATAAATAAATTCACGGAGACAAGCCAAGCGCATCCCTTTAGAAGTAATACACAATGACATTTCAGCTGTTGGCAATGATACAGCTGAACTATTCAATCTAACATTTCAAAATAATTTTGTTTCAAGTAATGTTTTAGATCATCTGCCTATCAAATCTCTCTGCTCTCACTCTTTCTACCGTCTTTACAGAACCAGGTGAAGTCTTGGACTTCCTTACATCCTTTTCTTCTCACCGAGCATCTGGCCCGGACAATATTCGTACAATTTTCCTTCAAAAAACAGTTCACTCACTAGCTACTCCTCTTGCAATGTTATACAATAGGTGCTTCTCTGAAGGCTGCTTTCCCACTCAATGGAAGAAAGCAAATATCATTCCTATTTTTAAATCTGGAAATGCTAACGATACTACATGTTATAGGCCCATTTCTCTCCTTTCCACACTTGCTATTGTCCGTGAAAAAATTCTGAAAAAAAGACTTCTGAAATTCACATCCCCTTACATTAACCCAGCACAACACGGCTATCTTCCAAATTCTTCATGCCTTACCAATCTGTCTTCTATGTAATCCTATACCATAAACGCAATTACTAATCGTAATCAGTTAGATGTTGTTTACTTTGATCTGTCCAAAGATTTTGATTCAGTGGATCACCATTATTTACTTCATAAATTATCTAACAGATTTAACATCACTGGAAACACGTTAAAATTAGTGAAAGACTATCTAAGAAATAGACAACAACGCGTTATACTTCCTGGAACTCATTCTAACTGGCTTCCTGTTATATCCGGTGTGCCGCTAGGAAGCGTTCTTGGCCCTCTGTTATTTGTATTATATCTGGAAGATCTCACAGACCTCTTTAATTCCCCCATCTCAAGCACAATTCTAATGTTTGCCGATGATTGCAAGATTATGAGAGAAATAAAACAGCCATCAGACATGCAAATTCTCCAAAATGACATTAACAGATTCTCTGAATGGTGTAAGCGATGGAAACTGTCCACAAACCCTTCTAAATGCTCATACATAACACTTTCATTGAAACAAAACATTCTTGAAGGCAATTATACACTCACCGACCTCCCTCTAGCAAAAGAAGCACAACACCGAGATCTCAGTATCCTCATAGATTCAAAACTAAATTTCGATAATCACATATCAACAATCACAAAAAAGGCAAAGCGTATGCTAGGCCTACTTTACAGATTCACCAAAATCAATAACCCGAAAGCACTTTAAATTTACTTCAAGATATTTGTGTCCCCCATTCTAGAATATTGTTCACCAATCTGGAACATGGCTGCCCATTCTCATACCTCCAAGATAGACAGCGTTCTCAGCTTTTTCCTCTCCATCGTTCGATATAGAGTGCCTGCCCTAAGAGAGATCTGCTTGTAAAACTGCATATTTATACTCCAGAAACTCGTAGATACATTGCAGATATGAAATTACTATATAAGATTATAAATGGAAACTTAAGATGCAGCATCCCACTCCACGAACTCTCACTCAGAGTGCCCAGACATAAAACACGGAGCAAGGAAACTTTCCACACTACAACTCCCAGGCTCTCACTCATACAACGATCACTATTCCATAGGCTACCAAATCAGTTCAATATAATCTCAAACCAAATATATATATTAACTTCATATTCATTTTTTATCAGCAACATAGAAAAAATTGTACATAAGTAATGCTTTTGTGAAACTGATCTTTTTACCTTGGTACATTTTTGGCTTGTTTTATTTTTGTTTATTTTATGTTATCCGTTCTTTTGTTTTTAATCTTAGTCTATTGTTTTATTGTTGTTTCTTTCTGGTTTAAAATGGCTTCTGCTGTACTAGAAATTTCAATAAATAAATAAATAAATAAAACACCGGGTTATACTTTTTCAAATGCTTTGCAAAAATTGGTGCACAATTTGCAGTTAAAGGATGTGTGGCAAGAAAAGAGGGGCAATGAACTCGGATACACATACGTTACTGCAACTAGTGCCTCGAGAATAGATAGGGGATATGTTTCAAGTGAACGAAAATCAAATATTACCTCTGCTCATATGGAACCGGTGGTTTTTAGTGATCACCATGCTGTAATTACAACACTGAAATTACCGGTAAGGTTAACTAGAATAGGGAGGGGAACTTGGAAAATGAATACATCACATTTAATTGAAGAAGATTTTAGATTTGGCTTTGATAAACAGTGGGAAAAATGGACTAAGAGATCATTATGTGAACAAAATATTAATAGATGGTGGACAGAAATTTTTAAACCAAATTTCCAAAGATATTGTAAACAATACTCCTGGGAAAAACAACACGAATGGTATAATAAATTTAATTTCCATTATGCAGTATTACATGCCCTATATAAAAAAAGAAAAACGACAGTGACACTCAAACAAAAAATAAAAAGTAAAAGCACAACTACTGTGCCTACAGGCAACAAAAGTAGAAGGAATACGTATACACAGTGCGCTTCCCAACATAGATATTGAAGAAGAAATAAATTTAGTTCACGTAACAAATATATATCAGCGACAAAAACAGAGTGTGATAACAGAACTGCAGGATAATCATGGAGTAGGCCATAATGAGGGGAATAAAATACAACAAATAGTGTATAAATATTTGGAAAATAAATATTCAAAGGCATATCAAAATAATGAGAAGGCTAGTCAATATTTAGACAAATACATACCAATCCTTCAATCAGAAGAAATGGTTGGATTAAACCAACCATACACAAATGAAGAAGTGTATGAAGCAATAGTACAGGGAGTACGGGGAACAGCACCTGGGGAAGATGGAATAGCGACTAATGGATATAAAGTTTTATGGCCAACAATAGGTAATACTTTAACAAAATGGGTTAATACAGTATTAAACAAAAATAAGTTAGTAAATTATGAGACAACGGGAATAATAATTTTAATACCAAAAAATAGTCAACCCAAGGAGATGAAAGATTACAGACCAATAACATTATTTAACTCAGACTATAAAATAAAGACTAGATGTGTAGCAAATCGATTAAAGTTGATTTTGACAAAACTGGATACACCATATCTATATGGAGTAGTTGTAGGAAAAAAATGTACCATTTATTGACACTATTACGAGATGAAATTATAAAATTTCAATACTCCCAAACAAATAAATACCTCGCAGCGATTTATTATTCACAGGCATTTGATAGAGTGATACATAGTTTTTTTGTTAAAAACAATACAAAAGATGGGTATTCATGGACAAATGTATGAAAATATTAAAACATTAGTGACAAATATAAGCTTAAAGGCAAAAATCAATGGGTTTTTAACTAATAAATGCATAGTCAACAGAGGACTTCCGCAAGGAAGCCCCTTAAGCTTACCCCTTTTTGTAATGGCCTTGGCACCTTTCCTTCAACACTGTCGCACGACCGTAAATGATAACAATACAGGAACGGAATTTACGATTGGAGCTTATATCGACAATGTCACAATCATATTAGCCTGGTGCAAATTCTCAGAAATGTGGCTCTAAAAAGTGTAGGAAGCATTTTTGAGGAAAAGCGGACAAACAACATTTTCTGAATGTAATTGATGTGCTGATTCCGAATATTTTGTTTGCCACTCTCGATTTTGATGTTATGTGCTTCAAATCGCTAAAAAACAAAATGGCGGCCATACGAAATGATTCCTATCAACTTTTGAAGGAGCAGAAACAAAATAGTGATCTTGGTGTCAAACATTATGTTTTTGGGTATGCTGAATCCCAATATTATGTTTTGTAATCTGAAATTTTAAGTTATTTGCTCCAAATCGCTAAAAAAAACAAAATGGCGGCAATACGAAATGAGGTCCTAGTAACTTTTGAAGGAGCAGAAAGAAAATAGGGATCTTGGTGTCAAACATTATGTTTTTGGGTATGCTGAATCAAAATATTATGTTTTCTAATCTGACATTTTTGAAAATTGTTGTAGTTTTTTTCCTCTTTTTTAAACAAAAAGAACCACAAAAAATGACTAAACCTATAATATATTTTTTTTCTTTATTTAAGAATGATAGAAACATAGAACCATGGATCCACTTATAAATTTGAAAAGACCTGCACCTGTGAGCCATCATCTTAAGATGTTTCTTATCAGTTCCTCCAGAACATTGCCACAAACAAAGGATTTAGCTACTTCAGATATTCAAGATACTCTCCTCAAAGCTGAAACACTGGGCCAGGTAAAGCTAGACACCTTCGAGAAGGAAAGGATGATGACCCCTGGTAAAAGTTACACACAAGTCAAGTTAAGTGATCCTCTACATAAGTCAAATGCAAAGACTTTTAAGTCCCTCTATGAAGTTAAATTGGTAGTAAGTTGCAAGGAAACCATTTTGAAAACTGACAGGAATATTCTCCAGCGCCTCGTAACTGCCTATGAGGCAGGTCGTAATGTGGATCTAAATCGTATTTTGTGTCATGAACTAATACCAATTCAATCTCCCTTGCCAACACAAACGGAAGTCTGAGAACAGGAAACAAAGCCATTCTAGCTGATGTGATGACCAAGGATGTAATTTGTCCACCTGATATATCAATTTCGTCTGCGTCATTCCTTATAATAGATGGTCAAGCATTAGTTGTTGCACTTGGAAAGCCTGCAGGAGTTTTTAAACATTGGTCAACTGGCAGATGTATATCTTAACCATGTTCTTTCTATGGTAAGAAGCTTTAAGAGGATTGATGTCACCTTTGATCGGTATAACTCAACTTCAATCAAGGCTGGAACAAGGGATAGGCGCTTGAAACATGCTCATTTAGTAAGGAGAGTAATATAAAATGGATCCGTGCCAATTCCCAACAAATTCAGTGACTTTCTTGCTAACTCAGAAAATAAAAAAGATTTGGCCTGTTTTATCTTTAATCATTTGATCAACAATGCTCCTGAAGACAAAATATTTGTGGTTTCCGGTGGATTTCACAAGGAGGATGACGTACGAACAAACAATCGTGATTTGTCTATTGAAGGATTGCAGGCAAACCACGAAGAGGCGGACACGCGCATTGTAGTTCACTGTCTTAATTCTGGTGCTGATAACATTGTTGTCTAAGCACGTGATGCAGATGTATTAGTGCAATTGGTAGCGTTATTTCACAAGATTGGATGTACGAAATTGTGGTTGCGAGCAGGAACATCAAAAAAAGAAAATACATTCCAGTACATGAAGTCAGGCAGAAGCTTTCATTTACGGATCCTGTCTTCGAAACTCTCATCCCATTCCATGCCATAACAGGATGCGACACAGTATCCTACATTGCTGGGATCAGTAAGAAGACAGCATGGAAAATATTTAACACTAATAATAATGATCTACTAAATCTTGGTGTTGACGAATTGAAACAAGAAACAGCACACAAGGCAGAGAAGTTCATATGCAAGCTGTATGGTGTACCGGATGCAAGGAGCTGTGATGAAGCCAGAGTAAAGCTGTTCAGCAAAGGAAAAACACCACAAGCACTGACCCCCACTACCGATGCTCTACGGTTACATGTACAACGGGCCCACTATCAAGCCATGGTGTGGAGGCAGTCGGTCATACCAAAACCTGTGTTACCACCACCTACTAACTTGGGATGGAAAATGGTTGATGGACAGCTCGTTCCAAAACTTCAATCGCTGCCACCAATTCCACAACCCTGCTACGACATTGTCACCTGTGGATGTTTGGGTGGTTGTATATGAGCTACATGTTCCTGCAGGAAAGGCCAGCTTGTATGTACTGCACCTTGCAAATGTGCAGATACTGGAAACTAAGGAGTGCATGAATATCCGTGACTAGAAAAATGTTATACTATTTTTGTAGGCAAAATAAGGTTGAATAAGGATAACGTGAAGATTTATCATACACTGGTACTGTTAATATTTCAATATGGTCTTATGCTTTGAATAATATTATTATTTTGCATCTTTACTTTAGCAATGTTGCATACTTTTTTCTGTATTAAAAACCTATTGTTACAAGATTTTATTACTAGTTCAAAAGTATGGATACGAAACATTGCATGGATGCACGTGGCCGCCATTTTGTTTTTTAGCGATTTGGAACAAACAGCTTAAAATTTCAGATTAGAAAACATAATATTTGGATTCAGTATAACCAAAAACATAATGTTGGACACCAAGATCACTATTTTGTTTCTGCTCCTTCAAAAGTTAATAGGAATTCATTTCGTATGGCCGCCATTTTGTTTTTTAGCGATTTGGAGCACATGGCTTAAAATTTCAGATTAGAAAACATAATATTTTGATTCAGCATACCCAAAAACATATTGTTTGACACCAAGATCACTATTTTCTTTCTGCTCTCTCAAAAGTTATTAGGACCTCATTTCGTATTGTCGCTATTTTGTTTTTTAGCGATTTGGAGGACATAGCTTAAAATTTCAGATTAGAAAACATAATGTTTGGATTCAGCATACTCAAAAACATAATGTTTGATACCAAGATCACTATTTTGTTTCTGCTCCTTCAAAAGTTGATAGGAATCATTTCGTATGGCCGCCATTTTGTTTTTTTAGCGATTTGAAGCATATAACACCAAAATCAAGAGTGGCAAACAAAATATTCGTAATCAGCACATCAAATACATTAAGAAAATGTTGTTTGCCCGCTTTTCCTCAAAAATGCTTCCTACAGTCAGAATTTTCGAAAATTGTCCCAGTCTATATGCCAAAATCAGGCAGCGATTAAGAACTTAATGGAATGTATACGACAATGTGAAATAGAATCTGGTGCCTTAGTGAATATGACTAAAACGTGTTACTTAACATTAGGAAAACAACATGAACAGCTACCTCACGTGACATTTAAAAAAGTGGATCAAGTTAAAATCCTAGGAGTGTTTTTTACAAATGACACTACAAAAAGCATAAGACTTAGTTATGACAATATATATCAGAATATTAATTATACCATACGCAAATTTATACAACGACCCTTCACTTTATGTACGCGAGTCAAAATAGCAAATGTATATATGTATCTTATCAAAACTGTGGTATGGAGCCCAAATTTGGCCATGTGATAATCGTAACTTAGCACGAATAAAGAAAAGTTTAAACCGGTTCCTTTGGGCAGGAAAAGTTTTCCGAGTCAATCATCAAACACAAAAACAGCAAGGAGGAATGAGTTTGGTGGATGTTGGTAAAAAAAACAAAAGCTTTGTTTAATCATCGGTATTTTTCAATGATTCAATCTAAAGAAAATGTCGAGGACATTCCAGGATATACATACATAAGAGATATTCCATTAGAAGTACCAAACTTCCCAAAAAGTATATCAAGAAGCTATAATGGAATATTTATATGGACTTATAAAGAAAATAGACTATAATCAGCTAACAGTGAAAGATTTGTATAATCAATACCTTACTCAAAATATGGATACGCCGCACGTAGTGAAGAAACACCCACAATATAATTGGAGAAGAATTTTTACCAATATTTCGGCAAAATATTTATCCAATAGACAATGCAGTCAATGGTACCAAGTTGTTCACGAACTAATTGATAATAAAGCAAAACGACATCGGCTGGGGTTTAGTTCAGACCCTAATTGTGAGCAGTGTTTATTAGAAGATACAATAGCACACAGGATGACGCACTGTGGAAAGGCAAAACAAGACTGACCGGTACTCCAAAAAATGATAGCACATACAGTATAAGTCGATCATCAGTTCAGTGTATTACTCCGAAATTATTAATTTTTCATAAATTTAATTTTTCCCTGCTACAAAGCATCGTGCGATTCAATGGATTATACGTACGTACGTGACATATATTTTTTCGATGAACAAACAGGAAACAATATGAGGTTTACCGAAGTGAATATGGGAAAATTTTACCTAGTAAAAAAAAAGGTTATATGCAAACTATATTCAACACACACTTTATGACTCAACAATATAATGTAATATTGGTGAATGTAACTACAAATGAATTATGGTTAAACCCTGTTAAAAAGTAAAAAACCCTGTAATAGAGTTATATTGTAATAAAAAAAGATGTCGTTTGAAGCTCAGCTTTGTAAGCTGAAATCGTAGGTTCGATTCTCCTTATGGCCGCTTTTTTACCAACTTTTAACACGTTAATTATTTCATGATCTTCGTATTTCAGTGTTTTAAAGTTGGATGAAAACCACTATTTGTCTTGACCAAGTATCGAACACGAGACCTCCTGATTCCATGTCGTCACACAAATTGTAGTGTTATATTTTGTTATTGTTCGTGAGGAAAGATGGAAATAAAAATATTACACCCAGAGATCTTCTGACAGTCGAGATAATTTTGAGTGTAATGCGTGTTTTATTTTCTTCATCGTGTTGATGCAATAATTAGCTGCTTAGAATATATAAGCAATACCAGAAACGCGTTAAGAAATACAACTTAAGATGAAACGTTCAATATTCTTTGGAAGAAGAATCAATGAAATTAGCTGCAAAATTTTGAGTTACTTAGAAATATTGTTTCGTCATACATATGCTTGTTTATTTGAGTTTGGTGTTGAAGTCCACTTTATGCACAGCAAGAATAATCGGAACTGGACCTACAGTTTGAAATGAGGTCCAAACCACTATGTTATGTGCCTCCACCGGGTATCGAACTACAATTTCTTAATTGTATTCTTTACTACTGCTCCTAGAAACACCTTTTCTGATGACTGGTTTTACTTGTCTCAATATAATAAGTAGGAACAACATATTCCTCACTATAAAATGAATTCCCGGGATTTGGCAAGGCGACTTCTCTTTTTTTCGATGGGCATACTATGACGAGTAAACTAATTTCAACTTTCGGTTTCTGTGGGGAAATAGTCTATGTGATTTGTGACAAAGCAGAAGTCCCAGGATTGAACACTGGGTAACTCATTGGAAACATTATTGAGTTTGTCGAGTTTACAACAATAGGAAGAAAACTGACGTAAATAACCTACCTACGCAGAAGGAAGGAACGAATAACGTATTTAGAAAATTTAGACGCTTTTCTGGGCTCAACTCATTAGGGTGGAGCTACACTGCGACTCACCATTTCTCTTTGAGCAAAAAAGAACAAGTTTCGAGAAAGAAAGAGACGGACATACCAAGAACGACTATTTGCTTATGGAATTTTCAGATGACCAACATTCATTTCTTTGTTGTTCATACAGCGTGAGGACAGAGTTCGGGAATAAACGGTTATTTTCGTTGGTGGATGTGGTGGTGGTGTGTGTGTGTGTGTGTGGGGGGGGGGGGGGTCGTCGAAAAAATGTGAACTTATTATTATTATTTTTTTTTAAGAAACAAAAACGTAGACTTTTTGCTAGTTGTTTGCTGTCCTCTTTCTCTTGCCGTTTCTGTTGTGAATGCTATATTCCGTAGCCAGCTAGATAATATTTCATGATGTAATAAACGGGAAGAGATATTGGTAAATCTTCGGTATGGTCCCAACACCTCTCACTCGTACCTTTCGTCATTTTTAACATTCTTACTTACATATTCTGCATGAAGAAAGATTCTTTACGGTGATTTTTTGCTCCTTTAACAATAATAAATCAATTTGTGTCATGAGGAAAAATTATTGTTGATCCTTACTTCGCTAACGTAAGACACAATATGGCGAGATAGTTTGACTATCGTGGTACACTTCTGTTCACAAAAAGAGGCACACTCGTTTTAGTTAAAGTCCAGCTTAGTCGCCGGACGTACAGCCGAAGTAAGTGTTCGTAAAGAAGCAGTGTGGCTTACTATTAATCAATTTAACCATATGCAGGGAATTTTGTGTCTCTCAGACTCAAAGAAAAAGGCTAACAGAAATATTGCCGCGTAAATATTAATTAACTGGAATTTCCACGTCTACATTCAAAGTAATGAAAATATGAAAATATTGCTGACATTTATTTGAAGAAAGAAACACGTTTTTGACGTTCGTGACGAAGTAGTTATCACAATTCGTTAGAATGCGAAGGTCCCGTGTTCGAATTTGGCCTAGCCATGGGTTGTCTTTTTGAGTCTCTCTTCATCGTCGCGAGTAGCCGAAAATGGCAAAAAAAGCAACACTAAATAACAAAGAGGGAAAAATCGCAATAAGAATAAGTGAGACAGAAATAGTGCTCTTGCAATACCAGAAAATCATGCAAAAATAAATATTTAGGAAATAGTGTTATCCTAGACCAGGAGAAGGCTGGTAGAACAAATAAAGTCCTTCCCCTTTGGCAAAAAGAATCGAAAAGCTGGCGCTGAATATGCGATGGAAAAATAATATAAATCTCAAAAGAAGAAGTGTTTATGTCACAAGAGGGGAACATGAGAGGAGGTACCCCCCCACACACATCAGTCATCCAGGCTATTAAAAATAAGTCAATGGTTGTCCTCTCATTTAACTTTAATGTAAATGTATATTTGTAAAATAAAAATTGTCGGTCTTTACCTTTTTACACGGACACGTTTGTTTCGTAATGCAGCACGAAAATAGAATTGTGACTCTCGTAAATCGTAAAATTCTTACCGAATGAATGAATGCCTCCGAAAAATCCAGAATAATGACTCTTCATATTGAAATAAATATTTTAAAATAATACAATTTATGTGCCGTTCGTTAATGAGATTCGTCGTCACATATGATAATCCGCTATGTTAACGGAAAGTTGAGAACGGCAATCATTTATGGTTGGAAACACTAACCTTCCACAAAAGCACGATATGCCAAAGTCTTCATTAATTTTCATGCAGAAGCTTCACTTGTATTTTGTCAGCATTATGTACAGCATATGAACCCTATCTGATGAAGCGCATTGCTTTCAAATTAACGTATTTAGCGAGAAGCGACATCAAAAGTTCCGATCTGGACAGGAAAAGATGCAATCTTATGATAAATTACTCGAATAGCTTTGTTTGTTTACCGTAGCTTGTCACCATCTCTGTTAAAGGCTAGCTTTGTAAGCTGAAATCCTAGTTGCGAATCCCCGTGTCTCCACAACATTTTTTCTTACCAACTGGGTGGTGCTACATAATGTATTTTATTTGCGTCACTCCAATTGCAGCCTGAAACTTTGTTATTGTTTCCGTGCCAATAATAAAATAGGTATTGAAGCTAATACTCGTTCATACAACGTGACTGTTACTCTAGACAACTTGAAATTGAGATGTTTTAGTTGCTGCTAAGTCTCGATATTTACAATAAGTGCTAAAATTGAAAATTTTTGTGTGATAAAACACACCGTTAATATTCTCAAGAAGGAAACCACTGAAATTAAATGATTACGTTGTGAGGAACATCAGCAGATGTATTTTAAGATGTTACGTCATTCACGTGTCACTCTCCTCGTTTTATACATAGATAGATATTCACAAATGACCCACTCGATGGATTCTCGCACCTGAAGAGTAATTTTCAGATGGGAAAGGAAAAAGTCAGGTCCAAATTGTAAAGTCAATACGTGGGTAGATTGTAGATGTTATTATCAGAAACAAACAGAATTAATCAGTAACTACAATTATTTACGTAAACATCACTCATATGGCACTTAGAATAGAGCTGTAAAATATGTATTTTGGATGATTAGCTGTTTGAGTTATTTCATAGTGCAGGAGTAAGTGCTGGGATGAACCCCGTATTCTAAATCTGTAATTTTGTAAACGTCCAGGAATAAAACTAGTTTTAACTATAATTATCGTCAAAATTGCTTTCCAGTAGTGTTTGTATGAAAAGAAAGCACTGTATTCGACAACTATATAATTCATAAACATGATGGAAAGTTTTCCTGTCTCCTTTTATCTAGAAATGAGGATTATTTGATTTTTATGTCGTTTCAAAAGGATTAATTTGATTTACTTTTGTTAGGACAGTTAATTTTATGGGAGGCCAGCAGTCGGTAGGTAAGCCTTGGCCCAATATTGTGCAGTAGCGCTATAGGTTGGGGGGGTTAGATAATTTAATTGTCTCCAGCTTAATCGTGAGTTAATTAGAAATTGATAAATATCTGACGTATATAGAAACTTTCGTATGTTTTGTTGTAAATAAGTCCCCTTGTAATAGAGTGGCTCTGAGGTCGATAGCAGATGACAGGCACATAGTGCTTCAGTTCTCACTTTGCAACTGTGAGTCCCGTCCCAATTGTCATTCAAGTGTGAGTGTGACGTATCCACAGACATTTGACACGTTTTGAAAAAAAAACAACACTTTCCCACGTTCACCTGTAAAACTCAAGAGATATTTGAAATAAATGTATAATTTTTCCATCTCTATGTAACCTCTAAAAGCGCAGAAATATAGGTTTGCCATTAGCACCATATGTTTTTAGATCTGAATGTTTGCTATTGAATTGAACGTTGGCGGTTTTCGAAATTACATATTATACATCGATGGCCAAATATCAAATCTACTTTAGAATCTTGAAGCAGTTCACTGTTTACCGCGTAAATAAAGAGAGGGAGAAATTTCTCATCCAGACAGGTTTCGAACTCGCGACCCTTTCAGTTTGAAAATTTGTACCTAAGCAAAATTAATTGTTTCTGCTTCTCGGTCGCAGAGAAGAAACAGCTTGATTGACAGGTTCAAGTGACTACTTCACTGGTGCTTGAACACAGCGAATACTTGACCTTGGCAGTCTAAAGCCGCTCCCGCGAAACCAACAGACAACCGGAAGCTTTTATTCAGATAGTTCGTAAACAACGAAAAGAAACATTCCATGGAATGTAACGTCAATTTTTTTTAAAACCAATTCATACTATGTTACCCCAGACGTTACCTGCGTAGTATAATGTGAATGGAAACGACATATTTGTCCCTTTCATCTCTCTATACTGCAATGATTGTATTGCTATTAATATTAGATTGCAGTCCGGATTCAACAGTTTCGTTCAAATTGCACCTCGAAAGCAGAAGTATGAAGAAGTATAAAAAGTATAATATATGAAGAATAATTCAAACAACTAATTATCCAAAATACATATTTTACAGCTCTATTATAAGTGCCATATGAGTGATTTTTACGTAAATTATTGTAGTTACTGATTAATTCTAACACCATTAAGCCTTGTTTCTATGATATGAAAAAACAAAATATGCTGACCAAGGCAGTAATTTATTTTATTAAAAACATAAACTAAACGTAACGTTTCAACCTTTGGCAAGGTCTTCTTAAGACTCTGTATCAAGTACAAATGTAACAAAATACATAAACAGGGTTATATATACACAAACATTACTCCCTCCAGACTATTAGAAAGTTGTTCTGGAACTTTCTAGCAGGTGGCTTTCCCTTGTCAACTGTACGTTCACCTAAAAAGCTAATCATATTTACTTCCATATATAATGTGGTTGGACTTTTTTGTCTCACTCTCTTCTTGCTTCATTTTTCTTCCTTCTCCTCTCCTCTTTCTCTCTTGTCCTTTCCACTCTTTCTAACTTCACTTCTTTTGTGGTGTATATATATATATATATATATATATATTATAAAGAATATGGAGGACAGAATAAAGAAAATATGTACGAAATAATGTGAAAAAGAAGGCAAAATATGCTGAAAAATATGCCTATGGAAACAGCTGGAAAAGAATGGCTATGAGAATCAGGATAGAATGGACATAGACAGAAGAAGGAAGAAAAGGAACAGGGGAGAATTAGAAGAGAAAGAAAAAGAGGAATAGTAAGAAAACGTATGGGGAAGACCACAGAAATTATATGCAAAGTGCTTAGGAAAGCTGGCATTAAAACTTACAGGAAGGGAGGGAGAAGCATTTTAGGAATAGCGAAGAATGCAAACAAGAAAAAGGAAATTAGGCAAGAGGAAGAGGAAGGGATTATCTACGAAGTAAAATGTAAAAAATGTCAGAGTGTGTACATATGAGAAACGAAAAAGGAGATGAAAGACAGGTTGAAACAACATAGGGATGATGTACAACTTAAGAGAGAGAGAAATGCGATATTTAAACACACGAGAGAAACAGGACATGACATAGTGTGGGATTAGGCTAAGCAGATAGGAAGAGAGAAGGGAACACTAGTGAGAAAATGAAAGGAGGCCAAGGGAATAGGGAAGAAAGGTGAAGAAGACACAAGTAACTGGAATGGGGACTGAGGATAAACAAAGAATGGAAGAAGGTGTTAGAAAAGGTGGAAAGGACAAGAGAGAAAGAGGAGAGGAGAAGGAAGAAAAATTAAAGAAAGAGAGTGTGAGACAAAAAAGTCCAACCACATTGTATATTGAAGTATATATGTTTAACCTTTTAGGTGAAAGTACAGATGACAAGGGAAAGCCTCCTGCTAGAAAGTTCCAGAACAAATTTCTAATAGTCTGGAGGGAGTAATGTTTGTGTATATATAATGCCCTCTTTATGTATCTTGTTATATTTGTAATTGATACAGAGTCTGAAGTAGACCTTTCTAGAATGTTGAAACGTTACGTTTAGTTTATGTTTTTAATCAAATAAATTACTGCGTTGGTCAGCATATATATAGTTTTTTTTATTAATTCTGTTTGTTTCTGATAATAAAATGTACAATCTGCGCATGTATTGACTTTACAACTTGAACCAGACTTTTTTTTGTTTTCCATCTGAAAATTACTCTTCATGTGCGAGCATTCATCGAGTGGGTTACTTGTGAATTTCTATCTATGTGTAAATCGAAGATAGTGACAGGTGAATGACGGATCATCTTAAAATACATCTGCTGATGTTCCTCACAACTTACGCATTTAATTTCAGTGGTTTTCTTCTTGAGAATATTAACGGTGTGTTTTATCACACAGCAATTTTCAAATTAAGCACTTATTGTAAATATCGAGGCTTAGCAGCAACTGAAAAATCTCAATTTCAAATTACCAGATAGCACATAAGCTTGTGGCAAGCTTGCGATAGCTTTCTTTTAGTTTGTCAAAGCAAGCTTGACATGGCAAGCTGGACGTAAGCCTGATGCATGTGATAACTAGCGTGATAGGATGCATTTTTTTAAGAAATAAAACAACAGAGACATCCATTTAATATATCAATATTTTTACTTATTAAACATAAGCAATAGTGACAAAATTAAATAAAACCGAAATTCAGTGGAATGAATTCCAGTGTAAGTAAAACACCAAAGCTTATATTTCATGCGGCGTACACTAGATGGCAGTGCGACTCATATCTGAAACAAAAATAACTTTTAGTAATATAAATAATGAAAACTTTGATTGTAATTAGTGATTTTTTTTATCCCTCAAAAGATGTGTGAATATTGAAGTTGCAACGAAGATCAGAAAATAAAGTGTGGCGAAAAAAACTGAAACTCCATGATAAATATATTTATCCCAGACCATATAATCAGGAGCTAAGTACTGCAAAGAAAAATTGGATACCAGTGTATAATTAGAGATTTATTAAAGATTAGTTCATTGAACTCTTTCGCGTAACAAGTGCCAATTTTTTGGGCTACGTTACTTTGTAACCCAATATTTTTGTACCATCAAAACCTCATTTGCCAAATTTTGTACTATTTATTTACTACTCAAAAATGCTAAAAATAATTTTTGTATCACTCAATTTACCGTCGAAAAACAAAAATCAATTTTGTTGGCATTACAGAGTAACGTGTCAAACTCATCATTGGTTTCGGCTAAGTTATCCACATCAAAATATTGTACTATTTAACGTTATGTACCATTTTGTACCACTATTTTAAAATGATGTACCCCTCAGAAACAGCCAGAAAAAAAGGCGGGAAAATTTGTACCATACAACCATATATTTTTGTTCCGTCTCGAGTTGCTTCGAAGAATAAAAATTATGCTATTTTTGTAATATTTTTTTTAAAAAAATTAAACTGTATGCACACTACTTTGCAATAAGTGGATATCCGATTTTTATACCGTTCTTAAAAAAAAAAAAAAAAGTTTGAGATTTGTATTTATTTCTTAGAGGCGGCAATTCACGGAAAGAATTGAACAAAATTTTATGGAATGTGTGAGATTTCTGCCTGCTTAATGTTTGAATAACATTTCTAGAATGAGTACCTTCCAATAAGCCCCCAATTCTTTTTGTACCGTTACGGAAAAACTGAAAATAATTTTCAATTCTTGGATTTTTCACACCAATGTACTAATTCATATGAATACATGAACAAAATATTATTATATTGGTGAGTTTAGAGCTCCCCAATTCATCAACACAATTTTATAAACATGTACTTTGTATGAAGTCCCTTTCTAGTTTTCGTAAAGTCACGGAAAACCCGGGAAATATTTTATAAATTTCACATTCCTCTCAAAGAACTTCACTTCACAAAAAAAATTATAAAATATTAACGAATGTAAAGTTTATATCTGTTTAACGTTCCAAGAAACGTCCTAAATCAATACTTTCTATTAGGCCCCTTTTTGATTCTTGTACCGTCAAGGAAAAACCAAAAGAAAATTCTCAATTTTTTTTTCACATCGATGTGCAAATTCCATCGAATCCATGAACAAAGTGTTTTTGGTGTGCTATATAGCTCTTTAATCCATCAAAATAACGATATTGACTCTTACTTTGTGTCAAGTCCCTTTTGATTTTGGTACCGTCACTGAAAACCCGGGAAATGTCTTTTTTATTCTTATTTCTTCGCTAAGACACGAAATTCATAAGAGACTGCTGACCAAACATTATCGAGTGTGTGATGTATGTATCTAAGCAATCTCTATATAAATTTTCTGTATGATTACTTTTCATTAAGCCCGTTTTTCAATTTTGTATCGTCACGGCAAAACCTGGAAATATTTTTGAATTCTTACTCCTTCGCTGAGTTCACAAGAAATTATAGAACAAAAATTATCGAATGTGTAAGGTTTGTATGTAAGTAATCTTCATATAAACTCACCTATAGTATAATTACTTTCTATTAAGCCCGGTTTTTGATTTCGTACCTTTACGAAAAATGCGGGAAATATTTTTGAATTCTTACTTCTTCGCTGACACACAAAATGCAGAACAAATCATGGAACAAATATTATCGAATGTGTGAGGTTTTTATGTAAGTAATCTTCATATAAAGTCATCTATATAATTACTTACTAGCAAGCTCGTTTTAGATTTATGTACCGTCACTGAAAATCCGAGAAATAATTTTGAATTGTTACTCCTTCGCAGAGACACGAAGTTCACAAGAAACTATATACCAAATATTATCGAATGTGTGACGCTTGTATCTAAGTAATCTTTATATAAAATTTCCCATGTGATTACTTTCCATTAAGCCCGTTTAAGAATTTTGTTCCGTCACGGAAAAACCGGAAAATATTTTTCAATTCTTACTTCTTCGCTGAGACACGAAATTCAAAAGAATCTATAGATCAAATATCAAGTGTGTGAGGTTTGTATCTAAGTAATATTTATGTAAAGTCATGTATATATTTACTTCCTTTCAAGATCGTTTTTTATTTTTCTACCGTCACGAAAACTCGGGGAAATATTTTTAATTCTTACTTCTTCGTTGGGACACAAAATTCACTACAAACTGTAGAACAAATATTATTGAGTGTGTGAGGTTTGTATCTAAGTACATTTTATATAAAATTTTCATAACGATTTCTTTTTATTTAACCCGTTTTTTATTTTTGTACCGTCACGAAAAATCAGGGAAATATTTCTATTATCCTTAATTCTTTGCAAAGACGAATGTAACTAATAACAAAATTTCATCGAATGTTTGAAGTTTGTATCTAAGTAATCTCTAAATAAAATCTTCTATATGATTACTTTTTATTAAGACAGTTTAGGATTTTTGTACCGCAACGGAAAAACCCTTAAAATATTTTTGCATTCTTACTCCTTCGCTGATACACGAAGTTCACAAGAATTTAGACCAAAAATTATCGAATGTGTAAGGTTTGTTTGTAAGTAAGCTCTATATAAACTCATCTATATAATTACTTTCTATTAAGTCCCATTTTTGTTTTCGTACCGTTACGAAAAATCTGGAAAATATTTTTGAATTCTTACCTCTTCGCTGAGACACGAAATTCAGAGCCAATTATGGCACAAATATTATTGAATGTGAGAGGTTTGTATCTAAGTAATCTTAATATAAAGTTATTTATATATTTACTTTCTAATAAGCCCGTATATGATTTTTGTACCGTCTAGATAAATCCGGAAAATATTTTAGAATTCTTACTTCTTTGCTGAGACTGGAAGTTCACAAGAAATTATATACCAAATATCTTCGAATGTGTGAGGATGTATGTAAGTATCTTTATATAAAGTCATATATTTAATTACGTCTTACTGAGCCCGTTTTTTTATTTTTCTAACGTCAGGAAAAATCGGGGAAATATCTTTAGTTCTTACTTCTTCGCTGAGACACGAAATTCACAAGAGACCATCGACCAAAGATTATCGAATGTGTGAAGTTTGTATCCAAGTAATATTTATATAAAATCTTCCATGTGATAATTTCCTATTGAACCCGTTTCTTATTATTGTACCGTCACAAAATATCCGGGATTCATTTTTAAAATTCTTTCTTCTTCGATGAGACACGAAATAAAAAAGTAACTATGGACCAAATATTTTCCAGTGTGTGAACTCCGAATCTAAAAAATCTATAAATAAAATCTTCTATCTGTTCACTATCTATTAAGCCTTTTTTTATTTTTGTACGGTCACGGGAAACCCTGGAATATTTTTTGAATTCTTACCTATTTCTATTATCGAATGTGTGAGGTTTTTATATAAGTAATCTTCATATAAAGTCATCCATATAATAATTTCATATTAAGACCGTTTATTGTTGTTGTACCGTCACGAAAAATTCGGGAAATATTTTTAAATTCTTACTTCCTCGCTGAGACACGAAAGTGACAAGAAACTTTTGACCAATCAATAACGAGTGTGTGCGTATAAGTAACCTTTATAAAAATAATTCTATATGGTTACTTTCTATTAAGCCCATTTTCGATTTTTGTACCCTCAAGGAAAACCAGGGAAATATACTTTAATTCTTACTTCTTTGTTGAGACACGAAGTTCACAACAAACTATAGACCAAACACAATCGAGTGTGTAAGGTTTGTATCTAAGTAATCTTTACACAAAGTCATCTATGAAATTAATTTCTATTAAGCCCGTTTATGATTTTTGTACCGTCACGAAAAATTCGGGAAATTTTTTGAATTCTTACTTCTTTGCTGAGACAAAAATTCACAACAAATCATAGAACAAATATTATCGATTTTGTGAGGATTGTATCTAAGTTATCTTTATATAAAATTTTCTATGTGATTAAATGAATTTTTCCAGTTTTCTTATTTTTGTACCGTCACGAAAACTCCGGGAAATATATTATTATTATTATCCTTAATTCTTCGCTAAGACAGGAAGTTCACAAGAAACTAAAAACCAAATTTGATGGAATGTGTGAAGTTTGTATCTACGTAATCTCTAAATAAAATCTTCTATATGATTACTTTCTATTAAGACTGTTCTTATTTCTTTGGTGAGACACGAAATTCAGAAAAACAATGGACCCAATATTATCGATTGTCTGAGGATTGTATCTAAGTAAAGTTTATATAAAATCTTCTATATGATTATACCTATTTTCAGTTCTAACGGCGGGAGCTCTAGGAGCTGGCAATGGAAGTGGGGAGCGGAGAATTTGCGACAGATCAACCAGACAACAGCAGTGGCGCCGAGAGATACGACTTGGCCGAAATAAGTACTACATGAACCTCGATCTACAGGCTACTGAGTCTCTTATCGCGCTGCATTGGTCGCTTCACCGCTCCCCACTTCCCTTGACAGCTTCTAGAGCGCCTGCCGTAAGAACTGAAAAGAGCTATAGTTTCATTAAGCCAGGTTCTAAATTTTGTACCGTCACGGAAAAATCCGCGAAATATTTTTGAATTCCTAATTCTTCGCTTGGGCACGAAATTCAAAAGAAATTATAGATCAAATATTATCGAACGTGAAGTTTGTATGAAAGAAATCTTTATATGAATTCATCTACATAATTGCACTTTATTAAGACCGTTTTCTGTTGATTTAGCGTCACGAAAAATTTGGGAAATATTTCTAATAGTAGAGTAGTTTGATTGTTTCTGCGCCATACTTGGTACGAGACCTATTATTTTTATTAATTTCACCACAATGGAAAACGTATTTTGACGATGTTTTTGTCGATTTTATACTATTGCAAATGTGTGTTTTTTCACCTCGTACTTGGTACGAGTGGTACGAGGTCTATTATTTTTATTAATTTAACCACAATGGAAAATCTATTTTGACAATGTTTTTGTTGATTTTATACTATTGTAAATCTGTGTTTTTCAATCTCGTACTTTGTACGAATGTCATAATTTTTTACGAGTTAAAGTACGTAACGTCCACACCCACACCCACCCACGCACACCCACACACACCTTCGCCTACACCCACTTACGCTTATTTATTTCCGGTCCACTTCCTGTCTACTTCCGGTTCACTTCCGGTCTAGTTCCGGTCCATTTCCGGTCTACTTCCGGTCCACTTCCGGTCCATTTGACAGACACCTGTGAGTTTTTCCAGTTTTTTTAAGTATACACCCACACACACCCACGCTCACCCACACAAATTTTACTTTCGGTCTATTTCAGGTCTACTTCTATTGTCTCTGGAAATTCTGTATAAATAACATAGCTGAAAATTTTGTCGTAATAGCTACAATTATTTTATCTTGAAGGCAGTTCAAGTTGTTTTCACACGGATTGAATTTGTATGAATTTGTAATTGTATTGAATTTTGTATTTTTTTTTTAAAAAAATACCTAATATAAAATAAAACGTCATGAACATTTTTGGGTTCAAGAAGCAACAACATAATCAGCCTGTAGAGAGAATTCAAGTGAACATGGATGTATTTAGATAAATTTATCATCAATTGAAAGGGTTACTTCTTGTTCACTTTTATAGTATTTGGTCTCATGTTGACGAGGATACTGGAAAGCACTTATTTGTATTTAATAATAACTTATCATCATATAAGTTACCTGTTAGTGGGAAAATTCAAATAAACGTTTCACCACCCAATGCGGCAGTTTTGCACATAGGTCGAAATTTGTATAGAATTAAACATAGTACATTACTTCCTGATACGTCTTATAATGTGGAAGCTGGTGAATTTTTGTATGCTGAGATAATTGGAGAGTATGATAAATAGATTCCACTGTTTATCGAAATAAGAATAACACTGCTCTACAGTGATTTTGCTGTTTGGGAAATGTTGACATTTTCTTAATGATTTCGATGTGGAAACATCGAAAATGATGTTTGTTTTGCTCCATCACGTACAGTTTTTGCACAAAACTCGAATTTCAGAAATTTGATATTTACATTAAAAAATGCCAATATTTCAATATGGACGTATTCGTTTTTAACAGATATTTATGAAATATATCTTCTTTTTTGCAAATGAAACTACAGCTCATGCGACATACACAGAATAACCTGTTAGTGTACTTAGTTCATGAATTTCACAGCAGGTAGCAGGAGCATACATCATCACGAAGAAATACTAGATGGCAGTAGTTGGTGGAAGCGACAAAAGTTTCCCGCCAATGTGACATTAGTTGTTATCTCTTGTTGTGCGGTTGATTGAGTGCACATGCAGGAAAATGGAACGTAGGAAGTGCTAAAAGAATCCCGATAATTTTTGCTACATGTGGAAGTTACGTGGTGTTGAAGCAAAGGCAAAAAGTTACGTCATTTGTTAATGCAGCATATCATGCTTATTTTGGGATTAAACTAGGGGATCAAGATAAATCATTGCACCCCACACAGTGTGTCGAGTTTTGTGTAGAAGATTTAAGGAACTGGACAAAAGGTAAGAAGCAAGCTATGGCTTTTGGTGTCTCTATGGTGTTGAGGGAGGCAACTAATCACAGCAGTGATTGTTACTTTTGTTCTTGTGAAGTGAAAGGTTTTAATGCAAAGAACAAAAAAAAACAACCAACAATACAGTATCCTAATGTGCGATCGGCAATGCGACCTGTACCTCACGGTCCTGATGTCCCGGTACCTGATCCACCAAGTGGTTTACAGCTAGGTTCAGATTCTGATTCCATGAGCGACACACAAGATGATGATTACCGCGTTCATGAGCGAAACAAGCCCCAGCTCTTTACGCAACCAGAACTTAATGATTTGGTAAGAGACTTGAATTTATCAAAGCAAGCTGCTGAACTCTTAGGATCGAGATTGAAAGAGAAAAATTTACTTGCTGCAAGGACATCTTCAACATTATTTAGGCATGGAGAACAGGAATTTATTCAATACTTTTCTGCGGAAGAAGATTTGGTGTATTGTAATGATGTGACCAAACTCATGATGAGGCTTACAGTGAATGGCTATTCTGCACAGGATTGGAGGTTATTCATAGATTCAAACAAGTTAAGTTTAAAGACTGACCTACTACACAATGGAAACCAATACCCTTCTGTGCCATTAGCATATTCCGTACACTTCAAGGAGAATTACCAAAATATGTCACTGCTCTTTCAGATGATAAATTACGGAGAACAGAATTGGGTTTTGTGTGGTGACCTAAAAGTTATTTGTTTATTGATGGGACATCAACTAGGATACACAAAATATCAATGTTATATTTGCAAATGGGACAGTAGAGATAAAGAGAAACACTGCACACAAAAAAATGGCCTCTAAGACACGAACGCATCTAGGGCAGTAAAAATGTGGCGAATCCCAGCCTAGTTGACCCAGCGAGGATACTATTAACTGAATTACATATAAAGTTAGGTCTCATGAAGCAATTCGTTAAGTCTCTCGGTAAGAATGGAGTGTTTTTCAAATACCTCACCAAAAAAATTCCAAGCATCTCACATGCTAAGTTCAAAGAGGGAATTTTCATAGGACCTCAAATACGAAAGTCATTTCAAGATTCCAATTTCGAAGAATGCATGAACAACATGGAAAAGGAAGCTTGGACAGCTTTCAGAAGTGTATGTGAAAATTTCTTGGGTAATAACAGACATGAAAATTACAAGGGCATCGTGTCTCATATCCTGCTCAAGTTCAAAAATTTAGGATGCAACATGAGCCTTAAAATTAATTTCCTGTTCTCGCATTTAGACAGATTTCCTCCTAACTTAGGTGAAGTCAGTGAGGAACATGGAGACCGTTTCCATCAAGATATTAGTGACATGGAGCACCGATACCAAGGACGATGGAGTACAACAATGATGGCGGATTACTGTTGGACGTTGCTACGTGAGGAACAAAACACCATTCACAAGAGAAAATCCAATCTTCGAAGCTTCCAAATAGGGAAAAAGAAGAAATGAGGTAAATATATAATTCAAACTATACATTTTGTATACTTGTTATGGCTATTTGTTGTGAGATTTACATTCCTTGTGTAATATTTCCCTAATGTCTGTAACATGATTTTCGTATGTAAATACCGCTCTCGGCTGAATTTCAATTACTATTTTGTGAAAATTTCTGACGTGATGGAAGAAATCCAATAACATATTCGTGATCAGCGTACTTGAAATATCTTACATCACCTCTTAACCGGAAAAGAGCTCTCAAAAAGTTTCATTTTGTAGAGCAGTGTAATCTATCCTCTTAAAACAAGCAGAGACGCATCATTGGGTGAAAAATAACAGCGTTGGGTACAACTATTGCTATGAATACAAAACAAAAATTAGGGTGGGGTTTGTAATATAAATACACTGAAAAAAATTAATAAAAACAACATGAAACCAAAAGGAGTTGTGTACCAAATACCGTATCATGATTTTAAACATTTAAAATTTAATTCGATTTTATCTAAAAAACAACAAGAAAAGAAGTGACAATGTATAGCCAAAGGGAACGGAATGAAATTATCACTCAGTACGCCACAATTAAAACGATTGCAAATGCAAGAAAGAAAACACACAGTGGTGGATTCATATTCAGCATTCCAGCTATCCTGGCTGCATTGGGAGCAGTTGGGAGCTTGGCTGGTGTAGTGCTGCTATTGCCAAAACTGTGATTGATTCGAAAAAAATAAGGCAAAACTAGAAGAGCAAAAGCGTCATAATCTTGCCATGGAGAAAAAAAATAGGCAAAGATGTGAAGCACTTAGAAAATTAAAAAAAAAAGAAGAAGCTCTTACCAACCAAGACATTGAATCTTTAGTTAAAATATTTAAAATTAAACACTTCAAGGGAGTTTTCATGGCTGATTCTCTCCCTAAAGGTAGTCTTCACTCTCGAGAATGTGGCGTGGTGAATTTGGACAAGTCCGAGAACGTTGGTATTCACTGGATATGCTATTATAAACAAAATAACAATGCTTTCATTTTCGATTCCTTCGGAGGGGAACCTCCTACAGAATAAATTCGTTACTTGAAGCATGTTGAAATTTATTACAACGACGATCGTATTCAAGATTTCGATCAAATTATATGTGGCCATGTTTGCATTACGATGCTCAGAATTTTAAATAAAATACCAAACATCAAATTAAAAGATTTTCAAAAAGCTGTATTATATATTAAATATGGAAATTTTCCATCTCTCCAGCGAGACTTCGGTTTTGAAAGTACATCTTCACAATGATATTATCTATCCAAAATCCATAGCTCTGAGAGCATTCTACAGCATGTATCTGATTCCGAATGTAACTACCTACAACAATGCTATATTAGTAGGTAATGAAAAAATAATTATTCCTCCTGGACAGTATAACTTATCTACTTTACAATTTGAACTTCCAACCACTGTCTTGCTTTCTCAAAATTCTGCAACACACAGAGTAGATAAGTGGATAAGATAAGTGGACTTATCTACCATGGGGGAACTTTTAGGATTCGAGAACAATAGCAAATTAGAACCAGGTGTTAGGCATGTAGGTAAATTTATACCAACATTTTTAGCTATAGAGACATTGAATATCCACTGTAACATTGCCAAAAGTATGATTATCAAAGCAGAAGAAAATTGGATTGGCAGCCACAAGAAGACAGGTATCATTGCTACATTTAAACCGAATTCGGAATTTATGGAACCTATCTTCTATTCCCCAATCCCACCAGTCTATTTCCCTGTTGCTATTGATAAAGTTAATTACATAGAGATAACAATTACGAATGAGAAAAATGAGATCATCGACTTTGCCGGTGCTAATAACACTGCGATAATAGAAATTTATATTTAAAATATATAAATAAATACCAAGATGGAAAATATCGAGAGTTATGAATTACAGTCCTTCTCTCCAAACAGGATAACATTTGCAAATTTGAAACAGTCCAACAAGGAGTTGCAGTATGACATCACAGTAGGGGATGGGTTCATTCATCCACATAGATCTGATCTGTATATAAAATTTGATATTGTAAAAGAAAGCAATGGTGAAGAATATCCCCTTACTGGGGCTAATATAAAACTTATATATAATTTTGTTCCATTCTTATTTTCTCAAATTGAAGTCAGAAAGCATGGTACAGTGATTGACAGGATTGATTGCCCTGGAATTACATCCACTACGGTGGGGACATTGAAACTGTCCAAATCAGAGAGTGCATACTATAAAGTTGGTGGGTTTGAAGCTGGAACAAAAATTCAAGCAAAAAGTCACACAGTACTGTCCCCCATGAGATTGCTATTTGGATTTTTCTCTGATTATAAAGAAATTATGTGGAAAGGTGGTTTGAGTGTCATATTTCGCAGAGCACCCAATGATCATAATGCCATCATGAGATACAAAATTTTGAATGCAGATGGAACACCTAATGAGGCTAGTTTACCCGAAGCTGCGAAATGTGTGATCCAGTCTATGGAGTTGCGAATGCCTATAGTTGAATATGAATCGAATTATGCTCTCAAAGGCAAAGCCAACATTTTGAAAAATCCTCAAATTCCGATTCAATTGATTTGTTGTTTTAAGTCCACTTCATGCACAGTAAGGCTAATCGGGACTGGACCTACAGTTTAAAGTGGGATCCGAACCACTATGTGCCTCCACCGGGAATAAATTCCGATTCAATTTTATACTTATCAATGCATTCAGAGGTCCGTGGAGGGTAAATTGTTTGAATTTGATCTTACTAAACAGTTCCAATCTTTGCAATATGACATTCCAGAGTTTGTCGCTGTGCTGTTTCAGACAAGGAGAGATGAGAATCAGGAAAAGGATAGCAGCCAGTTTGATAATTGTAAAGTTAAAAATGTGTATCTGAAGAATAGCAGAAATGAAGTATTTTCTCGTGAAAATTACAATTTAAACATTGCAGAACAAGATTATTTAAAATTATATGAAGCTTACAGTGCATTTAAACGAGTAACTGAAGGTAGCATAGACATGTATTATAATCCAGATGAGTTCATAATTCACAGACCAATAATTTTAATCAACGCATCAAAAAGAAAATTAGTAGGTATAAATGATCGAACTGATATTAAATTAGTATGTGAATTTCATGAAACTCTATCTAAAAATACTACATGCAGTGCAATTTTAATTGTGGAGAAATCATATATTTATGATGTAAAAAATGAAAGAGTGATAGAAAAATTTTAATAGTTGAGAGTAATATATAAAACATTAAACTACATGTAGACTGCAATTATTATCAACTTCTAAACTAAAGTGCCCCCAAGGCAAAGTATGAATTCCACACTCGAGAATACACCTCTTGTCATCATGTGGATCCAGGGCTACTTTTCCTATTTTATTCGTTGTAATCTCATTGTTTGAGCTTTGTATTCTATTATCCTCTCGAAGTATCCTCGACTATAAAGAAAGACAACAGATATAATCTTGAAATGTTAGTTTGTGTTCCACAGTATCTTTGCACGTTCCTTTTGCTTTCTTCGTGACGCTGCTCTCTGTTCTGAATGTATACGTCTTCGAACGCAAACCAGCGAACTCAACAATAATATCGCCGTTACACTCATCTTTGAACTTGCCGAGAACCTTCTTGTTGTGGGAAGGAATTCTCAATCTGTTGGGTTGAGGGTAGGTAGAAGTTTCGAAATACCCAAGCATGGAAGGATGTTTAAGATCTTCGTAGAGGTTAGATGTTTGTATGTCATAAATAAAACTATCAGTGTCCATGTACAAAATTGACAGCTTATCATTATAGAAAGGTTTCATAATATTATAGTGAAATTCAAACATGTACAGTTTTGACAAGTCGAGAACCGTTGCGCAAACGTAAATAGGTTTTCTGAATTTTATCAATTTTATATCTAGATTAAAAAGTGTTAAATTCTCATTGTAAATTTTTCGCGATTTGAATCTAGCATCAGCTACTAATTTCCTACATTTATTGTTATCCGAAACCAATTTTATGTCTACATGCTTTGTGACGTTCTCCATCGTCTTTTCATAAACGGCATTATTCATTAATTTATAAATATCTTTATCTAATTCTGAAATAGCAGCTGTTCTGTGTCTCGTGTTGGTCTCAATATAAGATTTTAACCATGCAAAGTGTTTGAACTTGAGAATTCTTCTCACATTTACTACCTGAACACCCTTCCCAATCGAAAACTGGAGATTTTTGTAGTGGACGACATATCTCTCTTTTCTCTCTAGAGTTAGCATAAGATTGCTTTGATTTGAATCAGGTGGACATTTAATTTCTGGAGCCGGAGGCAAATCGGAAAAAGTAGCATGCAAAGTATTTGGAAATTCAATGTCCACCTCAATGAACAAACCAAATTCACGATCGTCGAAACGATTAATATCAATTTAAATAGGATCCAGCCACTCGAATCCTCCGTATGAAAGTTTTTGTATCATTGCGAACCCGTAGAGATTATTTACGTCAGCATGAAATATGTAATTCGATGGTCGATTTGCATCGTATTGATTCTCAGACATGTGAATATTGTTTGCCTTTGCGTATCTCTGCGAACATTTCACCATCCCCCCACGTATCGCCCTTTCTATAAAAAGTAACATGTCCATGTCCGATAGCAATTCCAACTTGATCCTGCTCTGGAGCAACATAGCAGACCACGCCAAACCTGGAAGGCTGTAGAAGTGTGCTGGATCTAATTTATAAATATTTATTGCTGTTTTTCTGAACACTTGGAATTCATCAGCAAGTATCGTTACGTCTAATTTGAGATACGCATTGTGATAATCGCCAAGAGTACTGCATCTCAATTCCTTCCATATTAATTTCGCATGTTCATATTCTTCGTTAGTGATTCCGGTTCTTTTCAGTTGACTGGAGAATTCTTTTCGAGATGGGAGAGTGTCATCGTCAAATTTAGACTCATCGGTTACATATTCGTAAGGATATATGCCTTTACGTTTAATCAGCTCTAGGTGTACGTTGGGAAAACTAGCTTTTGTAATTTTAAACTGTTCGTCAGTAAATTTACTCCCTAAAGCATCGAGACTTGCCGATAGGAATCTGAAAGAATCTAGAAACCTCATCTCTATGATTTCATTCGTTGCTGGAATCTTAACTTTCTTACTTATAGAAATATAACGCTCTTCGTTTTGAGCAAGAATATCTATTCTTTGCGTATCGTATCCAAGATTACTAACTAAGAAAAGGAAATCGTAATTGGATCCATTGTGGAAAAATAGTGGTACGAATTTGGGCTTCTGGATCTTCAGGTTGCAGGTGTTACAGATTCCACTAATGTAGTTTCCGGTGAAGTGATTGTGGTGAAATACTTTCCGATTCTCATTCGTGAAATGTTGATCGCACACTGGACACGTCTCAATGTTATTGTAAGATTTATTTTCATCGCTAGATAGTGGAAGCACTGATTTCGATTGACATAAGAAGATGCCAATGTTCTCAACCTCCTCCACCATCTTCTTGAAAAGTGCTCAATAACATTCGGTCCGCGATATATATAAGGCTTATCTATCCTATCTTGCCAAACAACAACATATCCAAAACTATTTGGATCATGAACCTGGTACGGTGTTGTGGAAGATCCGGATCGCAATAAGACAATGGTTTGAGAAAAGCCTCAAAGTCCGCAATAATGATGGCCGGATGTTCCAACAAGGCCTTGTGCATTTTAAATTCTTCCACTTCGTTCGCTTTGGGCATCACCATGCGAGCCGGTCTGTTAACTCCACAGTAGATTTTATGTTCAGCAAGTTTTTGTTTGGCAATTTGACGTCCGGTGTATTTTCTGTAGTCGACTTGTTTTCGATCGTCGAACGTGGTCAAGCATCTTGGACAGATCTCGATGTTGTTTGCATACTTGGTTGTTTTAATCCTGACTAAGCGGGAGAGTGAACGAATTGGCGTGTAATGAAACTTGTCATCGTCAGCAATGAGAAGCAGATTGATTTCTATAGCTTCGTCATCAACAATATTAGTTATCCTAACATGATTCACAAAATTCTTAACTGAAGTATACGAATATACATTTATCGCTAATCGTTTTCCTTCTCTATTTCTTACACTGTTTTCAAATTTTGTTATGTTGGAAATAGCAACAGGGTATTCGATGCCTGTCATAGCATATTCAATCTCATCGATATATTGTGTGTAGTGACTAACCCGTTGCGGATGATTTGAACGATGAACAGGGTGAAGCGCTGCTAAAATGCACCACATGAAACACTTATCGTCGGTGTTATGAATGTTCAACACGGCTTTTTTATGCAGAATTTCTACCGGAAGTGGAACGTAGCTCGATGCAGAAAAAGGTGTAAATTTGTTTACATAAGCAATTAACCTGTGAGGACTTCCAGATAGAGACCAACCTGATCCCTTAGCCTCGAAATCATCGTGTTTCCTAATCAATTCACTTGTAAGATTAGAATAAAAAACGTTAAAATTATCAATGTCTACCAAATAAATAACTTGGTTTCTCGCTTTGTGAAAGAAAATATTTGTTGTACCATTGGGTTTCTCATATTCACAAATTAGATCAACATATACTTTTATGTAGTTGTTTTCTAGTTTATTTTTCAGAATATTTATGATAGATGTTTTAATTTCACTCAAGAAACTAGAAATATCACAGCGTGGGTTCGAAGTAAAACAGAAATCCAAGAGTTGGTTGTTGAATGCAGATCTAATCGACTTTTGGTCATTAGACATCTTAATTTGTTTAGAAGGTTCAGTATCAGGATGATCAATTTTTCTTTTCAATGTTCCATGTCCGGTTGATGCTTTGCAACTTTTAATGTGTTTACTTAAATTAAATGCTAATTATTTTTTCGCATTGAGTACAAGGCCTAGTAGATAACGAACGATTTATTTTCGAACCTGCTTTGCAACATCTTGCCCTATGCTTGCTAATATTAGTTTTGGAGATGAATTTTCCACAAATGACACATTCGATGAAAGTGGTAGATGACATTTTTTTAATATGCTTTAAGTAAATAACAATAAGACGCACAATCAAGTCAAGATTCAATAAGACAATTTTTGAACTTACGATAATTGATAGAATGTAACTTAAAAAAGACAATAGTTATAATTATGATAATTTTTTGTTTTTTCTGCTCTGGTATTTATATACAAATTTTCTCCGAAAAAAATACAAAATTCAATACAAATACAAATTCATACAAATTCAATCCGTGTGAAAAACAACTTGAACCGCCTTCAAGATAAAATAATTGTAGCTATTACGACAAAATTTTCAGCTATGTTATTTATACAGAATTTCCAGACAATAGAAGTAGACCGATAGTAAAATTTATGAGGGTGGGCATGGGTGGGCGTGGGTGTGCGTGGGTGTATATTTATAAAAACTGGAAAAACTCACAGGTGTCTGTCAAATGGACCGGAAGTGGACCGGAAGTAGACCGGAAATGGACCAGAAGTGGACCGGAAGTGGACCGGAAGTCAATAGGTGTAAGTGGGTGTAGGCGTAGGTGTGTGTGGGTGTGGGCGTTACGTACTTTAACTCGTAAGAAATTATGATATTCGTACGAGGTACGAGATGAAAAAACACAGATTTACAATAGTATAAAATCAACAAAAACATTGTCAAAAGAGATTTTCCATTGTGGTTAAATTAATAAAAATAATAGACCTCGTACCACTCGTTCCAAGTACGAGGTGAAAAAACACACATTTGCAATAGTATAAAATCGACAAAAACATCGTCAAAATACGTTTTCCATTGTGGTGAAATTAATAAAAATAATAGGCCTCGTACCAAGTATGGCGCAGAAACAATCAATCTACTCTACTTTTAATTCTTACTTCTATGCTGAAAAACAAAATTCAATAGAAATTGTCGACAAAAAATATCAAGTGTGTGATGTTTATATCTAAGTATACTTTATATAAAATTTTCAATATGATTAGATTTTATTAATGCCGTTTTTTTTAATTTACACCGTCACGAAAAATCCGGAAAATATTTTTATTATTCTTAATTTTTCGCTAACACACGAAGTTCACAAGCAACTAAAAACCAAAATTTATCGAATGTGTCAAGTTTGTATCTAAGTATTCTCTAAATAAAATCTTCTATATGATTGCTTTTTAGTAAAACCGTTTCTGATTTTTGTACCACCGCTGAAAACCCTGGAAATAATTTTGAATTCTTAATAAATTTTGGTCGTTGTTTTCTTGTTAATTTTCGTGTATCAGCGAAGAAGTAAGAATTCAAAAATATTTCACGGACGTGACGGTACAAAAAGCATAAAGGGGCTTAATATGAAGTTGTTACATAGATGACTTTATATGAAGATTACTTAGATACAATCCTCATACATTGGACAAAATTTGGACCATAGTTTGTTCTGAATTTCGTTTTTTCAGCAAAGAGGTAAGAATTCAAAAATATTTCCAGGGTTTTCCGTGACCATACAAAAATAAGAAACGGACTTAATAGAAAGTAATAAGATAGAAGATTTTATTTAAAGATTACTTAGAATCGGAGATAACACACTGGATAATATTTGGTCCATAGTTACTTGTGAATTTCGTGTCTCATGGACAGAGAAAGAATTAAAAATATCCCGCAATTTTTTTGACGGTACAGTAAAAGTTAATAGGAAGTAATCACATAGAAGATTTTATTTAAAGATTACTTAGATACAAATCTCACACATTCGATAATATTTGGTCGATGGTTTTGTCACCACCCAAGTATTTTCCCATAAAATTTAGATTTGGATTATACCACTAGTCCTCTACAATTATATATACTACGGGCTGACAATTTGACTACCTTTACTTATTAACATATTTAGCAGAATCTGAGGCCTATGTGCGAAGTACGAAAAGTAAATAGTACATTTAACAATTTATTGAGGAAACAACGTCTAGAAATTTGTCGTATACAACAGTAGTAATTTTAACCATATAAATTTTCCAGTAACAAATATAGCATAACTTATCTGCTTAACATTAATCATTCAATTTACAAATATGAGGCAAAATAAATGTACCGGAATCAGATTGTGTTTCCCATTACGTATTAAGGTTGGTTCAATGTTCTGTATTATTATTACGTGGAAAATATATTATTAATCAACAATTTTGAATAGGGAAGTTCTAAATCTAATTGAATACAAGTGAACATGATTATTGGATTTAGGTCAACTCTGATAGAACCAATTGCGTAATGATAGCATTAAACATAGAATAACTAAATTGTGCACAAATGAAACTAATTAACTAAATGAAGTAATATAAATCTTAGATTAAACTTAAATATATTAATAATAATACTACCAGTACACAGATGATGACTTCCACAGACTGATTCCACAAGTTCAAGGAAGAACTGCCATATGCTAACCCCTACCACTGCCAGCGTAAGAGAGAGAGACAGCTAAGCAAGTCATGCGAGAACCTTGCCTTTCCATAGTCACATAACCTAGTGAGGTATTACTTCCCCAAAAACGAAACAAACGAATAACGAATTGCACACTCATTCCTTTACAAGCGACGAATAGAGTTACAGTTTCGTGTGACTCTTGTGTCTCAGCGAAGAAGTAAGAATTCAAAAATATTTCAAGGGTTTTCCGTGACGGTACAAAAATATAAAGCGGGGTTAATTGAAAGTAATCACATATAGATATATTTATATAAATATTACTTAGATATTAACCTAACACATTCGATAATATATGGTCCATAATTTCTTGTGAATTTCGTGTCTCAGGGAAGAAGAAAGAATTAAAAAAAATATCCCGTTTTATTTGTGACGGTACAATAATAAGAAACGGTTTTAATAGAAAGTATTTACATAGAAGATTTTATATAATGATTACTTAGATACAATCCTCACATAATCGATAATATATTTAGTCCATAGTATGTTCTGGATTTCCTATCTCTGCGAGGAAAAAATAATTCAAAAATATTTCCCGGGTTTTTCGCGACGGTATAAAAATCTAAAACAGGATTAATAGAAAGTAATCACATAGAAAATTATATTTAAAGCTTACTTTGATACAAACCTCACCCACTTGATATCTTGTCAAAGGTTTCCTTCAAATTTCGTGTCTGAGCGAAGATGTAAGAATTTAAAACTATTTCCCCGATTTTTCGTGACGGTACAAAAGTCATAAACGGACTTAATATGAAGCTATTATATAGATGACTTTTTATAAAGATTACTTAGATACAAACCTCGCACATTTGATAATATTTGGTCCATAGCGTGTTCTGAACTTCATGTCTCACCGAAGAAGTAAGAATTCAAAAATATTTCCAGGATTTTTTGAGTCTGTACAAGAATAGAAAGCGGGGTTAATTGAAAGTATATATGAAGATATATTTATATAAATAATACTTAGATACTAACCTAACACATTCGATAATATTTGGTCCATAATTTCTTGTAAATTTCATGTCTCAGGGAAGAAGAAAGAATTAAAAAAATATCGCGTATTATTTGTGACGGTACAATAATAAGAAACGGTTTTAAAGGAATTACAGAAAAGAATTTATTTAAATAATACTTTGATACACACCTCACAAACTCGATAATATCTGGTCAGTGGTTTCATTTGAAATTATTGTCTAAGCGAAGAAATAAGAATTCAAAAACATTTCCTTGGTTTTCCGTGACGGTTCAAAAATAAAAAACGAGCTTAATAGAGACTAATCACATAGAAGATTTTATATAAAGATTACTTAGATACAATCTTCAAAGATTCGATAATATTTAGTCCATCGTATCGGTACAAAAATCTAAAACGGGTTTAATAGGAAGTAATCACTTAGAAGATTATATTTAAAGATTACTTTGATACAAACCTCACAAACTCGATAATATCTGGTCAATGGTTTCCTTCGAATTTCGTGTCTGAAAGAAGACGTAAGAATTCAAGACTATTTCCCAGATTTTTCGTGACGGTAAAAAAATCATAAACGGACTTACTGTGAAGTAATTATATAGATGACTTTATATGAAGATTACTTAAATACAAGCCTCACACATTCGATAATATTTGGTCCATAGTGTGTTCTGAATTTCGTGTTTCTCAGCGAAGAAGTAAGAATTCAATAATATTTCCAGTTTTTTTTCCGTGACAGTACAAAAAAAAACGGGCTTAATAGAAATCAGATAGAAGATTTCATTTAAAGATTACTTAGATTCGGAGCTTACACACTGAATAATATTTAGTCCACAGTTTCCTTTGAATTTCGTGTCTCATGGAAGTAGGAGGAATTAAAAAATATCCCAGATTTTTTTGACGGTACAATAATAAGAAACGGGGTTAATAGGAAGTAATCACATAAGACCTTTTATTTAAAGTTTATTTAGATACAAACCTCACACATTCGATAATATTTGGTCGATTGTTTCTTGTGAATTTCGTGTATCAGATTTTCCGGATTTTTCGTGACGGTACAAAAATCATAAACGGGCTTAATATGGAGTAATTATATAGATGACTTTAAATGAAGATTACTGAAATACAAACCTTACACATTCGATAATATTTGATCCATAATTTGTTCTGAATTTCTCGTCTCAGCAAAGAAGTAAGAATTCAAAAATATTTCCAGGTTTTGGCGTGACAACACAAAAATGAAATACGGGCTCAATAAAAAGTAAGCATATAAAAATTTTATATAAAGATTATTTAGATACATACATCACACACTCGATAATGTTTGGTCAACAGTCTCTTCTGAATTTTGTGTGTTAGCGAAGAAGTAAGAATAAAAAAGACATTTTCCCGCCTTTTTTTCTGGCTGTTTCTGAGGGGTACAACATTTTAAAATATTGGTACAAAATGGTACATAACGTTAAATAGTACAATATTTTGATGTGGATAACTTAACCGAAACCAATGATGAGTTTGACACGTTACACTGTAATGCCAACAAAATTGATTTTTTTTCGACGGTAAATTGAGTGATACAAAAATTATTTTTAGCATTTTTGAGTAGTAAATAAATAGTACAAAATTTGCCAAATGAGGTTTTGATGGTACAAAAATATTGGGTTACAATGTAACGTAGCCCAAAAAATTGGCACTTGTTACGCGAAAGAGTTCAATGAACTAATCTTTAATAAATCTCTAATTATACACTGGTATCCAATTTTTCTTTGCAGTACTTAGCTCCTGATTATATGGTCTGGGATAAATATATTTATCATGGAGTTTCAGTTTTTTTCGCCACACTTTATTTTCTGATCTTCGTTGGAACTTCAATATTCACACATCTTTTGAGGGATAAAAAAAATCACTAATTACAATCAAAGTTTTCATTATTTATATTACTAAAAGTTATTTTTGTTTCAGATATGAGTCGCACTGCCATCTAGTGTACGCCGCATGAAATATAAGCTTTGGTGTTTTACTTACACTGGAATTCATTCCACTGAATTTCGGTTTTATTTAATTTTGTCACTATTGCTTATGTTTAATAAGTAAAAATATTGATATATTAAATGGATGTCTCTGTTGTTTTATTTCTTAAAAAAATGCATCCTATCACGCTAGTTATCACATGCATCAGGCTTACGTCCAGCTTGCCATGTCAAGCTTGCTTTGACAAACTAAAAGAAAGCTATCGCAAGCTTGCCACAAGCTTATGTGCTATCTGGTAATTTGAAATTGAGATTTTTCAGTTGCTGCTAAGCCTCGATATTTACAATAAGTGCTTAATTTGAAAATTGCTGTGTGATAAAACACACCGTTAATATTCTCAAGAAGAAAACCACTGAAATTAAATGCGTAAGTTGTGAGGAACATCAGCAGATGTATTTTAAGATGATCCGTCATTCACCTGTCACTATCTTCGATTTACACATAGATAGAAATTCACAAGTAACCCACTCGATGAATGCTCGCACATGAAGAGTAATTTTCAGATGGAAAACAAAAAAAAGTCTGGTTCAAGTTGTAAAGTCAATACATGCGCAGATTGTACATTTTATTATCAGAAACAAACAGAATTAATAAAAAAAACTATATATATGCTGACCAACGCAGTAATTTATTTGATTAAAAACATAAACTAAACGTAACGTTTCAACATTCTAGAAAGGTCTACTTCAGACTCTGTATCAATTACAAATATAACAAGATACATAAAGAGGGCATTATATATACACAAACATTACTCCCTCCAGACTATTAGAAATTTGTTCTGGAACTTTCTAGCAGGAGGCTTTCCCTTGTCATCTGTACTTTCACCTAAAAGGTTAAACATATATACTTCAATATACAATGTGGTTGGACTTTTTTGTCTCACACTCTCTTTCTTTAATTTTTCTTCCTTCTCCTCTCCTCTTTCTCTCTTGTCCTTTCCACCTTTTCTAACACCTTCTTCCATTCTTTGTTTATCCTCAGTCCCCATTCCAGTTACTTGTGTCTTCTTCACCTTTCTTCCCTATTCCCTTGGCCTCCTTTCATTTTCTCACTAGTGTTCCCTTCTCTCTTCCTATCTGCTTAGCCTAATCCCACACTATGTCATGTCCTGTTTCTCTCGTGTGTTTAAATATCGCATTTCTCTCTCTCTTAAGTTGTACATCATCCCTATGTTGTTTCAACCTGTCTTTCATCTCCTTTTTCGTTTCTCATATGTACACACTCTGACATTTTTTACATTTTACTTCGTAGATAATCCCTTCCTCTTCCTCTTGCCTATTTTCCTTTTTCTTGTTTGCATTCTTCGCTATTCCTAAGATGCTTCTCCCTCCCTTGCTGTAAGTTTTAATGCCAGCTTTCCTAAGCACTTTGCATATAATTTCTGTGGTCTTCCCAATACGTTTTCTTACTATTCCTCTTTTTCTTTCTCTTCTAATTCTCCCCTGTTCCTTTTCTTCCTTCTTCTGTCTATGTCCATTCTATCCTGATTCTCATAGCCATTCTTTTCCAGCTGTTTCCATAGGCATATTTTTCAGCATATTTTGCCTTCTTTTTCACATTATTTCGTACATATTTTCTTTATTCTGTCCTCCATATTCTTTATAATATATATATATATATATATATATATATACACCACAAAAGAAGTGAAGTTAGAAAGAGTGGAAAGGACAAGAGAGAAAGAGGAGAGGAGAAGGAAGAAAAATGAAGCAAGAAGAGAGTGAGACAAAAAAGTCCAACCACATTATATATGGAAGTAAATATGATTAGCTTTTTAGGTGAACGTACAGTTGACAAGGGAAAGCCACCTGCTAGAAAGTTCCAGAACAACTTTCTAATAGTCTGGAGGGAGTAATGTTTGTGTATATATAACCCTGTTTATGTATTTTGTTACATTTGTACTTGATACAGAGTCTTAAGAAGACCTTGCCAAAGGTTGAAACGTTACGTTTAGTTTATGTTTTTAATAAAATAAATTACTGCCTTGGTCAGCATATTTTGTTTTTTCATATCATAGAAACAAGGCTTAATGGTGTTAGAATTAATCAGTAACTACAATAATTTACGTAAAAATCACTCATATGGCACTTATAATAGAGCTGTAAAATATGTATTTTGGATAATTAGTTGTTTGAATTATTCTTCATATATTATACTTTTTATACTTCTTCATACTTCTGCTTTCGAAGTGCAATTTGAACGAAACTGTTGAATCCGGACAGCAATCTAATATTAATAACAATACAATCATTGCAGTGTAGAGAGATGAAAGGGACAAATATGTCGTTTCCATTCACATTATACTACGCAGGTAACGTCTGGGGTAACATAGTATGAATTGGTTTTAAAAAAAATTGACGTTACATTCCATGGAATGTTTCTTTTCGTTGTTTACGAACTATCTGAATAAAAGCTTCCGGTTGTCTGTTGGTTTCGCGGGAGCGGCTTTAGACTGCCAAGGTCAAGTATTCGCTGTGTTCAAGCACCAGTGAAGTAGTCACTTGAACCTGTCAATCAAGCTGTTTCTTCTCTGCGACCGAGAAGCAGAAACAATTAATTTTGCTTAGGTATAAATTTTCAAACTGCAAGGGTCGCGAGTTCGAAACCTGTCTGGATGAGAAATTTCTCCCTCTCTTTATTTACGCGGTAAACAGTGAACTGCTTCAAGATTCTAAAGTAGATTTGATATTTGGTTGAACCTGTCAATCAAGCTGTTTCTTCTCTGCGACCGAGAAGCAGAAACAATTAATTTTGCTTAGGTATAAATTTTCAAATTGCAAGGGTCGCGAGTTCGAAACCTGTCTGGATGAGAAATTTCTCCCTCTCTTTATTTACGCGGTAAACAGTGAACTGCTTCAAGATTCTAAAGTAGATTTGATATTTGGCCATCGATGTATAATATGTAATTTCGAAAACCGCCAACGTTCAATTCAATAGCAAACATTCAGATCTAAAAACATATGGTGCTAATGGCAAACCTATATTTCTGCGCTTTTAGAGGTTACATAGAGATGGAAAAATTATACATTTATTTCAAATATCTCTTGAGTTTTACAGGTGAACGTGGGAAAGTGTTGTTTTTTTTTCAAAACGTGTCAAATGTCTGTGGATACGTCACACTCACACTTGAATGACAATTGGGACGGGACTCACAGTTGCAAAGTGAGAACTGAAGCACTATGTGCCTGTCATCTGCTATCGACCTCAGAGCCACTCTATTACAAGGGGACTTATTTACAACAAAACATACGAAAGTTTCTATATACGTCAGATATTTATCAATTTCTAATTAACTCACGATTAAGCTGGAGACAATTAAATTATCTAACCCCCCCAACCTATAGCGCTACTGCACAATATTGGGCCAAGGCTTACCTACCGACTGCTGGCCTCCCATAAAATTAACTGTCCTAACAAAAGTAAATCAAATTAATCCTTTTGAAACGACATAAAAATCAAATAATCCTCATTTCTAGATAAAAGGAGACAGGAAAACTTTCCATCATGTTTATGAATTATATAGTTGTCGAATACAGTGCTTTCTTTTCATACAAACACTACTGGAAAGCAATTTTGACGATAATTATAGTTAAAACTAGTTTTATTCCTGGACGTTTACAAAATTACAGATTTAGAATACGGGGTTCATCCCAGCACTTACTCCTGCACTATGAAATAACTCAAACAGCTAATCATCCAAAATACATATTTTACAGCTCTATTCTAAGTGCCATATGAGTGATGTTTACGTAAATAATTGTAGTTACTGATTAATTCTGTTTGTTTCTGATAATAACATCTACAATCTACCCACGTATTGACTTTACAATTTGGACCTGACTTTTTCCTTTCCCATCTGAAAATTACTCTTCAGGTGCGAGAATCCATCGAGTGGGTCATTTGTGAATATCTATCTATGTATAAAACGAGGAGAGTGACACGTGAATGACGTAACATCTTAAAATACATCTGCTGATGTTCCTCACAACGTAATCATTTAATTTCAGTGGTTTCCTTCTTGAGAATATTAACGGTGTGTTTTATCACACAAAAATTTTCAATTTTAGCACTTATTGTAAATATCGAGACTTAGCAGCAACTAAAACATCTCAATTTCAAGTTGTCTAGAGTAACAGTCACGTTGTATGAACGAGTATTAGCTTCAATACCTATTTTATTATTGGCACGGAAACAATAACAAAGTTTCAGGCTGCAATTGGAGTGACGCAAATAAAATACATTATGTAGCACCACCCAGTTGGTAAGAAAAAATGTTGTGGAGACACGGGGATTCGCAACTAGGATTTCAGCTTACAAAGCTAGCCTTTAACAGAGATGGTGACAAGCTACGGTAAACAAACAAAGCTATTCGAGTAATTTATCATAAGATTGCATCTTTTCCTGTCCAGATCGGAACTTTTGATGTCGCTTCTCGCTAAATACATTAATTTGAAAGCAATGCGCTTCATCAGATAGGGTTCATATGCTGTACATAATGCTGACAAAATACAAGTGAAGCTTCTGCATGAAAATTAATGAAGACTTTGGGATATCCTGCTTTTGTGGAAGGTTAGTGTTTCCAACCATAAATGATTGCCGTTCTCAACTTTCCGTTAACATAGCGGATTATCATATGTGACGACGAATCTCATTAACGAACGGCACATAAATTGTATTATTTTAAAATATTTATTTCAAAATGAAGAGTCATTATTCTGGATTTTTCGGAGGCATTCATTCATTCGGTAAGAATTTTACGATTTACGAGAGTCACAATTCTATTTTCGTGCTCCATTACGAAACAAACGTGTCCGTGTAAAAAGGCAAAGACCGACAATTTTTATTTTACAAATATACATTTACATTAAAGTTAAATGAGAGGACAACCTTTGACTTATTTTTAATAGCCTGGATGACTGATGTGTGTGTGTGGGGGGGGTTACCTCCTCTCATATCCCCCTCTTGTTGTGACATAAACACTTCTTCTTTTGAGATTTATATTATTTTTCCCATCGCATATTCAGTGCCAGCTTTTCGATTCTTTTTGTCAAAGGGGAAGGACTTTATTTGTTTGCGATTTTTCCCTCTTCGTTATTTAGTGTTGCTTTTTTTGCCATTTTCGGCTACTCGCGACGATGAAGAGAGACTCAAAAAGACAACCCATGGCTATGCCAAATTCGAACACGGGGCCTTCGCATTCTAACGAATTGTGATAACTACTTCGTCACGAACGTCATAAACGTGTTTCTTTCTCCAAATAAATTTCAGCAATATTTTTATATTTTCATTACTTTGATTGTAGACGTGGAAATTCCAGTTAATTAATATTTACGCGGCAATATTTCTGTTAGCCTTTTTCTTTGAGTCTGAGAGACACAAAATTCCCTGCATATGGTTAAATTGATTAATAGTAAGCAACACTGCTGCTTTACGAACACTTACTTTGGCTGTACGTTCGGCGACTAAGCTGGACTTTAACTCAAACGATTGTGCCACTTTCTGTGAACAGAAGTGTACATCACTATTAGGTATGCAGTGTTGACATCATATTCAACCGAAAAATCCCCACGAACTATTCACGGATAGCCCCAATTCATGTATAGCCCCACGGCATTCACGGATAGCCACCATTCATGAACAGCCCCACGAACCATGCACGGATAGCATTAATTCATGAATGGCCCAGCGATCCATGCACGGATAGCCCCAGAAACTTAAAAATCCCCACCAACCATGCGCGCTTAGCCGCACAGTAGTACTATAAAACCGCTTCTGGAACATCAAGTGGGTCTCAGTGTTGCCAGCCCACCCCAAGAAAATTTCACCTACAAATAGGAGTTGACAACACTGACTAGTTGCTTCACAACGTCTTGGAAAACGTCTTAAGACAAACATCTTAATCTTTAAGAAAGTCGACTTTTGGTATGTCAAGATGTTACTTCCGGCCGGCCAAGAAAATTTTCTTAAGACAAATATCTTAAGATATTGATTTTCTTGGCTCCTAATTGAGCTAGGATGATGATTTTAGGTTTGTTGGATAGGATTCGACGAGAACTATTCGACTGGCAAATAAAATCGATTCTACCCCTTCAAGTTTCGAAAATACGGCCAATTGTTTTTTATTTTTTTTTTTTGCTCCTAATTGAGCTAGGATGATGATTTTAGGTTTGTTGGATAGGATTCGACGACAGAATGACAGATTAAACAATAGGTAGGGGTCTTGCGACGACGGAAGTTATACTTTCCGGTTTTTTAGTAACCGAACGATGAAATTCCTCACTGGCCAATTTTAATCTTACAGCTAGAAATGTTTCTATAAAATAACAATGCCTATGAATGTGTTTGGCTTCAGGAACCAAGCTGTGAAAGTGCCCGTCAAGCCTACGAGCTTCAACGAACTCCTGCCTTCCATGCTATCTAAATTTAACGGTCTGTTAATTATACACTTGAATATATTTTTTTTTATTGACAGGATTGATTAAGGAGCAAGAATAGCATATACATAAATAACACACACCAAACCAGCACCATCGTGAATTAGCCTTCCAAGGATGTTTTTTTATTATTGCAAAGCATTTATTTTGTGACCACTAAATATATAACAATAACATACCCCACAAATATTTTTTCAACAAGATGTAATCTTTGAAAATTTGCCCTATGTGTGAAACTGGTGTTTCAAGTAAACATTTCCAAAGACACTGCCGTGCCTGTGTACCTGGTAAGCATGTGACCGCTACAGAACCATGTCCCAGGTGCGACAAACATATCACTATTGGTAATCTGAAAGGCATATAAAAACATGCAAAGTCGTCGGGGGACCTGTCCCACGCTCGACCAAGAGAAAAGCTAAAGCCGACTTGCCACCATCTGCCAAACGTGTCAAGACTATGGCGAAAGCGAACCAGTCTGCTTTCGAGGGTTTGTTAGAGGACTTTGTCCTCACTTCGGAGGGCTCATGTGACGTGCGTAGCTCTTTGGAGAACGAGCAAGCCAAAATTATTTCCATAATTAGCGATGCGCTTGCAATGCACTCCACCAAATTCTACGCATCGCTAGGTTGTCAGTACAAGAAGCCGTCTGATGAAATTTATAACTTCTACCACAATACCAAGGCGATGACGCTGCATCTGGCGGATGTCGACAACCTAAATGTCATCTACAACGACTTTGCCGAGGAGCTGGTGGCCAAGCAGGAGGAACATTAAGCTGTGGGCTCAGGAGGTTCGCTGTTTGGTGAACCACAAGAACTGTGTATCAAACTTAACAAGTTTTTGCCTCTCTCCGCGTCCAGCTACGTCCCCTTACCACGTACCATTGCGGCAAAGAAGGCTGTCCTGAATATTCAGAACAGTGACGCCAAGTGCTTTCTTTGTTCGGTGCTTGCAGCGTTGCACCCTGTCCACCGGAAAAAAACAACCACGCCGAGTTAACCACTACAAGCAGTACGAGCCAGAGCTGCAAGATGCGATGGTTGGGATCGACTATCCGGTGGAGGTCTCGGATATTCGCAAGTTCGAGGCCCGTACACACAACCCGCAGTTAAGTTTGTCGCAGGTGCTTGTCAATGTTCGACGGACAGGATCAACGCAGTTACCAACATGTTCGGGGCTCCAACATCGATGTCGAGAAGCTCGCTCGCAACAAGCTCTGCTGCAGTAACAACGAGATAGGGGTGGCAGTCTTGCCCAAACCTGGTACTGTAGAAACATTTCACATGCACAGTGCCATGGTAGAGCACCCTGCTATCATCATCACCGATTTTGAGGCTTTCCTCAAACCTATCTCCACATGCGATCCCAATCCCAAAGTTTCCTCTAGTACCCCTCACCAACTCCACGAGGTCTCGAGTTATGCTTATGTTGTGGTGTGGCGAGACCGACTTGTTGACCCCGAGCCCTATGTGTATCGCGGTCCCGACACAGTCAAACATTTTCTAGAAGGATGGTCGTGAAAGCCAACGAGGTAGGGAAGTTCCTGTTGACCCCCAAGTCTATAGAATCGATGTCTCCTGAAGACGAAATCCAGCACGAAGAGGCTACTACCTGTCCTGTGTGAACCAGGGAGTTTAGCACCAACAACCGTAAAGTTCAACACCATGATCACTTCAACGGTAGATACATTGGTCCTTGCTGCAACCGGTGTAATTTGTTTGCCCGGTACCAGCGCTTCATCCCTGTGTTTTTCCACAATGGCTCGGGGCACGACTTCCACGATCTGGTGCCACATCTGTGACATGCGAATCAACGTCCTGGCGCAGAACGAGGAGCGATATATTAGCTTGAGCAAGTGGGTGCGAATCCCAGAATCAGGCTCTCACATCGAACTTCGACTCCTCGACTCCCTGAGTTTCCTCCCAGGCAGCCTCGATGCCCTGGCGAAAAAGCTGAGGGGCGAGCAATTGCTCATCACCTCTGCCAACTTTCCAAACTTGGACGCCGGTCTCTTCAGGCGTAAGGGGGTCTACCCCTACGAATACATCACCGACTCAACCAGGTTTGCAGAGAAGTCGCTGCCTCCTCGAGCGAAGTTCTACAGCAAGCTGCGAGGCTCAGGCATCTCTGAGGACGACTACAACCATGCTAAGTCCATGTGGCGCGAGCTGGATTGCCAAAATCTTGGGGACTACCACGATGCCTACCTAAAACTCGATGTGACGCTCCTCGCTGATGTGATTCAGGCGTTTCGTGCAACTGCGAAGATCATCTACAAGCTGGACCCGGTATACTTCTACAGTCTTCCTGGACTGGCATATTCGGCCATGCTGCTTGTTACAAAAGTTAGGCTTGAGCTTCTTTCAGACGTGGACATGATGCTGTTTGCAGAACGTGCCGTCCGGGGTGGAATGGTCCAGGTGTCGCAGCGACACTGGCACGCCAACAATCACCACATGGCCACTGGTTACGACCCCTCTCAACCGTCCAGCTACATCATGTACACAGACGTCAACAACCTCTACGGACACTCCATGATGCTGCCACTTCCCTCCGGAGGGTTCAGGTGGGCTGATCCCTCCAAATTTAATGTTGAAGGTTTCAGCGATGTGGAATGCGGGTGGACCTTGAGTTCTCCGAGAATCTGCAGGATTTGTTCTGCGACCTTCCGCCAGTTCCGGAATTTAAATGCCCGCCTGGCTCGAACCAATCAAAGCTCGTCATGGACTTCAAGCCCAAAGAGCGTTAGGTTCTGCACTACTAAAACCTCTGGTGGTTGATGTAGTAAGGGGTTACCGTCCGCACAAAAAACATCGAGTTCTTATGTTCGAACATTGTCTATGGTTGAAACCATACATCAAGCTCAACACCAAACACCGCACAGTCGCTACTTCTGATTTCCATCGCGATTTCTTCAAGTTAATGAACAACGCAGTGTTTGGGAAAACCATGGCGAATGTTCGAAATCGTGTGGATGTGAGGCTAATATCAAACAAAGCACAATGTCCCAAGCTTGTAGCAAGCCCGTTATCAAGTCATGTACTATTTACAATGAGCAGCTTGCTCTGGTGCATATGAGGAAGAGCGAGGTGATGCTCAACAAGCCAATCTATGTTGGTGCCACAGTATTAGACCTGAGCAAGCTGCACATGTTTTATATATATTATAAGATAGTACGCCAGCACTATAACGACAATATCAGCCTACTCTACACGGACACAGATAGTTTGGTGTACCACGTTCGCACGGACGACGCATATAGGGATATAGCCACGGTACCAAATTTTGTGAACCTTTTTGACACGTCAGGCTATTCCCAGCCGAACCGATACAAGATCCTGGCTCGCAACAAGAAGGTGCCTGGCAAACTCAAAGACGAGAAGGACGGAGATGTAATTCTTGAGTTTGCCGGTCTTCGCGCCAAAGCCTATGCTATTCGGGCAGAGGGTTCCATCACAAAAAAAGCTAAGGGTGTGAGGAGGCAGGTCGTCAAAAGAGCACCTCAGGTTCGAGGATTACGTCAAGACTCTTCAAACTAGGACGCCAATTCTAGGAGTGGGGCAGCGCATCCAGAGTGTCGACCATGTGTTGACAACCAACAAGGTGAGAAAGGTTGCCCTGGACGCACGCGACGACAAGAGGTGTGTTCTGAAATGTGGGATTCACACTCTCCCGTGGGGTCACTATCGTCTAGAAACTAGTAAGGCATGCCTTAAATGTAGTAGATAGTATGTATGAAAAAAACTCATGTAACAGAAGTTCCAATTTAATATAACCAAGATACTAGAACAATAGTGTTTATCTTCAAATACAAACAGGTGGAGGTTTGAATTTTATTTTACGGAACTAACTCCCTGCCGAGCCCTAAGGGGTGAAAAAAGGGGACACACGCAGGGCCAAAAGAGGAAGTTTCTTTTGAGCGCTCAAGTGTGATTATTTCTAAAATGCATCAAAATTAAATTTTATTATTTTCCAGATTATTCTCAAAAAAATTTCTCTATAAATGCAAGAAGATGTTCCATGAAGTATGCTCTTCGCAGTACATCCTGGACACTGCGTTGCAGGTTAACAAAAAATCTAATATTAGAACCTACGGTTAGTATCATTTTTATAGAATTATGCGATTTTTCCCTTGTATTTAAAACTGTTCGGTCACTCTTTCATTCTTGACATCATACACAAAACTTTTCTCTGCAATGAGCATGACGCTGCACAGGGTTTCGTGGAACTCACAGACAATCTTGATGTTAGTGCGATCGTTAACAACCATCTGCTTTCTCTTCGATGTGTTCATGACGAACATGGGTCTGCGAGCTATGAACTCATTGGGGTTGTAGTACACGTCCACATTGCCGGAGGTCAGTCTCTTGTAAGCTGTTTATGCCTCGTACAGTTTCAGGTAGTTGTTGTTTGCAATGTTCAGGTTGTAGTTCTCACGCGGGAATATCTCGTTCCTGCCATTTTTGAGGTTGATGTCTTTGATCTTGCAATTGTTAAACTGGCTCGAATCTTTTTCTTGGTTGTTGTCTTTCCCCGTCTGGAAGAGCACGACCACAAACACTGGCATATCGTACCGGATGCTGTTAAACTTTGTGGTCACGTCAAATTCAAAATGGTTGCCGGAAGCCGGTTTCTGCACGCACTGATAACCGTAAAATTGGATGGGTACTTGGGGATTCTGCAAAATATCTGTTTTGTACTTGAGAGCGTAGTTAGTTTCGTATTACACTACGGGCATTCGCAGCTCCATGGACTGGATGATGCACTTGGCAGGATCAGGTAGTGTATTGGGAAGTGCTGAACCGTCTGCACTCACGGTGCTGTAACGAATCAGCGAATTGTTCTCGTTGGCGCTTTTGCGAAAAGTGACGCGCAAACCACACTTCCAATTAATCTCTGTGTAGTCGCAGAAGAAGCCAGGAAGCAGGCGCATGGGATACAGTACTGTGTGACTTTGAGTTTTGATTTTTGTACCTGCTTCGAATTCCCCTGCCTGGTAGTATGCTGCATCGGTATTGGAGGGTTTCAGTGTTCCCACAGCTGTAGAGGTAATCCCGGGGTAGTCAACCCTATCGATGACGGTGCCATGCTTTCTAACTTCCACCTGCGAGAATAAGTACGGCACAAAATAATCTGCAAGTCTTAGATTTGCATTGGCAAGAAATGCTTCGCCGTCGTCTCTCTTCACAACATCAAATTTGATATACAAATCAGCTCTGAGAGGGTGAAGGAACCCATACCCGACGTCCACGTCGTATTCTGTCTCTCGATTAGCTTCATCGAGGTTGGCAAACGTGCGACGATTGGGTGGGAAGGACTGCAACTCGTAACTTTGGATTTGCTCCATAATGGTTATTTATTATATGTTAATCTCCACGACGGCAGTGGTCGTTGCTCCTGCAAAATCAACCACCTCCCCCTTCTCGTTGGTAATTGCCAATTCTATGTTTTCTATGCGATTACGAGATACAGGAAAGGATATCGGTGGGGAGGGTGTGTAGATAATTGGCTCCATGAACTCAGAGTTTGGTTTGAACGTAGCGATAATACCTGTCTGCTTGTGACTCCCTGGGATGCCGTCCGAGGATTTGGTGATCATACCTTCTGCCACATTGCAATGTATTTTCAGAGTCTCGATGGCTAGAAATTTAGGAATGTTAGCACCGATGTGCTTTATGCCAGGTTCGAGCTTTGTGTTGTTCTCGAATCCCAAAAGCTCTCCGATGGTACCCAGGTCTACTGTTTCCGTGGCAGACAAAAGTTCCACCCTGTGAGTTACAGAATTTTGCGACAGCAGCAAACTTCTTGGCAATTGAGCCTGCAAGGTAGACAGGTTGTACTGGCCAGGGGTGATGCTGATTTTCTCGCTGCCAATTTTGATGGTATTGTTGTGTACCGTCACATTAGGTATCAGGTACATGCTGTAGAATGCAATAGATTTAGGATAGATATCGTCATACAATGCGTATTTCAGAAGCGAAGTCTCCCTTGTGAGATGGAATACTCCCATAGTGCTTCAGGTGCCACAATGCTCTCTGGAAATCCTCGATTGTTGGGCTATTTAACTGCGAGAGGAAGACGAGCATGGAAGTGCAGAGATGGCCACAGTTCACATCGCTGAAACTCTGAGTGCGTTCGTCATTGTAGTAGAGGTTGACAACTCTGAGATACTTTACCAACCCAGCAGGTTGCGTGCCTCCGAATGAATCGAAAACAAATGCTTTGTTGTTGTTGGCTCTGAGGTAGCATATCCAAAGTGTAAATGGATTTTCGTAACTTTCTAAGTTTACCACACCACACTCTTTTTTCTTCACAACAGAAGGTGAAGACATGAAAACGCCCCTGAAGTGCTTGACCCCCAACGATTTGATCAAAGATTCAATATCGAAGTTGGACAGGGGCTCTTCTTTTTTTAAAACTATTTCAAAGCTTCGATGTTGTTCTCTCGCTTTTTGGTCACACCTTTCCCCTTCTTCTCCATAGCCAGGTTGTGGCGTTTCTGCTCTTCTAACTCGGCCTTATTCTTCTTTGCATCGATGACGGTCTTGGCAATGGCGGCACTGCCTCCTGCCAAGCTGCCTACAGCACCCAATGCTGCCAAGATAGCCGGGATGCTGAATATGAAACCTTCAGTCTTCTGCTGCTTTCGCGAACCTTGTAACCTCCTCAAATGAGGAATGCTAAGCAGCAATTTCATTCCATGACCTTTTGCCAAGCAGGAATGTTTCTTCTCGCGCTGCTTTTTGATGAGCAATCCATCAAGAGCTCCGAGAGACTTGAGGTTTGCGTAGGGTAGACACCTTTGGGCTTCATGGTGATAGTATATTATTTATATATCGTGAAAAAGGTAAGGCTTTGCCCACTAATAAGTAGGTTATACAAGTCTTTTTTTCACAAGGGTTATTTAGTTACAATCCCCACCCTAATTTTAGTTTTCTTTTCATAGTGATGGTCGTACCCAGTGCAGCAAACCGTTCACCAAGCGAGGCATCTCTGCTGACGAGTCTCCCGAAAGCTGCATGCTCCAACTTCCTGTCGGCATCGTGACGTGCGTCGAGATCTGTGTGTATATTTTAAGCAATGTCGTGATCCTTGCATGCTGCGTCCAGGGGGTTCACACCCTTATCTCCTCTCTCCAGTCGCTGTTCGAGTTTCGTACCAGGACCACAGTACTGGTAACCTGGCAGGTGCATCTCGAAGGGTAGCTAGTTGATAATATCGTTCACGAGACCTCGACCCTCGGCCACATTCCAGAATTTGGGAGGCAGGGTATTGATGATTTTGATAAGGTAACCTATACCTTTGTTGTCGTTGACAATGAAGTTGGCAAGCTTGGTGCTAATCATGTCCATGATGCCCACTTTCTCGTTGTGGAAGTTGCGATTGCCTGCATTCTCTTCGCCTGCGATAACCAGCAATCGATCTACAAGCTTCCTTACGTCGTCTACCCAAACAAACTCCTTGGGCAAGGTATTGTAGAGTTTGACACCGCTTCCAGTCTTGAGCTGGGTCCATATTGGCTTGACGAGGTTCCTGTACTTTTCTCCACTGCTAGATTTCACGCGATTCTGTGTTGCATTGTTGTTTTGTTACAGGGCGTCCGTCATGATCACAATTTTGTGTAACTTTGGTAATCCTCATCTGAATAATCTTTAGGTTGCTTCTTAGTGATATTTTCCCACAGTCCCACGGTGCCGGGATACCCAGTCTAGCTGTTCTTCTCGCCCAAATTGATTTTCAAGTCGTCACCCTCGAACGTGACTTTCGACTTTCCAATTTTCCAAACCACACCCTCGTTGGATTCCATGGTGGGGTACAATCCGAATACCGCGTCTATATTGAATTTCCTAGTGCCAACGGAACCAGCTTGACTAGCTTGTCCGAAGAGGTACGGCCTAGGGCCTGACGTCTCGGAGACGTTCGAACGGAGTAGTGAGAATGCTGGATATCGGTGTGGGTATGGTATAATTTTGAGCGGTGAGAGGCACAAGCTCGTTGATTAAATCTTTGTTTTGCTCGGTGACATCTTTGATTTCTTTACCAAGTCCATTGATGGCATCGATGATAGATTGGTCCTGACGCTTTTTCTCTTCCTAAATTCCACGATTCTCGGATTTCCATCCCTTAAACCTTTTTGCCAGTTAGCTACGCAGCTTCAGATTGTCGTCTGCAAGTTTGCGTTTCATTTTTTTTTGTATGTAGTTATTTATAATAAGTCAAGACGTTTCTTGTAAAGTTGCAACGTTTATAAAATTATTAATTTTGTTTCTGTATTTTCCGTTATTGGGTTTCCTCGACATGTCTATTGTGACAAATCCGAAATCACCTTGGTTCCAGCATGAAGAGAAAAATTTGGAAAACTGATTGTAGTTTATGTCCCAACCTACATAATCATCGTAAGCGTGTTTTAAATTGGTGTAGTCTTGACGAAACAAACAACTAAAATTAGCATTGTCTCGGAGTAGCTGCTTGGGGATTTTGGAAAAATTCTGAGAAAGGTAGAAGCAGTCCATGCCTCTGTGCCGACCTTGAGTAAAAACATTGCGAATTTCGTTCTGGTTCTCCAGGATCACATCGTCAAAAACCACCACCGAATTTTCGAGACAGCAATCTAGTGGTATCACTTCAGAAGCAAATATAGCTATGCCTAGTCCCTCGTATAGTTTCGACAGCTGGCGATACTTCAGTTGCTCCAAACTTTTGGAGAAAACATACAGGTGCCTGTTCTTCCAGATTAACCAGTTGGGTGCAAGATGAAAATTATCAAATGGATCGTTGTTTTTCCACATCCAGAAGGTCCAACAATAAGGCAGCGAATGTTTTCGGGTAGAAGCTCGTCATTTTTCCTATCCTGACGTTCCGATGGAAAATCTGGCAGTCGCCGTACCACATCCCAAGCACCCGTTACACAATCACCTCGTTTGCGTCTATCCAACTTTTTTCCTCGAGTCCCAGCCATTTCACCAACAGATTGTCATCTTTTCTACGTAATACTTTTTCAATAAGATACGTGTCGGGGTATTTTGTTTTAGAAAGTTCCTCTTCGTAAAATCTTGCTTTCAGAATTTCGTCGCGACTATCTTTTATTATATAAGTGTGACGGTTTCCGGGTAAGTACGGTGAAAAGTTCCGTACACCAATTTTTTGTGAAGCCTTTTTCGAACGTACGCTTAACTTTACTGATTCTCACCTGATCTGCAATTTTGTATTTCGGTTTCTTGCTTGGAAATTTGTACTTTGGACAATGAACCGTAGAAATTAAACGTCGCTCGTCAGATTTGTTGACGTGAGCTTGTTTGATGTTTATCGTGCAATGCAAACTGTGACTATAACAGTTAACAAGTTCCGGAAGCATGTCGACCCACTTGTAATTCCCCTGAAGCGTGGATTGTTTTCACATGCGTGTTTTGAGAGTTCGGTTGATGAGACTAAAAGTGAAGAGACTCATGCTGCCTTTGATGAGACTCTTAGTGGAGTAATGTTGAATATTTTGTTTTTGAACAAATTGTCGAAAGACAGAGTTGTAGAATTCTTTTCCGTTGTCTGTTTGAAGAAATCGAGGTCGCCTGCCACTTTTATCGAAAATAGTTTTGAATGCTTCCACCACACAGGTTCCTGTTTTTGCCTTGAGAGGTAAAGCACACGCAAATTTTGAAAATGTGTCTATAACAGTGAGACGATACTTGTATCCCTTGTTGATTTTATGTAAATTTTTAAAGTTGCCACTGCTCATTTCCACAATGTCAGCTTCCCACAGGTCGTCTATGCCTTTGGTCACTACCGCCAGTTGTTTGTAGTTTCGCTGTGCAGGTTTGTGCAGCTCGTTCACAATAGCCTGCCTAGACATTGCGTGAAAATAAGAATATAGCTTGGATTGGAGTTCTGGCTGCAGACAATGTCGGGTTTTCTATGTACAGCTTATCACCTATTTCTATGTCTATAATTTGAGTGGCATCTTCGGCATATACAGTCTCGCGAGTTTCGGGGTGGGTAAAATCGACCAATTCCACTCCTCTTTTTTTATGCTCGTCACTGATGTTCGTTACGGTCATGGTTGGGTAGTGGGTTGCGTGAGGCAAAGACCAGTATGAAACCTTGACGAACTGAATTGTGCCAGCGATGAAAAACTGGTGATAGGCTTTGGCAGGAGTCAGCATGTAGAGTTTGGTACCCGGATGGAGGAGCGAGGAAAATTCCCTGTTTGGAATGCTGTACAGTTCAATGACAACAGTGGACTTGAGATTGTCGATGCTGGCGTTTAGGGTGTTTACATTGGTTCGAACCTCGCTCTCCACATCTTCCAATCTACCGTTCACCGATTCCAGATGCTCCTCGATAGCACGGGCAACAGTGTCGTAATCGGGCTTGATCTTCACATCGACAATTAGCCTTTTGAATTTTTCGTTTAACTCATGTAGTTGGGTACTGAAATTGGTTATGGCCGATTCCTGGCTCGCCTCGATGCTACCAACTTGCTGTTTCACATTGGCGATAATCTGCTGTAGACTTTCCACGAGTGTCAACTTGGAGCTCTGGGTTACGAGGTCGTGGACCTGGGTTCTAATTTCCACAAACAAGCCATGTAGCTCGTTGATGTTCTGGTTGGTGGGTAAGGTTGCAACAGACTCCCGAAGCAATTCAATTTCGGTTTGGATGTTTTTGATGTCGTCGGATTTGAATATTCTGTTGAGAGCCCTCTTCACGCTTTTCAGTTCCTGCGAGGTAGGCAGGGTGGCCAGCGGGTTTTGGAGCGACTCCAAAGCTTTTTTCATCGCGTCCAACTCTGAGGCAGCAGAAGCAGCAGCGAGTATGCCTTCTTGTAATTGGGTTATATCGTTCTGGGGGGGGTGGATTGTTGCAAAGTTTCCAACTTAGCCTGTATGTCGTCGATCAAGTGATGAAAATGCGACAACTCTGATTCGGTGTTTAGATTTTCCAACTTGGTGATATGCTGTTGGACGCTGGCCAGAATATCCCTGATGCCAGGCAGTTTGGATTCCAGTGCTTCGTGTACGTTTGGCAGATTATTTTTAATGCCGGCGAGAGCATCCTCAATATGGGCTATGGTACCTTGCAGCTTCCCGAAATCCTCGTAGGTCTCAAGTTGGAGTTTGATGTTGGCAACACAACGGGCAATAGCATTCAGCTCGCTGGACGAAGGTAGATTGTCGATGAAGTCTTCTAGCGTTTGGAGTTTAGTTTTGACTTCGTTCATGGCTGCATGCAAAGCGTCTGTTTGAAGCTCAGCCTTGATGCTTTCCTACGTAGGAATTTCGAACGATTGAAACTGTTCGTGCAATTTGGAAATACTGGCATTCACCCGATCGTAGTCATGTTGAGTTTTTATACTCTGGATAATGTTTTGCAGTTCAGTCTGGATGGTCCTCGTTTGGTCCTGCAAGTGTCTCTTCAGCTGTTCCGCATTGGATGTCTGCGCTTGCTGCAGTTCCAAAAATTCGTTCTGCAACTTGCCTATGCTCAGCGCCAAGTTGTCGAAGTTGTCTATTGACGCGAGGTCGGTGTACTTTTGCAGCAGCGATTTAACCTCGGCGTCGATATTGAGTACGGTGTCCAGGCACTGAGACTGCAGGCTGGCTATCTCTGACTGGAGGCTGGTGTTGAGCGTGGACTGCAGAGCCTGCAGGTCGCTTCGCAACTTCTTGACCCTGGCGTCGAGCATGAGTAGCTCGTCGCCGTGGTCGTCGCGTTTGGTGTGGCCAAAAATATCGTTAGGCATTGTTGCTATGGTTATTTATTATAGGGTAAGTGACTTTCATTTCTATGAAATGAGGGATGAGTTTGTCGTAGTCGTCCAAGAGCTTCACGTACAGGCGATCGCCAGCAGACACATCATACGTTGTAGTCGCATCCATCCTATCATGCATGATGCGATAGATATTCTTGCCAGAGGAAACCTTGGCCTCCCCTTTCTTCTCAGAGTTCATGTTGAACTGCAGTTTGCCGGAGATGGGGAACTGGTAATAATTCAAGTTGTTGTTGAATACATAGAAAGTTTTGCCCACATCCTCGTCGTACTGGGTCAAAATGCTATTCAAGTGTATAATTAACAGACTGTTAAGTTTAGATAGCATGGAAGGCAGGAGTTCGTTGAAGCTCGTAGGCTGGACGGGCACTTCCATAGCTTGCTTCCTGAAGCCAAACAGGTTCATAGGCATGGTTATTTTATAGAAACATTTCTAGCTGTAAGGTTAAAATTTGGTCCCCTCTATCCCCTCTTCCCCCCACAAATCGCATTACATACATACATACATACATGTGGAGGACCCGTGGCGTCACTAGAGCCCCCTGCCTACCAAGAGGTTTGGTTAGCATGCAATAGATCAGTATGCTAGAAAAAAATAGAGGGGGTAGAATCGATTTTATTTGCCAGTCGAATAGTTCTCGTCGAATCCTATCCAACAAACCTAAAATCATCATCCTAGGTCAATTAGGAGCCAAGAAAATCAATGTCTTGGAAAAACATCTTAAGATATTCGTCTTAAGAAAATTTTCTTGACAGACTGGAAGTCGACTTTCTTAAAGATTAAGATATTTGTCTTAAGACGTTTTCCAAGACGTTGAGAAGCAACTAGTCAGTGTTTCCAACTCCTATTTGTAGGTTAGCTTCGCCTGTAAAATATCACATTTTGAAATTTTCTTGTGGAGGGTTTGCAACACTGAGACCCACTTGATGTTCCAGAAGCGGCATTATCTTACTACTCCGCACAAACCATTCACGGATATCAGCAATTCATGAATAGCCCCACGAACCATGAACCAGTAGCCCCACTAACCATGCTCGGCAAGGTTAGGTTAGGTTCGGTTACGCTAAGCAAACATAGTTAAAATTGTCATCTTCTTGTAAAACACGGCGTGGTTGGAAATTCTGACAGGGAGTTACGTCATCAAACATTCGCAACATTTGGTTCAAGTATTGTAAGGAATTGAAAGGAACGAGAATTGTGCGTCGGAGAGATATTTCTGTTCAAAAATACATGATTTTTCGGTGAAATAGATACCGCGATGAAAGAAAATACCATGCTACAGAAACCCTTTTCCGTAAGTAGTATCTGGTGTAAAAATGAAGAAATCCGTTAGGACCGGATCGAAGTTTCACAGAGTTCATGGTTTTGCTTCTAATTACTAATTGTGATTTGCCTTGCGAGGGGCCATGTGCGTGCCTACCTAATAGCCTACTGGCAACGCCGTTGTCTGGTAATGAAGGGATTCTAGTTTCAATGCACCTAGGTACGGATCCCATTTTAAACATTACGCCCAGTTACAATTACCCTATATGAACACTAGTATTTTGCCCTTTGTAGCTAATATACATTTTCTTCAGTTTCTGCCAACAATTCCCGGGACGGCGTAACAACCGGTGTGCAATCACAGCGTAGAACGATTGTTGACAACTTCCTGTTTCCCTACTGGTTGCTTGGCGAGTGGTCTCTTCTTGCCCTCTAGGACTAATTGTGTCGTGCAAGTTTCCGCACGTTCATGACTTTCTGTAAACTTGGATTTGGGTGTGGTTTTCAACTGGAAGCACTCAAAGCGCTGTGGATCGATCTTATCTCGCCTGTTTTCAGTCCACATGCACTTACTACCCTTTGGTAAAGTAAGGTCTGCAACAACAGGAAAGCTGTGGTTACTGAGAAGGTTTCTAGGAACCAGATACGATCAGTTACTCCACGTGCGGAGAGCCCCACATGTGAGGACACCACATGCGAACGACCGATGACACGATGACACTGTTCATGTCTCCCTGACCTTCTGCACTTCCTGACAACGACAAGAGGCAACAGATATAACCCTGCGTGAGGTTGTTTCGGCCACACCCGAAGTATATAAGCCCTAGTAACAAGACTAGTGGTGTGGTATTCGACCAACAGGTTTGATTTACGCCGGAGGCGCTGTCCAGTCTCCGACCCAAGATGGCTATCCACCCAGCCAAGTCCAGGCTGTCTTCAGGCACTTAGAAGATGGACAAGAATCTTCACATCAAGACTACTAAGTATCGCTAATTTACCCCTTCTTTCATTTCAGCTCCTTTCCCTTAACACATAATTTGGGATATTCTTCATATATCAGCAACGATATCTATAATACACCTTGTTATTGTTAATCGTTACATATGCGCCTAATTTTGTCTACACCTTACAGGTTCTCACATTTAGTATTAGGACTCTACCTAGATAATAATTCATTCTCTTTCATCTCTACGCCCAGACGTCTGAGTTACATAACCCCTAACGGTAGTGCTTGGACACATGCCAACATACCGTTACAATTGGTAGACATTTGCGTCGGTGAATATAACTCACTGCAAGAAGGAATGCCCATTTATCTGTAACGCCACATGACGGGACCAAGCTCTCGATGCACAGCGCATAGTGGTTAAGGCGTTCAATCGTCTTGAGATCTTTCGCTGCGGGACGGCGTAGGTTCGAATCCGGCTCTGGTCGGAATTTATTCGGCCTACGTATAGGGCCAGTGGCAACCCACCATCGTCAGGAAATTGGGGAGCTCCGAGTGAGTGAGCGCAATCCGGTCGCGAAGTCCTACAACGGCTGGGGGTCGGTCGGGCTGACCACCCGTCCCCCTAGTCTGGCTGCAGATCTCCACGCCCCCTTGGTGGCTCGCCTGGGAGGGAGGCCAGCTGTCGGTAGGTAAGCCTTGGCCCGATATTGGGCTGCTGCGCTATAGGATTATTATAATAAGTGTCCGTCTATACCTTGCTCGCTCTTGCTTCTGACGCCCGTGATCGCATTGCAGTCATGGGTCTTCTGCTGCCCGCCCGCTATTGAACAACGCTTGGTACTGACGGACAACTGATAAGTTGCCCTTCACGACAACAGCTGCGCAGGACGGGAGTGGGCGGTTTTCTTCCATTACGGCGGGCGGGCCACGGATGGTCAATAGATCACATTTGCACACCACTACTACTTGGCTATTTGACAATTAGTTCTTTTGCAGGGAAACGCGGAAGAGGGGTTCGCTGCCATTAAGACAGATCCCGCGACCCGCCTGTAGAACCGTGACATGAATGAAAAGAGTGGAAAATGAAATGTACTTGTGAAAATCAATGCTTATTAATGTGTTTTCAAAGATTTTAAAAGTTCGAGACGAATACAAAAGAAAGCCATGTCAAATATAACGCACAAAGGTTCTATTTCTCTGCTAAAAACCCACTATTCTCAGATCACTTTGAGTGGTTTTGCTAGGTCAAGGACTTAGAACCGCCGATAAACACAAACCACCTGACTCAAGTCCATCAGCCAGCCTCGCTAAGCAGTCACCGAACTGCGAGCAACATTGTCTCTATATAGAGCACATGCGTCGTGCTGCTTCACTTTTGTGAAAGGAACAGATAATCTCCGATCGTAAGTTCAAACCCTGGTAGGATCAGTTGTTCTTTACATGCAGAAGAATGAAATGCCGTAACCTGAGTAGACGTTTCAATATATGTGTGTGATTTACGTTTGTCTGATTCCGTGGCCAAAAGTATGCAGTATCAAAGGCCACAATTAAGAAATTGTAGTTCGATACCCGGTGGAAGCACATAACATAGTTGTTTGGACCTCACTTCCAACTGTAGGTCCCGTTCCGATTATCCTTGCTGTGCATAAAGTGAACTTCAACACCAAACTCAAACAAAGAAGCAATTGTATGACGAAACAATATTTCTATGTAACTCACAATTTTTGCTGTTAATTTCATTGCCTCTTCTTCCAAAGAATATTGAACGTTTCATTATAAGTTGTATTTCTTAACGCGTTTCTGGTATTGCTTATATATTCTAAGCAGCTAGTTTTTGCATCAACACGATGAAGAAAATAAAACACGCATTACACTCAAAAATATCTCCACTGTCAGAAGATCTGTGAAGGTAATATTTTTATTTTCATCTCGCCACACGATAGATAAAAAAATATAACACTACAATTTGTGTGACTACATGGAATCAGGAGGTCTCGTGTTCGATACTTGGTCAAGACAAATGGTGATTTTCATCCAACTTTAGAACACTAAGGTAGAAAGATAGTGGAATAATTAACGTGTTAAAATTTGGTAAAAAACGCGGCCATGAGGAAAACAATTGAAGCTACGATTTCAGCTTATAAAGCTGAGCTTCAAACGACATGGCCACAAACCACGGCGAAGAGTACAAGTTATTCAGGTAATTTCTCCGTAAGATTACATCTTTCTTGTCCAGCTCGAAACTTCTGATTTCGATTGTCGTTAATTACATTCATTTAAAGCAATACGCTTCATCAGATTGTGTTTCTGTGCTGTGCACATTGCTGACAGAATACAAGTCAAGCTTGTGCATGAAAATGAAGAAAAACGTTGCGAAGTCGTGCTTTTCTGGAAAGTGAGTGTTTCCAACCCTAAATAATAATCGTGTTCTAGCTTTCATCAACATAGCGAATTCTGCTATGTGACGAGGAATCTTATTAGCCAATGACACATATATTATATTATTTTGAAACTATTTATTTAAATAAGGAAGAGTCATTATTCTGGAATCTACGGAGAAATGCATTCAGCCGGTATTGGTTTTACGAGTCACAATTCTATTGTCTTGCTCCATTACGAAACCAACGTTCACGTGTAAAAGAGGAAAGCCCAAAGAATTTGATTTCGTAAAAAAATCCATTTACTGTTAAATTTAAATGAGAGAAAAACCATTGACTTACTGTTAATTGCCTGGATGACTGATATGTGTGTGTGTCTTTGTGGGGGAGTATTACAGCGGGATTTATTTAATAAACTCCTGGTAGGCGGGGAGTGAAGCTTCTCCTTCTCCTTATCCAGACAGCTGTGTGGGTGTCGCTATGGACTAGCCTGGTCAAGTGGTTCTCCTGCCTGTTACGTCATATCGCACAGGCAGCTCAAGTTCCTGGCTATGGTTGAAAGGAAAGAAAGTAAGCGATGATTCACATGAACGGCCACTGACGCCTGCACATCTTGGTAAAGAAACATATACTTGAGAGCCCATAATCGAATACAGATACTACAATTAGAGCACTTTCGATTTCCTTTCTGATTAAAAATTTAGAAGCGACTGCGAAATAGTTTCACACCACAGAGCCAACTGGCCAGGCTTCACGAGTTTTGAAACTCATAGACGCTTGAAGTTTTTCTTAACGCATTTTTGTTAATTACCGGCGCTCTCTGTCATTTTTAATCATTCACGGCTATTAGGGTGAGTAATGATTAGAACAGATACTCAAAAAGGACTCCCATGTCAGGATTCGAAACAGGGAACATCGGTGTGTGATTGCGTCAACTGATTAACACACTAGACCACCTATCCGTATGGCATATATGTGTATATTTACAAAACTGGCTGGCGTGTAAAAAAAGCTTGAAAATGATAGATTTACTTGTATATTTGTTTTCCCCTTAATTTTCGTCCACATACGAATTAGACAATATTGAGTTTCTCAATTTCAAATCTTCGTCCCCCCCCCCTTCCCACACCCAACCAATCTACTAATTTTTGAGAAATTAGAATTACACTAACACAGAATATTTACCTTGTATTCTTGATATATGCCCACCTGAAAATATTTCTTTATTTGAGAGATTTAGTTCGATCTGCGCAGTGTTTTGAGGAGAAAGAACGAGAAATTATTCAAACTGGTATAACAATTGAAATTATAAGTTCCCTCTTACGTAAACGTGTTTCTAAATTCACGCGCATTTAAGTAGTGATTGTTGCAAAACACACACACAAACGAAAAGGGGATACGATCGATTTACAAAAATAGTGAAACAGGTCTGTGTTAGGTGATTGAATATGAATTTGTTGATTTGTATTATTTCATAAGTCAAAACAATGAACTGAAAACGTAGCTAAGATAATGGTAGTGAATTTTTATTCATAAAGAACTAAGCTACTGTTTTGTTAATTTGTTTCCAATAGGTTGAGGTTATTCTGATCCTTCATACTTTCCCCTGGGATTATTTAGTTTTACTTTTTTCCGATGTCGACTGCTACATTTGAACCAATTATTTATATAAACTTAGATAAAGAGCACGAACACATAGCTAAATATATATAAGTTAACGCTATTTACAATATATAAATACTTGCGAAGTATAGAAGTGTTTAAAAACATTACTAACATTGCTATTCTCCTGGGGAAGAATATAAACATCTCAATTACATCCGACTATATTTCCACGTCCTTAGCTGAAATTGATCTCCTGGGGAGGGAACCACTGTAGTGGGCAACTTTTCTGAGTTCTTCCATTACGTAAGACACCGTGCGACAGAGTAAATTTGTCCTAAACAAACATGCGGAGTTAGAACCAACCTCTCTTTTAACGTGAAATTGTTATTAATATAAAATTGTAGCCTTACGTAAGTTGGTGATTCATACGAAAAAAAATCTGTACTTTACCCCTATCTATTAGGACGAATTGTATGAATGAAAAATTCCACTAATACTAATAATAATACACAATCATTGAAGAGACCTTTGTTACTTCTACGTGATGCCGTATACAAGTGAGATGACAAGGGGTCGAATGATCGGAATGTCGGAATGTGGCCGGCCAGTAGAAGATATTGCTATGGCTGTTGGAGAGACCCATCAAGTGTTAAATATTGGATTAAAAGATATGAAGAGGAGGGTGAAGATGGTTCAAAAACTCGCAGAAAATCAGGCCCGAAACGAAAAACCACCATGGAACAAGATGCGGAAATATTAAATATGAATAGAATGAATCCATTTCTACCAGCATCAAAAAATTGTCAAGATCTGAACCTGCCACGCGTAGCATCAACTGTTCGGAGGCGTCTTCATTCGGCAGGTATTCACAGCCGAAAGCCAGCAAGAAAAGAAATGTTGACAACCTATCACAGAAATGAAAGAATTGGATTTGCTCTGGAATATGTTAGCAAACCTGCAGAATTCTGCGACACAGTTATATGGAGTGACGAAAAGGTGTTCAGATCAGATTAACTAGGTCAACTTACGCTGTGGCGACCAAAATATACTCGTTACGTTCCACAACATGTTTTGGCGCAGAAAAGAAGTGGCAAAGTGAGTGCTGCATGTTGCGCCTGGATGAGCAGTGAATTGACAGAAATTTCACCCAGAATGAATTCACCGGAGTACGTTTCGGTGTTAGAAGAATGTATGCTTCCTACTGTCCGTACATTATACCCAGTTGAGGAGATGCCCATCATTAATTTTGTACAAAACAATAGCAGTGTCCACACATCTCATGTAACCAAGCGTTGGCTTTTAAGTCACCAGGAAATTTCAACTTTACGATTGCCATCAAAATCACCTGACCTAAATCCTATCGAGCACATTTGGTCGATGGTTGTAAGGGAGTGGGTACAACGGCAACAAAAGAGAAGAGAAGAGTTGGTTGCCCATGTTCAGGACGTGTGGAAGACAGTTAAAATCCAAGACTAGTTCAGTCTGTTCCTAAGAGACTTAATGAGGTTATAGATTGTGACGGATGGTGGACACATTATTAAATAGTAGTGTAAACAGCAATATTAGTGTAGAAAGCAACAAAAATTTCCTGTCGCAATTGTAATTTTCTATGTAAAGGGTGTGATTTAACTGAAATAGTAGTTTGTAGAATAATGTGCAATAATTATTTGGTGAATAAGGGAAAGAGTAGGAACAATACAAAAACATGAAACCTGATGACAGAAACATGTTTCACTCTATTTGTACTGTGTTGATTTTGTATTTGCTTTATAATATTATGTTCGTAATTTTACTCATGAGTGAAACAGGAAAGACAGAGTGAGAAGCATTTGTGAATAGAATAAATAGGTTATTGTGCTAATAAATAATATTTTAATTGATGCACTAAATTACAGACTACAGAAAAGTGTTCATTCTTTATTTAAATACACCAACAAATATAAACATACAGGGTGGCTCAATAAGTCATCTAACACCCCCGGTACAAGGCCACTGCGGCATGGAACGTGAAAATGACGATGACCAATCGTTGCCTGACCAAGGGGGAACCACATTGACTTCACCCGCATGGTCGGCAGCCATCTTGATGTCCGCCATCTTGAATTCAACTTCAGAATTTTAAATGGCAAGTAGGTAATATGATATATCAGATCAGGCTAGAATTTTACGAGAAATGCAATGGTGAAGGTTTTTTCGACCTATCTTTAACCAGTAAAAGGTTATGACTGAATTATTTTACCAATTCGCTCCTTCTCGAGATGTTACAAAAATGCCTTAAAATTTGTTTAGCGCATCGGTAATCCATCGAGATGAAAGTGATGTCTAGGGAGAGAAGTACACATGCCATTGCAGACGATTTTAATCGTATATATTCACGAAGAGCTGCGCATTTTGAATGGTTGTGGCGAACAATTTACAGTGTGACGCTTTCATTGAATTAAAAGTATCTAACACATGGGCATCTGGAGAGGGGGTGGGGAGCAAACCGTTTCTATGACCACCTTGGAAAATGACATTTTAAATCAGATTAAAAGCTAATTAATATTGTAACCGATAAACGAAATGAAGAAGCCACCAGAGTAATGAAAGTACAATGTACATGAACCAGATCAATACTTCATGTTTTCATATTTTACTACTTAATCAAAGTTCTACATGGATCCACGAGTTTTAAAAATTTTAATTAGGAAAATTTTTTTGATGTAACAAGTTACAAAACGCAAATATATGATTAAAATTTTGCTTTTACTTTCGAAGATTTTTGTTAAACTAGCTACGTAAAAGTTAATTAAAAAATAAAATAACTACGGATTTCAGTGTATTAAATATAACGGTGTTTCATTCGTGTAGTGGCTAGAATGGAAGTTTCTCCGAAGGCAAAGATAATAATAGCTCAGTCATTAGGGCGTCTGACTATCATGGAGAGGACTGGGTTCCATCCCGGCGGTGGAGAACCAGGATTTATTCCACCTGTTCAATCGGCTCCGGCACTTACCTAGCGTCGTATAAAGTGGACACCTGGAGGAAACTCTGGGAGATAAAGGCAGCCTGCGGCGTGGTGCTGTTCACATCACCCACACCTTAGGCCGGGATCAAGATAGTGTGGGGCCGTAACTCCAAACTCCATAGTAGTGTAATTGGTGATATTATACACTCGATAAATGATGAGCCCCCCCCCCAGGCAGATTTGGCTACACTTAAAACAAGCTCAAGATGTGCATATGAGCTTATTGCTCAAGTGTGGTACTATGTCTAATCCAAGATTTTTGTAAAAATGCCCTCGGGAATTTCCCGTGAAATGATGCGCCCCCTCACATTGATTTGCCTACACTTACAAAAGCTATATCTGTGAGATTGTTGTCCATAAGCTTGTTAAAAATATGCCCCTCTTGATATTGTTTTGGGTACACTTAAAACTAATCCAAAGAGCCACCCACATACACCCACACCCACCGACACCCACCCACACCCACACATATTTACTTCCGGTCCACTTCAGGTCCACTTCCGGTCCACTTCCGGTTTAAGTTCAATTGGGCACCAGGCTCAACTTGTATATCTAGTACTAAGACAATGTAATATGCAGAGGCTTTCTAGAATTGCTCTGCGACTCTCTCATTTCTTACATCATAAACATATGATGTTTCACCTATAAGAATAACAATACATATGGTGTCATCAGGGAGTGTATCATGGAATTCGCAGATAATTTTAATGTTTGTCCTGTCATTAACCACAATTTGTTTCCTTTTTGAGGTGTTGATGACAAACATGGGCCTCTGTGCTTTGAATTCATCTGGTGTGTAATACATGTCAGTATTGCCAGTAGTGACCCTTTTGTATGCTGTAAATGCTTCATATAATTTGAGGAAATCATCCTTGGACATGTTTAAATTATAATTTTCTCTAGGAAACACCTCATTTCTGCCGTTTTTAAGATATATGTTCTTGATGTTGCAGCTATCAAACTTACTTGAATTTTTTTCCTGATTATTGTGTCTTCCAGTTTGAAACAGTACCACAACAAAATCTGGCATGTCATATTGTATACTGGAGAATGAGTTTGTAGCATCAAATTCATAATATCTACCAGTGGCAGGCTTCTGTACACATTGATATGTATAAAATTGTAAAGGCACCTGTGGATTTTTTAGGATATCTGCTTTGTATTTAAGAGCATAACTGGCTTCATATTCAACTACTGGGATTCTTAGCTCCATAGTCTGAATAATGCACTTGCCTTCATCAGGTAGGGTATTAGGCAGAGCTTCCCCTGTAGAGTTTAATGTACTGTACCTCATCAAAGCATTATTATCATTGGCAGCTCTTCTAAATGTAATTCTTAAACCACCCTTCCACATAATATCTTTGTAATCTGAGAAGAATCCTGGCAACAGGCGCATAGGAAACAGCACTGTGCGCTCTTAGATATTATTTTATCACCAGCTTCAAATCCACCTATTTTGTAGTAAGAAGCCTCGGTTTTGGATAATTTTAGTGTGGCCAAAGCTGTAGAGGTAATGCCAGGGTAATCTACTCTGTTTATAACAACACCATGTTTTCTGATTTCAATTTCAGAGAACAGATGTGGCACAAAATTGCCTACCAATCTTATGTTTGAATTTGCCGGATAATCTGTACCATCGAGCTTTACAACATCAAATTTGATGTATAGATCTGCTCTGTGGGGGTGTATAAAGCCATCCCCTAAATCAAGATCAACCTCAATCTCTGTGTTGGGTTGATTTAAATTTGCAAATGTCCTCCTGTTTGGGGGGAATGATTGTAGCTCATAACTCTCAATATTTTCCATTTTTTTTGTATGTATTATTTTAAAATATTAATTTCTATGATTGCAGTTGGTGTGGCTCCAGCAAAATCAACTAATTCTTCTTTTTCATTAGTGACCATCAACTCTATGTAATCTATTCTATTATGGCACACAGGAAAATATAATGTTGGTGATGGAGTGTAGATGATCGGTTCCATGAATTCAGAGTTAGGTTTGAATGTTGCAATGATGCCAGTTTGTTTGTGAGTGCCTGTGCCATTTGATTTGGTGATCATACCCTCGGCCACAAACAGTTAGGTATATTAATAGCAGTGTGTTTGATGGCTGGTTCAAGTTTTGTGTTGTTCTCAAAGCCTAACAGCTCTCCTATAGTACCCAGATCCACTGTTTCTGTAGCAGACACAATCTCTACTCCGTGAGTGACAGAATTTTGAGTTAACACTATACCTCTAGGTAACTGAGCATTTAGAGTAGATAGATTATATTGCCATGGAGTGATGACAATGTTTTGGTCACCAACTGCAATCTTGTTGTTGTGGTGTGTAATAATGGGGATCAAGTACATGCCATAGAATGCTCTGAGAGCTATTGTTTTGGGATACACTATATCATCATGTAATCTAAGTTTCAATATTAAATTTTGGCCGGTGAGATGGAATACCCCCATGATGCTTCAGATACCACAGGGCCTTTTGAAAATCTTCAATTGATGGTTTATTTGTTTGAGACAGATATCTAAGAACAGATAAACACAGATGTCCACAATTAACATCTTTGAAGTTTTGAACACGGGCATTATTGTAATAAAGATTAGTTGATTTTAGATATTTTACTAAATTTTCAGGTGGAACACCTCCAAATGAATCAAACACAAATGCCTTATTGTTTAAATATTTAAGATAACAAATCCAGTGAGTGCCCTGATTTTTGTACTTATCCAAATTAACTATGCCACACTCTTTGTTGAGTGGTTGTTCTGGTAAAGAATCAGACATGTACACACCTCTAAAATTTTTGATGTCCAGTGGCTTGATTAAAGCTTCAATATCTTGGTTTGTAAGCGGCTCTTGTTTTTTTTTAAACTTATTCATGGCTCTCTTAACACCTTTGCCTTGTTTTTCCATTGCTAGATTATGGCGCTTCATTTCATCTAATTCTGCCTTATTCTTTTTGGCATCTATTACTGTTTTTGCTATAGCAGCTGATCCCCCAGCCAAGCTCCCAACAGCACCAAGTGCTGCTAAGATGGCCGGGATAGTAAATATGAAGCCACCCACATGTGATTTTTTTCTAGATTGCTGTAATTTTTTTAATTGAGGGGTACTAAGCAATAATTTCATACCATGGCCCTTGGCAAGCCAAGAATTTTTTTTCTTGCGCTGCTTTTTGGTTAAAAGACTATCAATAGTTTTAAGAGATTTAAGACCTGCATAAGGTATCTGATACATAACACCCTTGGCCTTCATCCTAGGTTTATTATATACATATTCTGGGTTTACATAGCTTAATTAAGTGGCTTAAATTGATTTATTTTATCACAACCCCCACCCCAGTTTTTGTTTGGTGTTCATAGCTATGGTGGTAACCAATGCTGCTATTTTTTGACTTAAAGAAGCATATTTGCTTACAAATCTACCAAATGCAGCCTCTTCTAATTTCTTGTCTGCAACATGTCGCCTCTCAAGTTCAGAATGTGTGTTGTATGCTATGACATGGTCTCTACAAGCATCATCTAGGGGATTAACACCAGGGTTCCCTCTGTTTAATCTATGGTCCAATTTTGTACCGGGACCACAATACTGATAGCCTGGAATGTGTAGTTCAAATGGCAGCTTGTTTATGATGTCATTAACCAGCCCCCGACCCTCAGAGATATTCCAAAATTTAGGTGGTAGGGTATTAATAATTTTTATAAGATATCCAATGCCCTTAGTATCATTCACTATAAAATTAGACAATTTGGTGCTTATCATGTCCTTAATTCCAACCTTTTCATTGTAAAAATTGTGGTTGCCAGCATTTTCCTCCCCAGCTATCACCAGCAACCTATCTACAAGTTTCCTGACATCATCAACCCACACAAATTCTTTAGGCAGGGTGTTGTATTGTTTGATTCCACTACCTGTCTTGATCAGTGACCATATGGGCTTTATTAAGTTGTTGTATTTTGCCCCACTGCTAGACTTGACTCTTTTTTGTGTGGGATCATTGTTCTGGTAGAGAGCATCTGATTTTATTAATATTTCTTTGTAGTGCTCATAGTCTTGATCTGTATAGCTGCCAGGTCTCTTCCTAGTCATCAGTTCACACAATCCAGGTGTTCCATTATACGTACTTAACAAAACCACCTCCTTCTCCATGATGAGATTCTGAATATACAATTAGATCATCTCCCATAAATGTTACTCTGAAATTGCCAATTCTATGTATGATGCTACCATCACGCTCTGTGTCAGCATATAGGCCAAAGACCTCATCTTTGTTGTCTTTAGGTGTACTTAAATATTTTTGAGCAAGAAGACCCAATTCAATAGGATCCTGAGTAGCTTCAATTCTTCGAGGAGGAACAGGACTAGGTGTATGAATACTAGAAAGTGGGGTGATTGGATAATCTAATATGTTCCTAGCAGCTACAGGTACAAGCTCTGTGATCAAATTTTCATTTTGCTCTGTAACAGTTTTGATATTTTTACCTAATTCACTAATAGCATCAATAATAGGTTGTTCTGTTTGTTTGTGTTGTTCATAGATTCCTCGGTTCTCTGATTTCCATCCTTTAAATCTTTTTACAAGATAATATCTTAATTTAAGATCATCAATAATTGGCCTTTTCATGGTTATTTATATATGTTTCAATGTCTAGAAAATTGTTAATTTTATTTCCGTATTTACCACTATTGGGTTTCCTTGTCATATCAATTGTGACAAACCCATAACTGTCCTGGTTCCAGCACCTACTGCAAAACTTGGAAAAATCATTATAGCTCAAGTCCCCACCTACATATTCATCATGTATGTGTTTGAGGTTGGTATGATCTTGATGAAACACACATATAAAATTGCTGTTGTCTCGGATCAGCTGCTTCGGTATTTTAGAAAAAGTCTGTGCCAGGTAAAAGCAATCTATGTTTTTGAGTCGCCCATGTGTAAAAAAATTTCTAACCTTGTTTTGATTATCCAGTATAATGTCATCAAATACAACAACATAATTATCGAGACATTCATGGAGTGGCTTAACATCTGGTTCAAAAGTGGCTATATCCAATCCATCATTTAGCTTCATCAGCTGCTGATATTTTAATTGTTCTAAGCTCTTAGAGATGACATACAAATGCCTGTTTTTCCAGTCTAACCAGTGCCAATAACGAATTATCAATCATTAGTGTAGTTTTACCACAAGCCGATGGCCCAACAATAAGACATCTAATATTATCAGGCAGCAGCTTGCCATTTCTCTTAATCTGCTGTTCAGGTTCTGGCAGCCTTTTTATAACATCCCAGGTGCTCATAGTATCACTTTGTCTGCCTCGATTCAGCTGTGTTCTGGGAGTCCTAGCCATTTGACAAGTATATTGTTGCCATTTCTGCGGATGATTTTTTCTATGAGATATGTGTCAGGCTGCTTAGTTTTGCTGAGTTCTTCTTCATAGAACCTGCCTTTGAGAATTTCTCCTCGGTGGTCTTTTATTATATATGTGTATCGGGTCTCAGGTTTAACTTGAACCACTGTAAATAATTCAGTGCTCCAGTTTGTGGTAAAGCCTCTTTTGAATATGTGCTTATATTTGCTGATTCTTACTTGATCACCTACTTTGTATTTGGCTTTTCTTGTTGTTGGCTGGTATCTATGATAATAAACAGTACTGATCAATTTTTGCTCACCAGATGAAGTTACCTCAAAGGGTTTCATGTTGATTGTGGAATGGACCGACTTGTTAAATTTATGTAGAAGTTCTGGTAGGATACTGAACCATTTATAATTATCTTGAAGTGTAAATTGTTTTTACATATGATTTTTTAGAGTTTTGTTGAATCTCTCTACAATAATGGCCTTGAGATCACTGTAACTCGAGTAATGTTGTATTGACTGGCTTTTAATAAATTGTTGGAACACCGAATTATAGAAATCTTTGCCATTATCTGTTTGCAAATAGTGCGGTGATCTTCCACTCTGATTGATGATTGTCCTGAAGGCTTCTGTAACACATTTTCCAGTCTTGGATTTGAGTGGCACAGAACAGGCAAATTTTGAAAATGTATCTATGACATTGAGTAGATACTTGTAGCCCTTGTTGATCTTGTCTATGTTTTTCAGCTGTCCACTTGCCATCTCAACCAAGTCACACTGCCATAAATCATCTATTCCTTTTGTAACCACTTTCAGTCTCTTATAATTATGTCTGGCTTGTCTGTGTAATTCATCAACAATAATTTGTCTAGACATAGTATGTAAAGAAGAATATTGCAACTATAAGGTGTTCAGCAGCAAATACTAAAGGATTTTCTAAATACAGTTTGTCTCCTATTTGTATATTAAATTCCAGAGAGCCATCATCTTCAGCATAAGATGTCTCTAATGTATTGGGGTCTGTAAAATCCTCTAGCTCTACACTTTTGACCTTTGGCTTGTTGTCAGCATTTGTTATTGATAAGGTAGGGTAGTGGTTTGCCTGTGGTTGTAGCCATAATTTGATCTTGATTGGTCTCAATGTGCCCCCAACAAAAAACTGGTAATAAAATTGTGCAGGAGACAGCATACATTTTTGCCACCTGGTGTAAACGGTGAATCATATTCTTTGTTGGGGATACTGTACAATTCAAGAACTACTGTATGTTTAGGATTCTCGATTAGGCCAGTTATTTCTTTTTCTGCTGTAAGCAATCTACTTGTTACAGATTCAAGGTGCTCATTGATAGTCCTAACAACATCATCATGGCCTGGCTTGATCTTTATGTCCACAATAAGTTTTTTGTATTGTTGCACAATCTCTTGAAGCTGTGTGGCAAAAACAGACAGAGCATTTGCTTGGTTGGATTCCATGCTTCCTAGCTGTTGCTTGATATTAGCTACAATTTGCTGTAGATTTTCAACAACTGCCAATTTTGAATTTTGAGCAGTAAGATCATGGACTTGTCTTCTGATATCCTCAAACAAAGCATAAAGTTCATTAATATGTCGATTAGTTGGTTGAGTGGCCACTGTCTGAGTAAGTTGTTTGATCTCTGTCTGGATATTCTTGATATCTTCTGATTTCAATATGCGATTCACTGCTCTCTTAATATTTTTAAGTTCCTGTGATGTAGGCAGATTTGATACAGTATTTTGCAAAGATTCAAGTGCCAATTTCACATTATTTAATTCAGAAGCATCAGCCACACTTTGAATAGCATCTTGGAGCAGGGTTATATCTGGCTGAGTAGGTGTTGATTGTTGCAAAATTTCAAGCTTTGTTTGGATATCATCGATCAAGTGATGAAAATGAGATAGCTCAGATTCAGTGTTGAGATTTTCAAGTTTTGTGATCTGTTGCTGGACACTGACAAGGGTATCTACAAAACCAGGCAAGCGGGATTCTAGAAATTCTTGTACATTTGTCAGATCACTTTACACTGCTGGTATGGTACCCTCAAGATGGGTTATGGTACTTTGAATTTTTCCAAAATCTTCATATGTTTCAAGTTGCAGCTTAATGTTGGCAACACTCCGAGTTATAGCACTCAAAGCATCAGAAGATGGTACGTTGTTCGTAAGATTTTCAAGTGTCTCAATTTTTTCTTTAACCTCGGCTATGGCATTGTTCAGAGGGTCCAGATTAGGTATCTGTAGTGATTGAATCTGTTCCTTTAGAGTGGAAATCACTAGATCAAAGTCTTCTTGTGATTTTATGCTTTTGACAATTGTTTGGAGCTGTGTCTGGACATTATTTATCTGCTCTTCCAATTGTTGTTTCAATTGCTCAGAGTTGGTGGCCTGGGTCTTAAATTTGGCTTGAAGAGCTGCTACAGCTTCCTCTAAATTTTGAAAATAATCTAATGTAGCCAAATCAGTATATTTTTGAAGCAATAATTTGAGTTCTGAGTCAATTTTAAGAAGAGGGTCCATGCATTGTGATTGTAAATTTGTAATTTCTAGTTGAAGACTAGCATTGAGTGTGGTTTGTAAAGTTTGTAAATCACTTCTTAATTTTTTGACTCTGACATCAAGCATCAGAATCTCATCACTGTGATCTTCATGTCTTGTATGGCCAAATATATCATTAGGCATTTTGATTTAGTGGTTATTTATTATTGAATATCTAATTCTTAATTCTATAAAAAAAGGTATAAGCTTGTCATAGGATCCCGGGACCTCAATATATAAGCAGTCACCAGCAGAAACATTATATACAGTGCAGGAAATCATGTTTGAGTGCTTAATTCTATAAATATTTCTCCCTATTGAAATCTTGACATTACCCTCGGGGGTTGTAGTAAATTGTAACTGACCACCTGCAGGTAATTGGTAATGATTTAAATTATTGTTAAATATGTACAATGTTTTATCTGTTTCATCATCAACATCTGTAAGTATGCTGTTCAGATGAATAATTAACAAAGCACTTAGTGTAGATATCATAGATTGTATATTAGAAGAGGGTGCTGGTGTTGGCAGGTCCATAATAGACTGTTTTTTGAACCCAAATAAGTTCATAGGCATGTTTATTTATTTAAAATCATGCTCTGTAATTGGGCATTGTTTGCCACTTTTCAAATCACAATGACCCCATGGTAGAGTATGTATGCCACATGATAAAATGCATCTCTTATCATCATGTTGGTCCAGAGCCACTTTTCTTACAACATTTGTAGTCAACAAGTGATATTTACTCTGAATTCTGTTTTCCGATGTTCTGATTAAACTCTGGGTTTTGAGACAATTTTTGTAATCTTTAAATAGGAGCTCTTTGTCCACAGCACCACCACATGCTTGAAAACTGTACATCTTGGCCCTTAACGCAGCAAATGCCACAATAACATCACCAAGTGTCTCATCTTTTAACTTGCCAGGCACCTTTTTGTTGTGGGGTTGAATCTTTGTATGTTCGCTGGTATAAAAATATTCAAGCAATGCAGGCTGTGACATATCTTGATAAACATCTTCTGTCTGAATATCAAGAATAAAGCTATCTGTGTCCATGTACATCAGTTTTACACAATCACCATAAAAAAGCTTCAACACATCATAATAGAGCTTTAGCATGTGTAATTTGACCAAATCTAATATCACAGCTCCTACATAAATAGGCTTCAAACTTAATCTTTGTTTTTTTCATGTTGAAGAGTGCCATATTTTCATCATAAATTCTTCTGTAGTTGAAATTAGGCTTTGCAATCAATTTTTTGCTCCGGCTGGGGTCAGTAATTAATTTAACATCAGTATGTTTTCTGACAGTGTCTATGGTTTTGCCATACACTGAATTTACCATCAATTTAAACAAAGTTTTATCAAATTGTCTCATTGCAGATGTTCGAAGCTTTGTGTTTGTATCAATATATGGCTTCAACCATCTTGAGTGCCTGAACCTCAAAACTTTGCCAACTTTGGTCACTTGAACACCATGATGCATCAGGAACTGGAGGTTTTTGTAATATATGACATAATCCTGTTTCGGCTCTAGAGTCATCATCAATTTCTTCTGTTTAGAGCCAGGTGAACACTCAACCTCAGGAATTGGGGCAGATCAGAAAATGTGTTGTGTAAATCATCAGGAATTGTCAGATCAACCTCTAAGAATAGACCATAGTCACTGTCATCAAAATCCTTAAGATCTACAATATTGAAATCTTCAACCCACTCAAGCCCTGCATATGGCAATTTATCCATCATAGCATAACCATACAGGCTGTTGGCATCTACATACAGTATATAATTTAATAGCAGTGCTGGATCATAATTGAGAATATACTTGTTATTTGCTCTGGCATATCTCTGAGAACATTGCACCATGCCTCCTCTTATACATTGCTCCATAAACAGATACATATCTTGATCTTGGATCAGATCCAATTGCATTTTAGTGTTTAAAAACATTGCAGACCATGCTAGACCTGGTGCACTGTAGAAATACATTGGATCCAGCTTATAATTTTCCATGGAAGATTTTCTAAATGCCTGAAGTATATCAGCTAAAAGGGTCACATCAAGTTTTAAATATGCCTTATGATAATCACCAAATGTCTGGCATTTTAAATTGTTCCACATCAACTGAGCATGGTGATAATCATCATCAGTAATTCCAGATGCCCTGAGTTTGCTGTAGAATGCTTGTTGTGGTGGCAGAGAACACTCATCAAATTTAGAAAAACCTGTAACATAGTCATATGGGTATACACCCTTCCGCCTAAATAATTTCAGGTCCTGATTTGGAAACATAGCACATGTGATTTTGAATTGATCATCAGATTATTGACTGGCCAGTGTAGCCAGGCTAGCGGACAGAATTCCTTAGGAATCAAGAAATCTTAAGTGAATAGGAACACCATTAACTTAAATTATCTTGCTAATAGCAATATATTTCTCATCATTTTCTGCTAAAATATTTAAATTCTGCTTGTCAAACCCCTCGTACCTGATCAAATGATGAAAATCATAATTGGATGCACCATGGCAAAATATGGGGACAAATTTTGGTCTCTGGATCTTAATATTACAGCTATTACACAGGGCCATTAAGAATTTACCATCTGTATGAGAATGGTGATGCACCTTGATATTTGTATCTGAAAATTCAGAATCACATACCGGGCATTTTTCTGCATTGTTGAAATCTTCAATCTGATCCTCTGTTAAAGGAATCATGGGTTTTGATTTTAATAAGACATTAGATGCTATGTCATGGCATTTAATTTCTATTCTATGGGCAAATTCTTTGATGGCATTTGGTCCCATGTATAAATATTCTTCACTAACAACACCATCCTGTACAACAACATAATAAAAACTAGAAGGCTCATGTAACTGGTATGATGTAATTGAAGATTCATTAGGATTTTGGCTGCAGAATGCAAGGGAGTAGTAATGCACCGCCTTTGAGTCCGATAAATCAATTGATTGGAAAAGATCGATCAAAGATCAATTGATGACGCAGCAGATTTTTTTATGGGCGTGGCTTATTTTGAATGGATGATTTTGATTGGTTGTGACGTCATAAATGGGCGGGGCTTAATTTTGTGAGGAGCGTTTTGATTGGTTGGAGGAGGGAAATCGGGTTTTTCCCGTGACGTCGGGAGTTTCCGGCGTCTGAAAACAGATGGCGTTGATGAGTCAGAAAGTCTGGGTTGGGGAGGAGGAAAAGTAGGCGACGCGGTGACGGTTGGTTTTCTCGTAATTTGAGTACGTGTTTCCGGTGTCTGAAAACAGATGGCGTTGATGAGTCAGAAAGTCTGGGTTGGGGAGGAGGAAAAGTAGGCGACGCGGTGACGGTTGGTTTTCTCGTAATTGGAGTACTTGTTTCCGGTGTCTGAAAACAGATGGCGTTGATGAGTCAGAAATTCTGGGAATTTGGGTGTTTCCGTTGTTTGAAGAGAGATGGCGTTCATGAGTCATTGTTGGGAGGAGGTGTTTTTCTCTGGCGGCCGTTGATGAGTTTGAAATTCCAGGAATTGGGTGTGGTCTGAAACATGCCCGAACATGTTTTAGATTGATGAGTCATTCTGGGGAAGAGATGTTTTTCTCGGGCGGCCGTTGATGAATTTGAGTGATGGTGAAACGGCAAAAAAGTGAAAAAGGAGAGAGAGCGTCTAAATGTAAAGAAAATAAATAGAGTAAAAAAGTAGGTTTCACGGAGGGGGTGACTGTGCATAGTGTACCAGGCAGGAAAAAGATAGGAGAGGCACATGGGCGTTGGATGCTCTGTGCAAAACAATGCGCGCCGAATATAATTCGAAAATACGTCACGGAGACAGTACTATATAAAAAAGAAAAATTGTGTACATACCGCAGAACTGTTGATCGAAGCCTACCAACCGGAGATCATAACCGAGAGTGGCACATCTGTTGCGAGAGTGAAGAAAATTGAAAAGGTAAGAGACAAATATTTAGTTTTAATGTTCTACCTAGAACAATGCAAATCGCTGGTCAAAGACTATCACCTTCACACAGTGAGAACCATAAACATAAATACATCTTTCTTTTGAAGCAGACTGCTTGAAAGATGAGAAAATAAAAACGGTACCTGTGTCATCAACAGTTTAATGCAGAAGAGGATGACGTTTAACAGTGATCGATGGTGGGGGGGGTCGGCTCCCGGTCCTCTTCTGCTGGGATTGGGAGAGGGGGCGTATCGCGTCCCTCCTCCTCTTCTTCAACCACATCGGTGACGTCGTCCTCTTCTTCCTGCTCTGACAAAACAGGAGAAACAGTAGAAGAAATAGAAGGAGAAACAGGAGGCACCAGTTGGCGCTGCCGATTGGCTCTATCGTCATTTCGGTTACGCATTCTGAAAAACAAAATATAAGAATTAGAATATATTCCGTTCCATGTAGATATCGGCTAGAAAGAAAAGTTATCAGATATGTAGCATATATAATCGGAAAAACAGCATGCTATAATAAACGATGTTATCAGAAATAAACAGAAAAATAATTACCTGGCTCTATACCGACGGAGATTGGCTTGGAGCCTTTCCCTGTTCCGGGTACGTCGAGCCCGGAAAATAGCTGAAGCACGCTGTTGGGCCTCCTCAATTCTATTCTTTTCCTCCAGGTACCGCTCTATGTACCTCGTAGCCTCTGCGAAATGCGCAGCGCCTTCAGTGCCTGCCTGATGTCGATAATATGCATTTCGCAGAGCCTCCCCGTGATGGAGTATGTGTTCCTGAAAATATGTGTGAATTACTATATGAAAGTGATTAATTTGTGCAAAACATAATTAACATATTTTCTGTCTAATTTCAGATGTCGACACTCCCTCTCGGAATCAATTTGGTGTATGGCAATATTAAGGAGACAACAGCAGGTCCGACAGAGCGAAGGAACTTATGGAGCAAAACACATGCAAGACAGGTTGAAAAACACATCGGCAATTATGTGAATTTCTGTGAAGAAAATGGACTGGCGGAAGAGTTATTGGCAAAATTAGAAGAGACATGTAAAGATATCGAGGTATCAGTGGACTGTTTGGTCAAAATATTTATTAAATTGTTGACAAGAAACGAGATGCGCCAGTGTTTGGCGATTTTGTAGAGAATATACAAAGAGCGCAATATGTACCTTCCCATCTATCTTTAAGAATATGTTTCGAATTGATGGAGGTGTTTAAAGGTGTGAGAAATGAGAAGGGTGAAAATAAGAAGACAGGGGGAACAGGGGAAAATATACATGAACGAATGATGGAGATGTTGAAAAAAAGAAAACTGAACGAGTAACAAACACATACTAATACACTAACATCTACCAGTAGTGTAACAAAATATGTAAAAATATCTAATAACCTGTAGTACGAGTTGAAATAAAAAGTTTGTATATGTAGAAAACTTGTAATTTTCTGTAGAAGTTCAATGTGTTAATAAAATATTTTGTACAGAACAATATTGTTCTTGTATATAAATAGTATTAAATTAGAATGTCTAAGACAGGATAAAAACCCCAAAAGTTTAATGAAAAAAGTACCACGAATCCTGAAATTAACTATGTTTTGATAAAAGAGGTACCGGATTCGAAACCCTCCAGACATGGTTCGAATCCTGGAATTGCCAATGTTTGCATAAAGAAAACCCGGATTCGAATCCCACTCAGGTATGGTTGCGAATGTCGACGGAGACCCTGGATTCGAATCCTGCAATTAACTAAGGTTCCCTAAAAACATGTTTGATTCTGCCCAGGTATGGTTGTGAAATGTAAAAGGGTACTTACAACATGTAATAAATCTTGGCCATCCATGTTGCTGCCCAGATGAAAAGGAGATGATCTGGAGGGAACGATGCCTGCAGAAGGAATTCTATCCACTTCCTTATAGAGACACACATCTGCAATTATTTTTTGCAATGTACGTTAGAAGTCTGCTTATGAGATCACTTTTTTTGTGAGGCACAACAGTTCCTTGATAATTTTCACAGAAGTTCCTTGTTTCGTGTCAGCACATGTTCTTCGAACAAGACTTCCTTATAGAGACGGACATCTGGTATCATTTTTTGCAACGCGACTTAGATGAAAAGGAGATGAACTGGAGGGAAGGATGCCTTCAGAAGGAATTCTATCCACTTCCTTATAGAGACACACATCTGCAATTATTTTTTGCAACATACCTTAGAAGTCTGCATATGAGATCACGACGTTTTTGTGAGGCACAACAGTTCCTTGATGAATTTCACAGACGTTCCTTGTTCCGTGTCAGCACATGTTCTACGAACAAGACTTCCTTATAGAGACGGACATCTGGTATCATTTTTTGCAACGCGGTTTCCTAATTTCTTTATTTGCAATCATAGACCCACCTTCCGACACTCTAGCGAAAGGTCTCGACGTGCAAATTACGAATATGTAATCAGATCCGCTCTACGTCAATTAGCGGAGGAGCTAGAGCGATTTGAAAATTTCGATTTTTGCAACTCATATGAGTCAGGAAGACATCTGCGTTTGATAACGGAATGTGTCACTGCTAAAAACCATCATGTAAAGACGGTTAATTGATTCCGAGAATTTACATGAGCCTTCGTATCAGTCAGAAAAACATCTGCTGAAGACGTTTGACGATTTCTGAGAATTTTACATGAGTTGTCATATCTGCCAGGAAAACATCTGGTGAAGACGGTTAACTAGCCGCAGTAGAACCGTTAAGAACGGAAATAACTGCTTTGTCATGCTTGCGTATATATAGAAAGGCGTTCTCTCCACAACACAGTGTTCGTGAAACAGTCATCGTACGATCATGGATATACAGTTATCCGCTGACGATCTGTTAGCACGTTATCGTGATGGATATTACACAACACATGGACAGTTGCGGGAAGTGTTGACGATCATCGCGCAAAAAATCATCGCGGGAGAAAGTATCTCCCTAGTAGAGGAGTATGACCGTCTACTACAGACCGTGACATCATTCGTACCCGATCTTACCGGAGAAGGATGGAGATATATTTCTGAAGAGTCGCCAGGCCTGTCATCGACACCCGATCCTGTATCCAGAGTTGCCGAGGAGAAGCAGATAGCCGTCAGATCACCAGGAACTTCCAGAAACACCGCATCCGGATCAGACCCGGAACCTTTACCAGGACCGTCATGGAGACCGGACCCTTTACCCTCAGCAGAACCGTTATCCCAAAATGCTTCTGTATCAGATAGAAGAGGTAAGAAAAGAAAACGTGATACAGTGCCTCGTGAACAAATAGGGAACATAATATTACATAACATTCAAGAACGTGAATATCCCAAATTCCGTTCCAAAGGACGTCGTGTGGAATTTAGTTTCTCGCACCCTCCAGAAAATGTCGATCCTCACACATGGATCCGTGAAGGTGTCGAAAATCTTCTCACCTACGTTAAGAAAGATACCAAGGATGAAGACAAGATAGGTTTAACTCTATCTAACATATCTGACCCCACCGTGAAAGATATTTACATCGGGTGGCATATGTGTGACCAGTTACAAAGCGATATGGTGTGGAACATCATGTACAAAATATTGCAAAGTGCGAAAACCTTCACTGCTACAGATCGCTTAATTTTGCGAGCTGATCATGTCAACATACCTGTCGGAGGTGGGGGTAAGCGAACATATTGTTTACCTAATTACATGTTAAGCACGCAAAAAAAGAGTATCGTCGGTGTGCCGAATAGGAAAAAACCACTCTGTTTAGCTGAAGCTTTGGTAATAGGAAAAGCCCATGCTGATAATAATCCGTCCTATTCACAGTATCGAAAAAATAGAAATCTTCTTAAACCTGTTTCCGAACTTATGCGGAAAGCAGATGTAGATCTGACAGACAATGCGTGTGCCGGAAGCGGAATTTCTGAACTGAGAAAATTTCAGCAAGTTCTCACAGATCATAAAATTTTTGTATACAACAATCTTCGTGATGCTAAAGATGTTCTGTTTGAAGGACAGGTTGAACATGTTTCAAAATTTATATACCTTTGTATGATAATACCAGACAACATTATGATGTAATAGTGAACCGTGTTGGAGCATTTGCAGCAAAACAAGAATGCCATGGGTGTAACCGGCTCATATTTGGTAAACCTCATAGTCACATGTGTAAGCAAATATGTTGTATGTGCCGTGCAACTCCACCGTGTGTACCTGAACCGGGTGTCCGTAGAACATGTCAGACATGTCACCGAAATTTCAGAAATGAACAGTGTTTCACAAATCATGTTTCTACACCATTCCGAAACGGTACTGTCTGTAGCGAAATCCAACACTGTCCCCGATGTTTCAGAATTATTCTCACAAACAATAGATATGAGAAAGTACATAGATGCAACATGAAATATTGTACTGTGTGTAATTGTGTGAAACCTGTAAATCATTTCTGCTACATGCCTATACCGAAACCTAAACAGAACTCAAAATTTCTATTTGTGTTTTACGATTTCGAATGCTACACTGATATTCCTTATTCTGACAAAGAAAAAAATTTTCTTCATGTTCCGAATCTTATTGTGGTGCAGACAGCCTGTCACGCATGTCACAAAAGAGAGGATTTAACAGCTTCATGTTCTGTGGAACAAGGCAGTTTATATTCTGGGATGACCCTTTAGATACATTTCTGTCGTATCTCGAATTGCAACATAACTTTACCAATATAACCATCTGTGCACACAATGCACGAGGTTACGATTGTACATTTCTATTACGGAGAATGCTGGAAAGAGAAATGAAACCTCGTGTTATCTTAGATGGTACCAAAATTGTCTGCATGACATACCAAAATCTCCATTTTGTGGACAGTCTCAACTATGTTCAGTCAAATCTTGCAGGATTTTCAAAACTGTTTGGTTTACCTGTGCAGAAAGGATATTATCCGCATTTGTGGAACACTTACAAGAATAGAAATTACATAGGACCACCACCTCCTCCTTCTGCATACGGATATGAATATATGAAAACGGTTGAAGATCAACACCGTTTCATGTCCTGGTACAACAATGAATGTGAAAAAAATATACCTTTTAACAACAAAAACGAACTTCTTCAATATGGCATCAAGGATGTGACCCTGTTGAGACAAGGATGTCTAAAGTTGAGACAGAATTTTCTAGACATATGCAAAATAGACATTTTCAGGGACTGCATCACGATAGCATCTGCCTGTTCATTAATTTACAGACAGAAATTTATGACGTCTAAAACTATTGGAATAATCCCTAAAGGAGGTTACCATCATGCAGATCAGATGTCCAAGTTCGCATTGAAATGGTTAACCTATATTGAAGAACAGAATAATGTAATACTTCTTCACGGTGGACGTACTCGTGAAAAATATGTCATAGGAGGACGTTACAAAGTGGAAGGCTATCACGAGGAGACTCAGACGGTGTACGAGGCGCTTGGATGCTACTGGCATGGTTGTCAACGCTGCATATCAATTAACAGAGATATATATCCGAAAGACGACGACGAAGAAGAAACAGATCAGGATAGTAACAGTCAGAGATATAACGACATGTTGAACACAGCAGCCTTTAGATACGAGACAACATGCCGTAAACTTGAGGCATTGCGTTCTGAAGGATACCGAGTCGTTACAATGTGGGAATGTGATTTTAACAAAACATTGAAAGCCGATCCTGAACTCGATAGTTATCTATCGACGCATCCTATCGTTTGCTGCATTCCTTTAAATCCACGACACGCTTTATATGGAGGAAGAGTTGAAACAGTCAGGACGTATTACAAAATCAAGGAAAATGAAAAATTACAGTACTATGATTTTACAAGTTTGTACCCTTATGTGAACAAATACTGTGCCTATCCTGTCGGACATCCTACCATATTTCTAGGAACTTCTATTCCTTCGGTAAATGAGGTTCTGAACATGGTGCGGCTCATAAAATGTACTATTCTGCCATCAAAAGCCCTTTTACATCCTGTTAAACCTACAAAAATGCATGGAAAACTGATGTTTGTCTTGTGTAACGAATGTGCTATCAGATTAAAATGTGAAGGTACATGCAGCCATTCCGATGAACAACGCACACTTTCGGGGACTTGGGTCATCGCCGAGGTGCGTAAAGCTTACAGTTTAGGCTACAGAGTACTGTCAGTGTCGGAAGTGTGGAAGTATGAAACATCGATGTACGACCCTGTCACAAAAACTGGAGGACTTTTTGCTGGTTATGTCAACACCTTCTTGAAAATAAAACAGGAAGCTAGCGGCTGGCCTTCATGGTGTCAGAACGACGAGGATAAGAAGAAGTACATACAGAAATATTTCGATAAGGAGGGTATTCTATTGGAAGAAAACAGTATCGAAGTCAATCTAGGTAAACGTACTCTGGCTAAACTTTGCCTTAATTCTTTATGGGGCAAGTTCTGTCAACGGGACAACCTTTCCCAGACGACCATCATCAAGGAATCGAAAGATTTTCTCGATAAAATGACTGACCCAAATATAATGATTGGAGGAGTCGTATTCATCAATCAGAACACCGTTTTAGTGAACTGGAAATATGTTGAAGAGGCTGTCAGTCTGAACAGGAAAGTAAATGTTCCTATCGGAGCCTTCACAACATGCCATGCTCGTCTGAAACTGTATGAACTTCGCGAAAAATTGGATGAGAGGATATGTTATTGTGATACAGATTCTGTAATTTACGTAGATAGTCCTGAAATGGAATATCATCCCCAGACAGGTGACGCACTAGGAGAACTCACATATGAATTGGCAGATTTCGGACCCGATGCAGTTTGTGAACAGTTTGTTTCAACGGGACCGAAAAGTTACAGCATGAAAATAACAAATCCGTTCTCCGAACCGCAGTATATCTGTAAAGTGAAAGGAATCACATTGATACCTCCACATCAGAATTGGTTAATTTTGATACCATGTGCGACATGATAAACAATGAGCAACCTGAAGTTATGGTCGAAAATATTTTCAGGATCAGAAGAACAAAAGAGTTCCAAATAATCAGTACATATGAAAAAAAATCTGTTTCAGTCGGTACTGTTGAAACGACGTTTCGACGATGAACATTTATCGTATCCCTTCGGATACTGTGCTGACTAAAATATGTCTGTAGCGGTCCAGAGTTTGAACACTTCTTCGGACAGTCAGTGTATAAAATGTGTTTACAATGTGCCAGATCTTCATTTTCTTCAAATCTCCAGTATAAAACATGTTTCCTAAACTTTCCCATCCTTTCACCATGATGGTCTGCGGGGCATCAGGAAGTGGAAAAACTACTTTTGTGACAAATATAGTCGACTCCATCGTTCATCTTGTCGAAGGACCCGTCAAGAAAATCGTATGGTGTTACGATCAGGAAAACAGTATTCCGCAAAATCTTCGAGATGTGCAATATCATAATATCATGGATCGTCGATTGGCAGTCGTGGAACGGAAAAATCCCTACTCTCATAATCCTGGATGATCTTATGATGGCTGCTCAAGGAGAAAAAGTAGCCGACCTTTTCACAAAAGGCAGTCATCACAAAAACATTTCTGTGGTGTTCATAACACAGAATCTTTTTCATCAAGGGAAAAATTGCAGAGACATTTCGCTGAACGTAAAGCATTTTGTTATTTTTAAAAATCCGCGAGATATGAACCAATTCACTGTGCTAGCACGACAACTTCATCCTCACCGCATGAAGAAACTCGAAAAAGTATATATAGATGCTACCACTCAACCTTTCAGTTATTTGTATATTGATCTTTCACAGTCAACACCGGATCCTTTACGTTATCAGACAGACATTTTTAACCAGAATTACTCAACTGCATATCTTCCTCAGGAATGTTTAAAACATCGAGATGAGGAGAACGAGGAAGACACGTACCAAATCACGTTCTAACAGAAATAGACATTCGTCTTCTTTCAAGAAATATTCACTTTTCTTGCACGTGTTGAAAAATTCACCGACCAAAATCCGTAAATCATTATTGAAAAGTGCTCCGAAAAAGACAATTCGTTTCATCAGCGAATGCTGCCTGAACGTTTTAAAAGGAAACGTGAAGATTAAACCGTCCACAAAACGTCGTCTGACACCTTACAATTCGGTCTTACGCAATCTCGTGAAACCGAAAGTGAACATCGAAAAAAGAAGAAAACTTCTTGTGCAGAAAGGAGGATTCCTACCCTTACTTCTAGGGTCTTTGTTATCGGGTCTTCTCGGTACTCTCATTCCTCATTGAAAAATGGCATCTTCTTACAAAAAGATGATCGTCCTTTCACCGGAACAACTAGCACGTATTCGCGGTTCCGACTTATCTGTAACTCAAAAATTATCTGTTCTGGATAAGAAAATGAATGATATTCTGAAAATGAAAAATATAACAGACGATCAAAAATGGCGGCTTTACAGAAAAGAACTGGACGAGTATTTATATCTGAGTCGAAAATCCCAAGAACCATTACAAATTCCTATTGTTCAAGATAACGACGGCTCTTCTACTATTTCGCCAGGATCGACGTATTTTCCTCCGAACCTAGCAGAGACGTTACCCCGTAATACACGTCATCAGTTACAAAATATCATCGACGAGAACCAATCAACGGCTCAACATTTGATAGACGAACGTCAGGAAAAAACACTTCCTGATCCGAAGACGTTGAACTTCTCACCGTTGTCAACGGAAAGCCCTGGACCTTCTCATCGACAGAAACAGAAAAAGAAGAAGAAAGTGGCTGTCCGTGTTTCCAGAAAAAACTACACCTTTTCTGAGAACACCTGACGCATACAAGCTGGTTCCTTTGAGAAAAAGCCGTAGACAGAGAGATCAGTCATGGGAGTCCCTAAGTTAAAACACGATAAAATCCTCACCAAAATATATTACGATCCCCGACACCGGGCTTCATTCTCATCTGTAGATCGTTTATGTAACGCGGTACGGGATAAAAATATATCCCGCAATACGGTGAAAAAATGGTTGATGCACCAGGAAACGTACACTCTCTACAAACCTGCGAGAAAAAGGTTCCTCCGGAATCATTACAATGTGTGGAACATAGACATGCTTTGGGAAGCTGATCTCAACGATATGACTTCGATACAAAAACATAACGATGGATACAGATATCTTCTGACAGTGATCGATGTAATCTCAAAATATGCCTTTGCATTACCGCTAAAAAATAAAACAAGCAATTAGGTAACCGAAGCTTTCAAAACTATTTTCGGACGAAGCAAACGAAAACCCGTCACACTACAGACCGACCAAGGAACGGAATTCACGAATTCTACATTCCAGAAGTTCTTAAAAAATGAAGATGTAAATTTTTCGATCGCTTCAAATTATCCTGTGAAAGCAAGTGTAGTGGAACGTTTCAACAGAACATTGAAAGAATGAATGTGGAAATATTTCACATCGAAACAAACAAGACGTTACGTAGACATTTTACCGCAACTTCTCGAAGGTTACAATACAACTATCCACAGTTCCATAGGAATGGCACCTCGAGATGTGAACGAGTCTAACGTTTACATCGTATGGAAACGTCTCAACAAAGCTGACAAACATATTTCACAGCTTTCTTCAGATCTGAATGTTGGTGATATCGTACGAATCTCCGTCGTCAAAGGACATTTCGAGAAAGGATACGAACAATCGTGGTCACGAGAACTTTTCAAAATCCACTCCCTTGTTCAGCGATCACCTGTACCTGTATACATATTAGACGATTTAAATGAAGAACCTGTAAAAGGTACATTTTACAAACATGAACTGCAAAAAGTTTATTCGGATCCTGACGAAGAGTATAAAATTGATAAGATTTTGAACAGCCGGGGAAAAGGTAAAAATTTGGAATACCTGGTTCGCTGGCTCGGATATCCACCTAGTTTCGATTCGTTGATCAAGGCATCTTCCGTAAAACAGTTATCAGAAAAATAATTTCCAAAACATATTTATATCAAAATATATCGTCACCACGATCCAGTGAATTCTTTGTGTTCGGCGAGAATGGACGATAATTTCTATGTTTACCTTCCGTCATCTGCATCGGAGAATTATTTTCCGAACAACACGCTGACCCATTTCAACGTAAAACTTGCAAAACGGATCGATCTGTCTCCAGAATTGTGGGAAGTCGGATTAGCAGAACTGCATTATTCAACTCTATACGACAATGTTTTGGAAACAGATTCTGGAGCGGTAACCTTTCCTGTTCGGACGTATGCGAGTGCTGAGGACCTGATCTCTTCCATCGAAGAATCCCTCCCCAACGACCTGTAAATAAGGAGAACCGTTCTCGAGAAATTCTGGCATTTTTTGTTGGAACCGAAATGGGACTCGTCGGGATCTTCTGTTTCTACAGATAATACACTCTATATTAACGAACAACCATTCTATTTTCCTGCAGCAACATACACAATAGAGGATCTGATTAATTTCCGGAAAACAAACCCTGCTAACGTCGCTGTTCCTACTCATCTCAGGTTTTTTTTAAAGAGGCTGTGTACAAACATCTGTCTGTGATAGGGGTTCCAAAGCCTGAATCTAACGATGCTCCAAGAAATACTGTTACGCCCATAGACGAGACTGATGACTATGCTAAATTTCGATATGACATATTGAAATCTATTTATTCTACGCACGCTGTGTCCAACAACGTCGTGGATAAAAACCGCTACATATTCATATACTCCGATCTAGTGAAACCGCAATTGGTCGGAGGAGAAATGCTACGTCTTTTACGTCTTACTCGAAAACTGTATTCGGAAACAGATTCATCTTGCACAGTACCCGTAGCCCATCATACTTTCAATCCGATTCATTACGTTTCTCTGGATAAAGGTTCTTTCGAAACAATAGAAATTGCGATGTACGATAGAAAAGGAGATCTCCTGCTTTTGAGGAACGGCTGCGTACCCAGAATTGTTGTTTTACATTTTCGTAGAAAAGCAAAGTCCTTTTAAAAAACAGCAGGCCTTTATTTTTCCCAGTCTATGCCGAAAAGCGAATGAATCACCATGAATTCGCAGACCGAATATTACAGTAATCAAATCCGTGGGGGAATTGGACCCATCTACCGTTCAACTAGAATTCAAAAAGGGAGAGGATTGGGCTCACTTTTCGCAGGACTCTTTAGAATGGTGAAACCTCTACTTTTGAGCGGTGCAAGAGCAATCGGGAAAGAAGCTTTAAAAACAGGCACTAACATTATCACCGACATTGCAACAAGCCAACAGACCCCCAGATCTATCGTCCGTCAACGTGTACGTGAAGCGGGTCAAAATCTTCAAAGTAAAGCACAACGCAAAATCGACTCTCTGGTAGGTTCCGGTATAAGAACAAAACCTGCAACAAAAATTGCTCAGTCGATGTTAAAACGTTCAGCCACCCGTATTAGAACATCTGTGATCCGTAAAAAAAGCGCATCCAAAAAGCGGAGGAAAACATCCACAAAATCTAGGAGAACACGCAAAAGGAAAATTGAACAGAAGGCGGCAGGAAAAGATATTTTTGGATAATAATGGAGAATAACACTTGCATGATCTCGCAGTTCGATCTTTTCAGCAAAAAACCTATTCAGCAAAATGTCGAAAAAACTTACACGGTCGCCTACAAGCCTATCGCTTCCATCGATAATCAGAACATACTTCAGTTTGCCATTCCGCCGGCAGGAACAGATTTTCTAGATCTTTCATCTGCCTATCTTCGTCTGCTAACGCAGATGGTCAATCAAGATGGGTCTCCCATGAGTGCTTCCGAACCTTCCAACGCCCTCACAAAAAAACTGCGGGGTCGTAAATTATCCTCTCCATTCACTTTTTTCACAAGTTACAGTGGCTCTCAACGGTATCGCTGTAACAGTTGCCGATAACAATTACGCATATAAATCAATCTTCGAAGCAGAAATCAATTACGGCAGCGATGCTGCGAACACGCATCTCACAAATGCCTTGTGGTACTTGGACACACCCGGACATCAAGATCAAATCACAGCCGACAACAAAGGTTTTACCGCCAGAAAAGACTTTTTCCAGCACGTTCCGACAACCGGAAATCCTACGGAAGTGTCTGCCGAAGTCGAACTTATGGGAAAATTGCACATAGATTTTTTCCACCAGCCTAAATACCTGATCAACGGCGTTGAAGTACGTATCGATCTAGCCAGGTCACGTGATGCTTTTTACATCTGGGGAGATCAGACTTCACCAACCACCAGAATAAAAATTTTAAAGGCTGTTCTCGAAATAAATCACATCATTCCTACTCCTACCACCAGTTTGGCCATAGACAGAGCGCTCTCTTACGCTCCTGCCCATTATCCGGTCACCAGAAGCGTCATCAAAGCTTATGCTTACGTTGCCGGAACGCAGCAGATTTCGATCGATAATGCTTTTCAAGGCCCTTTTCCGAATGTTGTTCTTTTTGCTATGGTATCCACCGCCAGCTTTCTCGGAGACAGTAAGAAAAATCCGTTCGACTTTAGATGTTTTAACCTATCTTCTTTCCATCTTGTGAAAAATGGAGAACTCGTACCTTACGAACCCTTGCGGGTCACCACAGGAGGAAACGGTGGATTGATAACACGTGCCTATCAAACTCTATTTTCCGGTACAGGCATTCACCACGCCAATTACGGACACCAGATTACAAAGAAAATGTTCGAGAACGGGTCCTTTTTCCTTATTTTCGACATAACGCCTGACTCTTCAGGAAACGACACGCACACCAGTCTCCAGGAACAAGGCATCATAGGAGCCGAGATGCAATTTTCTCCCCAGCTGTCGGAAATTATAACATGCCTTCTGTATGCTGAATTCGAATGTGCAGTAGATATAACAAAAGACAGAAGTGTTATCCTCCATCAGTGAGACCGAATTGTCTATAAATATGTGTGCTCGTGTTTCTGGCTCGCAGTGTTATGGAGACAGTTCTGATGTAGACATTTTACTACCTGTGATGGAAAAACCAGCCGAACGGAAAACCCGTGATATTACTCATAAAAGTGTTTCTTCGAAAGTGACAGCTTCCAAACCTGTTGACACACGTTTGCTTCCACGACTGCCAGACGCCAGATTTTACCCTGGACTCATAGAAATGACCAAAGACAGAGATATTATTATAAACATGAAAACATATGTAAGGTGAGATGGGAAAACTCATCGAACTGATAACCTGTGATGATATTTATAATAGTGATTCTTTGGAAGTACTGTCCGCCAAACCTGTTGACACGCAATCATCCCCCCAAATATTAGAAGAATATCATCTTATTCTCATTTTACGTTTTCGAAAAGATAGGCAACATGAACACGTCGCAGATCAGGGAGATTCTATCTCGAAACTGTTCCACCAAGAACATTTGCTACGGTGTTTACTCGAGAGATCTTTTACCTCGGACGTTTCCTACCCCTGCCTTGATAATCGCAAACACTGACACTTCCAACTTCCAGGGTACACACTGGGTGGCCTTCTATTTTGGCAAAAACAATATTGCTGAATATTTCGATTCATACGGATTTCATCCTTTCTATCCAGAATTCGTAACTTTCCTGAATCGTCATTCCTCGGTCTGGACTTACAACAACATTCCTTTACAGGGGGTATTGGCCACGACGTGCGGACATTACTGTTGCGTGTATGCTTATTACAAAGCACGCCATGTTACGACCAAGGATTTCATTCAAACACTTCCACCCGGTGTCAGTAAATATGGATATATCCTACCCCGTTTTCGTCAGATCTTCAAATGTTTACCCCATTCCAAGTGCCCGAGAGGGGATCAATCGTGTTGCTCCATCCACACGATCCGGTGTCGTGTTATGAAAAAAGCCATATAAATGTGTGCTGCTGTATCTTTCTCACAGTGCCGTCGAGACAGCTCTAGTGAAAACATCATGGAGCCTACTAAGGATTCTACAATGGAAAAACATGATAAACTAATGAAACGTATGACCCATCAGGATGATGCTTCCAAACGTAAAACCCGCAAACGTGTGCAGCACCTCAAAATCGAAACTGCCCCTATCAAGAACGAACCGATGGACGAGGGGGTAGATGTGACTACAGACTGTGATTTCATAAAACGGCGTAGGGAGATCGGCTTTTCCCCAGATACAATCGAATGTTTTGGACTACACAACGTGGAGGCATGTTTAGATCTCTATCTTGCTAACACATATTTTCTGAACAAGGAAAGAAACAAGTTCGTAGCAATAGGATTCGAGAAGCAATCCCCTTTCAATTTGGTGTGGGAGTTTTCGCAACAGGGGAGATCACCCGTACGCATCGATTCTAAGCAGATTAGAGAACTGTGGGCTTTGAAATCTGAATTACTGAATTACGTCGAAACAGGTCGTCGATTCAATTACTTGGTTACAGGAAATATCACTGTCAGTGGTGTAAATTTTTTCGGGAAACGTTGTATCTCGATGTATCAGCATCATTCATCCGATACTTTTATTTTCACAGCCTCCGAACTACACTTATTTTTGTGTAACCTTTTTTGTCCTCTGCAGAAATTAAAGAACGAACGTTATCATAAATTGCAACCCGAAATGGAGGCTTTTGTATATTGTATCAAGAAAAATATGGTTTCAGAAAAAAAGAAGTGCCCAATTTAGTGAACTATTTTTATATTCTTTGGTACAACGAACTGATGATTGAAATATATCTTGAGAACAATCTTGGACAGACATTGACATTGTAAAGATTTATGTATTGTAATATAACCCTTCAGGTATTGTAAACCTTTCATATTCAATTGTAAATACAACATTTGTGTTATTCTATGTATTGTAAACCTATATCCATATTCTCGATTGTAAATAAAACATTTGTATATTTAAAAAACTCTTTTATTTCTTGTACTTATTACAATAGAAACTGAACATCTTCCAGACATTTTCAACTGCACAGGTTTTTTTTTACATTTTCACATTTGCTATGTTCTTTGCATCTTCCTGAAGTGTTTTTCACACTATTCAATTTTGGAAATTCAAGTTCTTCGATGTTACGTACGGATATTTTACCCATACCTTTTTTTCCAAGTAATTTTTCAAACCATTTCACTTTCTCCGTACCTTTGACATACACTATTTGATTCACAAGCACAACATACAACAGATCTCTTAATTTCTCATACGGCAGCTATCCATCTCCCCAGTTGAGACCGTGTTTGTTGGCACGGAGCCAGTAATTCACTCGGCGATACTTTTCACTCAAACAGTGTAAACCATATGGAGATTTCACTAAACAGTCAAATGCATTGTCAAAAGGAAATTTTAAAATTCCGACTTCTTTCCACACAAATTCTCCTCCTACTCCTCGAAGACCTTGAACGTCCAAAAAACAGACATTAATTTTGTTCATCAGGTGAAAACTGTCAACGTATCTTCAATGCTACCCCGGCATACGGCGCACTTGTTCAATTGGGAAGCACAGGATCCGCAGGAAACAAAATGTCGACACGGGAGAATTACAACACTGCTAGGATTCTCAAAACATATTTTGCACACAGAATCCACACTAGGTTTATCGGACGTTTTCTCAAGAGTCTCTATACTGTCGCAATACTTGCAGCTCTTGGAGTTACGATGTAACGCCGCAACACTCTGTATAAAAGGACACTGGGGTAACAACATGTAATGTCCTAGAATCGGACAATCTTTGGATGTCCAATCGCAAAGTCCGTACGAACAATGAAAACATAATACTCTGTCGCTAAAGCCTGAATAGTAAAATCCTGAAATCACTAATTCTTCCGGAGTCTGACGTAATCCTATAGGCCACTTTCTGTATGTTCTGTATCTCGAATTCACTGATAGGTAATTGATAACATACGGCTCGGCGTGAGTCCTGCAGACGTGATAAGTTAACAATCTCATACGTCATAAAAGGTGAAGTAATCGGATACTGTAGGTGACGGCGTCCCAGGTATCGGCGATAAAGGAACAGCCAGAGGATCGTCGGGGAACAGACGCCTGCGGACACCGAAACCTTCTGCAGGAACCACAGGGAAACAGGGATGTCCTTCTAATTTACGTAACAAAGGACGATCACAGCCAGAACACCACAAGGAATTTCTGTTCGCCAACAAAGAAAGCCACTCTTTCACTCTCTCCTTTAAAGCTTCACCGATCTTATCCTCTTCCTTCCTGAGACATAGTTCGCACATACACCCGTGACTTGGAAATCCTGTTCTCTCGTCCGCTCTTATTTTCCTCTCTTCTATCTCCTTCAACGTCTCGCAGTGATGATGGACTCCTTTTCCTAATCCGTTGAACAGGTAACATCCACACCAGGGAGATTCAGGTATCGCTACATACATAAACGGGAAATAACTCAGCACCCGATGCAGGGCCGTTCGATCGTTGTCCAGGTCGCCGCAAGATCGAACAAGTTTCCAGAACTCCTCGTAGCTAACCTCGTAGAAATTCACGCCATTATCAGACAGTCTTGTACCGCACACATCCATCCTCGCGTGACGCTATTATCATGTATCCCTTCAATTTATACCGTCTTTTTTTCTACGTCAAGATTTCCGTTAAACACATTTCAAATAGTCCTCTAGAAGACCGAGCCTAAAACATGTTCGAACATGTTCCTTTCAGACAGAAAACAACCACACCCGATTCCAGGAATTTCCAAGAATGGCTCATCAACCTAAAACATGTTCGAACATGTTCCTTTCAGACAGAAAACAGACACGCCCAATTCCTGGAATTTCCTAGAATGGCTCATCAACGCCATCTCTCCTCAAACACCGGATACACGTATCCAATTCCGAGAATTTCAGACTCATCAACGCCATCTGTTTTCAAACACCGGAAACACGTACTCCAAATTTATATATGACGTCAGACACCAAAATAACATAACAAAACCAAAATGGTGTCACAGAAATTAAAACAATTCATAAAAATAATAATAATAATAACATTTACATTAATAATAATTTAATAATATAATCTGGTCACGTGACTTCCATTTTGTGACGTAACAAACAGTCACGTGACTCCCACAAAAACACATATTCTGACTCATCAACGCCATCTGTTTTCAGACACCGGAAACACGTAATCCAATTACGAGAAAACCAACCGTCACCGCGTCGCCTACTTTTCCTCCTCCCAACCCAGACTTTCTGACTCATCAACGAAATCTGTTTTCAGACACAGGAAACTCCCGACGTCACGGGAAAAACCCGAATTCCCTCCTCCAACCAATCAAAACGCTCATCACAAAATTAAGCCCCGCCCATTTATGACGTCACAACCAATCAAAATCATCCTTACAAAATAAGCCCCGCCCATTTTGTGACAAAATGAAAAAGAACTGCTGCGTCATCAATTGACCTTTGATCGATCTTTTCCAATCCATTGATTTATTTGACTCAAAGGGGGTGCATTACTACTAAGGGGTTTGAGGTTTGATTCAAAATCACACACTATATATGCTGGGTGTTCCAACAAGGCTTCAATTTTTTTGAATTTGGCATTTTCACTTGGATTAGGCATCACCATATGAACAGGTTTATGGTTGCCACAGTATTTTAAATGTTCAATTAACTTGTTTTTAGCAATTTCTGTATTTTTTTCCCGAACCCCATTTATTATTTTTCTACCATCAAATACAGTTAAACATCTTCTGCACAACTTGAATATTGTATTGGATTTGCCTTGTTGTTTTCAGACTAAAGCTTCAAGACTGTGTATCAGAGTGTAATGATATGTGTCATCCCCTTCAATTAAGAGCAGATCAATCGGGACAGCAGAATCATCATCAAGTGTACTGATTCTGAGAGGTGCTATCAAGCAATTGCCACGGCCAGTAGAACAAATAAAAACATTAATAGATAATTGTTTACCATTGATATCACTGGCCTTTTTTTCAAATTTATCAATATTCTGAACAGACATTGGATATTCTAAGCCCTCCATAGCATCATCAAAATTGTGTTCATATTGTTTATAATAAGTTATTCTCTGAGGGTTCCTTGAAACTGGATACAAAGCAGCTAAAATACACCACAAAAAGCATTTCTCATCATTATTTTCTATGTTAACCACGGCTCTTTTGTTTTTAATATTGGCAGGTAATGGCAGATATGTAGATCCTTGTAATGGGCTGAATTCAGAAATATTAATATATAACTTGTGTGGAGTTCCGCATAGGCTCCATCCTGATTCTTTTGCTGGAAATTCAGAGTGTTTAATATTCAATTGATCTATCAAACTGCTTATTATTTTGTCTGAATTTGTATTTGAATATACAGCTACAGTTTCTGTTATGTGGGGCTGTGTAAATTTTGTGCCATTTGGTTTCTTATATTGTGTAAACAATTTGAGGGACAGCTTATAAGAGCCATTTTGTACATTTAGAATTGCCTGCACATCAGGATTTATACTGTTCAAAAAATTCTTAATGTCACATCTTGGCTCTGATACAAAACGGTGATCCCTAAGTTGGCCATTAAAACTGCTACGGATGGGTTCATAGCGTAGCTGCTTTGCCGGTCTAGCATTAACAGGTGTTTCATGCTTCCTTTTCAGACCAGATGTAGATGGTTGTGGGGGCAATGTTGATGACTGTACAGAACAAGTACCCATATGTTTATATGTAAAGTATTCAATGCTATATTTTCTATGGCATTTTGGGCATATTTTTGTGGGTGTTCTGCATTTTTCTGGATCACAATTCTTTTGGTGCCTAGCCCAATTGGGGCTGGATATATTCTTATTGCATTGATTACAATATTTTTGATTTGGCATTTTTGTTGTTGGTTTATTATATATATATTTCTTGGGGTTCAAATCAAAACTTTATGCTTAATAAAAAATATCAGTTGGGTTCAGCAGTGTGCTTTGTATATTTAGTGTGTGTGTGTGTGTGTGTGTGTATGTGTGTGTGTGTATGTATGCTAATATTTTTGGCTTTGGTATTTATATAAAATTTCTTGGGGTTCAAATCAAAACTCTATACTTAATAAACCTATGACAGGTTGTATAAAGCTGATAGCCTACATGCACAAGGGTAGAATAAGTACAGAAGCACTAAGCCACCACAAATATATGTCTACACAGGCATGTCCTAGAAAGGCAATGACCTAATACCATGTATCATGTATAACAAACTGGGGCAGATATAAACCCTTTGTTCAATATATTAGAAATATGTTTGATATGAATAATAAACCTATAACTCAATTTATACAAATCTGCTATATTTTTGTGTTTTTTTTTTAAAAAATAAGAGGAGCACTGCAACAACACTTCTGTACTCCTCAGCCACTCTCACAATACTAACTGATATGTAATGAAAAAGCTCTTGCATCATAATTTGTGGCATAATATTGGGTAATAATTTGTTGCACAACATGATGCAAAAGCTCCTGCATCATAATTTGTTGCATAATATTGGGTAATAATTTGTTGCACAACATGATGCAAGAGCATTTGCCTTATAATATGTTGCATAATATTGGGTAATAATTTTTTGCACAACATGATGCAATAGAAATAAACCAGAAGAAGGCCACAAGTGGACCGGAAGTGGACCGGAAGTAAATATGTGTGGGTGTGGGTGGGTGTGGGTGTATGTGGGTGGCTCTTTGGCTTAGTTTTAAGTGTAGCCAAAACAATATCAAGAGGGGCATATTTTTAACAAGCTTATGACAACAATCTCACAGATGTAGCTTTTGTAAGTGTAGGCAAATCAATGTGAGGGGGCTCATACTTTCACGGGAAATTCCCGAGGGTATTTTTACAAAAATCTTGGATTAGACAGAGTACCACACTTGAGCAATAAGCTCATATGCACATCTTGAGCTAGTTTTAAGTGTAGCCAAATCTGCCTGAGGGGGGCTCATCATTTATCGAGTTTATAATATCACCAATTACACTACTCTCCATGTACGCCTTAATCATGGCGTGGTGCAAAGCAATGGGAGCATTTTACTTTTTAAAACTTTTAAATAATAATAATAAATACAATAACATGATAGTTTATTATTTATAATGATATATATTATTGCTATTAATATTACATCATTACTTTTTATGTCACTTATTCACCACCTCTAATACAATTCATGACGACTTCCATGCACGCCAAACGTATAAGCTAACATTTTCTTACAGTAGGTTTAAAGTCTGCCGTCGTGAAGCACTGCAACTGATTTCTCTCATTCACAATACGCAACCGGCCATTTGAAGTATCTAGCAGCTATGACAATTTCCGCTCAGTCTTAGTATTATCGTGTTCGCAAAATTAACGCTCCTCGCCAAAATTTCTTAATTGGAGCATGAAACAAAATCAACAAATTATTACTTTTTTAATGTAGCTCTACGATGGCGGAGATACGTTGCTGGAGAAAGCTGTTTCCATATTACTTCTCAGCAATAAAGTTACGGTCAAGTGCAGATAAACAGTTGCCTACATTACAATTTCAAAATGTAAATATTGTCCACGGAGTTTTGCGCATCGTGTTTATCACAATGTAATCAAATATTTTTTTGTATTTCGCCTATAGCAAAGTTGCTGCGGCTGTTGGATTATGTTATTGTAGATGGGTTTTGATTATACACACGATTAATGTATATTTTTCCAACTGTTTTAACTATTTATAATAAAATATACGCAGTAAATAATGGAAGTTGACATGCGGTTCACATGTTGCAGCTAGGTCTTCCCCAGTGTAACAAAACCAAGGGGCTCCGAATTCTAGCCTCGATTAGCCTATTTGTGCACAAAGTGGACTTGAAAGTAGGCTTGTCAAACCTCTCGGAATGACCGGGAGTCTCCTTGAACCGAACTCACTTTCGCGGTCTCGATGACAAATTTTGTTATCTCCCGGCATGACAAGATTGAGTATTATTACATTTTCATCATTATCATTTTTCTCTTTTTCAATTGGTATGCACTAACAGAATGAAGAGACTTGATATTGCAAAATAAACAAATAAACCGCAAAATATTATTTCGAAGGTTCATGAAAAATTAGTCCTTATTTATCTGAGTGAAATGAGGGAGAGATAGAAAACTTATACATATTGTTGCCCCAAAGCGTTTACACCATAGGTGAAGAAAACGAAGAGAAAGGCATTGTCTCGAGACTTCCTTATTTTCCTGCACCCAATTTTTGTTCGTTATTCAGATATAGTTCGTTATGGCCCAGTGTGGTGATCAGTGTAATGTTCTTGTCATTACCAGTTTGAGATCGTGAGAAAAGAAAATAAAGTATTACTGCACTGCAATTCAATAATGCGTGGAATAATTATTTCCATTTCTTAATAGACTCAGTTTGAAAGGGAACGTAGAGGCCCTATAAGTGTAAGACTGTAGAGTATATTAATTTTCATCTGTTTAGTTACAAAGTGCGGTTGCTCTGTTGCTTTGATAAAATTTTGTATTCCCAATAAAACAGGTTAAAAGATCCTGGTGGGCGGGGATATTTTTCCTCCCCCCACCAATTATCTTGGCCTCAAAAATCCCCCACCAAACATTTTCGGGGCGGGGGGGGGGGGAGGGTGAGAGTCTTTGTTACAACAAAGAAGAGATAAGCAATTACTTTTAATTTCAACTATATAATTGTGCTAAGAATAATATCGAATACTTACACAAATTAGTGTAGTTGTTTTTTTCTCTCTCAAGAGATCATTAACAGATCTACATCAATACACACAATAAAAGGAAAACAAAAATGCAAAACAATAATAACTACGAAATCTAATTGATTTATATTAACGTAAAGCAAAAACTTAATAAAAACTTATACATAATAAAACCACTTCAACTGTCTCATAATTCATTAAAAATTTTAATCAAGTAGTAAAGGACGTAGTTTGCTACATTATAATATCTGATATATTTAAAAGTAACAAATTTATTTATTATTGGATAATTAATAATATATTTTTAAGTTAGTAATTTATGTTTACTTTTAATAACATTATGAATACGTATATCGTATAATTTATATGTTTTTTTGGGGAGGGGCGTTTGTAGATTTAGATCTTTCTCCCCCTATCCCCCAACTGTCTTATATGATTTCGCATCCTGAAATAGAAAGACCACAAACAGGCAACAGCTACATTCAGAGCATTAATCTTTCATAACATTTTAATCTAAAGCGTTCAAAAGCTGAAAAGAAATCTCCCGGAATTTTATTTTTTGAAGTTGGCAAGGCTACTTGAGGGTCAAATTCCAGTTACAGTTTCCTTCCTCTTCTCTTAGCAAATACTTGTAATAATAACTGGATTGAGCAATCATTAAAGATTCCTTTCTCAACATGAAACATCTTGATTTTCCTTTGTGCTATACCAATGAACTATCAAGACATATAAGCCGACATGGCATCAAAATGTGTTTTTCAGAGGATTCATACTCACGATCTAAAGCCTTCCTGCGCTTCAAATATACATGTGAATTTTGCAGTGCTGCCATTAAAAGTAACAAACACGCAGGTGTTTAATTCGCTGTATACCTCCATCTATCCTTCTCCCTCCCTCCATTCAGCACGAGAAACCGGTTCTGCAATTGTAGTTCGCCCACTATTTCACGAGCGTCCGGTGGATGAACCCTTTCTTGCTTCGGATTTCTATTATTTATCCCATTGCAAATTCAGTGCCGACTTTGCGATTATGATTGCCAAAGTGGATTAGGATGGAGTTTATACATTATTCAAACCATCTCCCGGGCTACACTTTTTCCAAAAGGAAATATAAGTTGTTTTTTTCCTTTCAATATATTTTTCACGAATTTTTCGCATTTACATTACTTTCAATGGAGACGTGGACAGTCCGGTTAATTAATATTTACGCTTCAATCCTTCCGTTAACACTTTTCTTTCAGTCTGGGAAACACAAAATTCCCTGCACGTGGTTATCATGTTTGATAGTAATCGACACTGCTGGTTTCCGAACACTTACTTCGGCTGTACTGTATAACCCTCTGCCCACAAATGTACTAAATGTGCTGGTAACATTGCAACTGATGCCATGCCTGGATTTGATTGGCTGTTATGCTCAGAGCCGCCAGGAGGAAAAGAGAAAGTTTGTCTTAAGGCATCCGTTAAGGGGGAAAGAGTGGAGTAACTCTTACTGTATACGTGAATGGTGAGTGTGGCTATCCGATGGGGGATGTAGTTAGATTGGGGTTCCTTCTAATTCTTTAGTTAGATATTTATTTATTTGTTCAATATTAGGTTTGTTATTTTCAATGGATAATTAGATTATTATTAGCATCAGTATCCAGGAACCTAATCTATAATTCTCGGTCGTATGGCCGCGTGCACTACTCACGTATTGTCCCCCAATTATTAATCAATTAAGTATTAGGATATTAATTTATTTGAATTTGATATAAAAAGAAAGGGAAATATAAACTATTTGTTTATTAGAATTCTATATTCTGGCATTGTTAAAAATAAAATTGGAAAGATCTAAGTTCTGGTTTGAATTCGTAAAAATAATTTCCTAAGAAGAATGGACTGGGACAACAGCTTACTTTCACTGGTACTCTGTATACAGTAGATCCTGTTTTATGCAGTTGAGTTTGAGCGTGACTACAATGGATGGGCCTTTTTTTACAGCTTAGTTGCAACTGCCAGATCCGAAGCTGGACTTAACTGAAACCAGTGTGCCACTTTCTGTGTACACAAGTGTACAATGAAATATCTGAACCTAATGGAATTACTTAATATAAATTTCTTAAAAATATAGTTCTATTTAACTTTCGTCTTCCTCTACTACTTGAGAAATGAAAATTAAGTTTATTCGACCATGGGCGTATTTTCTAGTGTGTACGATAGAAAACAATATGTACATTTTAACTCTAGGATTCATAGTTTCAGAGATAACATTTTTTGGAATTTTTAATTTCCCGTTAAACAGCATGGCTTTTATATTAGAAAATATTTTTCTACGAAAGTGTCATCAGTAAGTGCACATTTGTTTGCTACAAGAATGAAATACATACTGGGCAATACGCAGGAACTGTTTTCAAATCTCACGTCCTGACATTGCCTACGTGGGGGGCTGACGAAATTGAAATTTTGTAAAGAAAAGAATAATATTTTTAACTTTCGTCTTCTATTTCGTCTACTTGGTTAGTGCAAATTTAGATCCTTTCAACAATAGGCGTGTAGCTGAGACTGTACTGAAAGAAACAAGTTTTAATTTGTAATTATTGCATTCGTACGTAGTTACGGAGATATATATGTTCATTTAAAACCTCGTGCAATTTTAAACTTCCCACTGAAAACGCCCTGGGCGTTTAAGGGTCTACCTTTACTGTGCACTAGGGCCTTGCAATAACACGTTGAACTTTGGACACAAATTAGAGGAAGGTCTAGGTAGTTTTTGTCCCTCGTACTACACCATTCCACAAATCCACCATTTTCAGGTGATTTTTCAATTTCTTGCATATGCAATCACATATAATATTGGTTGGGTGTTGAATATGGAGACGACACAATATGTACATACTGAACTAATATCAGGGTTACTAGAAAAGTTAATGCCATATTTCTGGTTGGAGTACAGTTCTAACACCAGGAACACAAAATATGCATTTTTTGACACTTAAGGCCTTTTTAAGGCATATTTTGGGGTATTTTATTTGCTATCGGAAACAATCTGAGCGTATTTTGATGCAATGAACGTGTAAATATAACTAGGCTGTGACCAATAGTTCCAAAGTTATTGAGTCCTGAAATTAGCTCTGAGACTCATTTCTCGTATTTGGATCACATTTTCTTTTGCTCACCATATTCTTCCACAGACTATAACTCCGGAACTACTCCTCGGAGGAACCTAATATTTGGATTAGAACCCTTCCAGACATGGTTGAACCTTCATGCCTTATTTCATCCAAATAAAAAAAAACATGACCTCGAAACTTTTCTGAAATTGTTCGATTTGACATGGAATGGTCCCAATAGAATAATGAACTGCTCACATTTGATAGTACCTTAGGAAATGTATTTTGGATTTGTTTGTGTCTACTAAGCAAAATATTCAAATACTTCATCCTATTGTTCTTTGTAGCTAATCATCCTATTGTCTTTACACTAAATAGCCTCTTCATTCTTCTTTAAAAGTGAAACCTTTATGCTGCTTGGTTAAGTTTGAATGAATTATAAGTTTTGAATTATTCATCATTAAAATAATTGTGAATAACAATTATTTTGAAATGTTTATCGCATTTGTTGCACATAAGAAGAGACTATGTTGAACATGTCTTAGAATGTTTCCGGTTAAACTAACCAAACGTTCAGTTCGTTCGCCACTGCAATGTGCGTACATTACAATTACCTCCTTTTGTATGCATGGAGTAATTTAAACTAAATGCAATATTACCAATGTTTAGAGAAATGAAAGAAAAATGAAATAAATGATTAAGTTAAGGAAAAAATCTTACATTAGGTTCTTAGATGAAACTCTACTTACGTCCTTCAACATATATTGCATTGTTCATAATAGACATATTAATAAACATCTTTGAGAAAAAAACAAATATCCAATATTACATTTATTTAGGTTTCCGTTTGAGACCTATAGAATTAAAGTAGAGTTAAATGTTGAATGCTTTGAAACACAAACTATTTAGTAGAAATTTTCAGCAAGAAATGCAGGCTAGACAAAGACTCGAACCCGGGTCTCTGGTATACCGTGCCATTGCTTTACCATTTTTTTTATTTCACAAACAATTACAGAGTTACATTTATTTGTTGTTCACAATCCACAATTTTGCATAAATACCTCTATTTTTTACTTACATTTTAATCTAACTTTCCATGTTTTACATTCCTATAAATAATACATTCCTTAAATAGTTTGGATATAAATATATTTGGGCATCGGCCTCAATTTGTAAGTAAACTGACTGGAAGTATTCGCTCAATGTTTGTTTACACATGATGCCTTTTGGTGTACAGGCATAATAGATGTAGTGTGATAATAGCCACTGTATTGCTTACAATTTTCTTAACGGGAAAAGCATGAAATCTGGGAAGAGGGGATGTTCCACTGTAAAATATGCAGGAGGTTTCCTACATATACTGCCGAGGCAGCGGCAAAGAAATTTCCGATTGTCTGTCATTTTAGTACAAGTTTTTAATCTATGTCTAAGGGTATCTTCTTGATCACAACTTATGCAATTAGGTTCTACCTCTAAATTATTCCGATATGCTCTTCTTCTAGTTAATATTGTATCATGTATCACCAAGTACCACATCGAGCGCACTGAGGCTGGAATATGTTTTGCTGTTAAGTTGCGCCACACATTCGACCAGTTAATATTAGGTTGCTGCTTCACTATTCTGGGTTTGAAGCCTCTCGCACTGTTGACGATACATTAATTGCACTGTAATTGCTTCGGTCTGTATTTGTGGACTAGTTATCAAAAGATACAGAAATTCTAATGCCGTTGATCGGAAGTAACTTGTATCACTGTCAAATTTTGGAAGTAATACAGGTGTTGTAAGTTCGATGTCTCTTAAGTAGGCATGGAGTATATATCCGGTCAAGTTCGGCGTATCTTTTAGCGCTAGTTGAATATTTCTGTCATTGAGGAGAGCCTGTGATTGTATTTCAATATTCATTAGATTTAGTCCACCTTTTCTTAATGGTAAACACAAAGTGGTATAAGTCCATGGGACTACCATATAAACTGTGTGACCAGCCGTCGTATTTCTGCTGCACTTGCAGTGGTAATACTTGAGCAACATACCATACTTTTGAAATAAGCAACACGTTGCTATAATTCACTCTAGAGATTACGGATATATTCCTTCGCTTATCGCAAAACAACACTGCATGTCTTAGTCTTGAAATCACTACACTATATGTTCTATTTTTCAATTTCTGGTATCGTTGAACAAAACATTACCCCCAAGATTGTCACTTCATTCGCAATATCGTATCATTGATTGATACGATATCATAAGGTCAATCTCGATAGCAGTTTATTGGGGTTTTTCCTAGCTGCAAAATTTTGTATTTTTAATCATTTACTTTTAACCCTGTTAATTCTTGCGTTGTTTTTAAGATAGCCTGCAACTTCTGCAAGTCCTTGTCATCATTTATCAGAACCGTTACGTTATCTGCATACGCGAATGTTCTAAACGATTTTGTGTAGACTTCCACTCCCCGCACCTGTTCTTCCATCCACCGTAGAATGGGAGTAATTGCTAAGCCAAATGCAAAGAGTGATAATGGACACTCTTGTCTTAATGATCTCTGCAGTGGGAAGAAGTTGACAGTGTCCCGTTAACATTAAGGCGTCCTTTTTGCATTTGTGTAAAGAAACTGAATAGATGATACAACTTTTCCTCCTATCATACTTTTCTTAACAACGTAAAGAAATAATCATGCTTCATTGTTTCGAACGCGGTTGCAAAGTCCAAGGTCAAAATTGCTGCTTTTCATCCAGCTTTTTGTTGTTAAAGTGCCACTACATCTCTTAATGTATTGAACAGTTCAAAGATTGCACCATGCGCTCGAAAGATGAATTGTTGTGATCCTATTAATTTCTCCCCCATTTGTTGTAGTCGTTTTGTGATTAGTCGTGAGTGTAATTTATAGTCCACACACAAGAGTGTTATCGGGCGAAAGTTCTTTGCCGAAATAAGACGTCCTGGTTCCGGCACGAGTACCATCACTCCTAACAGGTTCGTTTGTCCCATGCTCTGTTGTCGGGAAACTTCGTTTACCCATTGCGTCACCATGGTCTGTACCACTGGCCAAAATGTTTGGAATAATTAATTAGGTAAGCCATCGATGCCTCCAGCGCGATTACGTTTGCCGGCCATTACAGCTAGTTCCACTTCCTCTCTTGTAAAAGGTTGTTGGAGGAACTCCCTTTCTTCCTCTGATATTCTTGGTATATAGATTTCAATAACAGAATAATCTTGTTGCTTATCAGCACTTGTGTCACTGAATTTATTGGAAACGTAATCTACTAAATGTCTTTGAATGTCTTTCGTATTTGTGAGTTTTACTCCTTCTTTATCGTCGATCTCTGTTATTAACTTCGTTGTTCTCTACGTGTTTCTCCTAGGACTTGCGACAGCAAAGGTTGTTCTTTTGGATCGAACATTACTAATTTGCTTCGATAATTATATCCCTTCATTTTTTGGTTGTACATTCTCAGAACGACCGCTTGCATTTTCTTATATTCACTCAGAACAGTTCGATCTGTTTGGAGTTTGTTTGCTAATTCTCTCAGAACTGCATGGTAAAGTTATACTTCTTATAAAAAATCCGCCATTTATCCTTTACTGTATTGCATGCAATAGTATTTATTTGAAGGTGTTAAACAGGAGTCGCACCATTGTATGAAGTCCGTCTGTCTATGACTCATGGCTTCCCATTTTCCCCATTGTTTATCAAAATCCTTACGAAAGGCTTCATTTTGAAGTAGTTGAAGGTTTAATCGCCAATAACCTCTTCCTTTCCGAACTTGTGGGATATTTAAAGCTATATCTAAATGGACACTTAATGATCACTGAAACAGTTTGGAAGCACCTCTAGTTCTGTGTAATGCGAGAACAGTTATTTTGTTACATAAAACCTATCTAGTCTACTAGCCGTATTTGTTCTAATGTATGTATATCCTTTTTATCTAGGGTGTTTTCTTTGCCAGACATCTATTAGGTCAAAACCAGACACTAAAGTTTTTAAACTTGGTGAAGTATTGAACCCAGGGGTTTGATCCTCTCGCCTTAACGTACAGTTAAAGTTTCCCGTGCACAATGTATGTTGCCTATTTCCGCCCAGGGCTGTAGCTAATTGAGTATTGAATACTTCCTATCTCTCTTTCCGAGCGTCAACACCAGACGGAGCATAAATATTGCATATCCACACGTCACCCACATTTACAAATATTATTCTACCTCATGGATGGGATAGTACACTTGATACTGTAATACTATTTCTAACTATAATTGCTGTTCCCGTTGAGTTATGATTACTATTATTATACACTACATAATCATACCCAATATATCTATACCTAGTTATTGAATACAAAAGATATCTAAATTATAAGAACGTCGAGAGATTTTCGTTGACATTCAGATGAAAGTTTGTTGATATTTATTGTATTCAGGTGGTAAATTATTTCCTGTTCCATATGCTTGCCTTGAATGAATGTTTTAAAACACTCGCTTGAGTTGACAGAACTTAAGTTATTGGTTACAGATATTAGAAATAAACACCATAGAGCAGACACTACTACCATTACTACTATCTATATACTTTGTCAAAGTTACTGTGTACTATCACTGGTGCTTGTGTCAACTGTCTTTGCCTTATTTCGTTTGGGGTGAGGCCGCTTCGACGCGGTCGGCGCTCTCGACGTACTGCGTTTCTTTTGGCGATGCTCAAAGGTGTCTTGGCAACGGTGCTGAAGTTGCCATTCCGCTTCCTTAGCCTGTGAGGACTTCAAAGTTCCGACATCTATGGACATAGGCATATCACTGCTCGCACCTTCCATCTTCAATGTAGCATCCATCATCTCTGGGGAGGATATCCCCTGATCTGGCTCCAGCGTGCCGTCGGACGAATCGACCGACATGTCGGCATGCTGCTCGACATCCATGTTCACTGGTTCCAGTATCGGGTTGTCTTCTGCATTCTGGTTCTTATTTGTCGTCTCCTGCGTTATCACCTCCATTTCACTTGCGTCGACGGTATCACTCAGGGGCTCAACGGGTAGCTTTTCTGTCTGTTTTTTTTTGGGGGGGGGAGTTCGAGGTCAAAGCGCGATCCATGTCTCGGTGTGCTGCGCAGATAGGTTCGTAAAAGTTGCAGACATCGCTGGTTCAGTAGTATCGATCTGATTGGGCCCAAATCTGGTGACATTAGCATACAGGGTAAGATTCTTCACAGGCACAACAGGACGTCGTTGAGGGCACTTCCCAGCCACGTGTCCCCCCAAATCGCAGATAGCACAGGTGTGTTCCTGACCAAGATACGTCACCCAAAACCATTGTCCACATATTGTAACATATGAGGGAATCGGGTGACGTAATGACATTTTCAGGATTTTTCGTCCCGTTCGAACTTTAGAAATATGTTCTCCCGTGTACACTTCGTCCAGAATTTTGTCAATAATTTTGCCACGCGAATGGAAAAGTAACCGCTTATGCAGGAACAGCGCGCACGAAGTCTGCTCACTCAGGCGTTCCATGCGAGACTTACTCACACTTAATTAGGTTTCCGTTTGAGAATTAAAGTACAGTTAAAATGATGTATACTTTAAAACACAAACTATTAAGTAGAAATTTTCAGTACGAAATGCAGGCTCGACCAGGACTCGATCCCGGGTCTCTGCCATACCGTGCCATTGCTTTACCACTGAGCTACCGAGATGGCCTTGCCTCGTCTGATTTTTCTCTATCGTTGTATTACCTACGTGTTACCTCTGTAGGTCAGTGGGAGACCCGGGTTCGAGTCGTGGCCGAGCCTGCATTTTTTGCTGAATATTTCTACGTAGTACATCTCCAGCGTGTGGCTAATGTTCATCAAACTATTATGTTCTTTTTTCCCATAGGTAAGAAGGAATCCTGGATTAACAGCATTTTTCCCAGAGAGTACCCAAGGTACAGAATATGGCAAATTCATTCCAAATCTTTACTGGCCATGCATTTCCTTCAACTCCGCCTTGGAAATTATAATGAGGTTTGTTAACTTTCTTTTGTAATTAAAATGTAATTAACGCTGTATTGGTCGCGCAGGGTCTCTAGTTCCGAGTGTCTGTTTTGTCGTCTTTATTTATCAATCGTTGTCCTGTCAACAACATCCCTTTCCCTAGAGGAATTTCTAGCCTTTCTCGTTTACACCACGGTTTCCTTTGCAACGTTACTAAGATTTTAGAGCCGGTAGAAAGGGTTCGTTGAAACCAGTTGTCGTTTGAGTCAATGTGCGACTATGGGCTTAACTAGTTTTTACGGAATATTCGGTTTCCTGTTTTCGTGTACTTTGAAAATTTAATAGAATCTCAATTTTTTATCGCTTTATGGAATCTCAATTGTTGATAGAGAAGATCTAGTCGTAATAATTGAGGATTTGACGCTCGATATAATAAATTTACCATAATTAATAACCCTGCCTCTGTCACCGTGCCAAACCATCCACGTAATGCTTCCTTCGCGACACACGAAGGGTTATTAATATATGTTTAATGATTTATATATTCTTAAAAGTACAATTTTCAAAGTAAAATTAAAATAAGACGAAAAAAACACTTTGGCAGACTGGAATGTCTAGTGTATTCCGTTGTACATTTTATAAACGATATATTTTCATATTTCCACGTGATATATACATTGTTTAGTTCCGGAGAAGCCATACAATGGCCAACGTATTGAATCCCATAAGATAGCCAAAGTAAGTAAAACGCTCATATGTATTACTGTCCCTGAAGACTATTACTATTTTTGCTTCGAATGTAAATTTACGCGCAAATGAATCGAAAAAGAAACAATTCCTACTAGCTTCAAACCAAACCTAACCTAACCTAGCATGCACGCATTTGATAACTTAAACTAATATGAAACAATATACTTAACCTTCGCATGCACGTGTGGGGTCAAAATGACCCCACTGTCTGTTTATTTCCTGGTATTATAATAAAATCTATATAAAAAAATGATTTTCTGTGTCATCTTACCATGCTACTTCAGCTATAGGAACATGTGTAACGTGTAGCAGTGTCCACGTTACAAATATGTATATAAACGTAATATTTTTCTTTGTTTTGTACTTATAATTTTATGTGTTAATGGTTAATTACCAAGGAATGTGGAACACACCTCGCATATAAACTATACATCCTGATGTTAAATATAAGTTCCAAGAGTTTTGTTTCTATCTGCCAGCAAGCTGAGCTAGAAGTTTATTATCGGTGACAACAATGCAAGAAAGCTAACGCTATTGTGTAAGAGCCAGGCAGACTCAACCTTATGAAAACGTTGTCACAGGGAAAAGACGAAAGATTAGGCTGTCTTTTCCACGCTATATCTGTCGTGTCCCTTGGCGGACAATAATTAGACTAATATCATGATAATCCCTGATTCTTTTACTGCAAGACAGTGTATTCAGAATTTAGTTACGTTAAGGTAAAATAAAGGTATGCCCGCGCAAGACAAAACCTGTATATAAAAAATTTTTGCTTAACATTTTGACGTTGTAAATTTTCTTTCTTTTTCTTTGTTGTCATATCGCGTGTCCGTTGCAGGGAGAGAGGGGAGTTGGAAGAAGCCATACTCCCTGGTCAAATTAAATACTGAGTGTAACAATTAAAATTATATTGCATATTTATTATTCACAAAAGGGTAAAAATAGTAATTTTTACAGGTAATTAATTATGTTTCTCATTGATATTTCATTAATTTGTATTTTATTGTAATGTAAAATTGATGTTAAGATAAAAGTTGGTAAATCCTTCACGGCACCGATATATGATATACAGGGGACTGGTAATTAGATGTATTCCCTGAAAGGGGTTAAAGTAGATACAATTTGCAATAAATTTGACCATATGATACCCCGTCCGAAAATTAGTAGTTTTCGAGATAATCGATTTTCAAATGTTTTTGAAAAAAATGACAATTTTCCACATAAAAAGATGAATTGAGAAAAGACTGCTCATTGTATGGAACTTATTTCAGCGTTTTCTGATAGCTAACAAATAAGTGGTTCGTTTTAAAAAAAAAGTTTTTCCCAAATAACAATCACATGTAAGTAACGGGTGGGTATAAACTTACAAGTTATGATAAAAAAAATGCACTCTTAGTTTACTTGGCAACGTATTAATAACAAAAATGGTATGACACGAAGCGTACAAATTACTTAAATTAATTTCTTGTGACGTCTGCTATCCAACAAGGTACAAATGTTGCTAACATTTACATTTGTGTACAAGAAATAATACTTCATTCATCTTCATGTGAATGGAATCAATGAACAATACAATTAAAGAACATTACACGTCTTGCTCAAAGTGGGCACCTCTGTTACGAATGCAGGCACGCAGGTTTTTACGGGTCATTTGGTCTCTTAACTCGTGATGTGATGGTGGCCTTGACGTGTTGACCAGCTGTTATGATCCTCTCCCTGAGCTCTTCTTGCGAGTTTACCGGTGTCTTGTCATGTGGCTCCAAATGCAAAAGTCGCAAGGCGTCAAATCGGGGGATAGAGCCGGCCAGGGAATCGGTCCGCCTCGGCCAATTCATTTCTTTGGGTAATTTTCATCCAGCCACTGTTGCACGTCCAGGCAGGAGTATGGATGGGCGTAATCAACAATCATTTGATCGAGCCATTTTTCCTGCAAAAATCTTAAATAGCATCACTTATGAACATTTTTTGCGGAACGGGATGGCAATGTTGTTGGAGGATGTGCCTCTAGCTACAAGACGTGACATGATTTATCAGCATGATGACTGCCCAGCTAGATCCCCCGATCGATTTGACGCTTTGCGACTTTTACATTTGGAGCCACATGACAAGACACCGGTAAACTCGCAAGAAGAGCTCAGGGAGAGGATCATAACAGCTGGTCAACACGTCAAGGCCACCATCACATCACGAGTTAAGAGACCAAATGATCCGTAAAAACCTGCGTGCCTGCATTCGTAACAGAGGTGCCCACTTTGAGCAAGACGTGTAATGTTCTTTAATTGTATTGTTCATTGATTCCATTCACATGAAGATGAATGAAGTATTATTTCTTGTACACAAATGTAAATGTTAGCAACATTTGTACCTTGTTGGATAGCAGACGTCACAAGAAATTAATTTAAGTAATTTGTACGCTTCGTGTCATACCATTTTTGTTATTAATACGTTGCCAAGTAAACTAAGAGTGCATTTTTTTATCATAACTTGTAAGTTTATACCCACCCGTTACTTACATGTGATTGTTATTTGGGAAAAACTTTTTTTTTAAAACGAACCACTTATTTGTTAGCTATCAGAAAACGCTGAAATAAGTTCCATACAATGAGCAGTTTTTTCTCAATTCATCTTTTTATGTGGAAAATTGTAACTTTTTTCTAAAACAATTGAAATTCGATTATCTCGAAAACTACTAATTTTCGGACGGGGTATCATATGGTCAAATGTATTGCAAATTGTATCTACTTTAACCCCTTTCAGGGAATACATCTAATTACCAGTCACCCTGTATAAGCAGCGAAGCTCGGTGGCCAATGGCCTTTGTTTTCGAACTTCTGATAAATGCGGAACTCGTATAACCGTCTTTTCTTTCAACGCTCGAACTTCTGCGTTTACTTCCACTTCGTTATTAGGAATTAGTTCATTCTGGGATTACCTTAGGACAGTTACTTAGCTCTTGTGGTCAGAAGGCTTATGTTCTCTCTGTTCTATGCTCCTGGTCAGGAGATATAATTGAGAGGGCTGTGATTGTCTTAAGATATACCGGAATTCGGGATCGGCCGATAGACTGTTGGTAGTCAACCTTTGTGACCCTGGTCATGGTACACCTTTTCTTATTCTGTGGTCAAGGATTAATTTTCGGTTCTTTGGTCAGAGGCTGAAAAGAGAAAAGGAAGTTGGATACTTAACTGGATATCGACAGAACCTAGTGGGAAGATGGATTGTCGATTGCTTGTAGAATCTTGGTCAAGATCTATAAGTAGATTGAGAACCTTTGACCTAGAATTGCGAAGGACCTTACATCGAGGATTGAAGCAGCCGGAATAACCCGAACCTTGAGCCGAGGAGACTCAAGGCTCGAAGAGATACTGAGCGTGAAGCCGAGGCTCAATAGACCCATAAAACCGAGTATGATCCAGGGTGGACCTTACAAATGTATAAATAAATTTCTAACAATTTACTTTAAATTATATTTTTAACTTTTCTTTTAACAATACCCCTCTTTTCCATGTGTGGGGTCATTTCGACCCCAGCCTGAAACAGCAGGTAACATTCATAAAGGGAAATTGATCCTAAGTATTATGTTCAATTATGCCCAAACTAAACGCAATCATCTCAAAGTCAACCACCTACCCTGCCATGACTCACTGCAAAGTGCGCATGCGCAGATGTATTTGGCGCTGATCGAGGAAAAACAAGCCAACAGTTATTGTGTGCGTCTGGTAGGTCGTCGCATTGTGTTTGTGATGCTTAGTATCACTCTAAAAACGTCTGTGTATTACATTGAAAGTGACACTGACAGTAATGACCCAAGAGGATTAACTCTGAATAAAATTCAGGAGCTGCTAGAAGAAGACAATGATTGTGTTGAAAGTTACGCCGACACCTTTGACGAGGAGGATGGTGTTACAGTAGCCGAAGAGGTTCCGAAATAGAGCTGTGATGTTGAAACAGACATAAGCAGTGAAGACCGTGAAGAGGATGATGCAACAGATGACAAAGAATCTTTCGGCATGATCTCAAAGGATGGAATTCAGTGGAAAAGCAAGCCGTCAAGCTCGTATCAGACTACTGCACACAACATCATACGAGAACCAGCAGATCTGCCGCGGTCTGTAGTCTTGACGCTACCAAAAGAAAGCTTAGCGTTGTTCATTTCCTCAAACATTTTGGAGGAAATTGTACAGTGCACGAATTTAGAGGGAAGAAGAGTCGCAGTGAAATCTTATAAAAAGTAGACTGATATAACATTCGAAGAGCTTCAGGCTTTCATTGGCATCCTCCTTATCGCGGGGACTGAGGGAATTTGGGATGTTCCTGTTCGTGAGCTTTCTCTCAACAAATTCTCGAACCCGAAGTACAAAGCAACCTTTGGAGTAAATCGTTTCCAAGACATCTAAAGACTGCTCCGATTTGATGACAAAGGTACTCGCGCTGCACCTCTGTAGACTGATCACATGGCTGCATTTCAATATATCTGGACACTTTTTATCGAAAACTGTGCAGAATCATGGTACCCGGAGCCTTTCTTACGATTAATGAACAGTTAGTGCCTTTCCGTGGGAGATGCAGGTTCGTGCAATACATGCCAAGTAAGCCGGCCAAATACTGTATCAAGATCTTCTGGTTGTACGATGGATACGCCAAAGACGGTCTAATCTACTTGGGGAACGATAGCCAGGAGAGCCAGTTCAAAAGAACCTCGCCAGCAACGTCGTGAAGAAACTGTGCTACACACTGCGGAACTCTGTAAGAAATATCACAACTGACCAATTTTTCACAAGTCATGACTTGGCTAACGATCTCCTGTTACAAAATATAACCATTGTTGGAACAGTAAAGAAAGACAAACGTGCAATCCCACATGCACTTACCAATATCAAGACAAGACAGCCTTGCACATCACAATTTTCCTTCCATGAAAATGAGACCCTGGTAAGCTACGTGCCGAAGAAAAAAGTGTATGTCATTCTACTTAGAACCATGCATCATGACATACACATTGATGATGATGATTCTAAGAAGATGTCAGAAATCATAAAGTTTTACAACCAAACAAAGAGTGGAGTGGACGCCATGGACAAACTGGATCAAACATACACCTGCAGAAGACAGACACGTCGATGGCCAATGTCCCTCTTCTATAATGTAATCAATGTAGGCGTTCTCAATGCATACACATGCTACTTGTAAGATCATTCTGATTACCCTTCAGGCGTCAGTCACAGACGCCGTATGTTCCTTATCGAGTTGGCGAATGAGTTGATTCTTCCCCACATGCGGGGGAAGTGCCAAAGCTTGAACCTGAAGGAACCAGAAAACGAGGCAATGAAACTTTGCGGCGTATTAAGGCAGTCACAGAGACTGGATATAGATCGTCAAAGAAAAGAGTAAGACGCTAGGTCTGCACAAGACAAGAGGACTGGGAAACGTTCGAACGTTGCAGAAGATGTGGGAAACCTGTGTGCAAGGTCCACAGCAGTGTGATTGTGGTGTGCTCAAAATGCGAGTGAGGATATTTAATTGCCATGGGAGGCTGGCACATTCTTCTTTTTATTTCTTTTTTTATTATTTTTTTAATTTTTTTTAAATGTATTTGTTCTAGAAAAAATAATATTTAGTGCTGTATTGTGTTATGTCTAATATACTGTTTCTCAGGTCAACTGAAGTTCTGATAATTGAGAGCGAAGTGTAACTACCATCAATATGTACCTGTAGAACAGTGAATTGTCAATACATTTTTTTTTTGGGGGGGGGGTTAAATAATAATAAAAGGGTAATTGTTTCCTATGTTATATTCAGATAAATTATTGATCAATAAACCATATTAGCTGAAATATTTACTCTGTCGTACTTATTTCAATGCATAATTGCATTGGGGTCAAATTGACCCCACATATGTAAAGTTGTAAAAAAAAGTGACATGCATCCGAGGGTTAACAGCATGAAAGCTGTTGCAAAGCTCATAACAGTGCAACTTTTGAACAATAATGAACCTAGTAATCCACAGTAGTGCAAAATGAAGTATTCTAGCTCATCAAAATGAGGATTCGTGATTTTGAGTATTTTCATATTGTTGTACTGATGCTTATTTGTCAAGAAATTGCTCTCTTTTATGGAATTTGTAATACTATTTGTCATCTCCTTGACCTCTTATGGTTGTTCTTCAACTCATGATTTTCAGCATTTCTTCATGAAAGTGAGGATTGTGGTATTGGCAAATTACATTGCTGTTCAGGGATGTGTACATTCGTGCGTATTTGATGATACTCATTGCTGTGAATAATACCATTTCCAAATCTATTTTGCCATCTCCGCGTACTCTTTTAGCCTGCAATTTCAGCACATGATTATAATTAACCTATTTCATGGACAGTTTTTCAGGCTACAACCAATAGTGAAGGAGATACAGATATATAAAATTACTTTCAGAAATGGGTAAAAATATTTTGTGTCAATCACCATTGAAACCTGTGGAGGGTTGTAGCCTACGTTACGCTGAAAAGTTGAAAACTTCCAATAAAAAATACTAATTTGGACATCGTTGACCCTAGGGTCGTCAAATGTTGCACAGGGTTAATGAGATTAAAAAGTCACCTGAAGGAATTTATGTTTAAAACTTTTATTATGTTGCGATATCTCCAACCGTTCCTGAGATATGGTGCTTAAAAGTTAATTTTCGGAGGTGTGCCAAATTTTAAATTTGTCCTAGAATCACCAAACTTGGTATGTGAAAACTACAAATTAAAACAGCGTCTATTAGACTATTTTTCAGAATTTTTGTGATATCTTTAACCGTTTCCGAGTTATCAGAGTTTGAAATTATTTCACTGACTGGATCCAATATATCAAGTAAGTAAAATGCACTAAATTAAGGACTTCCAAGATCTATGTTTCACAAATCACAAGTCATGTTCAATGTTGCCAACCATTGAGAGGCGTCTAGAAGCAGAAGTGGGATCTCCGTAGTAAAATTGTAAGACAATTATCAGTATGTAAGTATTTTCCCCTCATGTTCCTAAGAAATGTGTTAGATGAGTAGGGTGGGTCTCTGTAGTGGAGTGGTTAGCATAGCGCGCTACGAAGCCAGGGCTCCAGGGTTCGAATCCCGGCTGGAGTTGGATGTTTCTGTTATCCGTTAATGAGAAATTCCAAGAATTTAGAGCAAAACTGATATGTACGAATGCTGAGAGAAAATTCAAATGACGGGGGACACCACCGAATAGGGTTATTCTTTTTTTACAAAAGAACATAAAGTAGCATTAACGAAGACCTTTTAGCGGAATAAATCAAGTCTATGCCGGCGTATTTGTTAAAATGCTATTCAGTTCTCGTATGTTCTCAAACCGTACATTCTAGTTGAGTCTACAGACACTGCCATTTAATAAATTAATTGAGCAATGGTAACATAAAGGGATCACTAGAACTGGAAATGTGAGAAAAATATGCGAATTAAGAATTTCATCAACTCAGATTAGATGAGTTAGTCAGAAATTCCAAAGAACATTTTGCTTCTGTGAGAGTATATATTAATTTTTATTTAAGACGTTCACGCACATAAACGAAATTGAATAATTGCCTTAATAACATCCTGACATCTCCATTTCATAGAGGCAATCATGGTCTGCAAATGCTTCGGCTGTGGACTACATGTTCGCTAAATATATTGTTTATCAGCATGCAAAACAACATTTACAAGTTAGATTTACTATTGCCTTCTTACAAGTCTTCACAAATATATTTTTCCCCGATTTTGATTTGAATACTTGGGGCTCTAAATTCAAGGACTGAAGTAGAGTATATGATACATTTGAAACCATTTATTTTGTATTTATTCATTTCCCCCCGATTTCAGCTAATTTGAGCTTAATATCCAAAAAATCTCAATTTTACTATTTTTATGGCATAAAAAATAATTCTGTTTTTTCTATCAAAGTTCAACTACTCATCTCTATATGGAAAAATTCCCAAACGAGCCGAAATTAGTATATTTTTAAGCATACATTTACAATTATTATATTTGTTAAGAGAAATAGATGTGTTGATAGTGATTTGAGTTATTGGCAGTGCAGTATATATATAATTATTTCTTAAATGTATATTCTATTAATTTATGTCTAACATGTAAATATTAATTTAAGTTATTAGCAGTGCAGTATATAAATAACTATTTTTTTTAAAAAAAATGTTATTTATTTGTTTTGATTGGGGTTGAATTTTAAAATCCTCCTTCTATTGCAGATTTTTTCTAATTTTAAAAAATATCAATTTCTGAAGCAGTAACTTCAAACAAATTGAATACTAACAGAAATATTGCATGCATTCTCATGTATCCTAGTTTTTACTCATACAAATCAATAGTTTTGTCACGAGAATTCTTTGCATTCCAAACATTCTTAAGTGTGTGCGTGTGTGTGGAGATTGATGCACTTACGGGAGCGTGTGAACATTGAGGCATTGACCTGTTAAGAATGAATAAATCTAAGTAAGGTTCCTAGGTTTTCGTAGTGTTTGTTTTTCTATTTTTTAAATTTTTTTTCTTAACCAGTAACTTTAAGCAAAATGCAAAATGTTGCAGGAATTCTCATGTAACCTAGTTTTTTTTACTCAGACAAATCATTAGACTTGTCACGAGAGTTCTTCCATTCCAAACGATCAGGAGTGTGCGTGTGTGTGGAGATTGATGCACTTATGGGAGTGTGTGAACTTTGACCTGTTAAGTATGTCACATCAATAATACTGGCTTGGGAATGTCACTCCCCCCACAGGGAGTCATGTGACTTGTGCTGATTGGTTGGCTAAGGGGAATTTCTCGATTATTAAATTTGAGGTTATAAATATAAAGGTTTTGCTAATATGGAATGCAAAAGCTTAGTCCTTAGCCCCCTCAGGGATTCGAATCATGTTAGGTTAAACAGCATAAAAATTTCATCACGGATAGCAAGAATTGTCATATTGACTGACGATTTTTTTTAACAGACCTAATGATGATTTATAACCTGTGATGTCTTGCAAGTCTCTCGAGTTTGATATCTGGTGAAGGAATATGATGCCACTATAAACTGTAAACAAAATACGCACTCCCTGGCATGAGATGGACGAGACTTATGAACCTCAACCTATACAGTTGTACAATCTGGCAATTAATAGATGTTTCTTTTTATTAAGCATAGCAGTGTGTTTTCGCTTATTTCAATATAAGGCAACAATGTTAGGAAATGTGTGCATTGTCCCCAAGAATACAATTTAAGGTCACTAATGTGACATGAACCCCCTTTCACTTTTGTGTATTTGAATATGCGAAAATGAGGCACTTTGAATAATTGAGGAGAACAATGACAAAAAAGCTTGCAACGGTATAGAGAAGGGTCACGAGTTCAAACTTCAGACGAATTTTGTTAATCTTCAAAGGCCTAGGTCGTACGGATATCAGTACGAAAATTTGTAAAAAAAAGAAGAGGCTATTTTGGTTAATGGCAACAATGGAGATGAATAATGGTTATTTTGATGAAATTGATATGGGGCAGTTAGAAAACACACATCTGCTTCAAATTGTATTGTACTAATTGCTACAATTGTCTCCCTCCCCTATACAAGGTAGTTAATAGAGGTGTACTTTTGTCGGCCTACGATTCTGAGGGCTTAAGTTACTTATGTACATTTATAGCTGTACATTAAAAAAGAATGACCTGAGCAATAAAATATAGCAATACAGTCTTCACCTTTGTCGGATGATGTAGTGGTAACATTGTTGCAATCACACCCTTGATGGCGCATAGTTTTAAATGTTTGCATAATATGAAATATTTTAATGGAAAACATGTATCGTTTCTCATATTCTATATAGAAAGCAGATAACAAGAAAAGGAAGAAAATAAATGTTGCGGGCAGATACGAAGTCTCAACCCAAACACATATATGATCAGACAGGATGTCAACGATGCGTTCATAACTAACATGTGATTATTCAAAATTCATAAAGTGCAGTGGGAAATAACTAACTAACTTACTCTCTAGGCTTCTTAAACCCGAAGAGACCAAATACAAGCACAAGTGGAAATAATTAAATAAGTCACAAGGGACTGAGCCATGGTTTGAACCTCTCAGTCTAGGTATGTATGCAGACATGCACTAAGTTTTGTGTGTGGATACAATTGGTAATGGAAAAATGCCATTCACCACGATATAATAGTGGTAATGTTGGTCTTGTCTTGTTCCCATCGATAAGAAAGTGGTTACAATAAAGAAAGAAAGAAAAAAAGAAAAACCCTGTCCCCTATTAAGAAATACTTCTTGAAATTATTCAACCACTCTCTCAGAATAATAATAACAATATGCTTATCAACGTATATATATTAAGGATTAAGCCCAAGACAAAACTACTTTTCTAAAAGGCTAGAATAGCTACCACGGGCTTGGTGACTGAACACTAAAAACCACCGATTTATTAATTTTACAGCACTGTCACTTAGTTTCAACAAGAACAGTTTAAGGCATCCCTGGTGTCCTGCAATGTTTGGCATTTTTTAATAGCTAACTAACTAACTAACTAACTCTCTAGCCTTCTTAAACCCGAAGGTTCATGGCTGCAGCAACACAGGCCTTCCATCTGTCCCTATCTTGAGCAAGATCTATATACTCTTTTCCATCCATACCGATTTCCTTTAGGTCCATCTCAACGTTGTCCCTCCATCTTCGTCTTGGCCTCCCTACAGGTCTCTTACCATCTGGTTTCCCAACAAGAATCCTGTAAACTCCTCTTTCCTCTCCCATTCGTGCCACATGGCCTGCCCACCTAAGTCTTCTTGATTTAATTATTCTAATAATATCTGGACATGAATACAAATTATGTAGTTCTAAATTATGTAACCTTCTCCACTCACCTGTCTCCTCATCCCTTTTAGGTCCAAATATTTTCCTAAGAATCTTATTTTCAAATACTCTCAATTTATATTCCTCTTTTAATGTAAGGGACCAAGTTTCACACCCGTATAATACTACAGGCAAAATTACTGTTTTGTATATTTTAACTTTTAGTTTCTTAGATATTAAACGAGAAGACAAAAGTTTATGAAGAAAGAAGTAACATGCCTTTCCTGAATTAAGCCTACTTTTTATTTCCTCTTTAATATAATTTTCATTTGTTAATATTACTCCTAAGTATTTGAATTTGGAAACTGGTTCAAACGAGTTGTTATCAATAATTAGATTTTGATTATTACCTAACACTTCGTTTCGGCCTGTAAGGATATATTTAGTTTTCTCTTTGTTAACTTCCAAACCTATCTCTTTAGCAGTTTTGAAAAATATTTTAGCATTATTCTTAATCGTATTTATATCATCCCCCAGTAAGTCTACATCATCTGCATATGCTAACAACTGAGTCACACCATTTAATTTTAGTCCTTCTTTAGTTTCTTTTACCTTCCGAACAGCATATTCTAAGGCAAAATTAAAGAGCAATGGAGATAATGCATCTCCTTGTTTTAACCCATCATGAATTATAAATTTGTCAGACATATTATTACCCACGCGAATTTTACTTTCTGTTTCACTGGTGCATATTTTTATCATACTAACAAGCTTCTTAGGTATTCCAAACTCTACTAATATATTATATAATTTATCTCTTTTCACCGAATCATATGCTTTTTTGAAATCAATGAATAGCTGATGGACATTTTGATTATATTCCCACTTTTTTTCAAGTGTCTGTCTGATGTGAAAAATTTGATCTGTAGTTGATCTGTTACGTTTAAATCCACATTGATAATCACCTATAATTTCATTAGCATATGGGGTTAGTCTTGTTAAAAGAATGTTAGACAATATTTTGTATGTTGTTGAGAGTAGAGAAATTCCACGGTAATTATAGCATTTTTTAATAGCAAGCAGAAGAACTCGCTTTACAATATGAAGACCCGTCTCACTCTCCCGGTTGCAGTTATTTTCTGGTAATTATGTCTTGCCAATGGCGCAGTGGTAGCGTTGTCACTAATTCCGATTAGAATTTTTGTGCATAAAGTAGACTAAAAACTACAATTCAATATTGGTAATTATATTCTTGTGTCAAATACACCCCTCCTTTGTAACTTTTAACATATATAATGCTTGTTAAATAGCATTGTTTTATTCTGATTAGTGTTGCCCACGGGACGAGACGGGACAGGCTTTTAAAAATTCGAGACGAGACGAGATTGATCATGTGTCCCGAGACAAACGAATATTTTCGAGACGAGACAGCATTTCACAGCATTTCCACGAGACGAGACAGGCCAAAGTCTCGTCTCGTGGGCAACACTAATTCTGATCCTTTCATCCTCATAGTCAAAATTGATCCAAGAGAAAAATATATATTTTCTGCTGACATGGGAAACATGCAATAAAAATGCATGATCAATAGTTAAGGTCAAAAGTTGGCTGAAAGAATAAACAGTGAGGGTGATACACGCAAACTTCCAGTTGTGTGATTTGCACAGAATTAAATACTAAATTGGACTGACCTTGCTCATGGATAGGGTGAGAGATGGAAGGCTTTTTTTGCTAAAACATTCGTGTTTAAGAAGGCAGGAGAATTAGTTGATTAATACCTAGCTATTAGAAATTTACATCCTCAAAGCTTCAGGTTGCAAGCCACGCCCTTTACAAGTTTATTTCTGACATGATTCAAGCTCTTGTTATGCTTTTTACAGATAATATCAAAAGCCGTGACATGCGATTATCTGCAAAAGAAATGGGATTTTTAAATTCAACCCTATTCAAAACAAATATTTTTTTTTAAAAAAATAGTTATTTACATACTGCATTGCTAATAACTTAAATTAATATCTACATGTTAGACATAAATTATTAGAATATACATTTAAAAAATAATTATATATACTGCTCTGCACTGCACTTAAAATCACTATCAACATATATATTTGTCTTAAAAATGTAATAATTGTAAATGTATGCTTAAAAATATACTGGTTTAGGCTCGTGGGGGAATTTTGCCCTATATAAATGAGTAGTTGAACTTTGATAAGAAAAACATAATTATTTCACCTAGCCTCTCATATACGCAAATGGGAAAATTTATTCTATCGATGAAAACATAACAATCCGACTATAATTTACTTGGCTCTACGACAGTATATCATGTCACACCTCTTATTATCGTTAGTCTTCAAAATAGTAAATACCCATTGCTCAACAACCCTCGAAACGGCTTTGGCCATCCCACAATTCTACCTAAAGATGTGGAGATCTTCAACCAGAAGTGGGGTGACGTGGGGTTACCACGTCGAACTCCCAGCCTTTGTTAGAGATATCCAACACCGGGTTACGCTACTCACTCGTAGCTCCTCAATTTCATCACGATGGTTAGTTGCCACTGGCCCAATACACAGGTCGAGAACCCAATAACTGAACTTAAGCGGACTCGAACCCATGTTGTCCAGCAGTCGGAGCCAATGTCGTCAAAGTACCGCTTCCAAAAAATATGATAAAGGGCAATAGAGATATGCGAAGCTCAACCTTTGCAACCGATGCAAACTTTGTGTAAGAATCACGTTTCCCGTGAACATTACAACCCAGATTCAATTTCTTATCCTTTCTTGGTATCCACACCTTGAAGCAGGCTTATTAGAGCCGGATGAATAGGCTTCCGTGCTGGATGACTCTGAAAGCTATTTCGGCGGTAGCCTTTGATAATGATAGGGTTTCCCCTGTCGGGAAGGTTGAAGATGAAAGTCCAGACTAAGATGTTACAGATCTTCCACATTGATGGTTGGATGATTCTGTAAGAATATGATTTGTTGTCAAACCAGAAAATGAAGTCTCGGAAAGGTAGATTTAAAGCAGACTTGGGCAAATTAATACGGATAATGAAATGATTACATGTCCCAATATTAATCGTGGTGTAGAGAGAAAAACGCTGGTAGCCACAGACGTATGTGTAGCGTAAGTAAAACCATGGAGCCAAGGATATCCTGTTAGATTTGCACGAAATTAATTACAAAATCTAATATGCCTCAACATCGTGTAAACATTCATGTCGCCTAACGCAAATGCGAGGATACTTTAAATGCTTCTACTCACTGCTAGGCTAAAGGTGTATATGAGGGTATCTAAAGCTTGCCACCCACAATTATAACTCCACGACGGGATGTACATTGTAATACAGCCTACGATTTAGATCACACATCTCATGGTATGTCCGATCTCAACGCTCTTCTAGCTCAAACAAAACCGGACATTATATAGCAGTTAAAGGAGATACTATAGCTATATTCCATAAAATCACAAGTAGTACTGAGTCCTAAATACGAAAATCCTAAAGGGAAAGAATATGTGTTCCACCATCGCACTAAAGTTCAAAAATTACACGAGATGGATGAGGTGTATAATGCAGGCAACCACATATACAAGGGAGTATTGAATATAAAATTTCATGTAACGAGGTTCCGGATGGTCGTTGTGTGGGTCATCGCATACGCTCAATTTCAAAATGGGTGGCAATCACATAAAAGGAAACAATCCAGCCTTGCAAGTAGAATACACCCCAGTAGCTGGTAGCAGTTATATTAAATTACCTGCAAAAATAGAAAACAAGAAAGTCAAACTAAAAATCTAGAATATTGACGACAGATTCTTCCTAGAGTTTGTCGTTCGCAGCACTTAATCCAGTTGACCATAATCCATACCATATCTCGCAATACACGACGTATGCTTCGGAATTCGATGTGGCAATAGCAAGTATAGAATACCCTGCTGATGTGGCTGACCTTAGTAAATTCGAAAGACAATACTAGTGTGACAAGGTGCATACTGATGAAGTAGACCGGCCGAAGAAAAACTAAATGTGCTCATGCTCCTCTGCTCGAAGCATTCCGTCACAGTCGTAAAAATACCAGACCCTAGAGTCAAAATGAAATTCAGTACATTCATGGCGCTCTTACACCATCCTATAGTGATTCATACAGACTTTGAGAGTCCGTTACGTCCGAAGGATCATCCTCAAACTTTCAATCTATCACATCGCCAACCAGGAAGCTTCACAATGTACCTTCTCTATACCTACCCTCTCTACCACAAAAATCAATCTCCTATCGTGAAGCAAATGCTCCCAAATTATGCAAGGAAATGTTTATTGGCTATGCTAAACAACTTGCACAGCTACTCCAAACCTGCAAACCCATGTTAGCACTTACGCCCGATCAACAACGAAAACATAACCAGGCTCAACCTGTGATCAGGTTTACCTCCAGCAACCACAACAAAACCCACTGGAGAGGCATCGGGGGGTCCTATTGGAATCACTACACAAGGCATTTCATCAGCATTCAATGCAATCATCGGCAACGCTTGTAATTGGCTCATCCAGATACCTCATTTCCTTCCCGTCTACTTCCACAATCTCTTGGAATACAATAGTTACTTCACCATAAAGGACCTCGGTTACGATACCAGTCGTATCTACATTATCGCAAGATCGAAGAAGAATTACATTTCCTTCAGTAACTGGGTAGGAAATATCAAAGTGTGGATTCTATACACCTACAATTTTATTCCCTTAGGCATTGTAACACTTGCGACGCAACTCGATGACATCGATCTGGTAGCGACCAAGCACTGCTTTGACGAAGAGGATTTGCAGATACTTAAATGCAAGGGTGAATATTCTTACGAATACATAGATTGCTTTGACAAATTCGAAGGGTTTCAGCTTCAGCCTCCAGACAATATCAACAGCCAACTGACTGTTACTGCATGCTCTGTCGCGAAATATCAACAAGTGCAAAATGTATGGAAGGTTTTCGAATGCAAGTTCATTGGTGAATAACATAACATGTACAACATGCTGGATGTTGTTTTGCAATCGGATATATTTTAAACGCATGGATAGGAAGCCATGACCACATATCACTTCCATCCGGTGCATGAGTACACTGCTCCAGGTATGTTCTGTGAGGCTACGTTGAAACACACACTTGCGTTACAGATGCAGAGCAACAAGTAATGGTATCTAGCCGTTTGTGCGCCATCTTTTAGGTTGTTTACCATCCTTTTGGCGATGACCGTGAATAATTCTTAAAAACAGCCTTCTGATCCATCCAAGGATTTTCACTGAAAATTGAATCAAACTATACCCTATTACAGTTATTTTTTAGATAATCAATGTTGGAAAATAGATGTCACTAGACTAGACTGTATTTTCTTTGATATTGACCGAGATTTGTTAGCTATGATCATTCGTAATATAACTAAATCTCTTCACTTTTTATAAACATAGAGATAGATAGAAGATAGAAAGATAGATAGATAGATAGAGAGAGAGAGAGAGAGAGAGATCGACGAGGAGGAAAATGGTTCGCTACAAAACAACAACAGTAACATTTGTTTTTGGAGAGGCATCGGGGGGTCCTATTGTTGGGTGGGGAATTATGTAACCATTTTCTATGGTGTTTCTTTCTTGCATAAAATAATTCAAGTGTGTTTTGAAAATCATAGCCTATCGTGATACAACCAAAAAACCTTACTGACTTTAAAAATTATATTTTTACAGAAAGTACGCCTTGAAACTTCAAGAAATCCATCTTTGCTGGATTGGGAGAGACCCCTCAGTAGTAGTAATTTATTCCTTCACCGGGCGACCTTGTCCAAGGCCAATTGATACCATAGCCTATTTTGGCCAAAATTAAGCTATATTTTCATACCTTTTGGTGGATTTAGCTAATTTGTAGGTGTAGGAATATGAACTAATATGCTACGAATTCTAAATCCTCGTACTATGATGATTAATAAAATTCTCGTATTAGGTTGATTAATATTATTAGAGAATGGTGCCAAGGTAGTTTCTTAGATGTGAAAACTACAGACTACGTGAGTAGTAGTTATTTTCTGATTTGCTCAGATCTAGTAAATACTACAGGTTTGTCTTAATATATACTTTTTTAAGAGTTTAATTTTACAATATTTGGATCTAAATAATATTAACAATCAAGAGAGTTTCGACAACTTAAATTGTTCTGTGACTCCATCATTCTTCAGATCATAAACAAAAGGCTTCTCTGCAATAAGAATAACACTACATAAAGTGTTGTCAGGCAGAGGCTCATGGAAGTCACACAAAATATTGATATTAATTCTGTCATTGACTACCAGTTGCTTTCTTTTTGATGTGTTAATAGCAAACATTGGTCTGTGTGCCTTGAATTCACTTGGAGTATAGTATACATCTACGTTTTCTTCAGTTACTCTCTTGTAAGAAGTGTAAGCCTCATATAATTTCAGACAATCGTCTTGTGCTATTTCCAGATAATAATTTTCACGTGGGAAAATCTCCTTACATCCATTTTTAAGATAAATATTTTTAATATTGAAATCATTAAAATTTGCTGGAATATTTTTCTTGACTGTTCTCTCTCCCAGTCTGGAACAACACAATTACAAAAGTTGGCATATCATACTGTATACTACTGAATTCATTAGTGGCGTCAAATTAGTAATGGGCACCTGAGGCTGGTTTTTGAACACACTGCTATGTGTAAAATCCAAGCGGAACTTGTGGGATTTTTAGAATATTTGCTTTGTATTTAAGATCATAATTAGTTTGATATCCTACCACTCGTATTCTTAGCTCCATGGTTTTGATGATACACTTGTCTTTTTCAGGTAAGTTGTTGGGTAATGATTTACCATCAGGATTCAAAGTACTATAACACATTAGTGCATTTTTATTATTAGCTGCCCTGCGAAAAGTAATTCTTAAACCACCTTTTCATATGATATGCTTGTAGTCTGAAAATAAACCTGCCAGCGGAAGCATTGGAAATAGTACTGTGTGTTTTTGGTCAGAATTTTGGTTCCTGATTCAAATCCCCCCGCCTGGTAATATGTTTGCATCTACTTTGGAAAATTTAAGTGTTCCTATGACAGTAGAAAGTAATACCATTGTAGTCTAATCTATCAGTCACAGTACTATATTTTCTAATTTCCACTTGAGAGAACAAGTGTGGTACAAAATTAACTACTAGTTTTATGTGTGCATCACAGGGAAATGTTTCATTATTTTCATTTTTTCTATTTCAAATTTCATATACAAATCAGCCCTGTGAGGTTGTACCAAACTATCACCCACGTACACGTCAAATTCAATTTCACGATTGTGTTCATTGAGATTAGCAAATGTACGAAGATTGGGAGGAAAATATTGTAATTCATAACTTTCAATATGCTCCATGTTGATGGTTATTTTATATATTAATTTCTTTTATTGCTGTTGTAGAAGCACCAGCAAAATCTACTACTTCTCCTTTTTCATTGGTTACCACCAACTCTATGTGGTCTATACGATTGTGAGATACTGGAAAATAGATAGGTGAAGAGGGTGTGTAAGTGATAGGTTCCATGAACTCAGAATTTGGTTTCAAAATTGCTGTTATCCTAGTTTGTTTCTGACTACATATGTTGCCATCAGAATTGGTAATCATTTCTTCTGCCACATTACAATGGATGTTCAAAGTCTCTATGGCCAAGAATTGAGGAATATTGTCACCTATGTGTTAATGGCAGGCTCAAGTTTTCTATTTTTCTCAAAACCTAGTTGTTTACCAAGTATACCAAGATCAACTTCTTCAGTCTCAGAAACTAATTCTACTCTGTGTGTAACAGAGATTTTTGATAGTAACACACCTTTAGACAGATTAGCTTGTAATGTTGATAGATTATACTGACCAGGAATAATAATATTTTTTCATTTCCCACTGCAACCCTATCATTGTGTTCTGTGATATTAGGAATACGATACATGCTGTAAAGAGGACGTAGCTTTAGAATAGATAAGTAGAGGAATAGGATTGCTTCAAATCAATAATTGGTACGAAGCCTATTATTTTTATTAATTTAAGCACAATGGAAAACCTATTTTGATGATGGTTTTGTTGATTTTATACTATTGCAAATCTGTGATTTTTCAACTCGTACTTCGTACGAGTGTCATAATTTCTTACGAGTTAAAGTACGTAACACCTACACCCATCTACAACCACCTCCACAAACGCACACCAACGCACACCCACACCCACCCACGCACACCCACGCCCACCCAGGCACACCCATACTTGATACTTGGTAGGAGGACTACTATTTTCATTAATTTAACCACAGTGGTAAATTTATTTTGACGATGATTTTGTCGATTTTATAGTATTGTAAATCTGTGATTTTTTCATCTCGTATTTCGTACGAGTATCATAATATCTTTCGAGTTAAATTATTTAACGTTACGCAACATTGCGATGGTTCGGAAGGGTAAACTATTGCATCATGTTTCGCAACAATTTATTACGCAACATTGCGATGGGTTCTAAGGGTAAATTATTGCATCATGTTTCGCAATAAGTTATTACGCAACAATGTGACGGCTTGTAAGGGTAAACTATTGCGCAATGTTTCGCAATAAGTTATTACGCATTATGATGACTCGTATGTAACGTGTTGTTTTCTGATTGGTTGGATTATGACGTGATGCGATGATGTGATGTTTTCTGATTGGCTCACTGTTTTGGAAGTTTTCAACGCGGTCCGCGCTTAGGTTACGTAAAGGGTTTTTGCATTAAAGATCAGTCAGTATCGTGAGAGTGTTTGAAGAGTACGGACGTGTTGTTGCAGTGCTCCTTATAATTGTTTAGTTAAAAGTTAAGTATTTAATTTATTTTAAAGCTACATATTATTTTATTACTTTAAGTTTAAAAAAGTGTATCAAGTGATTTTTTTTCATAGTAATTTCGATCAGATTGAGTTTTGATGTGATCAGATGTTACTTGTTATCTCCGGAAATTCTGTATAAATAACATAGCTGAAACTTTTATCGTAATAGCTACAATTATTTTATTTTGAAGGGGATTCAAGTCGTTTTTTCACACAGATTGAATTTGTATGAATTTGTATTGTATTGAATTTTGTATTTTTCGCGAGAAAATGTGTATATATAAATAACAGAGCTGAAAAATATTTTATTATATTTTTATTGTTTTTTTAAAGTTACATTCTATCAATTATCGTAAGTTAAAAAGTGTTTTTCTAGTAAATAGAATCTTATTGAATTTTAATTTGATTGTGCGTCGTATTGTTATTTACTTAAAGCATATTAAAAAATTGCCATCTACCAATTTCATCGAATGTGTTATTTGTGGGAAATTAATCTCCAAAACTAATATTAGCAAGCATAGGGCAAGATGTAGCGAAACAGGTTCAACAATAAATCGTTCTTTACCTACTCAATGTGGAAATATAATTAGCATTGCTAATTTAAGTAAACACATGAAAATTTGCAATTTGCAATTTCCGGACATGGAACATTGAAAAGATAAATTGATCATCCTGAAACTGAAGCTTCTACTTCCAAACAAATTAAGATGTCTAATGACCAAACGCCGATTAGATCTGCATTCAACAACCAACTCCTGGATTTTCTTTGTACTTCGAAACCAGGCTGAGATATTTCTAGTTTCTTGAGTGAAATTAAAACATCTATCATAAATATTTTGAAAAATAAACTGGAAAACAACTCCATAAAAGTATATGTTGATCTAATCTGTAAATATGAGAAAACCGATGGCACAAGAAATATTTTTATTTCAGAAAACGAAAAACCAAGTTCTTTATTTGGCAGACATTAATAATTTAAATGTTTTTATTCTAATCTTACTAGTGAATTGATTAGGAAACATGATGAATTCGTATCAATCCATAGGATTGTATGTTTATTTTATTAAGTCTCTCTGAACGCTTCATGTTGACCAGGGCATTCACTTGTTTTCTCTCAGCTGTCTCAAGCCAGTAGTTGTATTTGTGGTACTACCAGCACAAGAAAGTATGAACCCCCCTCAAGCAGATTTGCTTACACTTAAAACTAGCTCAATATGCCCATATGAGTTTTTTGCTCAAGTGTGGAACCCCGTCTAATCCAAGATTTTTGTAAAAATGCCCTCATGGATTCCATGAGAAAGTATGAACCCCCTCAGATTGATTTGTCCATACTTACAAAAGGCACTTCTGTGAGATTGTTGTCCATAAACCTGTCAAAAATATGCCCCTCTTGGCCACACTTAAAACTAGGCCACCCACACCCATACACACCCACCTATACACACCTACACCCACCCACACCCACCCACACATATTTACTTCCGGTCTACTTCCGGTTTACTTCCGGTCTACTTCCGGTCCACTTCCGGTCCACTTCCGGTCCACTTCCGGTCCACTTCCGGTCTACTTCCGGTCCACTTCCGGTCCACTTCCGGTCCGCTTCCGGTCCACTTCCGGTCCACTTGTGGCCAAGTTGTGGCCTATTTCTGCTTTTTTTATCCAGCATAGAATTTTGATTTGAATCCCAAGAAATTGTATATAAATACCAATGCCAAAAATATCAACACACATACATACATACACATACACATACACACACATACACACACACACACATACACATACACACATACACACACACACAAAGCACAGTGTTGAACCCAACTGATATTTTTATCCAGCATAGAGTTTTGATTTGATTCCCAAGAAATTGTATATAAATACCAAAGCCAAAAATATTAAGTGTATACACACATACACACATACACACACATACAAAGCACAGTGTTGAACCCAACTGATATTTTTATCCAGCATAGAGTTTTGATTTGAACCCCAAGAAATTGTATATAAATACCAAAGCCAAAAATATTAAGTGTATACACACATACACACATACACGCACACACAAAGCACAGTGTTGAACCCAACTGATATTTTTATCCAGCATAGAATTTTGATTTGATTCCCAAGAAATTGTATATAAATACCAAAGCCAAAAATATTAAGTGTATACACACATACACACACACACACACACACAAAGCACAGTGTTGAACCCAACTGATATTTTTATCCAGCATAGAGTTTTGATTTGAATCCCAAGAAATTGTATATAAATACCAAAGCCAAAAATATTAAGTGTATACACACATACACACATACACACACACACAAAGCACAGTGTTGAACCCAACTGATATTTTTATCCAGCATAGAGTTTTGATTTGAATCCCAAGAAATTGTATATAAATACCAAAGCCAAAAATATTAAGTGTATACACACATACACACATACACACACACACAAAGCACAGTGTTGAACCCAACTGATATTTTTATCCAGCATAGAGTTTTGATTTCAACCCCAGGAAATTGTATATAATAAACAACAACAAAAATGCCGAATCAAAAACATTGTAATCAATGCAATAAGAATATATCCAGCCCCAATTGGGCTAAGCACCAAAAGATTTGTAACCCAGACAAATACAGAACTCCCACAAAAATATGCCCTAAATGCCATAGAAAATACAGCATGCAATACTTCACATATACACATAAAGGTACTTGCTCTGCACAGTCATCAACACAACCATCTACATCTGGTCTGAAAAGAAAGCACGAAGCACCTGTTAATGCTGGACCTGCAAAGCAGCCACGCCATGCACCTATCCGTAGCAGTTTTAATGGCCAACTTAGGGATCACCGTTTTGTATCAGAGCCAAGATGTGGCATTGAGAATTTTTTGAACAGTATAAATTCTGATCTGCAGGCAATTCTTAATGCACAAAATTGCTCTTATAAACTGTCCCTCAAATTGTTTGCACAATAAAAGAAACCAAATGGCACAAAATTTACACAGCCCCACATAACAGAAACTGTACCGGTATATTCAAACGCAAATTCGGACAGAATAATAAGCAGCTTGATAAATCAATTGAATATTAAACACTCTGAATTTTCAGCAAAAGAGTCCGGATGGAGCCTATGCGGCTCTCCACACAAGTTATATGTTAATATTTCTGAATTCAGCCCATTACAAGGTTCTACATATTTGCCATTACCTGCAAATATTAAAAACAAAAGAGCCGTGGTTAATATTGAAAATACCGACCAGAAATGCTTTTTGTGGTGTATATTAGCTGCTTTGTATCCAGTTTCAAGAAATCCTGAGAGAATAACTTATTACAAACAACATGAAAATGATTTTGATGAGGCAATGGAGGGTTTAGAATATCCAATGTCTGTCCAGAATATTGACAAATTTGAAAAAAAGGCCAGGCACATCAATGGCAAACAATTATCTATTAATGTATTTACTTGTTCCACTGGCAATTGCCCGATAGAACCTCTCAGAATCAGTATAATTGATGATGATTCTGCTGTTCCGATTGATCTGCTCTTAATTGAAAAGGATGGCACAAATCATTACACTCTGATACATAATCTTGAAGCTTTAGTCAGAACACAACTAGACAAAACTCATAGAATATTCAAGTTGTGCAGAAGATGTTTGTCTGTATTTGATGGCAGGAAAATGGTAAATAGGGTTCCTGAATGTAACACAGAAATTGCCAAAAACAAGTTAATTGAGCATCTGAAATACTGTGGCAACCATAAACCTGTTCATATGGTGATGCCCAATCCAAGTGAAAATTGCAAATTCAAAAAGTTTGAAGCCTTGTTGGAACACCCAGCATATATTGTCTGTGATTTTGAATCAAACCTCAAACCTCTTGCATTCTGCAATCCAGATCCTGAAGAATCTTCAATTACACCATACCAGCTACATGAACCTTCCAGCTTTTGTTATATAGTTATACGGGATGGTGTAGCTAGTGAGCCACACTTATACATGGGACCAAATGCCATCAAAGAATTTGCACATAGAATAGAAAATGAGTGCCGTGACATAGCATCTAATATTTTATTAAAATCAAAACCTATGTTGCCTTTAACAGAGAAACAGATTGAAGATTTCAACAAAGCAGAAAAATGCCCGGTATGTGATTCTGAATTTTCAGATACAAATATCAAGGTGAAACACCATTCTCATACAGATGGTAAATTCAAAATGGCCCTGTGTAATAGCTGTAATATTAAGATCAAGAGACCAAAATTTGTACCTATATTTTGCCATGGAGCATCCAATTATGATTTCCATCATCTGATCAGGTACGAGGGGTTTGACAAGCATAATTTAAATATTTTAGCTGAAAATGATGAGAAATATATATCTATTAGCAAGATAATTAAAGTTAATGGTGTTCCTATTCACATAAGATTTCTTGATTCTTACAGAATTTTATCTGCTAGCCTGGCTACACTGGCCACTCAGTTATCTGATGATCATTTCAAAATCACACGTGCCTTGTTTCCAAATCAGGACCTGAAATTAATTAGGCGGAAGGGTGTATATCCATATGACTATGTTACAGATTTTTCTAAATTTGATGAGTGTTCTCTGCCACCACAAGAAGAGTTTTACAGCAAAATCAGAGGATCTGGAATCACTGATGAAGATTATCACCATGCCCAATTGATGTGGAACAATTTAAATTGCCAGACATTTGGTGATTATCACAAGGCATATTTAAAACTTGATGTGACCCTCTTAGCTGATATAATGCAGGCATTCAGAAAATCTTCTATGCAAAATTATAAACTGGATGCAATATATTTTTTCAGTGCCCCGGGCCTAGCATGGGCCGCAACGTTTTTGAACACTAACATGCAATTGGATCTAATCCAAGATCAAGATACGTATCTGTTTATGGAGAAATGTATAAGAGGAGGGATGGTGCAATGTTCTCAGAGATATGCCAGAGCAAATAACAAATATATGCCTGATTATGATCCAGCACGGCCATCAAATTATATAGTGTATTTAGATGCCAACAGCCTCTATGGTCATGCCATGATGCAAAAACTGCCATATGCAGGGCTTGAATGGGTTGAAGATATCAATATTGAGGATCTTCAGGACTTTGATGACAGTGACTATGGCCTCTTCTTAGAGGTTGATCTGATATTTCCTGATGATTTACACAATAAATTTTCTGATCTGCCCCCAATTCCCGAGGTTCAGTGCTCACCTGGCTCTAAACAGAAGAAGCTCATGATGACTCTAGAGCCGAAACAAGGTTATGTCATATATTACAAAAACCTCCAGTTCCTGATGAAACATGGTGTCCAAGTGACCAAAATTGGAAAAGTTTTGAGGTTCAGGCACTCAGAATGGTTGAAACCATACATTGATACAAACACAGAGCTTCGAACATCTGCAAAAAGCCAATTTGATAAGGGCTTGTTTAAATTGATGGTGAATTCAGTGTATGGCAAAACAATTGAAAATGTCAGAAAACATACCGATGTTAAAATAATTACTGACCCCAGCCTGAGCAAAAAATTGGTTGCAAAGCCCAACTTCAATTACAGAAGAATTTATGATGAGCACATGGCACTTTTCAACATGAAAAAAACAAAGATCAAATTTGATAAACCTATTTATGTAGGGGATGTGATATTGGAATCGGCCAAATTACACATGTTAACATTGTATTATGATGTGTTGAAACCTTTTTATGGTGATCGTGTAAAACTGATGTACATGGACACGGATAGTTTTATTCTTAATATTCAAACAGAAGATGTTTATCAAGATATGTTACAGCCTGAATTGTTTCAATATTTTGATACCAGTGAACATACAAAGATTCAACACCACCACAACAAAAAGGTGCCTGGCAAGTTAAAAGATGAGACACTTGGTGATGTTATTGTGAAATTTGCTGGGTTAAGTGCCAAGATGTATAGTTTTAAAACATGTAGTGGCACTGTTGCCAAAAAGGCCAAGGGCATTGGCAAAGTAACTGTGGACCAAGAGCTTGAATTTGAGGATTACAAAAATTGCCTCAAATACCAGAATTCAATCAGAACATCAGAATCCAGAATTCAGAGTGAGGATCACTTGTTGACTAGCAATATTGTAAGAAAAGTGGCTCTGGACCCACATGATGATAAGAGATGCATTTTATCATGTGGCATACATACTTTACCTTGGGGGCATTGTGATTTGAAAAATGGCAATCAATGCCCAATTACAGAGCATGATTTGAAATAAATAAACATGCCTATGAACTTATTTGGGTTCAAAAAACAGGCTATTATGGAGCTGCCAACACCACAACCCTCTCCTGATATGCTGTCTAAACTGAGTGGCTTGTTAATTATTCATCTGAACAGCATATTTACAGATAATGATGATGAAACAGGCAAAACATTGTACATATTTAACAATAATTTAAATCATTACCAATTACCTGTAGGTGGGCAATTGCAATTTATTACTACCCCTGAGGGTGATGTTAAAATTTCAATAGGGAGAAATATTTATAGAATTAAGCACTCAAACATGATTTCTGGCACTGTTTATACTGTTTCTGCTGGTGACTGCTTATATATTGAGGTCCCTGGATCTTATGACAAGCTTATACCTTTTTTTATAGAATTAAGAATCAGATACTCTATAATAAATAACCACTAAAACAAAAATGCCTAATGATATATTTGGCCATACAAGACATGAAGATCACAGTGATGAGATTCTGATGCTTGATGTCAGAGTCAAGAAATTAAGAAGTGATTTACAAGCTTTACAAACCACACTCAATGCCAGTCTTCAACTAGAAATTACAAATTTACAATCACAATGCATGGACCCTCTTCTTAAAATTGATTCTGAACTCAAATTGTTGCTTCAGAAATATACTGATCTGGCAACATTAGATAATTTTCAAAGTTTAGAAGAAGCTGTAGCAGCTCTTCAAGCCAAATTTAAGACCCAAGCCACCAATTCTGAGCAATTGAAACAGCAATTGGAAGAGCAAATAAATAATGTCCAGGCACAGCTCCAAACAATTGTCAAAAGCATAAAATCACAAGAAGATTTTGATCTAGTCATTTCCACTCTAAAAGAACAGATTCAATCACTCCAAATACCTAATCTGGACCCCTTGAACAATGCCATAGCCGAGGTTAAAGAAAAAATTGAGACACTTGAAAATTTTATGAACAATTTGCCATCTTCTGATGCTTTGAGTGCAATAACTCGGAGTGTTGCCAACATTAAGCTGCAACTAGAAACATATGAAGATTTTGGAAAAATTCAAAGTTCCATAACTCATCTTGAAGGTACAATAGCAGCAGTGCAAAGTGATTTGGCAAATGTACTAGAATCCCGATTGCCTGGGATTGTAGATACTCTTGTCAGTGTCCAGCACCAAATCACAAAGCTTGAAAACCTCAACACTGAATCTGAACTATCTCATTTTCATCACTTGATAGATGATATCCAAACAAAACTTGAAATTTTACAACAATCCACACCCACTCAGGCAGATATAGCCCTGCTCCAAAATGCTATGCAAAATGTGGCTGATGCTTCTGAATTAAACAATGTAAAATTGGCACTTGAATTTTTGCAAAATACAGTATCAAATCTGCCCACATCACAGGAACTTAAAAATATTAAGAGGGCAGTGAATCGCATATTGAAATCAGAAGATATCAAGAATATCCAGGCAGAGATCAAACATCTCACACAGACAGTGGCCACTCTTCCAACCAATCAACATATTAATGAACTTTATGCTTTGTTTGAGGATATCAGAAGACAGGTCCATGATCTTACTGCTCAAAATTCAAAATTGGCAGTTGTTGAAAATTTGCAACAAATTGTAGCTAATATCAAGCAACAGCTAGGGACCATGGAATCCAATCAAGCAAATGCTCTGTCTGTTTTTGCCACCCAGCTTCAAGAGATTGTGCAACAATACAAGAAACTTATTGTGGACATAAAAATCAAGCCAGGCCATGATGATGTTGTTAGGACCATCAATGAGCACCTTGAATCTGTAACAAGCAGATTGCTCACAGCAGAAAAAGAAATAACCGGCATAATCGAGAATCCAAAACATACAGTAATTCTTGAATTGTACAGCATCCCCAACAAAGAATATGATTCTCCATTTACACCAGGTGGCAAAATATATATGCTGTCCCCTGCACAATTTTATTACCAATTTTTTGTTGGGGGCACATTGAGACCAATCAAGATCAAATATTGGCATCAACCACAGGCACACCACTACCCCACCTTATCAATAACAAATGCTGATAACAAAGTAAAAATCACCAGTGTAGAGTTAGAGGATTTTACAGATCCCAATACATTAGAAACAGCCTATGCTGAAGATGATGGCTCTCTGGAATTTAAAATACAAATAGGGGACAAACTGTATTTAGAAAATCCTGTAGTATCAGCTGCTGAACACCCCATAGTTGCAATATTCTTGTTTTCATATTATGTCTAGAAAAATTATTGTTGATGAATTACACAGACAAGCCAGACATAATTTTAAGAGACTCCCAGTAGTCACAAAAGGCATAGATGATTTATGGCAAAGCGACTTGATTGAATTGTCAAGTGGACAGTTGAAAAACTTAGACAAAATCAACAAGGGCTACAAGTATTTACTCACTGTCATAGACACATTTTCAAAATTTGCCTGGGCTGTGCCACTCAAATCCAAGACTGGAAAATGTGTTACAGAAGCCATCAGGACAATCATCAATCAGAGTGGAAGATCCCCGCGTTATTTGCAAACAGATAATGGCAAAATTCAGTGTTTCAACAATTTATTAAAAGCCAGTCAATAAAACATTATTCGAGTTACAGTGATCTCAAAGCCTCAATTGTAGAGAGATTCAACGGAACCTTAAAAAATCTTATGTATAAACAATTTACACTCCAAGGTAATTATAAATGGCTCAGTATTCTTCCAGAACTTCTACATAAATATAACAACTCGGTCCATTCCACAATCAACATGAAACCCTCTGAAGTAACTTCATCTGATGAGCAAAAATTGATCAGGACTGTTTATTATCCTAGATACCAGCCAACAACAAGAAAGGCCAAATACAAGGTGGGGGATCAAGTAAGAATCAGCAAATATAGGCACTTATTCAAAAGAGGCTTTACAAGAAACTGGAGCACTGAATTATTTACAGTGGTTCAAGTTAAACCCGGGACCCTTAACACATATATAATAAAGGATCACCGAGGAGAAATTCTCAAAGGCAGATTCTATGAAGAAGAACTCAGCAAAACTAAACAGCCTGATACATATCTCATAGAAAAAATCATCCGCAGAAAAGGCAACAAGTTATTTGTCAAATGGCTGGGACTTCCAGAACACAGCTGGATCGATGCAAACAAAATAATAATATGAGCACCTGGGATGTTATAAAGAGGCTGCCAGAACCTGAACAGCAGATTAAGAGAAATGGCAAGTTGCTGCCTGAAAATATTAGGTGTCTTATTGTTGGGCCATCTGCTTGTGGTAAAACTACACTAATGATTGATAATTTTTTATTGGCACCCAACTGGTTAGACTGGAAAAACAGGCACTTGTATATCTTCTCTAAGAGCTTGGAACAATTAAAATATCAGCAGTTGATGAAGCTATATGATGGATTGGATATTGCCACTTTTGTACCAGATGTTAAGCCACTTCACGAATGTCTCGATAATTCTGTTGTTGTGTTTGATGACATTATACTGGATAATCAAAACAAGGTTAGAAATTTTTTTACACAGGGGCGACACAAAAACATTGATTGTTTCTACCTGGCACAGACTTTTTCTAAAATACCCAAGCAACTGATCCGGGACAACAGCAATTTTATATGTGTGTTTCATCAAGACCATACCAACCTCAAACACATACATGATGAATATGTAGGTGGGGACCTGAGCTACAATGATTTTTCCAAGTTTTGCAGTAGGTGCTGGAACCAGGACAGTTATGGGTTTGTCACAATTGATATGACAAGAACACCTAAAACTGGAAAATACAGAAATAAAATCAACAATTTTCTTGACATTGAAATATAAATAAATAAACATGAAAAGGCCAATTATTGATGATCTTAAATTAAGAGATTATCTTGTAAAAAGATTTAAGGGATGGAAATCAGAGAACCGGGGAATTTATGAAAAACACAAACAAGCAGAACAGCCTGTAATTGATGCTATTAGTGAATTAGGTAAAAATATCAAAACTGTTACAGAGCAAAATCAAAATTTGATCACAGAGCTTGTACCTGTAGCTGCAAGAAACATATTAGATTATCCATTCACCCCACTTTCCAGTATTCATACACCTAGTCCTATTGCTCCTAGAAGAATTGAAGCTACTCAGGATCCTATTGAATTGGGTCTTCTTGCTCAAAAATATTTAACCACACCTAATGACAATAAAGATGTGGTGTTTGGCTTATATGCTGACACAGAGCTTGATGGTAGCATCATACATAGAATTGGCAATTTCAGAGTAACATTTATGGGAGATGATCTGATTGTATATTCAGAATCTCGTCTCGGAGAAAAAGGTGCTTTTGTTAAGTACCCCGGCACACCTGGATTGTGGGAATTGATGACTCGGAAAAGGCCTGGCAGCTATACAGATCAAGATTATGATCACTACAAAGAAATATTAATAAAATCAGATGCTCTCTTCCAGAACAATGATCCCACACAAAAAAGAGTCAAGTCGAGCAGTGGGGCAAAATACAATAATTTAATCAAGCCCATATGGTCACAAATCAAGACTGGCAGTGGAATCAAACAATACAACACCCTGCCCAAAGAATTTGTGTGGGTTGATGATGTCAGAAAACTTGTAGATAGGTTATTGGTGATAGCTGGAGAGGAAAATGCTGGCAACAACAATTTTTACAATGAAAAGGTTGGAATTATGGACATGATAAGCACAAAATTGTCTAATTTTATAGTGAATGACACTAAGGGGATTGGATATCTTATAAAAATTATTAATACTCTACCACCTAAATTTTAGAATATTTCTGAGGGTCGGGGGCTGGTTAATGACATTATAAACAAGTTGCCATTTGAACTACACATTCCAGGCTATCAGTATTGTGGTCCAGGCACAAAATTAGATCATAGATTAAACAGAGGGGATCCTGGTGTTAATCCCCTAGATGCTGCTTGCAGAGACCATGACATAGCATACAACACACATTTTGATTTTGACAAAAGACATGTTGCAGACAAGAAATTAGAAGAGGCTGCATTTGGTAGATTTGTAAGCAAAGATGCTTCTTTGAGTGAAAAAATAGCAGCATTGGGAACCACCATAGCTATGAGCACCAAACAAAAACTGGGGTGGGGGTTGTGAATATATATATAATAAACCTACAATGAAGGCCAAGGGTGTTATGTATCAAATACCTTATGCAGGTCTCAAATCTCTTAAAACTATTGACAGTCTTTTAACCAAAAAGCAGCGCAAGAAAAAAAGCTCTTGTATTGGAAAAGGACATGGTATGAAATTGTTGCTTAGTACCCCCCAATTAAAAAAATTACAGCAATCAAGAAAAAAATCACATGTGGGGGGATTCATATTTACCATCCCGGCCATCTTAGCTGCTCTCGGGGCTGTGGGGAGCTTGGCCGGGGGATCAGCTGCCATAGCAAAAACAGTAATAGATGCCAAGAAAAATAGGGCAGAATTAGATGAGCAGAGGCGCCATAACCTGGCCATGGAGAAACAAGGCAAAGGTGTTAAAAGAGCCATGAATAAGTTTAAAAAAAACAAGAGCCGCTTACAAACCAAGATATTGAAGCTTTAATCAAGCCACTGGGCATCAAACATTTTCGGGGTGTGTACATGTCTGATTCTTTACCAGAACAACCACTCAACAAAGAGTGTGGCATTGTTAATTTGGATAAGTTCAAAAATCAGGGCACTCACTGGATCTGTTATCTTAAATATTTAAAAAATGAGGCATTTGTATTTGATTCATTTGGAGGTGTTCCACCTGAAAATTTAATAAAATATCTAAAATCACCTAATCTTTATTACAATAATGCCCGTGTTCAAAATTTCAAAGATGTTAATTGTGGACATTTGTGTTTATCTGTTCTTAGATATATGTCTCAAATAAATAAACCATCAATTGAAGATTTTCAAAAAACCTTGTGGTATTTGAAACATCATGGGGGTATTCCATCTCACCAGCCAAAATTCAATATTGAAACTTAAATTGCATGATGACATAGTGTATCCCAAAACAATAGCTCTCAGAGCATTTTACGGCAAGTACTTGATCCCCAATATTACATACCACAACAACAAAATTGCAGTTGGGGATCAAAAAATTGTCATCACTCCAGGGCAATATAATCTGTCCACTTTAAATGCTCAATTACCCAGAGGTGTAGTGTTAAGTCAAAATTCTGTCACTCACAGAGTAGAGATTGTATCTGCTACAGAAACAGTGGATCTGGGTACTATAGGAGAGCTGTTAGGCTTTGAGAACAACACAAAACTCTAACCGGCCATCAAACACACTGCTATGAATATACCTAAATTCTTAGCCATAGAGACTCTGAATATTCACTGTAATGTGGCCGAGGGTATGATCACCAAATCAAATGGCATAGGCACTCACAAACAAACTGGCATCATTGCAACATTCAAACCTAATTCTGAATTCATGGAGCCAATCATCTACAATCCATCCCCAACATTATATTTTCCTGTGTGTCATAATAGAATAGATTACATCGAGTTGATGGTCACTAATGAAAAAGAAGAATTAGTTGATTTTGCTGGAGCCACAACAACTGCAATCATAGAGATTAATATTTAAATAAAAATACATACAATGGAAAATATTGAGAGTTATGAGCTACAATCATTCCCCCCAAACAGGAGGACATTTGCAAATTTAAATCAACCGAACACAGAGATTGAGGTTGATCTTGATGTAGGGGATGGATTTATACACCCCCACAGAGCAGATCTATACATCAAATTTGATGTTGTAAAGCTCGATGGAACAGATTATCCGGCAAATTCAAATATAAGATTGGTAGATAATTTTGTGCCGCATCTATTCTCTGAAATTGAGATCAGAAAACATGGCGTTGTTATAAACAGAGTGGATTATCCCGGCATTACCTCCACAGCTTTGGCCACACTAAAATTATCCAAAACCGAGGCTTCTTTCTACAAAATAGGTGGATTTGAGGCTGGTGATAAGATATTATCTAAGAACCACACAGTGCTGTTCCCCATGCGCCTGTTGCCAGGATTCTTCTCGGATTACAAAGATATTATGTGGAAGGGTGGTTTAAGAATTACATTTAGAAGAGCTGCCAATGATAATAATGCTTTGATGAGGTACAGCACATTAAACCCTACAGGAGAAGCTCTGCCCAATACCCTACCTGATGAGGGCAAATGCATTATTCAGACTATGGAGCTAAGAATCCCTGTTGTTGAATATGAGGCCAGTTATGCTCTTAAATACAAAGCAGATATAATAAACAATCCACAAATTCCTCTGCAATTTTATACATATCAATGTGTACAGAAGCCCGCATCTGGTACTTATTATGAGTTTGATGCTACAAATTCATTCTCCAGTATTCAATATGACATGCCTGATTTTGTGGTGGTACTGTTTCAGACTGGAAGACACAACAATCAGGAAAAAAATTCAAGTAAATTTGATAACTGCAACATCAAGAACATATATCTTAAAAATGGCAGAAATGAGGTCTTTCCTAGAGAAAATTACAATTTAGACATGTCTAAGGATGATTTCCTCAAATTATATGAGGCATTTTCAGCATTCAAAAGAGTCACTATTGGCAATACTGACATGTATTACACACCAGATGAATTCAAAACACAGAGACCCATGTTTGTCATCAACACTTCAAAAAGAAAACAGGTTGTGGTGAATGACAGGACAAACATTAAAATTATCTGTGAATTCCATGAGGCATTACCTGATGACACCATATGTAGTGTTATTCTCATAGGGGAAAAATCATATGTTTATGATGTAAGAAATGAGAGAGTCACAGAACAATTCTAGAGGGTCTCTGCATATTGCATTGTCTTAGTACTAGATATGCAAGATGAGCCTGGTGTCCAATTGAACTTAAACCGGAAGTGGACCGGAAGTGGATCGGAAGTGGACCGGAAGTGGACCGGAAGTAAACCGGAAGTGGACCGGAAGTGGACCGGAAGTGGACCGGAAGTAAATATATGTGGGTGGGTGTGGGTGTATGTGGGTGGGTGTGGATGGGTGTGGGTGGGTGTGGGTTGCCTAGTTTTAAGTGTGGCCAAGAGGGGCATATTTTTGACAGGTTTATGGACAACAATCTCACAGAAGTGCCTTTTGTAAGTATAGACAAATCAATCTGAGGGGGTTCATACTTTCTCATGGAATCCATGAGGACATTTTTACAAAAATCTTGGATTAGACGGGGTTCCGCACTTGAGCAAAAATCTCATATGGGCATGTTGAGCCTGTTTTAAGTGGAGCCAAATCTGCATAAGGGGGGTTCATACTTTCTTGTGCTGGTCCCACCACAAATACAACTACTCAAGCCTTTTAGGCATGTTTAAAATGCATTGTGTTGTGCCATGCAAACCTCCTGAGCATTCAGGAACAGGTAACACTTCTGGTTTTAGAGTCAGCGGTTTGCATGGTAGCAATTATGATAATCACACGATTCGGCGATTCGGCATCGAGGAAGAGCTCGATGGCCAGGGGATATAGAGGTGAGGCAAGCTGGGAGGTGACTGACTTTGGGGATTGAGTGGAGAGAGTGAAGGTGGTCAGCAAGTCAGTAGGTGAGGAGTACTACAACGCTCTGGTCAACAAATAGGAGACAAGCTTACAGAGGACTTCGCTATTTTCATTCAGCTAAGAGACTTCAGTTAGACAGGTAATTATCCTACACCCAGCCATGATACAGGTTCAACGGTTCACAAAATCCAACGAGTTGCCATTGTTTTTTCAGTAGTTTAATTCCTTTGTGTAATTTGTACCTTTCGCATGCCAAGCAATAACTCGTCATGTCAATGACGAGTGGTCTCATCAAGAGGATGAATGATGAGTAGTTTACATCACCCCATCAATTAACTGGTTCAGATCCCTTCATTCTATAGAATGACACGAATTTGAGGCTAAGGGATCAGGTTGGTCTTTATGTAGAAGTCCTCTCAGATTAATCGCTTATGTAAACAAATTTACACCTTTTTCTGCTTTGAGCTAAGTTCAACTTCCGGTAGAAATTCAGCATAAGATAGCCGTGCTGAACATTTATAACACCGAAAATAAGTGTTTTATGAGGTGGATTTTAGCGGCGTTTCACCCGATTCACTGTTCAAATCATCCGAAACAGGTTAGTCATTACACACAATATATCGATGAGATTGAATATGCTTTGACAGGCATGGAATACCCTGTTGCTATATCTGACATATTAAAGTTTGAAAACAGGATACGAAATGGAGCAGGAAAACGATTAGCTATAAATGTATATTCGTATACTTCAGTTAAGCATTTTCTGCATCCCGTTAGGATAACTAATATCGTTGATGACGAAGCCGTGGAAATCAATCTGCTTCTCATTGCCGACAATAATGTTCATCATTACACGCTAATTCGTTCACTCTCCCACTTGGTCAGAAGCCAAACAAACAAGCTTCATGCACACATCGTACTTTGTCCACGGTGTTTAACCGTATTCGAGGATCGTGACCGACGTAATTACCAACATTTTCAAAATCAAGAAATTGCCTAATAAAAACTTGCTGAACATAAAGTCTACTGTGGAGTCAACAGACAGGCTCGCATGTTAATGCTCAAAGCAAATGAATTCAAAGAATTTAAAATGCACAAGGCCTTGTTGGAACATCCGGCCATTATCATTGCAGACTTTGAGGCTTTTCTCAAACTATTGTCTTATTGCGATCCGGATCCCGAAATTTCTTCCACAACACTGTACCAGCTTCATGATCCAAATAGTTTTGGATATGTTGTTGTTCGACAGGATAGTATATATAAACCATATATATATCCCGGACCGAATTTTATTGAACTCTTTTTTAAAAACATGGTGAAGGAGGTTGAGAAAATTGGCAGGTACTCATGCCAATCAAAACCAATGCATCCATTATCCAGTGATGAACTTTAATCTTACAATAACATTGAAAGGTGTCCTGTGTGTGATTATCATTTCACGCATGAGATTCGGAAAGTATTTCATCATAATAATTTCACTACATTAGCGGAATTTGTAACACCTGCAACCTCAAGATCCAGAAGCCTAAATTCGTACGAATATTTTTCCACAATGGATCCAATTACGACTTCCATTTTTTAATTAGGAATATTGGATACCATATGCAAAAAATAGATATTCTTCCTGAAAACGAAGAACGTTATATTTCTATAAGTTAGAAAGTTAAGATTCCAGAAACGAATGAAATCCTAGAGATGAGTTTTCTAGATTCTTTTAGATTCCTATCGGTAAGTCTCGATGCTTTAGCGAGTAAACTTACTGACGTACAATTTAAAATTACAAAACTTACTTTTCCCAACATACACATAGAACTGATTAAACGTAAATGCATTTATCCTTACGAATATGTAACCGATGAATCTAAATTTGACGATGACACTCACCCACCTCAAAAAAGAATTCTTCAGTCAAAAAAACCGGAATTACGAATGAAGAATACGAACATGCGAAATCAATATGGAAGGAATTGTGATGCAATACTCTCGGCGATTATCACAATGCATATCTCAAATTAGGCGTAACAATACTTGCTGATGTTTTTCAGGTATTCAGAAAAACAGCAATAAATATTTATAAATTAAATCCAGCATACTTCTACAGTCTTCCTGGTTTGGCGTGTTCTGCTATGTTGCTCCAGACCAGGATCAAGTTGGAAATGATATCGGATGTGGACATGTTACGTTTTATAGAAAGGAGGATACGTGGGGGAATGGTACAATGCTCGCAGAGTCACGCAAAGGCAAATAATATTCACATGTCTGAGAATCAATACGATGCAAATCGACCTTCGAATTACATATTTTACGCTGACGTAAATAATCTCTACGGATTCGCAATGATACAAAAACTTCCCCGCGAAGGATTCGAGTGGATAGATCCCATATCAATTGATATTAATCATTTCGACAATCGTGAATTTGGTCTGTTCTTTGAGGTAGACATTGAATTTCCAAATAATTTGCATGATATTTTTTTCTGATTTACCTCCGGCTCCCGAAATTAAATGTCCACCTGATTCTAATCAAAGCAAGCTTATGTTAACTCTGGAGAGAAAAGAGAGATATGTCTCCACTACAAGAATCTCCAGTTTTTGGATCGGGAAGGGTGTTCAGGTAGTAAATGTAAGAAGAATTCTCAAGTTCAAACACTCTCCATGGTTAAAATCTTATATTGAGACCAACACGAGATACAGAACAGCTGCTATTTCAGAAATAGATAAAGATTTTTATAAACTAATGAATAATGCCGTTGATGGAAAAACGATGGAGAACGTTAGAAAGCATATAGACATAAAATTGGTTTCATATAATAATAAATGTAGAAAATTGGTATCTGATTCTAGATTCAAATCGCGAAAAATTTACAATGAGAATTTAACACTTTTTAATCTAGATATAAAATTAATAAAATTCAGAAAACCTATTTACGTTGGTGCAACAGTTCTCGACTTGTCGAAACCGTACATATATGAATCTCATTATAATATTATGAAACTTTTCTATAATGATAAGCTGTCAATATTGTACATAGACAGCGATAGTTTTATTTATGACATACAAGCACCTAACCTCCACGAAGATATTAAACATCCTTGATGCTTGGGTATTTCAACACTTCTTCCTATACTCAACCTAACAGATTTGGAATTCCTTCCTACAACAAGAAGGTTCTCTGTAAATTCAAAGATGAGTGTAACGGTGATATTATTGTTGAGTTCGCTGGTTTGCATTCGAAGACGTATACATTCAGAACAGAGAGCAGCGTCACGAAGAAAGAAAAAGGAACGTGCAAAGATACCGTGGAAAACAAACTAACATTCCAGGATTATATTGATTGCCTTTCTTCACAGTCGAGGATACTTCGAGAGAATAATGGAATACAAATCTCAAATCATGAGATTACAACGAATGATATAAAAAAGAAGCCCTGGATCCACACGACGACAAGAGGTGTCGAGTGTTGAATCCGTAATTTGCCTTGGCGCACTTTAGTTTAACTAACCAACTAACTCCCTAGCCTTTTTAAACCCGAAGGTTCATGGCTGCAACAACACAGCCCTTTCATCTATCCCTATCTTGAGCAAGTTCTATATACTCTTTTCCATCCCTACAGATTTCCCTTAAGTAGTGTAATTGATGATACTACTGGGTCGATAAAGTATGAACCCCCTCAGGCAGATTTGGCTACACTTAAAACTTGCTCAACATGCCCATATGAGCTTTATGCTCAAGTGTGGCACCCTGTCTAATCCAAGATTTTTGTAAAAATGCCCTCGGGAAGTTCCTGTGAAAGTATGACCCCCCTCAGATTGATTTGTCCACACTTACAAAAGGCACTTCTGTCAGATTGTTGTCCATAAACTTGTCAAAAATATGCCCCTCTTGATATTTTTTTGGCTACACTTAAAACTAAGCCAAACGTAATAACACACCCACACCCACCCACACCCACACACCCACACCCACACACACACACACACACACACATATTTACTTCCGGTTTAAGTTTAAATATACACCAGGCTCAACTTGTGCAATATGCAGAGGGCTTCTAGAATTGCTCTGTGACTCTCTCATTTCTTACATCATAAACATATGATTTTTCCCCTATAAGAATAACACTACATATGGTGTCATCAGGGAGTGTATCGTGGAATTCACAGATAATTTTAATGTTTGTCCTGTCATTAACCACAACTTGTGTTCTTTTTGAAGTGTTGATGACAAACATGGGTCTCTGTGCTTTGAATTCATCTGGTGTGTAATACATGTCAGTATTGCCAGTAGTGACCCTTTTGTATGCTGTAAATGCTTCATATAATTTAAGGAAATCATCCTTGGACATGTCTAAATTATAATTTTCTCTAGGAAATACCTCATTTCTGCCATTTTTAAGATATATGTTCTTGATGTTGCAGCTATCAAATTTACTTGAATTTCTTTCCTGATTTTGTGTCTTCCAGTCTGAAACAGCACCACCACAAAATCCGGCATGTCATATTGTATACTGGAGAATGAATTTGTAGCATCAAACTCATAATAAATACCAGCGGCAGGCTTCTGTACACATTGATATGAATAAAATTGTAAAGGAATCTGTGGATTTTTTATTATATCTGCTTTGTATTTAAGAGCATAACTGGCTTCATATTCAACAACCGGTGTTCTTAGCTCCATAGTCTGAATAATGCATTTGCCTTCATCAGGTAGGGTATTGGGCAGAGCTTCCCCTGTAGAGTTTATTGCACTGTACCTCATCAAAGCATTATTATCATTGGCAGCTCTTCTAAATGTGATTCTTAAACCACCCTTCCACATAATATCTTTGTAATCTGAGAAGAATCCTGGCAACAGGCGCATGGGGAACAGCACTGTGTGGCTTTTAGATATAATTTTATCACCAGCCTCAAATCCACCTATTTTGTAGTAAGAAGCCTCGGTTTTGGATAATTTTAGTGTGGCCAAAGCTGTGGAGGTAATGCCGGGATAATCTACTCTGTTTATAACAACACCATGCTTTCTGATCTCAATTTCAGAGAACAGATGTGGCACAAAATTATCTACCAATCTTATATTTGAATTTGCCGGATAATCTGTTCCATCGAGCTTTACAACATCAAATTTGATGTATAGATCTGCTCTGTGGGGGTGTATAAAGCCATCCCCTACATTAAGATCAACCTCAATCTCTGTATTGGGTTGATTTAAATTTGCAAATGTCCTCCTGTTTGGAGGGAATGATTGTAGCTCATAACTCTCAATATTTTTCATTTTTTTTGTATGTATTTTTATTTAAATATTAATTTCTATGATTGCAGTTGTTGTGGCTCCAGCAAAATCAACTAATTCTTCTTTTTCATTAGTGACCATCAACTCAATGTTATCTATTCTATTATGGCACACAGGAAATAATAATGTTGGGGATGGAGTGTAGATGATTGGCTCCATAAATTCAGAGTTAGGTTTGAATGTTGCAATGATGCCAGTTTGTTTGTGAGTGCCTATGCCATTTGATTTGGTGATCATACCCTCGGCCACATTACAGTGAATATTCAGAGTCTCTATGGCTAAGAATTTAGGTATATTCATAGCAGTGTGTTTGATGGCTGGTTCAAGTTTTGTGTTGTTCTCAAAGCCTAACAGCTCTCCTATAGAACCCAGATCGACTGTTTCTGTAGCAGACACAATCTCTACTCTGTGAGTGACAGAATTTTGAGTTAACACTATACCTCTGGGTAATTGAGCATTTAGAGTGGACAGATTATACTGCCCTGGAGTGATGCCAATTTTTTGGTCACCAACTGCAATTTTGTTGTTGTGGTGTGTAATATTAGGGATCAAGTACATGCCATAAAATGCTCTGAGAGCTATTGTTTTGGGATACACAATATCATCATGTAATCTAAGTTTCAATATTGAATTTTGGCTGGTGAGATGGAATACACCCATGATGTTTTAGATACCACAGGGCTTTTTGAAAATCTTCAATTGATGGTTTATTTATTTGAGACAGATATCTAAGAACAGATAAACACAAATGTCCACAATTAACATCTTTGAAGTTTTGAACACGGACATTATTGTAATAAAGATTAGCTGATTTTAGATATTTTATTAAATTTTCAGGTGGAACACCTCCAAATGAATCAAACACAAATGCCTCATCTTTTAAATATTTAAGATAACAGATCCAGTGAGTGCCCTGATTTTTGTACTTATCCAAATTAACTATGCCACACTCTTTGTTGAGTGGTTGTTCTGGTGAAGAATCAGACATGTACACACCTCTAAAATTTTTGATGCCCAGTGGCTTGATTAAAGCTTCAATATCTTGGTTTGTAAGCGGCTCTTGTTTTTTTTAAACTTATTCATGGCTCTCTTAACACTTTTGCCTTGTTTCTCCATGGCCAGGTTATGGCGCTTCAATTCATCTAATTCTGCCCTATTTTTCTTGGCATCTATTACTGTTTTTGCTATGGCAGCTGACCCCCCAGCCAAGCTCCCAACAGCCCCAAGTGCTGCTAAGATGGCCGGGATAGTAAATATGAAACACCCCACATGTGATTTTTTTCTAGATTGTTGTAATTTTTTGAATTGGGGGGTACTAAGCAACAATTTCATACCATGGCTTTTTTTCTTGCGCTGCTTTTTGGTTAAAAGGCTATCAATAGTTTTAAGAGATTTAAGACCTGCATAAGGTATTTGATACATAACACCCTTGGCCTTCATTGTAGGTTTATTATATACATATTCACAGCCCCCACCCCAGTTTCTGTTTGGTGTTCATAGCTATGGTGGTCCCCAATGCTGCTATTCTCTCACTCAAAGAAGCATTTTTGCTTACAAATCTACCAAATGCTGCCTCTTCTAATTTTTTGTCTGCAACATGTCTCTTGCCAAGATCAGAATGTGTGTTGTATGCTATGTCATGGTCTGTACAAGCAGCATCTAGGGGATTAACACCAGGATCCCCTCTGTTTAATCCATGGTCCAATTTTGTGCCGGGACCACAATACTGATAGCCTGGAATGTGTAGTTCAAATGGCAGCTTGTTTATAATGTCATTAACCAGCCCCCGACCCTCAGAAATATTCCAAAATTTAGGTGGTAGAGTATTAATAATTTTTATAAGATATCCAATCCCCTTAGTGTCATTCACTATAAAATTAGACAATTTTGTGCTTATCATGTCCATAATTCCAACCTTTTCATTGTAAAAATTGTGGTTGCCAGCATTTTCCTCCCCAGCTATCACCAATAACCTATCTACAAGTTTCCTGACATCATCAATCCACACAAATTCTTTAGGCAGGGTGTTGTATTGTTTGATCCCACTACCTGTCTTGATCTGGGTCCATATGGGCTTCATTAAGTTGTTGTATTTTGCTCCACTGCTAGACTTGACTCTTTTTTGTGTGCGATCATTTTTCTGGTAGAGGGCATCTGATTTTCTTAATATTTCTTTGTAATGTTCATAATCTTGATCTGTATAGCTGCCAGGCCTTTTCCTAGTCATCAGTTCCCACAATCCAGGTGTGCCGGGATATTTAACAAAAGCACCTTTTTCTCCAAGATGAGATTCTGAATATACAATTACATCATCTCCCATAAATGTTTCTCTGAAATTGCCAATTCTATGTATAATGCTCTGTATCACGCTCTGTGTCAGCATATAAGCCAAAGACCTCATTTTTGTTGTCTTAAGTGTGCTTAAATATTTTTGAGCAAGAAGACCCAATTCAATAGGATCCTGAGTAGCTTCAATTCTTCGAGGAGGAACAGGACTAGGTGTATGAATACTAGAAAGTGGGGTGATTGGATAATCTAATATGTTCCTAGCAGCTACAAGTACAAGCTCTGTGATCAAATTTTGATTTTGCTCTGTAACAGTTTTGATATTTTTACCTAATTCACTAATAGCATCAATAATAGGCTGTTCTGTTTGTTTGTGTTGTTCATAAATACCTCGGTTCTCTGATTTCCATCCCTTAAATCTTTTTACAAGATAATCTCTTAATTTAAGATCATCAATGATTGGCCTTTTCATCTTTATTTATATACGTCTCTACGTCTAGAAAATTGTTGATTTTATTTCTGTATTTGCCACTATTGGGCTTTCTTGTCATATCAATTGTGACAAACCCATGACTGTCTTGGTTCCAGCACCTACTGCAAAACTTGGAAAAATCATTGTAGCTCAAGTCCCCACCTACATATTCATCATGTATGTGTTTGAGGTTGGTATGATCTTGATGAAACACACATATAAAATTGCTGTTGTCTCGGATCAGCTGCTTCGGTATTTTAGAAAAAGTCTGTGCCAGGTAGATACAATCTATGTTTTTGTGTCGGCCCTGTGTAAAAAAATTTCTAACCTTGTTTTCATTATCCAGTATAATGTCATCAAACACAACAACAGAATTATCGAGACATTCATGGAGTGGCTTAACATCTGATTCAAAAGTGGCTATATCCAGTCCATCATATAGCTTCATCAGCTGCTGATATTTTAATTGTTCCAAGCTCTTAGAGAAGACATACAAGTGCCTGTTTTTCCAGTGTAACCAGTTGGGTGCAAATAAAAAATTATCAATCATTAGTGTAGTTTTACCACAAGCCGATGGCCCAACAATAAGACATCTAATATTTTCAGGCAGCAACTTGCCATTTCTCTTAATCTGCTGCTCAGGTTCTGGCAGCCTTTTTATAACATCCCAGGTGCTCATATTATCACTTTGTCTGCATCGATCCAGCTGTGTTCTGGGAGTCCTAGCCATTTGACAAATAACTTGTTGCCTTTTCTGCGGATGATTTTTTCTATGAGATATGTGTCAGGCTGTTTAGTTTTGTTGAGTTCTTCTTCATAGAACCGGCCTTTGAGAATTTCTCCTCGGTGATCTTTTATTATATATGTGTTAAGGGTCCCAGGTTTAACTTGAACCACTGTAAATAATTCAGTGCTCCAGTTTCTGGTAAAGCCTCTTTTGAATAAGTGCTTATATTTGCTGATTCTTACTTGATCACCCACCTTGTATTTGGCTTTTCTTGTTGTTGGCTGGTATGTAGGATAATAAACAGTCCTGATCAATTTTTGCTCATCAGATGAAGTTACCTCAGAGGGTTTCATGTTGATTGTGGAATGGACAGAGTTGTTATATTTATGTAGAAGTTCTGGAAGAATATTAGGCCATTTATAATTACCTTGAAGTGTAAATTGTTTATACATAAGATTTTTTAGGGTTTTGTTTAATCTCTCTACAATTGAGGCCTTGAGATCACTGTAACTCGAATAATGTTGTATTGACTGGCTTTTAATAAATTGTTGGAACACTGAATTATAAAATTCTTTGCCATTATCTGTTTGCAAATAGCACGGTGATCTTCCACTCTGATTGATGATTGTCCTGAAGGCTTCTGTAACACATTTTCCAGTCTTGGATTTGAGTGGCACAACCCAGGCAAATTTTGAAAATGTGTCTATTACAGTGAGTAGATACTTGTAGCCCTTGTCGATTTTGTCTAAGTTTTTCAGCTGTCCACTTGCCATCTCAATCAAGTCGCACTGCCATAAATCATCTATGCCTTTTGTGACTACTGGGAGTCTCTTATAATTATGTCTGGCTTGTCTGTGTAATTCATCAACAATAATTTGTCTAGACATAATATGAAAACAAGAATATTGCAACTATGGGGTGTTCAGCAGCTGATACTACAGGATTTTCTAAATAAAATTTGTCTCCTATTTGTATATGAAATTCCAGAGAGCCATCATCTTCAGCATAAGATGTTTCTAATGTATTGGGATCTGTAAAATCCTCTAACTCTACACTGGTGATTTTTGCTTTGTTGTCAGCATTTGTTATTGATAAGGTGGGGTAGTGGTGTGCCTGTGGTTGTAGCCAATATTTGATCTTGATTGGTCTCAGTGTGCCCCCAACAAAAAACTGGTAATAAAATTGTGCAGAGGACAGAATATATATTTTGCCACCTGGTGTAAATGGTGAATCATATTCTTTGTTGGGGATGCTGTACAATTCAAGAATTACTGTATGTTTTGGATTCTCAATTATGCCCGTTATTTCTTTTTCTGCTGTAAGCAATCTACTTGTTACAGATTCAAGGTGCTCATTGATAGTCCTAACAATCTCATCGTGCCCAGGCTTGATCCTTATGTCCACAGCAAGTTTCTTGTATTGCTGCACAATTTCTTGTAGCTGGGTGGCAAAAACAGACAGAGCATTTGCTTGATTGGATTCCATGGTCCCTAGCTGTTGCTTGATATTAGCTACAATTTGCTGTAAATTTTCAAAAACTGCCAATTTTGAATTTTGAGCAGTAAGATCATGGACCTGTCTTCTGATATCCTCAAACAGGGCATGCAGTTCATTAATATGTTGCTTGGTTGGTAGAGTGGCCACTGTCTGAGTGAGTTGTTTGATCTCTGCCTGGATATTCTTGATATCTTCTGATTTCAATATGCGATTCACTTCTCTCTTAATATTTTTAAGTTCCTGTGATGTAGGCAGATTTCTTACAGTATTTTGCAAAAATTCAAGTGCCAATTTCACATTATTTAATTCAGAAGCATCAGCCACATTTTGCATAGCATTTTGGAGCAGGGCTATATCAGCCTGAGTGGGTGTTGATTGTTGTAAAATTTCAAGCTTTGTTTGGATATCATCGATCAAGTGATGAAAATGAGATAGCTCAGATTCAGTGTTGAGGTTTTCAAGCTTTGTGATCTGCTGCTGGACACTGGCAAGAGTGTCTACAATACCAGGCAGGCGGGATTCTTGTACATTTGTCAAATCACTTTGCACTGCTGCTATTGTACCCTCAAGATGGGTTATGGTACTTTGAATTTTTCCAAAATTTTCATATGTTTCAAGTTGCAGCTTGATGTTGGCAACACTCCGAGTTATTGCACTCAAAGCATCAGAAGATTTTCAAGTGTCTCAATTTTTTGTTTAGCCTCGGCTATGGCATTGTTCAAGGGGTCCAGATTAGGTATCTGGAGTGATTGAATCTGTTCCTTTAGAGTGGAAATCACTAGATCAAAATCTTCTTGTGATTTTATGCTTTTGACAATTGTTTGGAGTTGTGTCTGGACATTATTTATCTGCTCTTCCAATTGTTGTTTCAATTGCTCAGAGTTGGTGGCCTGGGTCTTAAATTTGGCTTGAAGAGCTGCTACAGCCTCTTCTAAGCTTTGAAAATTAGCCAATGTTGCCAGGTCAGTATATTTCTGAAGCAAGTCTTTGAGTTCTGAATCAATTTTAAGAAGAGGGTCCATGCATTGTGATTGTAAATTTGTAATTTTTAGTTGAAGACTGGCATTGAGTGTGGTTTGTAAAGCTTGTAAATCACTTCTTAATTTTTTGACTCTGACATCAAGCATCAGAATCTCATCACTGTGATCTCCATGCATTGAATGGCCAAATATATCATTAGGCATTTTTTATTTTAGAGGTTATTTATTATAAAATATCTAATTCTTAATTCTATAAAAAAGGTATAAGCTTGTCATAGGATCCTGGGACCTCAATATATAAACAATCACCGGCAGAAACAGTATATACAGTGCCAGAAATCATGTTTGAGTGCTTAATTCTATAAATATTTCTGCCTACTGAAACCTTGACATTACCCTCGGGGGTTGTAATAAATTATAATTGACCACCTACAGGTAATTGGTAATGATTTAAATTATTGTTAAATATGTACAATGTTTTACCTCTTTTATCATCAACATCTGTAAGTATGCTATTCAGATGAATAATTAACAAACCACTTAGTTTAGATATCATAGATTGTATATCAGAAGAGGGTGCTGGTGTTGGCAGGTCCATAATAGCCTGTTTTTTTAACCCAAATAAGTTCATTGGCATGTTTATTTATTTCAAATCATGCTCTGTAATTGGGCATTGATTACCACTTTTCAAATCACAATGCCCCCATGGTAGAGTATGTATGCCACATGACAAAATGCATCTCTTATCTTCATGTGGGTCCAGAGCCACTTCTCTTACAATATTGGTAGTCAACAAATGATCCACACTCTGAATTCTGCATTCTGATGTTCTCATTAAACTCTGTGATTTGAGACAATCTTCATAATCTTTAAATAGGAGCTCTTTGTCCACAGTTACTCTACGAATGCCCTTGCCTTTTTTGGCAACAACACCACTACATGTTTCAAAACTGTACATCTTGGCCTTAACCCAGCAAATGCCACAATAACATCACCAAGTGTCTCATCTTTTAACTTGCCAGGCACCTTTTTGTTGTGGGGTTGAATTTTTGTATGTTCACTAGTATCAAAATATTTAAGCAATGCAGGCTGTGACATACGCGTATCTTGATAAACATCTTCTGTCTGAATATCAAGGATAAAACTATCTGTATCCATGTACATCAGTTTTACACAATCACCATAAAAAGGCTTCAGCACATCATAATAGAGCTCTAGCATGTGTAATTTGGCCAATTCTAATATCACAGCCCCTACATAAATAGGCTTATCAAACTTTATCTTTGTTTTTTCATGTTGAAGAGTGCCATATTGTCATCATAAATTCTTCTGTAGTTGAAATTAGGCTTTGCTATTAATTTTTTGTTCCGGCTGGGGTCAGTAATTAATTTAACATCAATATGTTTTCTGACATTTTCTATGGTTTTGCCATACACTGAATTGAACATCAATTTGAACAAGGTCTTATCAAATTGGGTTACAACATGTGTTCGAAGCTCAATGTTTATATCGATGTATTGCTTCAACCATCTTGAGTGCCTAAACCTTAAGACTTTGTCAACCTTAGTTACTTTAACACCATGATGCATCATGAACTGAAGGTTTTTGTAATATATGACATAATCCTGTTTTGGCTCTAGAGTCATCATTAGCTTCTTCTGTTTAGAGCCAGGTGAACACTTAACCTCAGGAATTGGGGGCAGATCAGAAAATTTGTTGTGTAAATCATCAGGACTTGTCAAATCAACTTCTAAGAACAGGCCATAGTTACTGTCATCAAAATCCTGAAGATCTTCAATATTGAAATCTTCAACCCAGTCAAGCCCTGCATATGGCAGCTTATCCATCATAGCATGACCATACAAGCTGTTTGGCATCCACATAAAGTATATAATTTGATGGCAGTGCTGGATCATAATCGGGAATATATTTGTTATTTGCTCTGGCATATCTCTGAGAATATTGCACCATGCCTCCTCTTATACATTTCAATTCAATTTCAATTTCAATTTTCCTTTATTAAAGGGCGAGGTTCAGCCTGTGGCTGTTCTACCACCTAACCCCGATGGATACATATACATACTAAATACATTCTACCTACTAAATGTTTGTACAATAACAAACAAGGAAGAAAGAGAGAAACATAAAGAAGACACAAAAAGAACAAATACAAAATTGAGAACAAAGGCTCGTCTACACACTAAAAATAATAATAATAATAAAAAGATTGAAAACAAATACACAAGGATACACAAATTAATTGACACAATTGTGCTTGGTGTGATATGGTTAAGAATAATACAAATTAATATTAATATTATGTGTAAAAAAACATATAAATGTTCTTAATATGCGAGAAAGGACAAAATATTGCTAAGGTTTGGCAACATGTAAGGGGAAAAGTAAACAAGCAAAATGAAGATGAAAATACTTGTTATTAGGAAGTTGGTTCCGATATGCGAGCTATTATTCGTGAGTGCTGGAACACAGATATTGTTCATTTAACAATAGAGTTTTTAGTTTGTCTTTGAATTTGTTGCGATTAGTGAGGGACGTCATGGAAGGAGGAAGTTCATTCCACGCTCTTGCAGCTGAATACGTAAATGATGATTCGAAAAGCACTAGTGTTTGCTTTGGAAGTTCAAGTTTCGATTTTCCCCTCGTTTTGTAATCGTGTATTTCCCTTCTGAATTTTAATTTCTGGAAAAGGTTTCTAGGTGTTTTGGTTTATAAAAGATTATGAATAAAACAACACAGATGTAATTTTCGGCGTCTGGTCATGTTCAACATTTTGTTTGCGTTTAGGGTTGGGAGGATATGATAGTATTTTCTTATATGGTACACGAAACGGAAACATGAATTTTGGACTTTCTGGATTTTGGTTTTGTTTCGAGCGGATAGATTTGGTCCGAAAATTACGTCGCAGTAGTCCAGTAAAGGAAAGATAAGTGATTGGATTAGTCTCATTTTAATCTTTGTTTTTAGGCATTCTTTAAAGCTGTACAGCGATCTTAGCACGGCGTAAGCTTTTTTAATTTGTTCTTGTACATGAATATCCCAGTTAAGGTGTTCATCGAAAATGACGCCTAGATTTTTCACATTTGTTGAATAAGGGATTATAGATGTGTCTAGTTTGATGCATATCTCGTTAGGATTTATCAGAGAGAGACTATTTCGGGAACCAATAAGAGAGAAAGTTGATTTTTGTGGGTTTATTTTTAGACCGTTACTTTTACACCAGGTATTTATGTTGGATAAATCATCATTGAGCAAAGCTAAGGCTGCATCTGGCGATTTCGGTGGAAAAGGAATTTGTAGTTGAGTGTCATCTGCGTAAAAATGAACTTTACTGTGATTGATTACGGTAGGTAAGTCGGCTGTAAAAATGGTATAGAGGAGAGGGGCTAGAATGGATCCCTGTGGGACACCAGTTTCCAATGGCAGGGTGCGAGAGAGAGGGGGCGTGGCAGCGTTTATGAATACTCTCTGTTGTCTGTTGTTCAGATACGATCTAAACCATCGAAGAGCGGGAGGTGAAAAATTGTAGTATTTTAATTTGCTCAAGAGCAGGTCATGATGGACACTGTCAAAGGCTTTAGTGAGATCCAGTAATACTAACGCTACTGCCATTCTCTTGTCGATTGATCGTAATAAATCGTCAGTTACTTTAAGTAAAGCCGTTGCCGTGCCGTGTGAGGGACGGAAACCGGATTGACATTTCGGAAGCAGATCTAGGTCATTAACGTGTTTGCGAGTTTGCTTGTTAACAATTTTTTCAGTGATTTTGGAAAATATAGGTAAGAGACTTATTGGTCGACGGTCATTCAGGGACGTTATTACTTTTTTCTTTTGTATCGGAACAACACGTGCTGTCTTCCAGCTGGTCGGATATTGTCCAGTCCGGAATGAGAAATTTACGATGTGCGTCAGAGGACGTAAGATGTGCGGTAATAACAGTTTAATCATTTTTATAGATATTCCATCATTACCAGATGCATTGGATGATATTTCGTTTATAGCTTTCATTGTTTCGGCTTCGTTTATTTCTTGCAGGTGGAAAGTTTGAGCGCTTTCGTTAAAAGTGTTGCCATCAAAGAACTCTCGAGTTTTGTTAACGGCATCTTCTGAGACATTCGCTTTGCTGCATACGCTAGAAAAATGCCGGTTAATTGAATCTACGTTTATCAGGTCGGAAGGTATCTCGTTGTTCATATTTTTACTATATACACCCCAAGTTTTTATTTTTTTCCACAACTCTTTGCTGTTATTGTTGCATCGGAGGTGATGATTAAAATATGCTTTCTATTCTTGCCGTTGGACCGAGGTGGTGAAGTTTCTCAGTTCTTTGTAATAGTCCCAGTTTGCCTGGGATTTTGTGCGCTTATATTTTATTAGGGCATTGTCACGGAGTTTCATGAGCAGTTTTGTATTTTCGGATATCCACGGAGAGTTTTTTGATTTTATTAATTTAGTTTCAAGGGGCGCATGCTTGTCGAAGAGATTTATTACGTTTTGAGTAACGAAGTGAACTTTATCATCGATGTTGTCGAAGCTATCAATTTGCATCCATTCAATTGTTGCAGCATCCCTATCGAATATCTCTTTGTCGAGGGTAGAGAAGTTTCTAGATTTGATAAACTATTTAATTAATTTTGGTTTTTCGATGGCAAGTGCCGCGTTTACTAGACAGTGGTCGGACGTTCCGACGGGAACGGTTACGTTAAATGAGCGTACAAGATCTGGGTCATCCGTTATTACCACATCGGGGAGTGATTGGGTGGTTGCCGTTATTCTGGTTCGTCGGTTAATGATCTGAACCATGCCGAAAGAGTCGATTATTGATTGTAAATATACTGTTTCTGGTTTATGGGGAGAAAGGAAATCTGCGTTTACGTCGCCTAAAATAAGTAATTTGTGAACGAGTGGAAAAACTTCCGAGATCGTCGTTTCTAGGCGCGATAATTTTGTATACGATATATTAGGGGCTTTGTACACACCAATTATTCCCAGAGTTAGATGCTGGATCTTCACAGTTACGCTAATCATTTCGACTTCGTCGTCAATTTCATTGTAAGAGGGAATGATCTTGACATTTAGGTCTTTACGGTAATACAAGATTAGGCCACCCCCACCCTTTGTTGTTCTATCCTTTTTTATTGCTGCGTAACCCGGTATGGTGAAGGTCGAGGCGAGGGCTTCGCGGAAAGACCAGCTCTCGGTGACCAGGAAGATATCGAAAGCCGACTCGAGCACCGTGGTCGCCAACTCCTCTAATTTTGGTGACGACAAGGACCTGACGTTCGCTTGAGCGAGGGTCAGGAAGGGTGGCCTTGGGGGACGATGGCCGGGAGGGAGGAAACCGTTAGTTGCAGGAATTTCAGGCGGTGGAGTCGACATCAGGGAGAAAACAAGGACAGGGGTACCATTTGTTGCGAGCTTGAGGGAAGTCGAACCTTCCCTTCCATAACGTCATAGCGTATTTTAGCATTATTTCAAATATGAATGTAGGTGCAAATTGCCAGAAGAAAGACATAAGGAAATTCGGGTACTTACATGTTGCCTTCTTGTGAAGTCTTGGATGTTCGTGAATCACAGGTATATTTGACGCAAAAACATCACTCAAAGAAAACTGTATGAAATAATCACTTGCACACGTAATCATAATCACACGCAGAGAAACATAAACATTCGCATAAAGGGATATGGTTGACACACAAGACACACACAATGGACATAATAGGGAAACGATTTCAAACACACGTTCATAATACATATATCTAAGAAATAAAATGAGGATGGTCATCACGGATATACACTTTGATTATACACTTAAGTATGTGGGAGAAAAAAAAACTAGTAATAATAATAATAATAAAAAGATATAGAATGATAAAAATAAAAGAAATATTAAAAGTATTTCAATGTAAACCGGTTACTAATGTTAAAGTGGCTAAGGAGTCCGAACAGTCTTGTTTATGGGTCTAGTCTTTTGAGGGGTAAGGCTCAGGGGCCAATCGGGATAGTTCCTTCATTCTTGTAATAGTGAGTTTCCGCCCGGTAGCGGTGCGCACCACGATCCTGCCGTCTTCCGTGTAGCACGCGCGGCGACCGAACTTCTCTTTCGCCGCCCGCAGCATCTCCTGTCGCACTGGAGTCAGCGACTCGGTGATGTAGATTCGCCACCCGGCTTCTTTTAGCTGTTTCTTCGACGACCACACGGAGTGCCTGGTTTTGTAGGTTGCGAATTTAACAATAATGCAGCGTTTTCCTTCCTGCACGGCCTCGGCCATGCTACGGTTTGGTTTTCCCAAGCAATGGCACCTCGCGATCTGGTCACTCTTGATGTCGACGTGCATCTTATTTCGGAATAAGTCCAGGACCTTCTCCTCCACGTTCTCCTGGACGTTCTCCTGCACTCCGTGAATAAGGAGACACTCACGCCTTGAATACTGTTCCAAATCGTCCAGCCTATCTTCTTGGGATTCTATCATATCCAATAAATAATGGAAGTCTTCCTTTTGCACTTTGAAACTTTCCTCCAACCGTGCCTCCAATTTACTCAGCTCGTCTTTTGAGTTTCTTCATTCCTTCGGAATCGTACGTAGCACTTAGGTCCCCGCTTCTTGATTGTGTTTCATTATCAATTTTTAGTTTGAAACTGTCCAGCTCGCCACGCACCTGCTTTTCGAAGCTTTCCAGCCGGTCGCCGAGTTCCTTGGCCACAGCACGAGACATCTTGGGTTGGTACGCGTGAAGCACAGTGGTTATGGCTTGCGACGAGCGTCAGATAATTATTCCAATATTTTCTGTTAATTAACGTTGAAGTTGCACTTGCACACGTCAGTCCTGAACCTTGACACTACCTCTTCCTTGTGTGAAGATAAGAATCAGCCAGCAGCCCGATGTCCAGCAGAATTTTACAATCTTCTCCGGAGCCGATCCATAAACAGATACATGTCCTGATCCTGGATTAGATTTAATTGCATTTTAGTATTCAAAAACATTGCAGACCATGCTAGGCCTGGTGCGCTATATAAATACATTGGATCCAGCTTATAATTTTCCATGGAAGATTTTCTAAATGCCTGAAGTATATCGGCTAAGAGAGTCACATCAAGTTTTAAATATGCCTTATGATAATCACTAAATGTCTGGCATTTTAAGTTGGTCCACATCAACTGGGCATGGTGATAATCATCATCAGTGATTCCGGATGCCCTGAGTTTACTGTAGAACTCTTGTTGTGAAGGCAGAGCACACTCATCAAATTTAGAAAAATCAGTAACATAGTCATATGGGTATACACCCTTCCGCCTAATTAATTTCAGGTCATGATTTGGAAACAAAGCACATGTGATTTTGAATTGGTCATCAGATAATTGATTGGCCAGAGTAGCCAGGCTAGCGGACAGAATTCTGTAGGAATCAAGAAATCTTAAGTGAATAGGAACACCATTAACTTTAATTATCTTGCTAATAGCTCATTATTTTCTGCTAAAATATTTAAATTCTGCTTGTCAAACCCCTCGTACCTGATCAGATGATGAAAATCATAATTGTATGCCCCGTGATATAATATCGGGACAAATTTTGCTCTCTTTATCTTAATAATACAGCTATTACACAGGGCCATTTTGAGTTTACCATCTGTATGAGAATGGTGATGCACCTTGATATTTGTATCTGAAAATTCAGAATCACATACCGGACATTTTTCTGCATTGTTGAAATTTTGAATCTGTTCTTCTGTTAAAGGCATCATAGGTTTTGATTTTAATAAGATATTAGATGCTATGTCATGGCACTCATTTTCTATTCTATGTGCAAATTCTTTGATGGCATCTGCTCCCATGTATAAATATTCTTTACTAACAACACCATCCTGTACAACCACATAATAAAAACTAGAAGGTTCATGTAGCTGGTATGATGTACTTGAAGATTCATCAGGATCTGGATTGCAAAATGCAAGGGGTTTGAGGTTTGATTCAAAATCACAAACTATATATGCTGGGTGTTCCAAAAAAGCTTCAAATTTTTTGAATTTGGCATTTTCACTTGGATTAGGCATCACCATATGAACAGGTTTATGATTGCCACAGTATTTTAAATGTTCAATTAACTTGTTTTTAGCAATTTCTGCATTCTCTTCACAAACACCATTCACCATTTTTCTACCATCAAATACAGTTAAACATCTTCTACACAACTTGAATATTGTCTTAGATTTGTCTAGTTGTTTTCTGACTAAAGCTTCAAGACTGTGTATCAGAGTGTAATGATATGTGCCATCCTCTTCAATTAAGAGCAGATCAATCGGAACAGCAGAATCATCATCAAGTGTACTGATTCTGAGAGGTTCTATCAAGCAATTGCCACGGCCAGTAGAACAAATAAATACATTAATAGATAATTGTTTACCATTGATATCCCTGGCCTTTTTTTCAAATTTAACAATATTCTGAACAGACATTGGATATTCTAAGCCCTTCATAGCATCATCAAAATCATGTTAATGTTGTTTATAATAAGTTATTCTCTCAGGATGCCTTAAAACTGGAAACAAAGCAGCTAAAATACACCACAAAAAACATATCTCATCATTATTTTCTATGTTAACCACGGCTTTTTTGTTTTTAATATTGGTAGGTAATGGCAGATATGTAGATCCTTGTAATGGGCTGAATTCAGAAATATTAATATATAACTTGTGTGGAGTTCCACATAAACTCCATCCTGATTCTTTTGCAGCAAATTCAGAATGTTTAATATTCAATTGATCTATCAAACTGCTTATTATTTTGTCTAAATTTGTATTTGAATATATAGCTACAGTTTCTGTTATGTGGGGCTGTGTAAAAATTGTGCCATTTGGTTTCTTATATTGCGTAAACAATTTGAGGGACAGCTTATAAGAGCCATTTTCTGCATTTAGAATATCCTGCACATCAGGATTTATACTGTTCAAAAAATTCTTAATATCACATCTTGGCTCTGATACAAAATTGTAATCCTTTAGTTGGCCAGCAAAACTGCTATGGATGAGTGCATAGCGTGGCTGCTTTGCTGGTCTATGATTATTGGGTATTTCAAGCTTCCTTTTGAAACCAGATGAAGATGTAGATGGTTGTGATAAAGTAGAAGGCTGTACATAACAAGTACCTATATGTTTATATGTGAAATATTCCATGCTATATTTTCTATGGCATTTTGGGCATATTTTTGTGGGTGTTCTACATTTTCCTGGATCACAATTCCTTTACTGCTTAGCCCAATTAAGGCTGGATATATTTTAATTGCATTGATTACAATATTTCTGACTTGTCATTTTTGTTGTTGGTTTATTATATAAGATTTCTTGGGGTTCAAATCAAAACTCTATACTTAATACAAAATATCAGTTGGGTTCAGCAGTGTGCTTTGTATACCTAGTGTGTATACTAAGTGTGTTAATATTTTTGGCTTTGGTATTTTTTGTTGTTGCTTTATTATATAAGATTTCTTGGGGTTCAAATCAAAACTCTATACTTAATAAAATTATGACAGGTTGTATAAAGCTGATAGCCTACATGCACAAAGGTAGAATAAGTATTAATCTACAGAAGCACTAACCTACCACAAATGCATGTCTACACAGGCATGTCCTATAAAAGCAATGACCTAATACCATGTGTCATGTATTGATCTTGTATAACAAACTGGGACAGATATAAACCCTTTGTTCAATATATTAGAAATATGTTTGATATGAATAATAAAAAATTCTGTATATTAAATCAAATAGATTTGTAATTCAATTTATATAAATTTGCAATATTTTTGTGTTTTAATTATAAGATATTCTATATTATTAATATTTAATTTTTAATAAAAAAATATGAGGAGCACTGCAACAACATACCCATACTCCTCAACCACTCTCACAATACTAACTGATATGTAATGCAAAATCTCTTTAAATAGCCTAAGCACGGACCGCATTGAAAACATCTGAAACAATAAGCCAATCAGAATATACCACATCATATTATGTCATAATCAACCAATCAGAAAACAACACATGCCGAATAATTTATTGCATAATATTGGATAATAATGTGTTGCACAACATGATGTAATAGAAGTGGACCGGAAGTGGACCGGAAATAAACCAGAAGTGGACCGGAAGTAAACCGGAAGTGGACCGGAAGTAAACCGGAAGTGGACCGGAAGTAAATATGTGTGGGTGTGGGTGGGTGTGGGTGTGGGTTTTATGAGCATTTTTGGCTTAGTTTTAAGTGTAGCCATAACAATATCAAAAGAGGCATATTTTTAACAAGCTTATGGACAAAAATTTCGCAGATGCAACTTTTGTAAGTGTAGGCAAATCAATCTGAGGGGCTCATCATTTCACGGGAAATTCCCGAGGGCATTTTTACAAAAGTCTTGGGTTAGACAGAGTAACACACTTGAGCAATAAGCTCATATGGACATCTTGAGCTAGTTTTAAGTGTAACCAAATCTGCCTGAGAGGGGCTCATCATTTCTCGTCCTAGTAATACCACTATCCCCACTACTATCATACTCTCCAATTTTCTGAGCATACAAAAATTCACCAGCTTCCACATCATAAGACGTATCAGGAAGTAATGTACTATGTTTCATTCTATACAAATTTTGACCTATGTGCAAAACTGCCGCATTGGGTGGAGAAACGTTTATTTGAATTTTCCCACTAACGTGTAACTTATATAATGATAAGTTATTTTTAAATGCAAATAAGTGCTTTCCAGTAACCTCGTCAACATGAAATCAAATCAAGTGAACAAGAAGTAACCTTTTCAATTGATGTTAAATTTCTTTAAATACATCCATGTTTACTGGAAATCTCTCTACAGGCTGATTATGTTGTTGCTTCTTTAACACAAAAATATTCATGACGTTTTATTTTATATTAGCTTCTTTCTATTATACATAAAATATATATTTGTACTAAGTATAAAAAAATTAGTAAGTACATATAGTAAAAAAATATCCCTGTACTTAGCACATGAAAAAATGTATAGAGGAGCACTGCAACAACACTTCCGTATTCTTCAAACATTCTCACGATACTGACTGATCTGTAATGCAAAAACCCTTTAAGTAACCAAAACGCCGACCGCGTTGAAAGCATCCGAAACCGTGAGCCAATCGGAAAACATCACATCATCTCATCACGTCAAAATCCAACCAATCAGAAAACAACACGTTAGATACGAGTCATCATAATATTGCGAAATAACGTATTGCGAAACATTGCCCAATAATTTACCCTTACGAGCCACCGCAATGTTGCGTAACGTTACGTATATTAACTCGAAAGAAATTATGAAACTCCTACGAAATAGGAGATGAAAAAATCACAGAGTTGCAATACTATAAAATCGATAGAAACATCGTCAAAATAGGTTTACCACTGTGCTTAAATTAATAAAAATAGTAGGATTCGTACCAAGTACCAAGTGTTCGTGTGCGTGGGTGGGCGTGGGTGTGCGTGGGTGTGTGTAGGTGTGCGTGGGTGTGCGTGGGTGGGTGTGGGTGTGCGTGGGTGTGCGTGGGTGTAGGTGGGTGTAGGTGTTACGTACTTTAACTCGTAAGAAATTATGACATTCGTACGAAGTACGAGATGAAAAATCCCAGATTTGCAATAGTATAAAATCGACAAAAAAACATCATCAAAATTGTGCTTAAATTAATAAAAATAATAGGCCTCGTACCAAGTATTGATTTGATGGAATCAAATCCCTCTTCTTAGATAATATCATTGTGTAAGCTAAGTTTTAGTATTGGAGTCTCGCTAGTGAGATGGAATACTCCCATGATTCTTTACATGCCACAATAATTTCTGCTAATCTTCAATTGTTGGTTCACTTATTTGAGATAAGAAGGCCAGCATAGAAACACATAGGTGGCCACAATTTACATCTTCAAAAGCTGTGTTAGGTTGTTTGTAATAATAAATTCAGTGAGTGCCTAGATTTTTGAAACTATCCAAATTCATTACTCCACACTTTATTTTAAATAGGTCCCTTGATAAGTAGAGAATCTGACATGAAAACACTTCTGGAGTATTTAATTTTCAGTAACTTAATCACATTTTCAATATCATAGTTGAATCATAGTTCTATTTTTTAGTATTTTCTCAAAGTATTAATACCGTTGGCTTTCTTCTACATTGCCAGATTATGAAGTTTTTGCTCATTTAGTTCAGCTTTGCTATTTCTTCGTCAATTACTGTTTTTGCTATAGCTGCACTACCGCCTGCTAGACTACCCACATCACCCAGAGCTGTTAAAGTAGCTGGAATATTAAACATGAAACCACCAGTGTGTATCTTTTATCCAGTACTCTGTAATCTTTTCAACTGAGGTGTAGTAAGTGTTAATTCCATTCCAAGACCTCTACTCAAACACGATTTGTAATTCTCCTGTTATCTTTAAATGAGGAGATTGTCTAGGGATCCTAGATATTTTAAATCTGAATAAGGTACTTGGTATACAATACCTTTAAGTTTCATTATAATGGGTATACAGCGTGAGGCACCTAAAAGTACCACCTGAAATAGCGAAGAAACCAGAAACAGTAGCGATGTGAGGTTTGCGGGAAACAATAATATCAAATGGGGCTCGTAAATCGGAGGTATGGGGTGGGTCGAAAAATATCGACAAATGGGGCATCTGGAGCAAAGTTATATTTTTTTAAATGGAACGATATACAATAACATGCATAATATAAAAGAGCACACGCAGAGAAACACAACGCCGTTGGTCTCATGCATGTACTGCACATAGGAACGAAGATATGGCCATGTGAAAATATGTAAACAAACTAACAAGTGGCCCACTTGACCGTCAGTATCACGGCATGTAAGACTTCTCAGGTGCCTGACAGAACTACCTTTACACAAAACAAGTTTTGATAGTAGGTCCACGAGATCGTGTTAGATCATAGATAGCAGTCGTAGTGGTAAGAGCGAAGATTATGGTGTTCACAAACATAGAAAAAGCGGACATGATCCTGATTTATGGGGAATGCCGAAAGAATGCCTCAGAAGCCTACCGTGTGTACGCAGAGAGATATCCGGACAGACGACAGCCATCCCGACGTCTGTTTGGTAAGTTATTTATTAAATTAAGAGACACCGGAATTGTAACACCACGAGCACGTGTGCGGAACAAGCCAACTACAGGTGAGGCAGGTGCAACAAATGTTCTCCCCGCTGTTGCTGTGAATCCGCACGTTAGCTCCCGTGAAATTGCCAGGGATGCTGGGATGAGTCAGCGAATTGTATTGCGCATTCTGCACACACACAAGTTTCACCCATATCATATCTCCCTCCATCAGGAACTTCACGGGAATAATTTTGTGGACCGTGTTCGGTTTTGCACATGGATGTTACGACACGACACACCCGATTTGTCACGTATCCTCTTCACTGACGAGGCAACTTTTACCAATCATGGAAATGTCAACCTAAGGAACATGCACTATTGGTCGGTGGCAAATCCACATTGGCTTCGCCAAGTGGAACGCCAGCGCCCATGGAGTGTGAACGTGTGGTGTGGTATAGTGGGTGAACATCTCATTGGCCCTTTTTTTATACAAGGGACACTGAATGCTGACCGATACATACAGTTTTTACAACATGAACTGCCTGTACTATTGGAGGACATACCACTTCAGACAAGGAGGGAAATGTGGTACCAACATGACGGGTGCCCAGCTCAGAGTGCAAGACGCGCTACAGCATGTGTGGAAAATACATTTCCAAATCGTTGGATTGGACGTGGAGGGCCTGTCAAATGGCCGGCTCTTTCCCCAGATTTATCACCGTTAGACTTTTTCGTGTGGGGAAAGCTGAAGGACATTGTCTACCGGGATGTGCCAACAACTCCAGAGGATATGCAACACCGCATTACTGCGGCCTGTAGGGACCTTCCCTACGAGATGCTACATTCTGTGCAACGATCTTTGCGTGGTCGCCTCGTTGCCTGTATCGCAGCTGACGGCCACCACTTTGAACACACACTTTCACAGGTTTTCGCTTCTTACTTAGTGGTTCTTCGACGTACTGCCATGGTCATTTTCATTATACTGTAACACTGTCAAATACATGGTGCTGACGATGTCTACTGTATTTTTCTTTCTTTAACACGTTCTGTCTTCATCTTGTCCAATGGCTTGCGACATCTCATACTTGTACATGCCGTGGTACTGACTGTCAAGTGGGCCACTTGTTACTTTGTTTACATATTTTCACATGGCCATATCTTCGTTCCTATGTGCAGTAGATGCATGAGACCAACGGCATTGTGTTTCTCTGTGTGAGCTCTTTTATATTATGCATTTTATTATATATCGTTCCATTAAAAAAATATGACTTTTCTCCAGATGCCCCATTTGTCGATATTTTTCGACCCACCCCATACCTGCGATTTACGAGCCCCATTTGATATTATTGTTTCCCGCAAACCTCACATCACTACTGTTTCTGGTTCCTTCGCTATTTCAGGTGGTACTTTTAGGTGCCTCACGCGGTATATATATATATATATATATATAATTATAGTCCCCACCCTAATTTTTGTTTTGTATTCATGAGAATGGTTGTAACTAATGAGGCTATTTTTCTCCAAATGAAGCATCTTTGCTGATTAGTTTTCCAAATATTTCATGTTCCAATTTTTTATCAGTCTTATGACGAAAACTAAGGACATTCTGAGTATTTTAGGCAATGTCATGGTCTCTACAAGCTGTATCCAAAGGATTAATTCCCATGTATCATTTCTACAGTTTTTGTTCTAGTTTAGTCTATGGACCAGAGTATTGGTAACCAGATAAATGCATTTCGAAAGGAAGTTTGTTAATAATGTCTTTAACTAAACCCTGACCCTTCCAGAATTTGGGAGGTAGACTATTATTAATTTTAATTAAGTATGCTAAGCCTTTACTGTCATTTAGTTTAGCACTAATCATATACACAATGCCTATTTTTTCATTATAGAAATTATTATTGCCAGCGTTTTCCTCTCCTGCTATGACCAACAATCTATCTATGAGTTTTATCACATCATCCACCTACACAAACTTTTTGGGTATGGTCTTGTAGTGTTTAATGCCACTACCAGTTTTAAGTTGGTACCATATAGGTTTAACAAAATGTTTGTATTTGTCTCTACTGCTAGATTTAACTCTATTATGACTAGCATCGTTGTTTTAGTAAAGAGCATCAGACAGTATTAAAATTTCTCAGTAAATCTGGTAATCTTCATCTGTATAATCTATAGGATGTTTCTTGGTCCCATAGTGCCAGGATATTTAGACCAGCTATTTATTCCACTTTTACTTCATCTCCTTGAAATGTAACTCTAGATTTTTAAATTGTCCAAATTGCAACCTCATTAGGCTCCATGGTTGGATATAATCCAAACACTTCAGCTTTTCAAATTTCGCAGTATTCAGGAATTATCTTTAAAAGGGACCTAATTCATTTCTTTCTGAATATCCTATGGCCTTATTAGTTTGTTTTTTGGAGTACTAGAGGAGTATGAATACCAGACAATGGTGTAGGAGGAAATTGTGCATAATTTTTGGCAGCAAGAGGCACTAGCTCATTTATGAGATTCTTATTTTGTTCTGTGTCAACCTTCATTTCTCTGCGAAAACCACTGATAGCATGAATAATTGTTTCATCCTGTGTTGTTTATAGTATCCTCTATTCTCAGATTTTCATCATTTAAATATTTATGCCAGATAGTCACGTAAATTCAAATAATCTTCGATTTTACGTTTTGTCATTTTGTTCATAGGATATTTATAACGTCACAACGTATTTTATAATGAATCAACATTTATAAAATTGTTAATTTTCTTTCTATATGTTCCATTGTTTGGTTTTTGAGTCATATCAATTGTGGCAAATGAAATCATCTTTGTTCCAGCAGGAAGAACAGAATTTTGAAAATTGACTGTAGTTTAAATCTCCTCCTACATAGTCATTATATACATGTTCATGATTAGTGTAGTCCTTACGAATCAGACAAATTGATTTGTATTATCACGAAGTAACTATTTGGGAATCTTAGATTTAGTCAGTGCCAGATGAAAACAGTCTATTCCTTGTGACTTTCTGAACTAAAAGTAGCTAAGCCTACTCCTTCATACAGTTTCATAAGATGCTGGTATTTTGGTTGTTCCAAACCTTTTGAGAAAACCTACAAATGTCTGTTCTTCCAATGTAACCAATTGGGGGCAATCATAAAATTATCTAAAAGTAGTGTAGTTTTCCACAACCAGATGAACCTACAATGAGACACCTAATATTGTAATGTAGCATTTAATTTTTTGCTTTCTAGTTTCTAGTAAATCATGCAAACGTCTTACCACATTCCATGTTGTTGTCATAGAATTATTTGGTCTTTCTTAATCCAACTTTTTTTCTGGATGTCCCAGCCATTTCATTAATAATGTCTTGCTTTTTCTACATAATACTTTCTGAATAAGATATGTATCTGGGTTTTCAGTTTTGGTAAGTTCTTCTTCATAAAATATTCCTTTCAATATTTCATTGCAATTGTCTTTTATTATAAATATATACCCGTTCCCTGGAAAGACTTGAACCATAGTGAACAACTATGTACACAAAGTTTTAGTGAAATCCTTTTTAAAATGATGTTTCAGTTAACTAACATTCACTTGATCTCCTACTTTGTACTTGGGTTTATTGTTTGTATGTTGATATTTAGGACAGTAAACAGTAGAAATCAATTGAAATTCGCCAGATTTAGTTACTTCAGCAGGCTTTATACGTAAGGTTCTATGTTCATAGTTATTGTAATTATGAATAAGATCAGATAAAATTGTTACCAACTTATAGTTACCCTACAAACTAAACTGTTTCCACATACGATTATTTAATGTCCTGTTGAATCTCTCAATTATGCTAGCTTTCAAATTACTGTATGTAGAGTAATGCCTAATATCATGCTGGATCATTAATGTGATGAACGTGGAATTTTAAATCTATTTTCATCTGTCTTTCTGTAGGAGACGACGAGGTATTCTGCCCTGTCAAAAATATACTGAAAGGCCTGTGACACAAGCTCCTGTCTTAGATTTCAGAGGAATAGCCCAAGCATATTTATTAAAAAGTGCCTATTACAGTCAGCAAATACTTAAAACCATGATTTACCTTATTTAGGTTTTTAAAATTTCTTGTGTTCATTTCAATCAAATCAGCCTGCCACAAATCATCAATTCCTTATGTTACCGCAGATAGTCGTTTGTAGTTACGACGAGCTGGCTTGTGTAGTTCATTAACTATATCTTGTCTACACATTGTGTCTGGTAAGAGCAGATTACATTAAAGGGATTATCCTCAGGGTACAATTGATTAACTTCAAATAATCACTGTCTTACAAAGAAAATATATTTTTGAATGTTACAAGAACAAAACGAACTGTTTCTTGAAGTTACCTCCACTGAATGCAGATCTAATTTCAGAATTTCCCATCTGGCTCAGGTTTCCTGTAAAATAGTTCTTTTATTAGCCTACTTCAGCCTATATTCTATATGTATTGGTCGAAAGTACTCGCTTTCACAAAAGTACTACAAACATAACAGGTAATAAATCGGTGTCTGTATACAAAGGAATGAAGTAAATAAGTAACATGAAAGTGTATAACCATACCTAAAAACGTTTCCTTCCCGATTTCTTCAAAAAATATATTTGACTCAGAACATCACTTCGTAAGGTCCAGCAGTAGTCGGGCAGCGTTGCGCCACTCCATTTGCCTTGATACCGCTTTTCGATTAGTGAACTCGTTCACCGTGTTCGTCACTAACGGCACCAAGGTGATTATTCAAGAAATGTAATTTTTGAGAGATGTTGCATCCCATACGTTGGTATGATCTAATTAGTCCATGTACAATATAGTGACTGTTCTTTTTCTTTATGGTTGACTAGAAAGTTTCTACGTACACTTGTAAAATACAACCATGCCATTTTCTCAACATCTGTTACTTGTCCATTCGTCAATTACCTTATTTGAGGCCCATCAAATATTCCTTCTTGAATTTTAGTATGGCTTATTATTGGGAATTTCTGTTGAAAGTACATGAATCCAAGTTAAGTTCTGTCCATTGTTTTCACAAAGTTTTTAGTTAATCTAAATTTTATGTGCAGAGGAGGGAGATACACATTTTTCGGGTCAAGAAGAGAAGTGTTCGCCACATTCTTCTGTCCAGGCATTAATTCACTTTGAAGAGGCAATTTCTTCTCAAAATAGTGATTTGTTCTGTCTCAGCTGTCCAACTTGAATAAGACGCAGCAGTGCTTTGTGTACTCAAGCTGAATGCCAAGCAGAATTGCAATTACCTTGAGATCTTATCTCGTATATAATCCATTTGTATTTCTCGTATTGGATATTTGCCAGAAGCTGTTTCAAGTTCTCATACGTCTCCTTCACGTTAACAGCATGAGAAATTGGCACTGATGGGAATTTGTTTCCATTATGGAGAAGAGCAGCTTTCATATTAACTGCTGGAATCGATGAAAAGACGCCAATCATGTAAACTGAATTCATGGCCAAGACAATCCATGACGGATGAGATGCAACTAAAAAGAAACATGTCTCCCTCGTGAGAGAAATATTCTGAGATAATAGTATGGCGCTTAAGAAAAAAAAACTTTCGTATCGCATGCGATGGGATTCCAACATTTCAGCCGCGCAACTAAAAGTACAGACTGTTGCTTAGACAAATGTATATCCCGCGTAAAATTGTTTGGATCTCCTTGTGACAATAAGTGTGGCTCCATTCATGAACCGGACACTTAAAATGTTGAGTCGGCAGTTTCTTCAGCTCTTGCTCTTTCTTCCCCGTGTAGGTCATCACCATCATCTTCACGTAGTGCCACATTCTCAGGAGGCTTTAGTTCTGGCAATTCTTCATTGTGACATAGAGGTCTCATGGCTGATAATAAATTTGTGTACTGCACAGCGTTCTTTGTTTTCGAAGTGATTACAGCTATTTTGGTCAGGCAGTAATAACAGTCTGTTTGTGATCTGTTGGTTCCCTCAAAATATGGGAACAGCAAACGACATGTGACGTGATCCTTTTAACCAGCTTGTCAGAAGTGTAACACAGGTCGAACAGCATATGTGGGCGGCCCATGTTTTGTCTTGGTCCCCAACTTTATTCTCAAAATAAAGTTCATAGCACTTGTTTACAAAATAAGTAATTCGTCGCTTTTGTGACTTAAATGTCAACTCTCCACATACATAAGGAAAATAATTGGGACCATTTACGCATGTATGAAGCATTTTTTTATGCACTAACCATACACAAGACATCTGAAACTTCGAATCACAACCTCATCACAGGCAGTAACTTCCAACTCCGTCAGAACTCACATGCTCAGACGCATGTGACAACAAACAACACGGCCATTCTATGCATTTCGGCATGACTCATCGACAGTGTTACTACGCCTCTCTCTTATTCCCGATTTGGTGTGTTGCAACTGGAGGAAGGTCCCTGGCTTTAGGAACGTGCTGGTCATTCAATGATCATATAACAACAGTTATTCAACAATATCTGTAGGGTCATATAGTAATATAAGCCACAGCCCAATATACAGAATTTTCAAGAATTGCATCAAGTACAGATTAATGTGTAACAAGAAAACTGAGCCCGATAGTAAAAAAAACTGATTTCATTTTCGAATTCAGCACCGTCAACTTACCTTGAAACGCCATTCACATTCATTTTAACAAATTTTATGTTGATCAAACTGATGACCAGATAGTCACTACTTTCAACATAAAAAACAGACAATTGTTTATCTTCAAGTAGTCTATATTTATTGGTAGTATTATTACAAGATGCTATTGGTATTTGAAGTGCCCTGAATACACCATATTTTCTTTGTATAGTTAAAAGCGGCAAATTGTTCTCCCTTTGTCAAATATCCAAACTTCAGAAATTGAATAGTGCCATTGAGGAAAAATTCGTGAGTGTCTGAGTGAGGATATAGTTTGTAAATATTACCAGCCTTAATATATGTCCAGTGCCCTTTAGTATTTGGAATACTGTGAAGTTTGACAATCTCCACAGAGAATAACTGACTACATTCTACTTCATCCAATCTGCTCAACAAAGTTTCCAAAATTTTATTATTTTACGAACAATCTCATCATAGCTAGGTTTAATTTTCACATCAAGATACAGTTGTTTAAATTGTTTATTTAAATCTAGGAGCTGCATGGTGAAACTTGATATGGCTGATTCTTCATTTTTTCTATGGTTCCAATTTGAAGCTTAATATTTGAAATAATTTGCTGTAAACTTTCCACAAGTCTTAAATTGGAGCTTTGGCTAGAAAGATTATGTACTTGATTTCTGATTTCCATAAATAATGAGTGAAGTTCACTGACAACTTGGTTGGTGGGCAAAGTGGCAATAGTTGCTTGAATTCGTGCAATTTTCAACTGAATGTTTTTAATATCATCAGATTTAAGTATTCTATTTATTGATCTTTTCACAGCTCTTAGTTCCTGAAAAGTAGGTAAACTAGCTAAAGTATTCTGAAGTATTGTCAAAGCTTTTTTCACAGAATCTAATTCAGTGGCATTAGCTACAGTACTTAAGGCATCTTGTAGTTTTGTTATGTCATTTTGTGTAGGCGTTGATTGCTTAAGTGTTTCTAATTTGTTTTGTATGTTATCTATCATATGATGAAAATGAGATAATTCAGATTCAGTGTTCAGATTTTCCAGCTTAGTAATTTGTTGTTGGATTAAACGCAGAGTTTCTGCAATGGCATGTAATTTTGATTCCAGTATTTCCTGGACACTTATTAGTTCATTTTTCATAGTTTGCAAACATATCCTCAATGTGGGCTTTGGCACTTTGAATTTTCCCAAAATCCTCGCAAGTCTCAAGCTGAAGTTTGATGTTAGTAACATTACGAGCAATGGCAATAAGTTCAGTGCAGGAGGGTAGATTACATATAAAATTTTATAATATTTGAAGTTTGGCTTTGATTTCAGTTCTGGCAGTGTGAGGCTCATCTGTTTGTAGTTCAATTTTATATTTTCCAAGGTAGGATTGAAACTGCTCTCACAAATCAGCAATTATACCTTCATAATCTTCATGAGTTTTAATACTCATTAAAATAACTTGTGGTTCTGTTCGAATTATGTTTGTTTGATTTCATAATTGTTGTCTTAGTTGTTCTACATTAGTAGTCTGAGCTTGTCCGGATTTCTCAACCTCATTTTTCATTTTGCATACACTTTCTTCTAAGTTTTGAAGGTTGTCTATTGAGGCTAAATTAGTGAATTTTTGCAATAAGGGTTTGAGTTCATTATTAATTTTGAGAGTATGATCCAGACACTGAGCCTGGATGCTAGCTATCTGAGATTGGAGACTAGGATTGAAAGTTTCTTGTAATGTTCGTAGATCACTACGCAACTTCTTGAGTCTAATATCAAGTACAAAAATTTCATCACTGAGATAATTGTGTTTGCTATCACAAAAAATATCATTAGGCATTTTGGTAATGGTTATTATTATAAAATAGATAACTCTAAACTTCAAAATGAGAAGTATGAATTTGTTGTAATATTAGATTGTTTCTGAAACGTTTGAAAAAAAATGAAAATTTTGAAAAATATTTTTTAAATATTTGTACTTTAAAGTATTTGGGTAGGACCATATAGTACCACATTACTGTAAAATATCTTATTTTCTAGTTCCTCAAATACTATTATATGTAAAAGTAATTTCTGCTTAACATAGTCCCTTGCTTATAGGAATACATGGACTGTAGCTGATTTATTGAGAAAGTACATATACCTTTTAACACACCATGTTGTCTCATCTTGCTTTTAAGATACAGCATAGACTAGAGTCGACGAGCGATATGAAAGCGGCTGACCTTGACAAGTCCGCGCAGAGAGAGAGGGAGATACATTTCCGCTGTTGCCACCTACTCACCGTTCGAGGTTCTCGCCATTCTTTCAAAATAAAAAAACAATGGCTTACATTCGAACAATTGTAAATTGCCGCTGCACGGCTATTATTGCAACAATCGATACCAATCCTGCACGAGTATTACCAGAAAGATTTAGACAATCGTATTGTGCTGTAAATTAAATGTGTAGAATCTTGAAAGTAAATGAAAGAAATTAAATATTTTATTGACCATTATTATATAGAGAAAAAGTTCTCTTGCGAGCCGATTTTTATTAAATTAGATTTGAAATAACCTCCAGTGAGAAAGTTACAAAGAAAACTCCAAATTTTAAGTTCGTATAATATTTACAGCGATATGTTATTTGGTTACTGAGAAAACGGGAGAAGAACTTGTTTCATTCTTTCGCGGCGCGGCAAAGGCAAATTCGTTTGCCGCAGATATCATGCGCCAGTCTTGTGCCACTCGCAATAACAAAACAACTGTCTGGCATGCATAACATGAACTGAAAATAAAAAATAAAATGCCATTTACTTACATAACGCTCTTTCCGTACTGCTGTCAACCTCGTCACTTGATTCAAGTTCTTCGGAATCCGTGTCTTGCAAATTTATAATGACCTTCTCGATGACATCATCTCTGACTATTTCACGCTGGAAGTCATCTTCTTGTATTTTTTCTGCGTGAGCCACACAATCTGCCCACTCGGAAACACCTATTCTGTCTATTGCTTCGTGAGTCAGTTTCTGTACGTCGGCAATTTTGAAAGTCTTGTTCTTGTCAGCTACGTACCCCTTCACCTGGGCCCAAATCATTTCAATCGGGTTGTACTGACAATGATAAGGTGGGAGACGAACAACTCTGTGACCATATTCTCTTGCTATTATATCGATTTCGTAACTTTTGTGAGTTGGTATATGATGTTTCACCAGCTTTAACAATTCTGCTCGGGTTTGCGTGCTTGTGTGGGGAATGTTCTTGTTACAGAGCCATGCCATAATATCCGCCTTCCTTGTATTCGAACAAGGCGTTTTATCCACTTGCAAGGAATGTATGCTCGCGTTGTCCATTACAATCACGGATTCGGGAGCGAGAAACGGCAAGAACTGCTCGCAAAACCACTTTCGAAACACGGCAGACGACATTTCTGAATGATAGTCAGTACTGTTTGTTTTGGAGCGGAAAACCAATTTACTTTGGGGCACAAAGCCTGTAGCAGCTGAACCAGCATGACACACTATAAGACGAGCACCTTTTCCTAATGGCACCTTTAACCCACCAGAACCATCACTCATTCTCCAGCAGCTCGTTTTCGTGTGATTCTGGTTGACCCAGGTTTCATCTAAATAGTATATATTTGCAGTACCAGCTTTCCTGATTTCGTGCATGGTTCTGAGGAAGATCACTCTCGCAGCTACAACATCACCCCTCTCCATTAAAAATTTCCTCCCGTCGTTGCCTTTCCTATATCTGAACCCCATGTTTTTCAAAATTTTTAACACTGACCACGTACTGCCTGCAAACCCGATAGCTTCCTTCAATTTAGCCCTAAGTTTCACTGCAGTAGGAAATTCGCCATTTGCGTACATATCAAATATAATATTACGCAATAACCCTTTATCAAAATCGTCCAAGTGCGTAACATTCTTTCGCCGATTACGACGTTTGCCAGGCGAGCGAAAAGAAACCGACCCTGTATCGCCGATCGACGACCTGGCTTCCTTCGCAATCGTCTGAACTGTACGCAGACCTATCCCACATGCAGCCGCTGTATGCTCCTGACATTTGGCAGCACTGCTCCCTGACGAACACGAGGCACTGTCTGCACTGCGAGATTCACTTTGGAAGAACTGATACACTTTGTACACCATATCTCGCGCTTGTTTGTGTAGAATACGACGCTTAGGTGTTTCTGTAGCCATCTTGCACACGTATATTGACAAATTGTTGTGATCACACTGAAGAAACACGAACAGTCACAACGAAAACCAAACCGATTCTTGCCGCTCGTAAAACAAAAGAACGACATCGCGCGTTTTGCACGGCAGTCTCCACCACCTCCTTTTGCTACTGCGCATCGAGGCTTGTTCAAGGTCAGCCGCTTTCATATGGCTCGTCGACTCTAAATACTTCATCTAACATGTAAGAATAGTTCCTACTTAATACAACTCATTGCTTAATGGATTACGTAAACTATACCTGCCTTATTAAAAAGTGTATATTACTTTTAAGACACGCTGTTGTCTCATCTTGCTTTTAAGTTACAGCATACCCTAAATAGTTCCTCAAATATGTAAAAATATTTTTTTAACACAATATATTGCTTATGGCAATTCATAGGCAATAGTTATATTATTGACGAAGTGTTTATTACTTTTGACACACCCTCTTTTCCTGTCCTGTCCAGCACATGGGGATATTGATTTTCCACTGGCAGACCAAGCAATGACGTTTCTACTCTCAAGGCAACATGCAACATTCCAATCAGGAAAAGCATGCTTTCAGTGCAAAATATTATGTATCTTGTTTTCTCATTGCTTATACAATCATAGTAGTTTTGTTATAGTGATCAAAAATATCATAAGGCATTTTGTTAATATTTATTTATTATAGGATAAGTGATTTTTAACTCTATGAATACATTAGTTTATCATATTCTCCCACCATTTTTATATACAAAGAATCATTTGTAGATATATCATATGCGTCTCCAGTGTCCTTCTTATCATATTTAATACGATAGATATTACTCCCAGTAAATATTTTTATCTCACCTTTGTTCTCAGGAGTTATGGTGAATTGTAGTTTCCCACCAATGGGGAATTAGTAATAATTTAGATTGTTATTAGAAATATAAAATATTTTACCAGTATTATCATTGTATTGCATTGAACTGCTAAGATACGGTTCAAGGGAATAATTAGTAGTCCTTTTAGTTTAGACACGAAATTAGTGAAATTTGGTGAGACTATCTGAACAGGCAATTCCATAGCTTGTTTTCTAAACCCAAATATTTTCATGGTTATTTTTTTGGGAAATATTACATTGGTTGTCATTTCTTAGGCAATAGTGACTCCATGCTAATGTATGTATTCGCATGAAAGAATCTGTCTCTTGTTATCCTCTGAATCCAGGGTAATTTTTCTTACTTTATTATTTTTTTTAATAAATGATCAACGTTTTCGATTCTGTTTTCTTCCCTTAATTTGGAAGACTTAGTTTTGAGACAGTTGTAATAATCATCAAGGGAGAGTTAACTTTCTACAATAGTTCTATCTACTCCCTTGGCTTTTTTAATAATATATTTTTCTGATATAATTGCATATACCTTTACTCGTAATACAATACATTCCTATATAATATAATTTATTTTTTCGTCTTTTAGTTTACCAGGCACCATTTTCTCGTGGGAACAAATATCAAAATTGGCAGGATATGAAGATGTGTCAAAATATCAACCAACTTAGGATGTTTTATATCTATATACATATTAAGTGTCTTGATATGGTATATAAAACTTTTATGTGTCCATATGGAGAAGAGAAAGGTCATTTTTATAAAAAAGTCTTTATTGTATCATAGTGAAGTTACAATATGCGAAGCTTAGACATATTCAGAACTGCAGTTCCCACGTAGATAGGTTTGTTATATTTGAACCATGGATTTTACATTGGAAAAATTGAAAAATCTTCATGATGTATTGTACGAAATTGAATTTTTTGTTTTGCAACTAATTTATTACACTTTTTTGAATCAGAAACTAGTCTTTCATCTACATGCTTTCTTATATTCTCCATGGTCTTACCATAGACAGCATTATTCATGAGAAGCTTCTTTTCTTTTTATTCATATAGACACTTGAACTCAGAGGCTGGTGGGTAATCAGAAAATAGATTATGCCCCACGCATGGGAAATAAAAATCCACCTGAGAAAGTAAGCATACTCAGTGTCATCTACATTTTCTATGTCTATTGATGTAGGGTCTATTCACTGAAAATCACCATAGGGAAGGTTCTGTATCATTCAATAACCATATATTATTTACATCAACATATATAATATAACTAGAGGGTTCATTTGTCTTATATTCTGTCATATATGCATTGTTGGGTTTTGGATATCTTTTTGTGTATTATACCATGCCCCCAAATATAGCTTTTTCTATATAAATAAAGATGTCCACAATTGAAATTAGCTCCAGCTCATATTTTTTTTTCAACATAGCTGCCCAAGCTAAACCTGGCAAACTGTAAAAATGTGCATGGTTCAATTCATAAATATTCAAATAAATTTTATATAAGCCTGAATTACGTCAGCAAGATTTGTCACATCTGACATTAGGTAAGCACCATGGTAATCTCCCAGTGTCTTACATCCTAATTTCTTTTACATTAATTGTTCATGATGGTAATCTTTATCTGTAAATTTTTCTCTCTAAGTAGGCTATAGAACTCTTTGAATGGATTAAGAGTTTCATCATAAAACTTAGTATTGTCAGTTATATATTCATATGGGTACACCAATTTTTGTATTATATGTTCTATGTCGAAGCCAGGAAAACTGTTAGTTGTAATCTGGAGTTTGTCATCACATAATTTGTTTTTAAGAGCATCCAGGCCATTAGAGAGAAATCTCATAGAGTCTGGAAATCTATTCTTAATAGTGCCACCACTAGGAATCTTCACTGTTTTGCAAAGACTGATTAATCTCTCTTGATTTACTGCTAGGACTTCTATAACATCTTTATACTCTGTATCGTAACTTACAAACCTAATTAAATAGTGGAAATCATAGACCCTGCCATTATGAAAGACTATGGGACAAAATTGTCTGTTTCGATTTTGAGATTACAACATTTGCACAAAATCCTCAAATTATCTCCCTTGAAAAGAAATGATGATGAATTTTCTTATTATCATCTGTAAAATAGGAATTGCACTGTTAGCAAATCTCAGGAGCATCATACAATTGCTCTTCAGCAGTAGATAATAGTATTCTGGGTTTTGACAAGCTAACAATTTATCTTATTTCTTATTTTATTTTTTGGAAAAAGTGTTTGACAGCTTTAGGTAATCTGTATAAATAAACCTCATTAGGTTTTAATGAATAACTCTACACAACTATTACGTAAGCATAACTACAGACCTCGTGGAGTTGATAACGTTTAGTAGAAGGTATTTCAGGATCAGGGTCTGAACAGTTGAATAGTTTGAGTAATGCATCAAAATATGCTATTAATATAGCTGGATGCTCGAACTGAGACGTGTGTTGTTTGAATTTCTCAACATCTTTTGGTTTGGGCATAATCATACACACACGTTTGTTCTCACCACAGTATTGTTTGTGTACTCTACGTTTCTGGATGGCAATTTCGTGATTATTATATTTAACATATTCCTGTTGTTTACAATTATTAAATGTAGTCAAACACATCCGACAAATTTTGCTTTTCCCGCGATATATAGTTATTTGACTTATTTGACAGTAATGGAAATTTTTGTCACCTGAAATAAGTAGCAAATCAATCTCAGTATCGTTATCATTATTAATATTACTTTTTCTGAGAGGATATACAAAATTATTCTCTGTATAAGCATACAAATTGATTGCCAAGATTTCTCTTACTTGTTTTTCAAATTTTGTTATATCAGATATAGCAACCTGACATAATATGTTCATACTCTGTCTCATATTGAATATAATGATGAACTAGCTCTGGATTGTTATTCCAATGAATTGGGTAAAGTTTTGCCAAGACACATAACAGAAAACACTTGCTATCATTATTTATTATATTGTTCACTGCTTTCTTATTCTGAATTTCTGCTGGAGGAAGAACATAAATAGAAGCAGATAAACGTGAGAATTTACAAATTTACAGTTTTAGTTTATCTGGGAGTACACATAATTTCCGACCAGATCCTTTAGCCTCAAATTCTTCATGTTCTGTGAGTTATGTGTCCATAAGCTGGGCATAAATTTGTTCCAAATTAACTATTTCACTCAAATATAGAGGCTGAATCTTGGAACAATGGTCATATATATGATGTGTTTCATCAGGTTTGTCATATTCAAAGGACAGAGTAGTATAAAAATTGATAGATTTATTTTTAAGCTCATTTCTCAGGAGTTCTATTATTTAGGATTTTAAGTTCTTCAAAAAATTATTGACATCAAAATGTGGCTCTGATTCAAGGGGTAATCTTTAAGACGACCACCAAGAGCTGTTGCAATAGGTGTAGTTAAAAATCTACTGTGTTTTGATTTAAGACCAACATGTGGGTCTATATCTCCTTGTCTTTTTGTATGATTAGTCTGGCTGGCTGATGGTTGAAATTCACAATTCTTCTTATGTCTGTTTAAATTGGGTATGCTAATAAGATTTCAACAATAGGGGCAGGGTTGAGTTGGTAATTAGGAGTTTTGGGTTGGCCAGTGCATATTGCCAAATGTTTTGACAAATTTGTCTTAAATACGAATTTACTACAAATGTAGCACTCAGTTTTAAAAGTAGGATTAACCATTGTTTGGTAATTATGTATATTTTTTTCTGGATATATCACAACTTTGAGGGTGTCAATATTTCAATCTCACTTAGATAGCTCAATTTTGGCCAGAAATAGGCTATGGTATCAATTGAACTTGAACAAGATTGTCCAGTGACGAAGTAAATTACTACTATTCCCTTCAACTCTTGATATCGTCTACCCTTCTCCATTTGCAACTTGCAAATGTCCATTGCTTAATCCTTGGATTAGCTATCTTTAAGGCTAATTGTGATGAAGGTGGGGTTTACGATATCATGAATTAAGTCATATCTGGTGAATTAGACATCGTTGAGATAATTTTGCTAAGTGAAGTAAACCACTATAATTTCTACTCTTCAATCTAATTCACTAAGGACATAATAGAAAAATTATGACCAATTGAAAAAGCTTAGAGAAATATAAGACCATTTAGTTTATAGAATCGCTTACAAATGTCATTCACGACGCTTAGCGCCGCTGCGAGGAGAAAAGTTGCGATGCTTACAGATCTGAAGGGGTGAGAACAAATGGGGTTGTCCTTAGTTCGACTCCACATAAAGGACTGGAATCTTATCTTTCTGTTGTTATACACTCTTGCACTGAAAACGTACATGGGTACCCTACCTTGGAAATATTTAAAATAAATATTGTGACGTTTTGTTCTATACATTACAGATTGTGCAAACCACAGTCTTTTTTGCCTGTGTGTATTCGTTGCAAACCAGAAAAACTTCCTGAATCTAACAATCCACTTACGTACCAGGTCATGTGAAGGGCGCGTTCGGATAACATACTTCTCTACACTTGTGCTAACTTTATTTAAAAGTTTCCACCTCTTTCTGTCGCAGACACTAAAAAAATAACGGAGTAGAAATTTTGAAGCTACGGGGTATAATAATGTATTTATATTATTTTCCATAAACCAACAACATGCCATCGTAAATAATCTGTGAGTTAAACACTACATTCGCTGCCTGAAGAACTGCATAGTAAGCTAATCGCAAGTGAAACTATGGTTTTCTAAAGTGACGGTTATTGACATTTCAAACACGGAACAAGCAAGGTCTGAAGTTCATACAACGGAATGTTTTTTCTGCTTTTAGCACCGTCAGCGGAAGAGAGATATTATTCGCCACGCGTGCACTCCCTTTACATCTTGCCAGTGCGGACATTATAAGCTTCAATGATTGCATAACATGAAATACAGTTACTGGGAATGTATAGTTTTGTAATGTTCAATATTCTTTCCGTTGCGTTTGCTGTTTCGTATGGATTGGGCCTTATAGTATATAATATTTCTGCCTCACCTTTTACAAACAGTGGATGGATCTCGGATATGGACACATATGTGACGCCGTGATAATAAATGTGTAACCCCTCATCAAAATTAGTTAGCGACCAAACCTCATTGAGTAACTTGAAGAATCGATAAAGGACGTTTAATGCATTGCATTTTCTACTGAAGGTATTATTGTAAACGGTATTGTTTATAAACGTTGAATGCAACATATACTGGAAAAGCTCAACCCCAGGTCCCTCAAGGGATTCAAATCCTGTTAGGTCAAACAGCAAATAAAATTTCAGCACGGAAAAAGTCAAGGTACTTTGCGCGTACGTCACAAAAGGTATTGTCATATGAACTGGCCATCATCCTATGTCTTTTTGGTCGACTTGAAAAAATCTAAATTGTGTATACAATGAGTATGAATGATGGTTATTTTGTTCAAATTGACGAAGAGGGGCACGTAGAAATCACACGTCAGCCCCGAAGTGCATTACATCAACAACTACAATCTCCCCCCTCCAGTTTTCTTTGACCCACAAGAGAGGGTTAACAAAAGTGTATTTGTGTCGGTCTTCGACTCTGAGGGACTGGCTGTACAGTCAATGGCAAAGATAATAGTAAGAAAATTGTCCACCGCTATTTTCATTAATTTTTATTCTAAATCCTGTGTTCTTTTAAGTTAAACTATGTTGGCTCGAAGCAGGCATTGTTCTATGCTTATTGATGTTTATATTTCAATTCATTGTCATCACATTGTGTAATTCAGACCGAATGAAAGTTGTGGTTGACAATACACCTACTGTTTCTTTCACCGTTGGGTGTACATAAAAACAACATGACCTGAGATTAGTTCTGAGTAGTAAAATGTATTAATACCCTTTCTAACCTTTGCCGGATTACGTAGTGGTAATGTTGTTACAATCCGAAAAATGACGTATAGACTTCAATGTTTGCATAAAATTAAATACTCTTAATCGAAATGTGTGGTTTCTAACGTTTCCCATTTAAATATATTTTTTTTGTCAAATTTTGTTGTGATTTATCCATAAACAAGCACTAGTGTACACAATGAAGGTATATATATGCAATTTGGGCTTCATGACGGCTGCAGGCTTCATGACTATCGCGCGCTGGACCGAGGTTTTGTAGTCGTCCATGAGATCCGGCACCTCGTCGATCCACTTGTATTTATCCTGAAGCTTGGACAGTTTGCACATGCGTGCTTTCAACGTGCGGTTGAAACGTTCAGGTCGCTGAACGTCGATATGTGCCGGACGTTGTGCATTCGCATTAACTCGCGAAAGGTCGAGTCGTGGAATTCCTTTCCTTTGTCCGTCTGCAGGAATCTTCCGCAACGCACACCCCCGTTTTGGATTTCAACAGCAGGGTCCACCCGAATTTGGAAAAGGTGTTTATGACGATCAAGAGGTACTTGCGACCGTTGTTGATTTGTGCCAAATCTTCAAATTTCCAATGTTCATCTCGACGAGGTCTGCCTGCCGCATTCCGGCATGGATGTTTTTAACGTCGTCAGATTTGAGTATTCGGTTTACGGCTCTCTTCACGGCTTTCAGGTCCTGCGATGTGGGCATGGTGGACAACGTACTATCAAGCTACTCCAGTGCCTTTTTTACAGCATCCAGCTCGTTGGTATTCACCACTTTACGCATGGCATCTTGAAGTTTCGCCATGTCATCCTGGTTGGGTGACGATATCTTAAGCGTTTCCAACTTGGCTGTACGTCGTCTGTCAGCTGGTGGAAATGCAAAATTTCGGATTCGGTGTTCAGACTTGCTATCTTGGTATTCTGCTGTTGTACGTTGGCCAGAGTTTCGGCGATGCCAGGGAATTTCGATTCCAGAGCTTCGTGGACGTTCTAGAGAACTCTTTTCATGGTTGCCAAGGTATCCTCAATGTGTGCTACGGTGCCTTGAATTTTCCCGAAATCTTTGTAATTCTCTAGCTGGAGCTTGATGTTGGCTGCGCTTCAAGCGATAGCGTTTAGTTCGCCCGACGACGGTAGGTTGTGTATGAAGCTCTCCAGCGTTTGGAGTTTGGCTTGGACCTCGCCGTTGGCCACGTGCAAGGCATCATTTTGAAGTTTCATCTTAATGTTTTCCAGAGTGGGAATTTCCAAGGATTGAAACTTCTCTCGTACATTCGCGATGCCGGGGTAATCATCCTGAGCTTTGATACTCTGAACGATAGGTTGCTGTTCGGTCTGGATGCTGCTCGTTTGATCTTGTAATCGCTGTTCCAGTTTTCCACGTTGTTGGTTCGTGCCTTGAGTTCTTTTTTTCAATTTGGCGAAGCTCACTTCCAAGTGTCCGAGGTTTTCGACGGTCGCGAGGTCCTTGTACTGTTACAGCAAGGATTTGAGTTAGTCGTCGATTTTGAGGATGGGGTCCAGGCACAGAGATTGTAGGCTGGCTATCTCGATCTGGAGGCTGCATTTGAGCGTGGACTGCAGACCCTGCAGGTTGATCTGCAATTTCTTGACCCTGACGTGGAACACGAGAAGCTCGTCGCCGTGATCGTTGCGTTTCGTGTAGCCCGTTAGGAATTGCTACTATGCTTATTGATCATAAGGTAGGTGATTCAAAACTCGACGAAGAGAGGGATGAGTTTGTCGTAATCGTCCAGAAGCTCGACTTACAGGCAATCTACGACAGACACAACGTACGTGGTGGTGGTGTCCATCCTATCGTGCTTGATGCGATAAATGTTCTTTCCGAATGAAATCTTGACTTCACCCGCCTTCTCCGGATTCACGATTTCCTGAAGTTTGCATGATTTCCTGCAGTTTGTAGAAAATCGTGCCAGCTACCGCCTTTAGACGTGGAAGGATAAATGTAAAGTTTTTGGATTAATTGTAGTAATAGTTAATTTTTGGATGTTTATATATTTTTCTTAGGTGAAATTTTTAATATATATTTGTTCGTTATTCTTATTAATTCTATAAAATGATATATTTAGACTATGATCAGATACTCTATTAGAGTCATTGTTAATTTAGCTTGAGTAGTGTTAGTTATAAACTTGAAACTGAAACAATTTGGCTGTGCTTTATTCTATTTAGAGGAACCTGTTCGGTAATCGATATTCCACGTTTAATTTGGCCTATTAATGTAAGTTAATCAGTTTGTATACCACAGTAATTTGAGGATTTATATATATCATTCTTTTTTTCTTATATATTTCGGGTCAAGGTGTAAATTATTAATGGATGGAGATGGGTTACATTATATTGATTTCGATAATAAGTATTATATTAATTTTAGCATAAAATACGTTTTATTTTAGTAACATCTTTTATTCTTTTCTTAGAAAAGGTCCTGATTATTACAAAGAATATTCAAATATATACTTTGTTGAATCCAGTTCCTGGCTTCCAAAATTTGGAACATATGTTAATGAAGTAGGAAATTATAAGGTACGTAATACTATTACACATTATGAATAGTAATCATATTTGATAAAATACAAATTAGTTAGTGATCCAAGACAACAAAAATTTAAAGCACTTTTTAAAATACGATTATGGTTAAGGCAGAGTATGTGTTTTTGTCATGGATTCAATATAGACGTGTTTTCTTTTTTGGTTACAACCATTGTTGTAAATAAGATAAATTCATCTACAAACACACTTGTGGATTGGTAGTTCAAAACTGAATATATAATGGCTTGGAATTAGATTAAGAGACATGTACGCATTTACCAATTTTCCTGAATGGTAAGGCTCTGGCTGTAACAAGAGAACCATTCAATTTATTGATATATTGATGGATTGTCTATATTTTACTTCTCTTTTGAGCAAATTTTGGCAAATTTGCGAATGTGGGGACGAGTGATGATATGATGAAATTGATGAATTGACACTAACAAACATCGATCCACAGACCAGGAGCCAATCCCAGGACCTATGGCGTCTGAAAGAAAGATTCGAATACGTGAACTTTCAAGTTTATTTTATACCTGGGTATTTATTTATTTACTCTTTGCAACATCTTAATTGTCCTCAGTGAAAAAAGTTCGAAGTCCTGAATTCGTAAATTTGGCCAAATAACACATCGGAGCCATCATATAGTAGTCAACTTTGCAACATTTCTTCTTTCTAAAAAAATACCCGCTCTTGTGATCTTTTAAAACTATTTAATATTTCATGAAGCTTGAAACCCTAAACCAGTAATACAATACATAATTAAATAAAACTCGCTTGTAGAAATACTTTTGTTGAAAAAAAATAGGTTTCTTCGTTCCGAAATCTAAAATTGGAAATTGTATGCGCAGTTTGAAACACGGAACAAATTCTCCTCTACGTCTAGAGGTTTGTTGTCACATTTGACTGCAACGATGCATATTTATCAAAATTGTAGGCAAAATTTCAGTACAAATTACCTCGCACAATACCGGTTGATTCTGCAAAGTATGTCTTTTTTATCTGTGGCGAAAAATGTTTCGGGACGTTGGCAAATTGGTTGTTTTCACTTATTTCACGTCAGTAATCTTATGGGACAGTTGGTTAGATGTTCACCCAATTGTACTTATTCGTCAAAAACGAAATATCGTAGGATCAAATCCTCCCTCTCTGCTTTCATTTATTCCTTATTATGGGCCGAGAACAAGGTGTTGCAATAATGTAATATAAGATTGAAATAAATAACTGGAAGTATTTATGCATTCCTCGACCGAATTCTTGTGCTCAATTTGCTTCATTTTCCTTTGGGGCATTATTCATCACAAGTTAAGCAATACTCTATAACACTAGTCAACAAGATTTTATTCTTTTCTGTATCTTTGATAAAAGCAGCTAATCTTTGTTTTGTAGGGTGCTGAACATGAAAATGATCATGAAAATGCAAGTTTAGCTCTGTCTTTTGTATTTCAACTTTTCAGATTTGACCTGAAAAGCATATGCATGTATTTACCTAGTTGTTCTCCCTCAGAGGAAGGTCACTGACGGCGTAATCGCTTTGCCTGCAGTTTGTATTCTGTTACTGGTGAATCTTTGAGGAGTTTCCAGCAGTAACGGCTGACATTGATTCATTCCACTTTCCCTGGTATCTTTCTTCCATGTCAAAAAATTCTTGGTAGAAGGGTTCCCAATGTTCGTCGCTAACGGCACCACAGTTTTCGGGGAAGAAGTCCAAGTGAGAATGTAAGAAGTGTAATTTTAAGGACATGTTACACCCCAGTCTATCGTAGCACTGCAGAAGATTTTCCACAAGATCCTTAGAGTTTTCCGCCTTTTTACTTCCGAGGAAGCTGGTGGACACTTGAACAAAGGAATGCCAGGCTAACGTCTGTTCACGTGCGAGAATATTATTCAAATGTTAATCCTTGAACAGTATGCGTATCTGCGGACAAACGAAAAAATACTATATTTTGACTTCACTGAGACGTGGAAATATCTTACGCAAATAGAAAAATGCTTCCGCAGTTTTATCCATGGCCTTTACAAAGATTTTTATAAGGCTTAGTTTTACATGAAGAGCAGGGAGTATAACTTTGCTTGATTCGACAAGTGCTTCGTTAATAACATTAACTTTTCCAGGTTGAAGTGATTCACCCATAGGCCAATCTTTCTGTTTGTAGTGACATGCCTTGGCACGGCTGTCCCACATACACAAGAAGCAACAGAATTTGGTGTAGCCCTGTTGCAGGCCATGTAATATGGCGATGTATTTGAGATCACCGGCAATATGTCACTTAAACTTGTCATAGCTTACTCTGCATAACAGTTGCTTCATGTTGTGATAAGTTTCTTTCTCGTAAGCTGAGTAACCAATCGGAACTTGTGGTGTTTGCTTATAACTTATATAATTTTTAAAGCTCCACCACATTCTCCTCGTTATTCTAACACGGAGTTTTTGCGTCATTGTGTTCCTGACGCTCGGCTCTAGACTTCGAGCAAGGTAAATCCGGCAACGCTGTTTCCCCTAGCGAAGAACTTTGTAACTCAAGGGGGAAAGCTTCAGCTACGGGCGAAGTTTTCTCCCGAGACAACAGAACGTTGCAGCTGAGGCATAGGTATAGTAAGGAGCTTCCTTCTCCTTCCTTGGTCACGGGCGAGGGTGATCGGATCCGCATCGACATCGGAATTTGACTGTGGCATTGGATTGATGTCTGGACATGGAATAACGGGGTATAATAATTTAATTTATTTCAGTTTATGTTAAAGTTAAGTGACCGGTCCTTTTTGTTTAGTAATGATTTTCAGGAATAGTCTTTTTGGAATTATCCGTTTTGTGATTTAAAACTTAGTGCATTTATTCCATGACTGACGTAACACAGTTAAAAATTCGCCACCTTGATTGTTGATAATTTCGTCGATATAGGATTCCGATCACCTAAACCACAAATAGGACTTTGTATTTATTTAACGGGTGTTTCGTGTTATAAATTTTAACGACATGTAGCAAAAAAGGGAAGTATTTATTTTTGCCACGTGGGTTTTATTATATTGTACACACAATTAAATATATATATATATTGGGAGAGATTTTTGTCAAATTGTTGGGGAGATGTTTCTATTTGTCCGGGGGCTAATTTGTTACAATAAATTGACACTAAAATTGAAGTATGACGTATGCAATGGTTCTTATTTTTACGTTCATTAGCGTTCCACCTTGCTTTGATATATATATATGTTGAGAGCGTTTCCGTTTTCGTGGCTAGACGACCACGAACACGGAAACCAATATTAAATCTCGACGATTAGATAAGCTGGGAAATATATGGTATGGTGGAGATTGGTGCTCGAAGATCCACGTTAATTTCTGAGTCAGCGCAAGGGGGCCAATTATATCTGTGGTCATCGTTTTGGACTGAATGGTGATTTTACCACGGTAACAATAAATAGTGGAATAGAGCAAAAGAGAAAAGGGTTGTGGGTTTTTTTTTCTAATATTTGTACAGATCTAGTTTTTTTGGGCAACCAACTTTTTGTGGCTCTATTTTTTTTTTTTGGCCAGTGCTGATGTGAAGTGGTCGTGTACTTACTGGTATAACAAAACCTATTTTATATTTATGTTTAGCTTCCAAATTTATACCATTATACTAAAGGACGCGACCACGTCACAAACTGACGGAAACAAGTTGACATTATTCAGAAGAACTGCTTTTAGACTTAACTTTGATGAATATCTGAACAATAATCTATTTTGTAATCAATTATCAAAGCTGCCATGAGACCCTCTATATTACAGCAAAAGAGCAAGTTATTTTCACTTTTGAAAAATGCAAGGAATGGAGTATGGCGGTCAAATTAACCATTTGGTCAAGACAATTCCACTGCTGCAGTCTAGACGTCAATAGTTCTGCTATACAATTAGGCAATTGTAGATCTCTTACCAGATCATTCAACTCACACTGTGTGATTTTATTTTGCTGTGTAGACTCCTCTTTACACTGGAAATCAGGATCTTTCGATGTACTTGGTTTTGAAGGTGATGGTGAAGCACTGGATCCACTACCGCTCTCGTCTCTTACTGTATAAGTCTGAGGTGGGATCGGAATAGGCAGTCCGACTCCATGAGACACTGGTAGCATAGCCGATGGTATGTTAGGAAATGTCAAGGCTGACTTTTCTTATTTGAAATACCGTGTGTTAATGGAGTTGTCATACAAAAATAACAATCATTTACGTGGTTTGGTGGTTCTCACCAATCATGGGGATAGCAAAGCCCATTGTTGATATTTTATGATTCAACCAGGAACGAAGTCTTGAGGCACAAGATATGCAACATATGTGAGGGGCCCAGGGCATGTCCTGGTCTCTGATTTCGCAACCAAAATACAGACTGTAGGCTTTCTTAATCATTGACGTTATTGGTCGCTTATGTGATTTCAAAGTTACCTGTCCACATATGTAGCAAAAATTGTCACCAGAGTTTACGCATTTCCGACTCATTTGAATCACATGAATTAAATTGAACTGAAGCACTATTACGACAATGTTGTAAAACGTCATTAACCGCACCCGCAAATAACACAGCCGCTACTGAAAGAAACTGCATCTTAATGTGTCAACCAACACAGCCAACACACGCCGTCACTTCCTTCCCCTTCCCTGTTGCTACCTACCCAGGCTAAAAATATACTACAATCGACAACAATACACGCAGCATGATTTCTGAAGGAGACAATATCACTCTGTTTACCATCCGAGGGATTTTGAAGACAATATTGAGAAGGTAAGATAGGAATATTTATCAGTAACTGATACACCCCCTTCATATCTTGGATACTAGAGCTAATCGGAGATTTTCATGGCCGTTTTTTGTGATCAGCCATCTCGAAAACATAACGATTAGCTGCTTACGTTCAAGATACATTTTCACTGTTGATTAGTGTAATTTGCAGGATTTTAGGCAACAACTTTAATTTCATTCAGATCTCATAAGTTATGTTAACACACATTAATTATGTATATGCCATTAATATCTGTTCATAAACAGTATGTTATAATCAAGGGGTTGATGGCTCAATACACGGTGCAGGCACATTGTAAAGTGGTCGAGATTCCAGCTGAAACTGTAGGTCCAGTCCCTATTAACCTATCTGTGATTAAAGTGGACTTAGAGAAACAATACAAATATATATAGAAACATAATGTTATTTGTTCTTTGTGATCTTTACTGCGGATCAATATTGTACGTAGAATTTTCCATCGTAGCGTTTCAGTTTTTGGAACGAGGGGATCAAACCAGTGGGTGTTGCTCACCCTAACTAAATGTAGCACTTGATGGTAGAGACGGCCTTAAGGGGCCAGGTGTGTGTACCTAGCTTTGCATTTACATATTAATGTTGAACTCATGTTTAAAATTTTAATACTTCTGACTGAGCAAAGAGAGTGGCAGGTTAGGGTGAAAAGTAACTTACCCTGCTCGGCCAACGAATACATCTCTAGCCCCTAGCTGTTGCTCCTCTCGAAAATTATCAATAAAAGACCCCGTCTTACTCTCCTCATCTGGTTTTGATCTATTTCCTCGAACTTCGCTTACCTCGTTAAAGGTAAGCCTCCTCGCCATTTCCTGAAAACTCATAATTATAATATCTTCTTGAGCAGGTCCTGACAAATCTTTATTCGTTTTTAGGCCGGTTAATGTTTTTATCCCCTGCGTACAATACAATTTCCCAAATTGAAATTGTATACATAAACAAATCAAAAGTTTAAATTTTAAATATCTGCGTTCCCCAAAAATTAAAATATGAATAGTTTATTGCATAAGGCTTACAGAACAAAAAAATAATACGAAAAATCTTCCACCAAACTCAAGAACGTTTAAATAAGATTAAAATAACAGGGCTTGACTTCTGGTAATGAAATTCCTTGAGACGTATACGCTGGAAATGTTTATGTTCTGAAAGGCATACATAGATACAAGAGAACGATGAGCTCAAAGCTGCTGATGCTCGAAGTCTTCGAGCAGTCCACAGCGTCTCAGAATCAACACAGAGATAATTGAAGAGCGCTAATTGTTTGATCTAACGAGGCGTCTGGCATGGTCCGTGAGATATTACTCGCGACGGCGCTTCCCCTCAATGGAACTGAACTGGGCACAAAAGCGAGTGAACCGAATGTTTTCAACACGAAGCTCCACTCGCAGTGGCACAGCGATGTAACATGAAGGACATGTCATTGAAGCAGACAGAGACGCTGATTATTTCCATGAGATGAAGATACAACACACGTTCACCAACTCAAGCCTTTAATCACACGAATATTATAGAGAAAAACTAAGACTACATGTTCGCTTGCCACTGATGTTCTGAATACACTATGTACAAAATCTTGAAGCACTAAGGTTCAATTGTGTGCAAAATTCCAGTCGAAAGCGTCAACCATCCACGCACACGTAACCCCTGAAGTTCTGCGTTCGAAGCACAGTTCGGGGACGGTTTGGGGGATTGTTCGAGCCCAACTGCACTGGCAAACTGAGTTCGTATACCGGTTTGGAAGTTCTTGGACACAGTCCGACAGGCGTTAGCTGCGGACAGGCGAACACAGGGGCACAAGTATCCAAAGAAAGTTAACGGGGAATCCTCCAATCAGCGTAAGTGGCCATAATCTATCCTTTGTCCATAGGCGGTCGCTGGGGGAGAACGGTAGAAAATTCCACGCAATTCCAGGGAAGGCACATGCTTTTCCATATTAACTGCGTACAGCATAATTCAGCGTAACGTAATAAATGTTGTGCGCGTTTCATATGTTAAGCCAAAGGAACACTGCAGTTACGTACGTGACGGTATCCCTCAATGGCGTTCACTTTCCTCGACGCACTGGTCACTCCATCTAGGGGAGAACAGTACATACTCAGGGAACAGGCGAAACTGGATAGAGGCTTGCTTTGCGGGTTGCATATAGGCAGCAGGCGGGAGTACAACATAATTGTTTTGCAGGCTGTTGAAGAAGGTGTAGGTCCGCCGTGAAGTACATATATTGACACTACTGAGCAAAAAAGGGAAGGATCATGAAGTAATGCTCATGTATCTTCTTAAGAAGGGTATAGCTTGGTGGAGGAGAAATGCCCTTTTGTGCCATATAACTGTGTAGAGTGTACTTTCCTCGCCACACGTCACGAGGAGACAATAAAAGTTTAGCTTCTTCGCTAGTACCCCAATGAATGAGAAATATGTTATGGACAGGGGCGAAAACGATCCCAGCGCTTTGGCCCTTTGAAGTGGATTCTAGAATAGCCGCAGAGCAATGTAGGGGGAATCCTATTTTCCTGTATCCCTCAGACTAGGAAACTACTGAACTGGAGACTGCATTCTTGCTGGAAGACGTGTTGAAATTACACCACAACTTATAGACTTCCGAACAGGGTGAAGGAAAGATATACGTATGGAAATGTTGAAAATGCATTCTCACTCAGCCAGAATATATTATTTAATCAAGTGTATAAAATAAAGGACATTAGGCAAGCTAAAATCATGAGAAAATATGATTGAATAAAATAAAATCCCCAATAATAATATAGCACATAGTATAGGATTAAATTATTAGAAAAATAGTTCTAAGTTCACAGTGTTGCCCTAGAGACTTTAATTTGAGAATTAAATCGATAATGTCTTTAAGATTACACACACACACACATGCAATCACACACACACACATACGTGTAAACGTGGTCTTATAAGGCCCGAGTGAGTGTACATATGTTGTCGGAACCACTATAATTTGATAAATTAGCATAATCAAATTCATTATAAAATGTCAAGACCATGCATGTGATTACAAATACCACCGTTGTTTTTGAAAATTATCATTTATGAAGTTTTTCTGACGAAAAAATGGTTACTATTCTTGTTGGAACCTGGTACCAATATCACCTGTCTAATTTACGTGTTGTCATTTTAATACAATTGCATCCGTTGTGGGTACCAATCAATATTGCAAAACCCGTCCAACCAATCACAATTCTTGTACGTCACATGATTTCTTCCTGTGTGTAAGCAGCTACGTGCCATACCGAATTGGGCAATAGTTGTGAAATGCGCTTTACGGCGTCAATTGAGAGCGCGTAGCTTGCACGTATTTCTCTCGGTGCAGAGCATTCGGAAGGGGGAGGGGGAGAAGAAGAGTTCCTCTCGCGGCGGAGTTAGGAAGGGATTAACTGCGGCGCAGTCAGTGGCGTACTTGAGGAGTTTTTGCCCCACTGTGGAATTGAGAAAATAATCACATTTACCCTAATCGCTGACTTTTAATTTTTGCTTTGCATACTTTTATGTGTTGTGTGAAGATTTCAGAAATCAAAGCAGGCTTGTGAGGCCTATCATGCCGCAACTGTGTGAAACGAAGCTCTTTATTGGAACGCTACCACGCGAAACGCAATAGATAACAAGCGACAAGAGATACGTATCGCTTGGAATTGAACCCTCAGTAATCAATTCGACCTTTCGTATTGATACCAGGCGCGTGCCCAGGATTTTCGTAAGGGGGGGGTTATGAATCCAATACATTTTCCAGTTCACAGGTCAAATTTCTTGTAATAAATTAGATAATTAATATACTTGGATTTTAACCCAATGAACGCAATCAATGTATTTGCTATGGATGCTTCATGTTTTTATTGCATCATATAAAAGCACCTGCTTGAATATTTCCAAATTATTATTTTATATTTAATTGCTCAAATATAATTTTTAAACAAAAAATATGTACACTCAACATTGTAACAACACTAAAGAGATTAAGACTACTTGATGTCTTAAAGACAGTAATAAATAAGGTACCACAGTTCAACAATTTAAATTCTGAAATTTAGGCACCGAGATTTCTGTGCGAGTTCTGACAATATGTCGTCACAAGTAACTTTTATATCCCGGTGAATGTTCAGAGCAGCTAACCCATTTAATCTTTCTTCGCAAATGGTATGTCGAAGATAGGTCTTCAACCGCCTCAAAGTTGAGAATGATTTATCATTTGATGTTGTTGTTACCGGGATTGTACATAATATGCGCAAACGTGTGTTTACCCAGGGAAATATTACTTCACTGCATATATCAATTGCTTCAAGAGCATTTACTGGACGTCATTGCATTGCTGCAAGATGACGATACCACAGTTTCATTTCAGTGTGAGCGTCGTCGCCTCGTAATCAAGGTGTTCCGGGTTCAATACCCGGTGGAGGCTAATATAGTGGTTCGGATCTCACTTTAAACTTTAGGCCCAGTCCCGATTGGCCTTACTGTGGATTAAAAACATCAATTCAATCAACATTGTACTTGTTGTGGAGATGTTTTGGTAAATATTGTGTACATTTTTGGCATTGTATTATTATATTATTGGTGAAAACATTTGTTTGACAGTCGACAAACAAATACGAACCCCTTCAGTAATTAACATTTTCTACTACAGTGTCATTAATGTGTCATATTCATTTTCATATTAGGTCTATGGAGAGGAATTTTGTATAATGTTAACGTTATGGAACTGCGAAACCAACTGTTGAAGGGGCCACTCCCCCCTTCCCCTCCGAAGCCCAGTACCGCACCACAGGATCTGTCACTGAGCCCGACAAAATCTTGCCACACAGTGCTCGAAATAGAAATTCGTAGCCGAAAAGGGAGGGGATATTTGATCGATTTTGGAGATACGAGGGGGTACATCCTTGTATGGATCAACATGGAGACAATACAGTAGGTGGAGGATGCTCAATATGAAAATTATTCTAATTGGGGGTATGATTTGTGAAACTTTCTTAACTGGAGGCAGCATCCCCTAGTTCGACCACTGATGCCAGAAAAGATGCTTTCAGAAAATGAATTTATTACTGCACACACATATTACTTATTGTATTTGTTGCGTTTGTATAAGAGAAATATTCAGAAGATTTATAAGGAATATTTACAGTTCATAGGATGCCTACCTAGTCTATCCCGTGTCGTAATACAAATTTTATCCCTTTCCTACAAAATAATAAAACTGATTTTATAATGTGGTTGCATACATATACACTGTATAGTAGCACCAAGCTTTCTGGGGCCTCGGAAAATACGTGCCACTGCTCCGACGCCAGGATTTCAAATACCTTTGTGGATTCAGATACGTTAATCGGGACTGGACTTAAAGTTTAAATCGGGATACGTACCACTGTGCAATGCACCTTCACAGAGGATCAAACACAGGACATCTTTGATTACACCACCATCGGTGAGGCCCCTGAAATCATTGAGGGAACTTGTTCATCTTCATGTTCTCTCGCCCTGTGAAAGTTTATTGGTGATATAGGGTGACATCCTACACACGTCTTCCAGACGTACACACGCGGGCACCCCCCCTCCCCTGCACACGCACGATTGTATGCTTACAACCCATGCTGTGGCCTCCCAGAAAAACAATTCTAAATCCGCCTATGGATATATCTCCTATCAAATAATGAACGTCACTTACCTCGACAGTTCCTTGACATAATTTTGCAACAAGGTTTGCAATATCTTCTGTTATGCCTTCTTGTTGAATATCAAGAGTCTGAAAGTTCGCACGTTTCACTCTCGCAATTCGGATGGAATTCCTCTGAACTTAAATCGACCATTTCTATTTGTGGAAGGTGAAGCTTCAACTTCCATTTTTTGTTTCTTTTGGAAATAATCTAATACGTATTTCTCCTCTTTTCTCTATCCATCTTTAGTTCCACGTCAAAAATCTATTACACACGCAGAAACGTAACACACAACACGACCACTTCGACTTGCTACCTTGCAGACTTCAACTCGCTACAACCCCAGTGAACACCAGGACTTGGGACAAAGATACCGGGCGGTCGATTGTCTGAACCATGCATCCAGCTTGGTCCAGCTCAAATTACGTCACCAGTGTTGACAGCAACCAGTAGTGTCAGTGTCAGTAGTGTTGGCAACTGCTAAATTATTTACGCACAAATTCAAGTGAGATCTTTCACACATGTTACAAGAAAATTCAATAAACTGAAGGCTGGAAATTGGTTGAGAAAAAAATATCTAATTTGTAAAGAGCACAAGAGTAAAACGTATAATATTTTGGCATATTAATTGCTTTTATTTTGTTTATGAACTGACTGCGCCAGTTGGGCTATATAACGCATCCTTCACCCCTCCCTTCCTCCCGGCATACTATTGTACAAAACATCGCTTGCCTCCTTCGTAAAACCATGCTCCGCTACTGCCTGCAACAATTATTATTATTATTATTATAATTATTGATATTTTGAAATAAATATGCATCCAGGTGCGAAATAAGATTTCGACTTACTTTGCCTACTAATTGTAGTGATTCAAATCTCACAGAACTTTGCTCTGCTGGCATAAATGGTATAAGAAGGGGAAAGAAAGAAAAGGGAAGTTAGCAGCACTGTCGTAACAGGAAAGGGAGGGTCATTCTCCTAAGAGGGTCATCGTGGGTGAAAGAAAGGGGAGGAGGGATTCCTTCAGTTCGCATTCCAAGGGTTACGGCTCTTTTCTTGACCATACTGAGAAGGAAATTCTCCTTCCTTTTCAGTGACTAAGGAATGAATGAATGCTTGTGCATTGCTGTAACTCAACTCCAATATTATCAAAAGTAATTGAAGAAGCAAATACATTTCTCATTGCCAAATGTAAACATTTTACAATATTGGCGATTTATGAAATAAAATGTATTTCTGTTTTGAATTTTTTTAAATGACGAAACCAATGGGGGGGGGTTTTAACCCCCACCAACCCCCCCCTGGGCACGCCACTGATTGATACGACAGGGCAAGCTGCACATGTCGCTTGCGGGTCGATGCATTAGGTTTTTCGATCATGAGCGGTGAATTTCTTGCTTTAGATTGAAGTCGCCAGTGTTCGTGGGTGTCCGGAAGGGGGCAAGGGGGGCCGTGTCAAAGGGGTCAGGGGAAGAATTCTGACGGAGGCGACAAGCGACAGTGTGCTTCCACATCGACAAGAGACACGGGTCCCTTTTGTCTTGTAGACTAAAACATTTACAGTCCGTGCACGACAACAAGTGGTTGCGTCACGATGCACAACATTGATAAAATAGCAAGTTTGAGTGACACAACCAAGCGACATGCAATATTTGCAGCTTACCGTGTTGTATCAGTTCGAAACGTAGCATTGATTACCGAGGCTTGTCGCTTGTCGCGTTACGCTTCGGTCTGGAATCTGCTTAAACGGCAGGCGACTGGCGACATGGAAATTTTATACCAAAGCAACAAGCGACATTAGAAAATTCAATATAAGGCAAAACATTCACCGCGCATGCGATAACAAAAGTACGAAGCGACATGAGTAGTGTATATTGGCCGGTTCTACGCAATACTTAGTAGGTATGCCTTTTTTTTATCAATCGAATATAAGTTTTTGACATATTTTGACAATTTTTTGTCGATGTTTTAGCGTTTAGCGATGTTTTAGTACAAATTTTCACTATACTCATTTTTTTTCCACTCATACTTGGTAGGTATATTATGATCTTACGTGATACAACTTAACCTATCCTTTTTTTTTACGATTATTTAAATTTTTTTACGATCCTAAGTGATATAACTTAACCTATCATTTTTTTTATTTATGCACTGTTTGAACGTCATCATTTGAGGATCATATTTTGTAGGTATTTTTTTTTTTATCAATTGAATATAAGTTTTTGACATATTTTGACAATTTTTGTCGATGTTTTAGCGTTTAGCGATGTTTTAGTACAAATTTTCACTGCACTCATTTTTTCCACTCATACTTGGTAGGTATATCACGATCTTACGTGATACAACTTAACCTATTTTTTTTTTACGATTTTTTAATTTTTTTTACGATCCTAAGTGATATAACTTAACCTATCATTTTTTTATTTACGCACCGAACTAACCTACAAGGGACTCTGTTTGTTTTAATATTTCAGTATTATAAGGTTTTCACAAATTTTATATAACCTAAAATGTGTTGGATGTTGATTTTTAGTATGTGGCAATTTTTTATGAATTTTAAAACTGTTCCGTCACCCTCTCGTTCTTCACGTCGTGGACGAAGGACTTCTCTGCAATCAGGATGACGCTGCATAGAGTATCGGCAGGCAGCGCGTCGTGGAACTCGCAGACGACCTTGATGTTGGTGCGATCGTTGACCACCACCTGCCTTCTCTTAGATGTGTTGATGACGGTCATGGGTCTCCGTGCTTTGAATTCGCTGGGCGTGTAATACATGTCCACGCTTCCCTCGGTCACGCGTTTGTAAGCCGTGTAAGCTTCGTAAAGTTTGAGGTAATCGTTTTTGGTCACGTCGAGGTTGTAATTCTCGCGCGGAAACACTTCGTTCCTACAGTTCTTCAGATAATCGTTCTTGATCTTGCAGTCGTCGAATCCGCAAACAGATTTTTCCTAAGTCTTACCGTTTCCAAGATAACCCCACTTCCGGTAGCCATTTTGGATTTCCGAGCATAGGTTCTATTTACATTTTACTTATATATAGGCGTACGTAATGAATCCGCAAACAGATTTTTCGCAAGTCTTACCGTTTCCAAGATAACCCCACTTCCGGTCGCCATTTTGGATTTCCGAGCATAGGTTCTATTCATACTTTTTCTCACGTATTGGCGTACATGATAAATCCCCAAACAGATTTTTCCTAAGTCTTACCGTTTCCAAGATAACCCCACTTCCGGTCGCCATTTTGGATTTCCGAGCATAGGTTCTATTTACATTTTACTTATATATAGGCGTACGTAATAAATCCGAAAACAGATTTTTGCTAAGTCTTACCGTTTCCAAGATAACCCCACTTCCGGTCGCCATTTTGGATTTCCGAACATAGGTTCTATTCATATTTTTTCTCACGTATAAGTGTACATGATAAATCCCCAAACAGATTTTTCGCAAGTCTTACCGTTTCCAAGATAACCCCACTTCCGGTCGCCATTTTGGATTTCCGAACATAGGTTCTATTCATATTTTTTCTCACATGTAGGCGTACGTGATGAATCCGAAAACAGATTTTTCCTAAGTCTTACCGTTTTCAAGATAACCCCACTTCCGGTCGCCATTTTGGATTTCCGAGCATAGGTTCTATTCATATTTTACTCACGTATAGGTGTACATAATGAATCCGAAAATAGATTTTTCCTAAGTCTTACCGTTTTCAAGATAACCCCACTTCCGGTCGCCATTTTGGATTTCCGAACATAGATTCTATTCATACTTTTTCTCACGTATAGGTGTACATGATGAATCAGCAAACATATTTTTCCCAAGTCATGAATTGGAGGGTTCTATGACCTTGTTTGTCAAAAATTTGAGATATTTGCAATTTAAGATTTTTAACGCTGGACTTGGAAAATTTTCGATTGATGAAAAATTGGTTCCATGACGATCTATGCCAATTTTGGTATGGGAGGACAGAGGACACCGAGACTCGACCGACACACTAAACCCAAGGTTAGGTTAGGTTAGGTTAGGTTAGGTTAGGTTATGCTAGGTTAGGTTAGGTTAGGCTAGGTTAGTTTAGGTTAGGTTAGGCTAGGTTAGGTTAGGTTAGGTTAGGCTAGGCTAGGTTAGGTTAGGTTAGGTTAGGTTAGGTTAGGTTAGGTTAGGCGTTCAAAAGTTACGAGAGATCAAAGTTTTGGGAGGGGGTGGGCTAACTTCTTACCCCTTGACCCCAGGACCACCAAAACTTGGTATACGTATTCTACATATCCAAAATCGACAGGGGGGGTAGCTTCGCTACCGGGATGGGGGTGTTTTTCGATATATTTTTTCGATAACTTTTACCATTTTCGAGATATTTGCAATTTAAGATTTTTTTTAACGCTGTGGACTTGGAAAATTTTCGATTGATGAAAAAAAATAGTTCCATGACGACCTGGTATGAGAGGAGAGACGACACCGAGACTCGATGAACTAAGTGGTGCTTTGTTTGTGTGTGCAATGCTTTTTGCACTTGGTTATCATCACCTAACATCTTATTAATTGTTTTTTAAAATTAATTACAACTGAAAACTAATAATTAATATTATCTAAAGTTACTAATTAATATTATACAAGTAATTGATATATTTTTTTTGTTCTTGTTGCTAGTGTTGGGTAATTATAGTTGTTGCAAAATATAGCTCTCGCGTATGACAGTTTCTGAGTTTTGTTGGGTATATATAGACGAATCGAAATTTTACTTGTTATGTTAAATTGTATGTTAGGGTACATGGTAGGAGAAATCATTGTATATTAGAGCGCTCTTTTAATGATTTGCCTATAACTGCATACAGGCAGCCGTAAATTTAGCATAAAATATCCTGATCCTGTTTCTTCTAGCATGTGCGACGTTTGTTGTGGTGGGATCATTGGGGGAAATGTGATTCTCCCAATATGTCATCTGACTTACTAGCATATGCGATACGAAGAACAGGTGTGTATGTGGCTTACTAGGATTAGGCTCATGGTAATGAGGTCCTAGTAGCTGAAACGTTGTCGGGGTATTTTGCATTTTTTTTTCAAATATGAACACGTTAAAACTGAACTGTCTCGGATTTTTGAGTTTTGTATTCGCCCCGAGAAAATTCTATATAAAATAACATACCTGAAAATTATATTCACAGTAGATTCATTTTTTTGAGTTTTGTAATTACCCCAAGAAATTCTATATAAAATAACATACCTGAAAATTGTATTTACAGTAGATTGAATTCTTGAGTTTTTGTATTCGCACACAAGAAATTCTATATAAATAACATACCTGAAATTCTATTTACAGTAGATTGAATTTTTGAGTTTTGTAATCACTCCAAGAAATTCTATATAAAATAACATACCTGAAAATTGTATCGCTATATACTAGACTTTTTGATTTCTGTGATTTTGGAGAAAGCAATGGCATCCACCACCAGTTTCAATCGTAAAAATGATAAAACTGAATGTGTTACTTGTGGGAAGCTAATCTCAAGGAACAATTTATCGGTACACAGGGCAAGATGTAGCGAAACAGGTTCGAGAATTAATCGTTCGTTACCTTCTAAGCCCTGTGCTCGATGCGGAAAAATGATCAGCATTGCAAATTTAAGTAAACATCTCAAAATTTGCAAACCATCGACCGAACAAGGAACATCGAAAAGGAAAATCGATAATTCAGAAACGGAAGCTTCCACTTCCAAGCAAATTAAATTATCTAATGAACGCAAACCAATTAGATCTGCATTTAACGACCAACTCCAGGATTTTTCAATTAAGTCAGAACCAGGTCGTGACATCCTTAGTTTCTTGGATGAAACGAAAACATCTGTACTAAATATTTTAAAAGATAAACTTGAAAACAACTCTATAAAAGTATACGTTGTTCTGTTTTCTGAATACGAGAAAGTTGATGGCACAACGAGTATTTTTTATCATCGTACAAAAAACCAGACTCTTTATTTGGCGGACGTCGAAAATTTGGACAACTTTTATTATAAAGTTTCCAACGAGCTGGTTAAGAAACATGACGATTTCGAGGCTAAAGGGTCGGGATGGTCTCTATGTGGAAGTCCTCACACGTTAACTGTTTACGTGAACCAATTCTCGCCTCTTCGCGCTTCCAGCTACGTTCCTCTTCCACCGAACATTCAACACAAGAGGGCTGTGTTAAATATACAGAACAGCGATAAAAAGTGTTTCCTTTGGTGTATATTGGCTGCACTGCATCCTGTTCATTGGTCAAATCATCCAGAACAGGTTTCTAATTACAAACAATACGAGACCGACTTTCAAAGTGTAATGTCTGACATTGAATACCCGGTGACATTGTCGGATATAACAAAGTTCGAAAATCGTGCAGGAAAACGCATCGCTATTAATGTATATTCCTTCACGTCAGATAAATATCTCGTGCATCCCGTCAGGATAAGCGATATCGACGATGACGATGCCTGTGTAATAAATCTCCTTCTCATTTCCAACGAGGATGTCTATCATTACACGCTAATTCGTTCAATGTCTCGATTACTAGGAAGCCAAACAACCAAGCATGAACATTGCATCGAAGTTTGTCCGAGATGTCTAACCATGTTCGACGATCGAAAACAACTCGATTATCAAAATTACACCGGACGTCAAATTGCTATCGATAAACTTGTCGAACATAAAATTTATTGCGGCAACAACAGACCGGCTAGAATGTTGATGCCCGAAACGAACGAAGTCGAAGAATTCAAAATGCACAAGGCATTGTTGGAACATCCCGCAATCATCGTCGCAGATTTCGAGTCTTTCCTGAAACCACTCTCCTACTGCGAACCGGATCCTGAAATTTCCTCCACAACGCCGTACCAGCTTCATCAACCTAATAGTTTCGGCTATGTTGTTGTGCGACGTGATAAAATAAATGAAGCATATATATACCGCGGGCCAAATGTAATCGAACACTTCCTGGAAAAAATGGTGGAGGAGGTTGAGGTAATTGGTAGCGTACTGCTTACATCAAAACCGATGGCACCTTTAACTGAAAATGAACTTCAAAATTACAATTCGACTGAGGTGTGTCCGGTATGTGATCAAAGTTTCACTGATGAGAACAAAAAAATATTCCACCACGATCATTTCAGCGGAAACTACATAGGTGGAATTTGCAACACGTGCAATCTTAAAATCCAGAAACCTAAATTCATCCCCATATTTTTTCACAACGGAAGCGGATATGATTTTCACCACCTGGTGAGACATCTTGGCTACGATCCGAAACGTATAGGTGTCTTGGCCGAGAATGAAGAACGCTACATTAGTCTCAGCAAGCAAGTGTCGATTCCGGGAACGAAAAATACAATCGAGATGCGCTTCCTGGATTCGTATAGATTTCTCTCTGCAAGTCTGGATGCTTTAGCGAACAAACTCACCGACGATCAATTTAAAATAACTAGAGCTAGTTTTCCCAACGTAGACATAGAACTCGTTAGACGTAAAGGGGTTTATCCTTACGAATATGTTAGTGATGGTTCTAAATGTAACGACGACGCTCTTCCACTTCCAAGAGAATTTTACAGCAGACTCAGAGAGAAAGGAATCACGGACGAAGAATACCAACACGCGCAACTCATGTGGGAGAAATTAGAATGTAGGACACTCGGAGACTACCACGACGCATACTTAAAATTAGACGTGACGATACTCGCCGATGTTTTTCAAGCGTTCAGGAAAACGGCAACGAATATTTACAAATTAGATCCAACGTATTTCTACAGTCTACCGGGATTAGCGTGGTCGGCAATGTTATTCCAGACAAAGGTCAAGCTGGAACTGATATCGGACGTTGACATGTTGCTATTTATCGAAAGAGGGATACGAGGTGGAATGGTGCAATGCGTACAGAGACACGCAAAAGCTAATAACGTACACATGAAAGAAGATTACGATTCAAATCGAGCATCGAATTACATCTTCTACGCCGACGTTAATAATCTCTACGGACATGCCATGGTTCAAAAACTTCCTTACGGGGGATTCGAATGGTTAGATCCCACTTCGATAGATATTATTCATTTCGACGATAGCGAGTGTGGTTTCCTCGCAGAGGTAGATCTCCAATTCTCCGACCACCTGCACGACACGTTTTCGGATTTGCCTCCGACTCCCGAAATCAAATGTCCACCCGACTCGGTTCAAGACAAGCTTTTGTTAACATTGGACCCTAAACAGAGATACGTCGTCCACTACAAGAATCTCCGGTTTTTGATTGGGAAGGGTGTTCAGATAGTAAATGTTAGAAGAATACTAAAGTTTAAACATTCCACGTGGTTAAGACCTTACATAGAAACTAACACACAACATAGAACAGCTGCCACTTCCGATTTAGACAAGGACTTATTTAAATTAATGAACAATGCGGTGTACGGAAAGACCATGGAGAATGTTAGAAAGCACGTAGACGTGAAATTAATTTCCGATAAGAATAAATGTCGGAAGTGGATAGCCGATCCTAGATTCAAGTCGAGAAAAATTTACAACGAGAATTTAGCACTTTTCATTCTAGATATAAAATTGATGAAATTCAGAAAACCAATTTACGTTGGCGCAACGGTTCTCGACTTGTCGAAACTTTACATGTTCGAATTTCATTATGACGTGATGAAACCCTTCTACAATGATAAAATATCACTTTTGTACACGGACACCGACAGCTTCATTTACAGCATACAAACACCTAACCTATACGAAGACATAAAAAATCCTTCCATGCTTGAGTATTTCGATACTTCTGCGTATCCTCAACCCAACAGATTTGGAATTCCATCCCGTAACAAAAAAGTCCTAGGTAAACTGAAAGATGAATGTAACGGTGATATTATTGTCGAGTTCGCGGGTTTGCGTTCGAAGATGTATGCCATGAGAACAAAGAGTAGCGTCACGAAGAAAGCAAAAGGTGTGGGCAAAAATACGGTGGAGAACAAACTCACCTTCCACGATTACATCAATTGCCTTTACTCACAATCGACGATACTAAGCATAGAACAAAGAATCCAAAGTGTAGACCACGTGATTACAACAAACAAAGTTAGGAAAGTAGCATTAGATCCGCATGACGATAAAAGATGTATTTTGTCTTGTGGAATCCACACGTTGCCTTGGGGACACTATCGTTTAGAAATTAGTAAAAATTGTAGGCAATGCAAATGAAAGAAAAAATAAACTTAAATAACTATAACTAAAATAAAAAAAACTTTAACTGTCTCAAATTATCACATACACAATAAATAACTAGCAAGAACAATAAATCTCTTTGGTTTCCGAAAGCAAACAATGGAGACTGTACACCGCACGGCAGATTATGAATTTCTACCTTCCATGTTATCTAAACTCAACGGTCTGTTGATCAATCAATTTTCGGAACGCTGCTCTTCTTGCTGGAACAGTGACGATTTCGGATTCGCGACGATCGACATGACGTGGAAACCCAACGACGGAAAATACAGAAACAAAATCAACGACTTTCTAAACGTTGCAACGTTGTGAGAATAAATAACCAGCATGCCTATGAATTTGTTCGGTTTCAAAAAACAGATCATTATGGAAACCATACCAGATCATGAAGTCTTACCTTCCGTGTTACCTAAACTCAACGGTCTGTTGATTATTCACCTCAACAGCATTTGGACGAAACTGAATGACGATGTGGGCAAGATGTTTTATGTTTTTAATAACAATTTACATTTCTACGAAATTCCGATCGACGGGAAACTTCAAATCACCGTGAATCCGGAAAACGCAGGCGAAATCAAAATTTCTACCGGCAAGAACATTTTTCGAATCAAGCACGACAAGATGCTTTCTAACATTACGTACGATGTGTCTGCAGGAGATTATTTTTACATAGAACTCCTCGGAGATTACGACAAACTTATTCCTCTCTTCGTAGAATTACGAATCGTCTATCCTATTATAAATAACCGTTAACCAAAAATGCCTAACGACATTTTCGGCAACACCAAGCGTGTAGACCACGCAGAAGAGATTCTCATGTTGGACATTCGAGTTAAGAAGTTAAGGACCGATTTGATCGCTTTGCAGGAGACCTTAAACAAAAGTTTAGAGTCGGAAATCGCTACGCTCCAAACGCAATGTCTCGACCCCATTCTGAAAATCGATTCCGAACTGAAGGCGCTGATAAAAAATTATGTCGATGTACCTTCTTACGACAACGTTCAAAATATACAGTTGAGCGTGGATTCGCTTCAAAATGATTTGGCCAAATTACAGCAATTTCAATCGAAAAATGAAGATTTGGAAAAATTGAAACTCGAAATCGAAGAACGAACTTCCGCAATAGAAAAGAATTTCTCTGAACTTCAAACCGTCGTGAACGATATTGATGTAGAACGCTTGCATGTTGTCGTTTCCAAATTACAAGAAGAATTCACCAGCACGTTGGAAGAAATTAAATCCAAGTTGCAGACTTTGGAAGATACAATGACAAACCTGCCATCGTCGGACGAACTGCAGGTCATCGGTAAAAGCGTCGCGAACATAAAAATTCAATTGGAGGCCTATCGAGATTTCGAACACATTTAAACCACCATCGCTACGCTTCAGGCGTCCTTGGAATTGATCAACGAAGAAATTAAAAATATTCACGCTGAAGCAAGAGCGTTGACGAGCATTCAAGACACGTTAAGCACGGTTCAGCAGAAGATCGAATATTTAGAAAATTTGAACGTCGAAACGAATCTCGCTCATTTTCATCACGTACTGGACAACATACAGGGTGACTTGGAATCGTTACGGACGAGCGTGCCTTCGAGCGAAGATTTGGAAAAATTGAAAACGGCGGTGACGGCACTATCCGATTCGAACGACATCAAAAGTTCATTGAGCGATCTCCAAAGAATTGCACGCTTTGAAAAGAAACATATCTCGAATGCTGAAACGACTAGAAACGGAAACGGCGAACGTGGAACAGATTCGAGACGAAATTAGTTCGCTGGTGTCGACGCTGCCCACTTCGCAGAGCGTCGCCGACCTTCACACGCAGTTTACAGAGATGCGAAGCATCGTGAACGATCTTACCGAGAAGAGCTCGAAATTGAATCAAGTCGAGAACCTTCAGAACATTGTCGTCAACATCAGAGATCAAGTTGGAGTGCTGGAATCCACGCAGGAATCGACGCTGGCTTCTTTCGGTGCCAAGTTGCAAGAACTCAACGAAAACTACAAGCAGTTGAACGTGGAAGTGAAAATCAAACCGTCGTTTTCTGCCGTAACGGATACCATAATCGAGCATTTGCTGCCCATCGAAAATAAACTCGGACAAGTTCACAGTAATCTGCTCGGCGTCGACACTAAATTCGCTAAACTGCATTCTCTGCAAGCCATCGAAATCAACAGCGTACCCAATCAACAGAGAATCTCCACGTTCGTCGAAGGTAACAAACTGTACATGTTGCATCCTTATCATCCGTACTACAAGTTTCTCCTCGATGGCACGATTCAGATAAACGAATTTTCGTACTGGTCTCACGGTAGAAAAGCTAGCGTTCCCACCATGACTTTGATATCGAATCGTGGTGTCCAGAAAGCAGGAAACATTCCTCTGGCACGTTGGAACGAAACGCGCAACATATATGAAATACACGAAGACGAAGATCTTACCGTTTTCGACGTGAGTGCCGGCGATAAGCTGATCATTCAAAACACGAGCGAAGTGCCACCCTCTTTGAATCCCATCACGCTTGTGCTTCTCTTGAAACGTAATCTCTAAGAAAAAATGTCTAGGCAAGCCATCGTCGAAGAATTGCATAAACCTGCACGCCGCAACTACGAACGTTTGGCTGTGGTAACCAAGGGCATCGACGACCTCTGGCAAAGAGACCTCGTGGAGATGAGTAGCGGCAATTTGAAAAACGTACATAAATTGAACAAGGGCAACAAGTACCTCCTCACCGTCATAGACACATTTTCGAAATTCGCATGGGCTCTACCTTTGAAGGCGAAAACGGGAACATGCGTCACGGAAGCATTCAAATTAATTTTTCGCGAAAGCGGCGGCAGACAACCACGGTTTCTGCAAACGGACAACGGTAAAGAATTTTACAACGCCGTATTCCAAAAGTTTATTCAAAAACATGACGTTCGACATTATTCGACCTTCAGTCACATCAAAGCCAGCATCGTGGAAAGATTCAATCGAACCTTGAAAACACACATGTGGAAACGATTCACGCTTCGGGGAAATTACAAATGGGTCGACATCCTGCCGGAACTCGTCGACACCTATAATGATACGGTACACAGAACGATAGGCATGAAGCCAGCCGACGTTACCAAGTCCGACGAGCAGCGTTTAATTTCTACAGTTTACTGTCCAAAGTACACACCCACGACAAAAAAAGCTAAATACAAAATTGGAGACCAGGTGAGGATCAGCAAATTCAAACGCACCTTCGAGAAGGGATTCACAAAAAATTGGAGCACGGAACTCTTTACGGTGGTTCGAGTTCTACCCGGAAACCGACACACGTATATAATAAAAGATAGTAGCGGCGAGATTTTGAAAGGAAGATTTTACGAAGAGGAACTCTCTAAAACGAAACACCCCGACACGTACCTCATCGAGAAAGTATTGCGTAGGAAAGGTGACAAACTTTTGGTCAAATGGCTGGGACTTCCGGAAAAGAGTTGGATCGACGCGGACGAAGTGATCTTGTGAGTACGTGGAACGTGGTGAAGCGTCTACCGGATCCGGAAAGTCAAACGAGAAAAAAAAGAACGGCGAGTTGCTTCCCGACAGCATCCGCTGTCTGATCGTAGGTCCTTCGGGGTGTGGGAAAACGACACTGCTCGTGGACAATTTTCTCCTCGCACCGAATTGGTTAGATTGGAAGAACAGGCACCTGTACGTGTTCTCGAAAAGTTTGGAGCAATCCAAATACCAGCAACTGATGAAACTGTACGATGGTCTGGACATTGCAACGTTTGCCTCGGAAATAAAACCACTCGACGATTGTCGTGAAAATTCAGTCGTTGTGTTCGACGACGCCATCCTGGAAAATCAAAATGAAATTCGCAACTTTTTCACGCAAGGTCGTCACAAAGGAATGGATTGCTTCTACCTAGCTCAAACGTTTTCCAAAATTCCAAAACAGTTAGTACGCGACAACGCTAATTTCATATGTTTGTTTCGTCAAGATCACACCAACCTCAAGCACGCGTACGATGACTACGTAGGCGGAGACATGAACTACAATCAATTTTCGGAACGCTGCTGCTCTACTTGCTGGAACGGTGACGATTTCGGATTCGCGACGATCGACATGACGAGGAAACCCAACGACGGAAAATACAGAAACAAAATCAACGACTTTCTAAACGTTGCAACGTTGTGAGAAACGATGTGTATAAATAACGTCATGACGAAACGAAAAATCGAAGACGAAAATCTCAAGCTTCGCGATTACCTCGCGAAACGCTTCAAAGGTTGGAAATCCGAGAATCGCGGATTCTACGAAGAGAAGAAACGTCAGGATCAACCCGTGATCGATGCCATCAGCAGTCTAGGTAAAGAAATTAAAAGTGTCACGGAACAAAATAAAAATTTGATCAACGAACTCGTACCGCTCGCAGCTAAAAGTTACGCCGTACCCACGCCTATTTCGAGCATTCCTTCGACGCCGTTCGAACTGAAGGATGCACCGGCACGACGTCGAGCCATAGGCAGCACGTCTTCGGATAAAATCGAGTTGGGACCTTTGGCACGAGACTACCTGAGCACGGGGAAATTCGACAAGGATGAAGTGTTCGGATTGTATCCCAGCATGGAAACCAGCGAAGGCGGCGGTGTGGTGTGGAAGATTGGGAAATCGAAGGTGACCTTCGAAGGCAACGACATTAAAGTCAATTTAGGCGACAAGGATAGTTGGAACAGGTATCCGGGTACGGTGGGACTGTGGGAACTCGTTGCCAAAAAGCAGCCGAAAGATTACACCGACGAAGATTACCAAAGTTACAAGGAAATTCTGATCATGACGGATGCCTTGTACCAGAACAACGACGCCTCGCAGAATAGGGTGAAATCGAGCAGCGGCGAGAAGTACAGGAATCTCATCAAAGCGTCAAACGCTACAACACGTTACCCAAAGAATTCGTTTGGGTGGACGACGTTAGGAAACTCGTGGACCGATTGTTGGTGATAGCCGGCGAAGAGAATGCAGGCAATCGTAATTTCTACAACGAGAAGGTTGGCATCGTGGACATGATCAGCACGAAACTTTCCAACTTCATCGTGAACGACGACAAGGGCATAGGTTACCTGATCAAAATCATCAACACACTGCCTCCGAAATTTTGGAACGTGGCCGAAGGAAAAGGACTCGTGAACGACATCATCAACAAGTTACCTTTCGAGATGCATTTACCTGGCTACCAGTACTGCGGACCGGGTACCAAACTCGAGAAAAGATTGGAGAGAGGAGACAAGGGTGTGAATCCGTTGGACGCGGCATGCAAAGATCACGACATCGCCTACAACACCACGCAGACGGATCTGGACGCACGTCACGAAGCAGACAGAAAGTTAGAGCACGCAGCTTTCGAAAGGTTCGTGAGCAGAGACGCTTCGTTGGGTGAAAGAGTTGCAGCACTAGGCACCACCATCGCCATGAACACGAAACAAAAATTGGGGTGGGGTATATAAATAACATAGAGTAAAAAATAATAATAATAACAACATGTCTCACATAACCAATTTGCCACCCGAGCTACTATCTAAAATATTCAAAAAAGTAGTAAACGGAGATGTAGGGAAAACTTGTAATCATAGCAAGAACGACGCCGGAATTTCGCACCCCTTGTGAAATGGTTCTCAAGGACCATCTTCGGGAGATCAGCGGCCTGAGGTGCGGTGATCTCAACATTCTGCTTTCGGCTGCAGGGGAAAAATTAAACGAAAGGTTAGATGAATTGCACGAGGCAAGGCAGGGAAGAAGACGGTACACAGTAGATTGGCGCAAGTCTAAGCAGAAGACGGAAGATATCATTACGCACATCATCGCGTTTTCCGAAGCACGGACTTTCTTCCTCTGTTAAAAAAATAATAATATATATACGTGTCAAAAAAAACTTGATATATAAATAACACACATCGTGAAAAAAAATAATCTTCGGTATATATAAATAACACACATCGTGAAAAACAATTAAATTTCTCTCTAACACTGAAATTTTTCTTTGATATGACGACTGAAAAAATAAGTGATCTCCAAGCATTAAAACAAATGCTAAATTTGTCAGTCGAGTATGTAAAAATTCAGGAATTGGAAGTCGACAAACCTTACACGATAACTTCCGGTTCAATCGTTTCTACCCAGTATGGCCCCAAGGTACGCCTGTTGCTCAACGCACAATACAGTCTATTTTTACCAGATCGATACGCTAACATGTTATCCGACGAGAAGCTATCTATTTTAATCGAGAACAAAACTCGAATCGTGTACAAGGGGACAAAGGAACTTCTTGGCAAGAAAACGAAGCACGTAATAGAATTTGTGTAACGACTGCGAGGCCTTGAAAATATATAAATAACATACCGTAAAAAACTACACAAGAAAAAATCTCAGAATATATATATAAATAACATACCGTGAAAATAACACATAGAGCATCAACATGAAGCCCAAGGGTGTCGTGTACCAGATACCATACTCCAATCTTAAAAATCTAGGTGCCCTCGATGGGTTACTTACCAAGAAACAACGTGAGAAGAAACGTTCTTGCTTGTCAAAAGGACATGGAATGAAATTACTTCTCAGCACACCTCAATTGAGACGCTTGCAGCGTTCGCGGAAACAGCAAAAGATCGGAGGTTTCATATTCAGCATCCCGGCCATCCTGGCAGCATTGGGGGCCGTTGGAAGTTTGGCCGGCGGAAGTGCCGCCATCGCGAAAACCGTCATCGACTCGAAGAAGAACAAGGCCGAGTTGGAAGAACAGAAACGTCACAACCTGGCCATGGAGAAGAAAAAGGGGAAGGGCGTGATGAGAAAGTTTAAAAAAAAGAAACAGAAGCACTCACCAACCGAGACATTGAATCTCTGATCGAACCGTTACAAATTAAACACTTCAGAGGAGTTTTCATGTCCGACTCGTTACCTTCAAGCGTTAAAAGAAGAGAATGCGGAGTAGTCAACTTGGACGGTCAAGAAAATCCAGGCACGCATTGGATATGTTACCACAAAAACGACAATGATAAAGCATTCGTTTTCGATTCTTTCGGAGGTGTTCCACCTACAAATTTAATTCATTATCTGAAAACGAACAAAACCTCTATATACTACAACGACGAACGCATTCAAAATTTCGGAGACGTGAACTGCGGTCATCTCTGCCTCTCCGTGCTCGCGTTTCTCTCTAAAATAAATAACCCTACGATCGAGGATTTCCAGAAAGCATTGTGGAACCTCAAACAGCATCACTAGGATGGGCGTGTTCCATCTCACGAGCGAATCTTCAATCTTGAAACTCACGCTGCACGACGACATCGTCTATCCTAAATCCGTGGCTCTGCGTGCATTCTACAGCATGTACCTCATACCTAACGTCACGCAGCACAACAACAAAATTAGCGTCGGAAGCGAACACATCGTCGTCACGCCAGGACAATACAATCTTTCCACTTTGCAAGCTCAGTTACCCAAAGGCACATACCTTTCTCAAAATTCGGTCACGCACAGAGTGGAAATCCTATCCGCGACGGAGACCGTGGACCTGGGCACCATGGGAGAACTTTTAGGTTTCGAGAACGACACGAAACTCGAAGCTGGCATCAAGCACGTAGCAACCAACATTCCTAAATTCTTGGCCATAGAGACTCTGAACGTGCACTGTAACGTGGCCGAAGGCATGATCACGAAATCTTCGGACGGATTATTAGGAAGTCACAAGCAGACGGGAATCATAGCCACTTTCAAACCAAGTTCCGAGTTCATGGAACCGATCATCTACACGCCCTCTTCGCCGATCTATTTTCCAGTATGTCGCAACCGCATAGACGACATAGAGTTGGTGGTGACGAACGAGAAAGGAGACGTGGTGGATTTCGCAGGTGCCACTACGACGGCCATCGTGGAGATCAACGTATAATAAATAACCATACATGTAAAATGGAGCAAATCGAAAGTTACGAATTGCAATCTTTCCCTCCCAACCGTCGCACGTTCGCCAATCTGAACGAAGCGAACAGGGAGATCGAATACGACGTGGACGTAGGCGACGGGTTTATTCATCCTCACAGAGCGGACCTCTACCTTCAATTCGACGTGGTGAAGAAAGAAAGCGGAGACGCGTTTCCCGCAGCAGCAAACTTGATACTCGTGGACAACTTCGTGCCTCACCTGTTCTCGCAGGTGGAGGTGAGGAAACACAACACCGTCATCGACAGAATAGATTATCCAGGCATCACGTCGACGGCAGTGGGAACGTTGAAATTATCCAAAACGGACGCAGCGTACTACCAGGCCGGGGGATTCGAAGCCGGAACCAAAATATCAACGAAAAGTCACACAGTGCTCTTTCCCATGCGTCTGCTGCCTGGTTTCTTCTCGGACTACAAGGAGATCATGTGGAAGGGAGGACTGAGGATCACGTTTCGAAGAGCGGCCAACGACAACGACGCACTGATGCGATACGCTACTTTGGGTCCGGACGGCACCACGCCGATAGCCAACACTTTACCCGAAGCGGCGAAATGCGTCATCCGGAGCATGGAATTGAGAATGCCGGTGGTGGAATACGAAACGAACTACGCCCTCAAGTACAAAGCGGAGATCTTGAAAAGTCCGCAGGTGCCGATTCACTTTCACGGTTACCAGTGCGTGCAGAAGATGGCGTCGGGAAGTCACATGGAATTCGACGTGACGACGCAGTTCAACAACATACAGTTCGACATGCCAGATTTTGTCGTAGTGCTTTTTCAGACCGGACGCGATAACGATCAGGAAAAAGATTCCAGCAAGTTCGACGACTGCAAGATCAAGAACGTTTATCTGAAGAACGGTAGGAACGAAGTGTTCCCGCGCGAGAATTACAACCTCGACGTGACCAAAGACGATTACCTCAAACTTTACGAAGCTTACACGGCTTACAAACGCGTGACCGAGGGAAGCGTGGACATGTATTACACGCCCAGCGAATTCAAAGCACGGAGACCCATGACCGTCATCAACACATCTAAGAGAAGGCAGGTGGTGGTCAACGATCGCACCAACATCAAGGTCGTCTGCGAGTTCCACGACGCGCTGCCTGCCGATACTCTATGCAGCGTCATCCTGATTGCAGAGAAGTCCTTCGTCCACGACGTGAAGAACGAGAGGGTGACGGAACAGTTTTAAAATTCATAAAAAATTGCCACATACTAAAAATCAACATCCAACACATTTTAGGTTATATAAAATTTGTGAAAACCTTATAATACTGAAATATTAAAACAAACAGAGTCCCTTGTAAGTTAGTTCGGTGCGTAAATAAAAAAATGATAGGTTAAGTTATATCACTTAGGATCGTAAAAAAAATTAAAAAATCGTAAAAAAAATAGGTTAAGTTGTATCACGTAAGATCGTGATATACCTACCAAGTATAAATGGAAAAAATGAGTGCAGTGAAAATTTGTACTAAAACATCGCTAAACGCTAAAACATCGACAAAAAATTGTCAAAATATGTCAAAAACTTATATTCAATTGATAAAAAAAAATACCTACAAAATATGATCCTCAAATGATGACGTTCAAACAGTGCATAAATAAAAAAAATGATAGGTTAAGTTATATCACTTAGGATCGTAAAAAAAATTAAATAATCGTAAAAAAAAAGGATAGGTTAAGTTGTATCACGTAAGATCATAATATACCTACCAAGTATGAGTGGAAAAAAAATGAGTATAGTGAAAATTTGTACTAAAACATCGCTAAACGCTAAAACATCGACAAAAAATTGTCAAAATATGTCAAAAACTTATATTCGATTGATAAAAAAAAGGCATACCTACTAAGTATTGCGTAGAACCGGCCAATATACACTACTGACATGATGCACAGTATTAACAAAACTGGCCAATCAGAGCGACACGCAAGCTACAAGCGACACCTGCATCTTGTCGTGTCGCTTCTGTTCGAAAGGTTCAATTCATTACTGCTGGTTCGCTTCCAAGGGACAGGTGTTGGTTGTCGCTTTCGTGTGAAATCTCCCTTACAAAGCAAAAAAGCTGCAAACGACAGACGACAAGTGACAGGCGACAAGCGACACGGAGAATTCACACAGAAGCTACAAGCGGCAAGCGATACTAGCCCAGTTAGTTTAAATTCAAACATTCACCGCTCATGAGCTAACAAGAGCACGGTATTGAGAAAATTGCCTAATCAGAGTGACACATGCAACTTGTCCTGTCGCTTTCTGAATGCTGGTTTGCAAGTTAAGCGTGTCACGTGCCTCTCGCCTCTGAAAGCTACACCAAGCCATTGTTTTATTCAATTCTCCTCAGGGAAGGAAGAGAATGCTTATTCAAATACTGTCTCCGCAGATCATTTGCGAAGCCACTCATTATATTTGAAACTCTATTTTCTGTGCACACTCAGCGTGCACTATAATCTATCGAAGCGGCCCTAACAATTTATTTGCTGGAACTATAGTGGAACCACGAGCAAAACAACTTGCGCAGACCCGCGGCTCCTATGCACCTTACACCCGCGAGTAGGGGAGGGGGAGAGTGGACAATGCTTCCTTATGGCCCGAGGTGGAGCGAAGAAGGGAAAGTTGCGCGAGGACTTTTCGTCCCAAGGTTTTTTTTTCATTGTGGTCGATCTATAGGATCTCACTTTCTTCATCGTTGTGAAGGGTCACTCGCAATAGAATTGTTACGATTTTGTCTCACTGCGTGAGAACAGAATTTGGAGACTCTAGTCGAAAAAAAGTTACTTCTGTTGGAGTTATTAAGTTTGTGGAGGAGGGTGGTGCTTCAGATGGCTGTTCCATGTAGACTGTACATTTGAACAAAACGAGCAAAGGAAAACGTCACTTATTTCATTTCTTTGTAAAATGAATAAAGTGTTAATTTACCAGAAGTCCAGTACAGTAAAACTATCCAAGTTTATAATGGTGTGAGTCTTAATCGACATTTTAATTAAACCTTTCTTCACAAACTGATTCAAAATTGAATATTGCAGTGGTTCCCAAAGTGTGATCCGCGGCGCCCCGGGGTGCGATATTTTCACTGAAATGCCACTTACTTGTTAGTCTACAGATGGTTTTAGATATGATTGTTTCAAACATTTGCTTATTTAGTCCTTTTTACACAAACAATGTTTCTGAATTTGAAATATGTGCTTATTTTTTAACTTAAGACAAGCAACCTAACAACATTAACTTAGCGTTGCAAGTTTTAGATAGGCCTATGCCTACATTCTGACTTGGGCGCCGCGGAAAAAATTTAAAACTACGAAGTTTGGGATCCCCTGAGATAGGGCATAATTGTAATACTCGTAATGAATGATTGACGTATAAACTTGATGTGAAGCGTACAGAAATATTTGTTTCGCGAATGGAGCGAACAATAAAACGTTTTATAAATCTCATTCCTTGCAACCACCCATTCACAGTAACTGCTCATCAACTGACCCCTACTTCCACGTCACCCATGAAGTTTGCTGGTGAATCTTTGCGTCCTAGCACATGGACAACAAGCATTTCGTTTTCGCGCCTTTTTTACCGGACGCCCGGTCCTTTCTTACTTCGGTAGTTCTTCTCGCAGTCAAGTAGGAGGGGTACGAGTTCCAGCTAAGGCCTCCCCGATGGCCATGTCGACCTCCGTGGCGGGCTGGTTAGCACGGCGCGCTACGACACCAGGAGTTCCGGGTTCGAGTCCCGGGTAAGGCACGGGTATTTGTGTTTGTCCAAATGAGAAAAACTGAAAATTGAGAATAACCGAGAAATGAAAATCTTGAGAATATACTGAAAAACGGGGGATACTTCCGGTTATTGGTATTCCTTAAAAAATGGCGTAGTGGTTGCTTCGTCGCCTTGTAATCAAGGGGTCCCGGGTTCGATACTCGGTGGAGGCACTTCGTGGTTTGGATTCCACTTTAAACTGTAGGTCCAGTCCCGATTACCCTTACTGTGCATAAAGCGGACTTAAAACACCAACTCAAACAAACGAGTTCCACTTGCACCAAAAGCAAGCATACAGTCAAGAAGTTTAAATATCGTATGTCTTCATGTCGTTACCCAGTCTCAAACGCAGGATTAAAAAAAACACGATTAAGAAAAAGAAATGAACCAATGTTCTCGAGGCCGAGTTGGGAGAAGTATATTATGGTAAATAATCATATTGTAGTCACGGACACTTCTGTGTTGTAGCAACACTATTGACTTTCAATTGAATTATTACTACCCAGAAGTGTCCGTGACTGTACAACCCTAAAATGATGTTGCGTCACATTTTGTTGGTATGTCGACTAAGAAACTCTCATAACATGTCGCAATAAAACAAGTGGCTTCACCAAACTGAGGTAGAGGCGAACACGCCATTATTCTGCACTGTTATCTCAAGAGTCCGATATTAGCAACAGAGGGAGACATTTCTTAGTCGCAAGAAATGTTTTCAATTCACTACTTATAAAAAGTATATGGTGTCGTCTTGGCAGAACGAACTGACCTGACTACAAAAGCACAAGAAGCTAACTGCCTCGATTATTGCGATCATACGGTCTAGTTTTATTATTGTGTGTAGTTTTACCAACTAACCTTGAAAGAAACAGTTTTGTTCGACGTACACACGGAACATTTCCAACCAATGGCAGCACAAAACATGTCGCTACTAATACACAGCGACTTAGTGCAACAAAACAAGCCTACGAGCACAAAATGAACAATCTCTATTTTATGGTGGTATTTTAAGACTTTAGACTTTAATGTCGTTGGAAAGGTGTAGAGTTCTTAACACAAAAAATACTAATAAATAATATGAATGTGAAACATGCAAGGGTAAAGTAAAGTGCATTACAGCGTTCCATGGATGTAGTTGTAACCCATGTAGCACACAAAGGTTGGGCCAACGTTAGTAATGGTTACAAATTTTTTGTGCCAACGGTTGGCGAACTGTTGGTGATGTCCGCCTTGCCATCAATCTCCCAACCAACTATTTCCCAACGTTGCCCCAACTACAATGGAAAAACTTTGCCAACCATCTCCCAACCAAATCAATTTCCCAACGTTGGCCCAACTACAATGGAAAAACTTTGCCAACCATCTCCCAACCAAACCTATTTCCCAACGTTGGCCCATCTACAATGGAAAAACTTTGCCAACAATCTTCCAACCAAATCTATTTCCCAGCATTGGGCTAATACAGTGGAAAAACTTCCCAACCATTAATACTCAAACCAAAAACCAACATGCCAATGTTAATACTTTTGGCAAGTTTCTTTATAATATTAATAAATATTTTACAAACAATTGCATCATTTTTTGTATGTATAAAAATTTATTAAGATTATATTATTAAGACATTTTCAAACACTGGAGAAGAATACAAGGAATGATAAAAAAACTTATGTATTTATCATTATAAAAGTAAATCATTTCTTAGCGGAGCCAATAAGCAAAACGAATTTTACATATACTATAATTACCGCCATACATTACAAAAAAAGTAGCAAGATGCTATTGTATTTATTGAAAGAAAAAAGGTGCAAGAGGTTGACAATTTAGGTGTCAAAGAACACAATGTCATTTCAATAGAATAGCTTATTATTACAAAATGGAATACATCCAAATGCTGATGTGTCAGCGAAATCTGCTGTAAGAATATACGAATATAATTTTTATGTAAATAACTTGAGGATACAATAACTCTGTTCTTACATTCTTTTAACTTAAACATAAACAATCTACTGCTTGGAAGAGGTGAAGTGAAAATGTCCAATTTGTTTATGAAAATGTTCAATTTAAATTAAATGTACAAACCATCATTACTACAATCCTTTTCAATGGAGTTTACAACAACAACATCACCCACCATCTTCATTAAGAAGCAACCATCAGGTGAGGTTGTTCCCACAATACAATTCTCATTTTCATTCAAAAGTATAGATTTGATACAGTCAAATGAACTTGTAGTCTGAACAACAGAACCACTTTGAATTATGTCTGTAGATCCTGAAACAGAAGGGACTTCATGAAATTCACTCATTATAATTTCTGCAGCTTTAGAAATGACTCGTCTCTCATATCTTGCTGAAAAAGTATCACCAGTCTTTACTTGTTTACTTATTTCTTGTTGTTCCTGCAGTTGCCTTTTCCTTTCTACGTTGCTCCCGGCTGCCATTTCTATCTTTGACAAAGCGGAACCAGCTTTGTATCACTGAGTGTATTTCATAATCTGATGCATTTGTTGTACATGAATTCCTTCGAACTGAAACTAGAAACAATTCAAACTGTTAGATCCATGGATGAACTCAAAGGTAACATACCATATGATATGTGTACTTGGGCCTATCTTTAGTATGAGGATTAAACTTATTCCCTGTCCCATGAAAGGAAACTAATATTCACATATTATCCATGTGGGGTGACATTAATCCTTCACATCTAGACAGTTACTTATACTATATGCATGGACGCCCGCAGGATTTTTTCCAGGGAGGGGCAAGGAAGGTTTTTTTTTCCCAGGGTAGGGGGCAAACAAGGCACATTTTCCCCAAAAAATAGTGTTGTTTCCTAAAAACAAATTGCTCAAATTTGAATTTATGGTGTTCATGCAACAATTAACAGATATCATTGTGGCTAAAATGAAATTATATGTGTGAAATACATAATTTTTGGTTGACTTTCATTTTCCGGGGGGGGGCATGCACCCCATCCGGAAGCCCATGACTATATGGTAGGGAAAGGATGAGAAAGGAATTACAGAGATTTGCCACAATATTCATTTCGTGTGAGTCATGTAAAACTGCAGGGAAGAAACTGCATGGCTAGCCTGGCCTCATCTGAGATCTAACTCACTACCTTCTGAATATAAAGTGAAAGCTCAACTAACTGAGCCAGGCTTGCTGAAATGTGACAAATGAGTTTGCACTTATGAACACTGTTCTAGTAAAAGCAGAATACTTCAGTGTTACATGGAATAATATTAGTTTTTCCTATTAAGTAAATAAGACAGCTGAAGTAAAAAAATATATATACCAAAAACAATGGTAAAATTAAACAACAAATAAGTTTTTTTTAAATAAAAATGTTTCTTCTCAGAATACATTTTTGAAATGTCCTTATTAGAGGATTTTTAAAGACTTATGTAAATGCTTACTGTTAATACTAAATGTTCTAAAACTTACCATCATGTACATTATTTGGATTTTACATCAACAAGTAATGACCCTACAGCCAAATTTAGTTACCAATTGAAAAAAAAAAAGAACAGCCTTCTAACATACTTGGTACAAGTTCCAATAATTTCAAATGTCGGAGAGGTATTTTGTTGTGTTCTCCAGTCCAGTTATGACTTGCTACCAATGCATTAGAAAATATTTTATCCAGAATTCTTCACTCACTTGCTGTAGCTTTTTGCCTCCAATGAAACTCATGTATGATTCCTACAACGAAACATTAATTCAATCAAGAAGCACTGACTGCACTGTGGGCGATATAAGGTACACATTTTATCGTAAAATTTCAATCTCCGGGAAACGTATTTCTTCAATTTTACAGAACGGAACTGAGTTTCTGTACACTTTTGAAAGGTCATGGAAGTGTTTTCTTCCATCCTTCAATTTATTTGGCCGGTAAATCATGTATTTTTCTAGATTAATGTTTGTCTCTCTGATGCACAAAAGCTGTTGCCTCTATTTCCTTCCACTACATAAACCAGATGTTGTGAGCATTTCATGACGTAACCCCCGGTCAGTGTTTCCAACCACACATATTTGTAACTATGTTAACGTTACATAACCTATGTAAATCTGCATCTTAATGTGCATGATTTTTGAGTATGTTAACCTAACAAAGTTAATGTAACCCTTTTTTTTAACTATGTTAACCTAACCTACCGTAACTAAGATAACCCTTCTTTTAACTAGGGAAGTAGTTATTTTTTTGGCTAGGAAGGTTGGAAACACTGCATACCCACTGACGATAGACAACGTTAGTCAAGATTTGCCCACCATATTGTGTGTAACGCAAGCGAAAAAGGAAAGAACAATAATTACTCGATATGTGCAAAATTGAAATTATTTTCGTCAAAAAAGCGAAATCCCACCTTAAAGAATCTTTAGCAATGCATAATAGGTAAGTACAAATGTGAAAAATAACAAAATAAACGAATTTGAGACGTCTCCCAGAGATCGAAATTTTTATGAAAACTGAAATACTTCAATTTGCATGATTTTTACAGTGAAACTTATATTGAAGTAAAAGAAGCACATGGAGTTTAGAATGTAATTGATCTCTCTTAAATTACAACATACCACTTTGAGCTACAGTCAATTATGCTGAAAATGTTAACTGCTCGATTAACACACACAAAAAAAGTTTGACATTAATGATTTCACTCACGGAAATATGTCAACTTACCATCTGCTTCATGTGCTCAGGAGAAGAAAGTAACCACTCTTCCACCCTCTGAATGTCATTCTCTGTTTGACAAGGAAGCTTTAGATTTTCAGGCAAGGGCTGATTTGAGGATATCAATGTTGGATTCAAATTTTCCAAAATAAGCTTCTGATTTTCATGTATTTCTAACAGTCTATTCTCAATTTTTGCCCGATGACGTGAAATAAGAGATAAACTACTCCCATGAAACTGGCAATTTGCAATTCTCGTCTGACCCAGATGTAGATTGTAGAGCCGAAGTTGCTTTGCCTTCACCTAGAATGAAGATGCCAGTAAAAGTAAAAGATCAATCTCTTGAAATCAGTACAATGGTACTAGTTTACTATCCTTCGGACAGATTTCTTCATTTCTACAGAAGAAACTACTTACCGTAATAAGTTCCTGTAGTATTGTCTAATATCTGGAAGGTGTTTTGTGTGATGTGGGAATGTTTCATAGCGGAAATTTAACCATTGATGCATAGCCCCACGAACCATTTCCGGTAAGGTTAGGTTAGGTAGGGTCACAATAGGTTACAATAGTTAAAAATTGGTTTCGAAAAAAATATGCGTAGCCCCACAAACCATTTGCGGAAACGTACGTTCTTCAGTTACAAAAACACTTTTTTTTAAAAAAAATGATCAAAAAAACGTGAATACACGTTAAAAAATGATCCGCGAAGCAGATAGGTAAGTAGAAATGTCAATAATTGACGAAACTCAGAAGTTATAGGTGTCCGAAGGATAGTAAACATTTACCACAAAGGCACATATTGAACAAAATCTTAAGCAATCGCTACAACTCTGAAATAGGTGTTAGCAGAAGTAAATCGAAATCAAACCATGTAAAAATTGCATTCATAACATGATGAAATCACAATAAAACAAAAGGAACTTGAGCAACTGGCAACTGGAAAGATACGAAAAATACTCTTTCAACATTCTTCGTTGAGGTTGTGTGATTCAGAGTCTCTCTCGAAAAAATCGTCGATGTTTCTCATACTGCATAACAAGGAAATAATTTATAATTTCAATTGCAATTAAGAGACCCACAAAAATTGAATTTTTGGTCCCCAAGAAAAGAAAACTGGCACATGTTCGATCTATTACATCCCGATTTCATGGTGATACTCTCACCAATTTTTGGTCGTAGGTTCCTAGACATGTTTAATAATGAAATCCGGGAGAAAATATTGATACATACAATGCTATTTTGTAAATTCTTAAAAATCTAACCGTTACCAAAAACTGCCTCGGAATGCACAACTTTTATAACTATGTAAATATGAATAACTCTGCAAGTAAATTATAACATTATTTTTCATTCTCTGTACTATTATCGAACTAAATCAGTGTGTCACTTACCTTTCTCAACGTCGTCTTCAGTAAAAAAAAACATTTAACTCGTCAGTCGTCACATATCCTTATCCACTTTGGCCGCCATCACAAAGTCACAATCGACTTTCAAACACACATCGATTATATGTATTTCGATATAAATCGTTATGTGAAATTATTATTTAAAAAAATTCTCCGGAGGATGAACAAATCAAAGAGCACACCATCGTTTTTACGTCTATATTTAACTAAATTCATTGAGAATGTTCTTTGCTATACTTTCCGGCAACAGCCCGAGGTTCGTTTTGTCCTGAAAGAATTTCGTTCTTCATTTGGTTGCCCTAAGCTTTACATTGTAGCGCAATAGAAATTGAATTCGCACTATTCGTTCACATTAGGTAAGTGCGGGACAGAAAATTTCTGGTCGGGACGGGTAAAATTCACCATTTTCCTAGTAAATCGGAAAATTTTCGGGACGAGAAATATTTTATTTTTCCCGACACTTCATCAAACTCGAATTTTACACGCTATTTCCAGTGATTGTTTTTAGAGGTGTGTGCGGGACAGCATTTTTTGGGTCGGGACGGGGTCGGAAATTTTTTAAATTCCGACATTCTCGACGCGAAGTCGGGAAATTTTCGGGACGGAAAATGTTCAAGCTCTGGAAATATCTAATTCTACACGTCATTTTCACTTTGAGTGATTGCTTTTGCACATTTTTTAACGTTAAACAGAATTTATTTCTCACTGTAGGGTCTTGCTGATCGACAGGGGGAATTTTACTCCCTCTTTCTCGTTTGGCATAACGTCACTGGCCACTGTACCAAACCTTGAATGCAATGTTGGGCCAACCTACAATATGGGCGTAATTGACAACCATGTCTGCCAACAATGTGAATCATTGGCCCAACGTAAGATATTCGTTGGCTAGAACTACCAACCACTTCCCAACCATGCCGACAATCACCCAACGTTGGCCCAACAATGTGTGCTACATGGGAAGGGGCCACATATTATATCTCACTTAATGTCCCACTATTTTGGAACATTTCTTGATTTAGGGCAGTTATTTGGAAAATATTGTCCGTCGACGAAGCTGCTATGCCTGCAGTCATCTGTAGAAGACACAGAAAATCTCAGTCCGGATACGAGTGCATCAGCTCAATCTATGGCGTAAACTCGTTCCGACTTTTGTAATAGTTAATCGGCCCAGATTTGAAAGCATCACTGATGCAAGGCCTCTTGTTGAGTGAGCGTGTCATCCGTTTCTTTTCCTACCTCCTAATTTATGATGGCGGACCCCACGCAAAAAGTGCATAATTTTAAAGAGTGGGAAGTTGCATGAACGTCTACTATACAGGGTGTCGCAAAACTCTTTCAACAACGCTTGGGAGCTGGTAGATATCATAAAAACAAGTAACTTTTCCCTATAAAGTTTACCTCGAAAGCGCTTATCCTGTACGTATGCAACCCAACACAGCAAACGCTTGCTCTGACATAACTAGCAGGGGCGCGTGGCAGGGTTGCCACCAGGGAGTCGTAACGTAACGAAATGGAACGGTATTTTCAATTACGGTTTCCGTTACGTTACAACCAGAAACAGAATAAATTTTTCGTGAACAGAAACGTTACCTCAGGTATATGAACATCGCGTTACAGGTGTGCATAACGGTACCGAACCATAACTGATCTGTAAATCAGTAGGTCGTTAGGTGACGCTTTAACGTTACATCCATTGCCGGCAACCAGTAACGTTACAGGGTAAGAAACAAGTTCGTCACGTATTGACTAGTAACTTTAGTGTGTGTGGAAAGTGATAGTAACGTTACAATTAACCAGTAACTTAATTGAGGTCACAACTGTAAAAACGTTACACTCCTTGCTTCGAAGCAACAACGTTATTGATAGCTGGTATCATACAGACGTTCCGATGTGCAATACCGTGTCCGATGCCGTGTTCCGGAGAGAATAACATAGGTCTCTCGTATATTTGTGCTCGTTACTTTTGTAACGTTACAGTTCTTTCCCTCCACAAAAGTCTGTTTCGAAAAAGTGATACACATATCCGTTACGAATAGCAAATACCGTTATCGAAGGCGTGTTCGAAGAAGCCTCATAATTGTGATCGGCAGCATAGTAACATTACAGTATTTTGACATTTTGAAAGTCATTAAATTATAATACGTATTTTCGTTTTGGATGTCAGTGAAAAAATTAAATTGTAAAACAAAACGTTTGAAAACATCCGTAAACAAGATTCGGCGTGACAGAAGTTCTGGTTATTGGAATTTACTGATTAACTATGTATTTATCACAAATATATTTATTTTCTGCATACTAAATCACTTTACGTGGATTTGTTCTAATTTGATTATCTATGCAAGATGAATTTTAACATGTGCGTTCACTTTATACGATAGGAAAACAAACGTTTGTTGTAAGAAAACGTTTATGTATATCTTTCTCTCTCTCTCTCTCTCTCTCTCTCTCTCTCTTTCAGTTTACATGTGTTACATCAATTAAAAAAATACAGTATGTTTGGCGATGAGAATGATTCGTGCTTAGATTAGCTTGCTGAAGGACGAAACATGAAAGACCAACCAAGGAATCATCTGTGCTACGCGTTCATCCACGTAAGCGAGAGGCAAGCTTTTTCCTATCGGAAGACGAAAAATAATTGCTTGCTGCACGACCTTGATAAGGCAAACTGAACCACAAGGAAAGAAACCTGTGCAGACCCGCGACTCCTGTGCACTGTACTACCGCGTGGAGGGGAGGGGGAGAGTTGACCGTTCTTCCTTATGGGCCGAGCTGAAGAGTAGAAGGGAAGCTGCGCGGGGACTTTTCGTCCAAGGTTTTTTCCCTTGTGTTCGCTCGTAGCAGCAGCACCACACAAAATCGGAAAATGTGAATCCTCAAACTTTGTACACGTGACCTTCGGTCACGAAGCAGCCGAGTAGACAACGCCCTGGGGCGATATGAAAGGCACTTTTAGCAAGTAGAAACTACGTAGAAGCGAAACGTTAGATGGAATTGTTGTACGAAACAAACGAAACCGCGTTTGTGCAACTGGTTTGTGGCTAGACAGGGCCATTGGACTCTAAAGAAGGCAAGAATTGTATGGGAAGTGATTCTCAAAACTAAGCGAATAAAAGGACAGTATATTTTATCATTTACAAGGGCCCTCATCCGCTTACAATTTTGAAAATTACTTTCAGTAATTCTTGTCTTCTTGGACAGGAGGTTCATTAAACTTTTTGGTGTAGAAACAGACAGAGCGCCCACCTACCACGTTTGAAAGAAGAGCATAGGCAGACATGAAAGTAATTTTCAAGTACGTAAGGACGACAGTCGACGTGAACATTGAGCAACGTGTGACTGAGAAATACAATCGTAACAAAGGACAGGATTCTTCAAGAAACAGTAATTTTATAAAACTTCCTATCATTAACTCAGTTCATCCTTTTATCCTCTTTTGTTTGTTATACTTTTGTATTATTCTTGTTTTATATCGCTTTTCTGCCACTTGTAGATAATCGCGACGATGAAGATGAATGATGATCATATTAAATCTATGAAGGGATGCTTACAAAAAAAAAAAAACAGCCATGCCCAGGTGTCTACTCGAACTTGAAATGTTTGGTACCGAGTGTATGATTGGACCACTCAACGACTTCGGTCTTCGAGGCTACGGTTTCAGTTGCAACATGCAGTATAATTACATTTCTACTACTACTACTTAAAAAGCCCCCTTGATACATGAGATACTACAAATAATTTCAGGCATACCCTCGAATTTTGATTGCCTGGCACTTTTTTAAACTAAGTAATGAAGTGACGTTTATATTCATATTAGGCCTACGACTAGCTCGAACTAAAAACTCTTGTGAAATACTGTGTATATGTTATCCTTGTGAAGTGAGAAACTTCATATTTTGCTAAGAAAATATGCATGAAAAATTATATTTGTAGCTACTACTTGAAGAATTCAAATTATTATGATGGAATTTCAACTTACGTATACTCTGCATATAACGTGGTATATAGTTATCGCAGAGGAGTTTTTGTCTCGCAGTCAATTTATTTTTAGTTTGAGGAACTCGAGAGTAAGTTGGAAATATTTAATGACCCACGTTGTGGTATGCTGTTCGATTAATCAGAATTGGAGTGAGAGAAATCTGTAGTTAAGGTCATTCAACACGTCAATTTGTAACTGTGAACGCAAGTTTTCTTTGATTTAGCGGGAAATCAGTCTGCTATTGTTGTAAGTAATAAATTGAAACATATATATTTTCTGCTCGAGTAGGAATCCACAGCCCTTATCCAATCAATCAGTTTCTGTGTTTGAAACTTCTGTCTAGGAAAGCTACATACAATTTGATTTTAATAACAGCAGCTTCAAAATAACCTATCCATTCTTGTCTTGCAAAGTAATGTTTGATTTTGATTTGTTATATTTAACTTTGGTTTTCTGCTACTTTTGGCTAATCGCGAAGACGAGGATGGGTGATGCAATGCCAAAATTGATGAAAGGACATCACGAAGAAAATAATGAAAACAATACACAGGCAGGGATCTGAACTCGGGACCTGTGGTGTCGCATTGTTCATGAAATAAAAACATAACATGTACAGTGGCTCACATTAGTAATCGAATATGTAGCATTTTGTTGCATTTCTTCACAATATTTCAAAATTAACAACATGTACATAAATATAAACGATAGTGAAATATTTATAGGCATTTATTAAAGCTATATTCCCTGTTACATTTTTTCTATTTTAATTTTGGGTGCGTCAGCACTTAGGCTATTTTGCAACCGTCACGTTATACGGGGTCCAGCCCCTTACCATAACAAATAACCTAACTGTAATATCGAATAACTGAAATATTAAAATATTCTGACTTAGGTTAAAAGCTGAGGCTCTAAAGGGGCACTCAGCACACATGACAAAAAACAGAACACACAGAATTATACTGGCCATAGGGCCAGTCGCCAGAGCCTTGTTAGTCTGCAAAGAGCAGTCCAGGCTGTACTACGTGGAATGAAGTTGACGATTGGGTGTACTACGTGTAAGGTCACCCCTTACACCCCTGTTACGGTTTCAAATCTGAAAATAGTTATTAATGTTTGGGTGTGAAAGAAGAGATCACTTTAATATTCAGACAAATCGTGAAAGCCTTCTGTTTCTGTTAAGCTACGTTTCCATTCAGACAAGTTCCAGACTCATGACGTGCAACATGTGCCGGCGCATGTTGCGCGTCATTTAGTGTACTCGTACTGCTTCCAATTCAAAACTACTTCTTCAAAATACGTCCGCAACAACACTGGAGTGCAGGATCGCAGTGTAGCGTTGTGCAGTGCTTTAGAGTAGTCAGTGTTTCTTCTCTTGTATTGTAATAATTTGGTGGTGATTTAACTTGGGTAAAGATGAACAATAAAGCTATGACGGGTTTTGTGGTTATGGCAGGCGCGTATCATGAATTTCTATAAAAAAAAAAGAGGCGAAAACAACCTAGATGGTGGATTAGAAGTTTTCTAGCGAAAAGAAATTCGGAAGGAGCATATAACTCGTTGATGAGAGACTTACGTCTTCAAAGTGGATACGAAAACTTTGTAAGAATGACTGCAAGTGATTTTGCATTGTTATTAAATCTTATTGGACCACAGATTGTAGTCGCGTCGTCTGTTTCTACTCTAGTGCGCATGCCCCAGGAACTTGCTGCAGGCTGTTTCCATTGTCCGCCGCGCACGTCGTGCGTCTTAATCGTTTGGGGCAATTTTGTCCCCGGCACTTGCGCCGCGGCATGTTGCAGACAGTTTATATTTCAACAAATGCTTGGCACATGCAGCGTCGCATGCAGCGTGTCATGTTGCGCGGTAAAATTTGTGGTAATAGAAACGAGACTTTACATAGTTCTTTTATCGGTCAACTACAGTGCGGGGAAGAAACAATTCATGCTATTTCCTAACTACGTCTGTTACCAGTAGCTCCATTGCCCCTGACTGAAGTACGAGAAAAATGGGTAACAAAAACAAAAATACAACATTTGACGAACTGCAGCTATTTATTTTTACCTAACCAAAGGGTGCAGGTACAGGGAAATTGAAAATGTTAAGTACATGTAAGAGTACCGTGGGTGACGCAATAAAACGTAATGAAAAGGAAAATGAGGTAGAATTCCGTATCTCAGATAATTCAACCAAGATAAATAGGAGAACGAAATGAACGAGCTTCAGTATGAAAAATCAAGACCCTTTCCTCACCCCCACCCTCTTCCCAAACCAAGGGCTCCGAAAGCAGCTGTGCAACTTGGAGCAGGCACTGTGACTGCTGTAAGGTTCAGTAGCGTTTCGTCCGAAAGCGAAATTCCTAGAAAAATGCTACAGTTCGTCCGCGACGGTTTAATGAGTTGCGTTTCGTCCGAGCCTGGCTGATGATGAGTCACACCTTGACTAACCGGTGGCAGCGGTGGAATTGGTGACTAGGATACCTCAGTTAACAACTTTTAAAACTACATTGCATAGACAGCGGAGTGTAGCTCAGGGAGTGCAGACTCAGTCATATCGTCGAGAAAGGGGTCCCGCGTTCGATACCCGGTGGAGGCATAAGTGGTTCGGATCCCACTTTAAATTGTAGGTCCAGTCCCGATTAGTCTTACTGTGCATAAAGGGGACTTAAAACAACAAATAAAATCGTTGAGAGGAAGTGAACTTGGATCCAGAAATTTTAGTCATGGCAGTCAACACTACTACTTCTAAGCAGCTCCCATAAGTGACTGAGGTTAGAATGAAAGTTTGTCTTGTTTTAAGTTCACTTGTATGCACAGATAGGCTAATTGGGAGTGGACCTACAGTTTAAAGTGGAATTTGAATCACTGTGCCTCCACTAGGAATCGAACCCGGCTAGAATGCAAGTGGTTTCTCATACTCAGATGGGAAGTTGTTTATGTTATTGTTTCACATAATTTGTTGGTAGTCACACGTGGTCTGAGAAACAGAAAAGTCACACATAGCCTACGCATAATTCTCTCGAGGCAGTTTGTTGCAAGAACCTTGCTTGCAGGCTACGGACAATAACTTTCATGGGTAAAAAAGTGTAGCTTTCGTCACGAAGTGTTCTCGACTTGGGAGCCAGCTTAAATCGGCGTTATCGTCCAATGTTTCGAGCGCATACATTGCTCCCATCATAAGGTAGAGAGCATCCTGCTTTGAGCAATGTATGCGCTCCAAACGTTGGACGCTAACGCCGATTTAAGCTGGCTCGCAAGCCGAAAACACTGTTCGAATCTCCACAGGCATATAATAAGAATGTAACATACCCAAATGACACATCTGGCGTAATACCTAACGTGCCAAATTTTGGAAAATAGGGGCTGATAGCGTGTGTGAGAACCAGGGCGACTTAACTCTAATTTATCAAATTAATAGGAGAGGAAATAATGTATTCTTAGGAATATGACTCTTAAACGTGACTCCGCCTTACAGATAAGCATTAGAAGTGGAAAATGTCGATTTACTCCAAATACTCTTCAGAGGATTTTTTTTTTTAACGAAACTGAAAACAGCATTTTTGTAGTTACGTTCCTCTGATTCCCGTAGGACGATAGGTGAAATACATTTCATGCGCGATGTTTGAAAGAAGTTGTGTTAAGATGTCAAACATGTAGCCGACAACCATGCTGTATGAAGAAAGCATAGAGGATAAGCTCCAATCACACTTAATCTAGGCTCACAACAAAGATAGCTGCTGAGTGACCTAGCGTAATGAAAGGCAAAGAAAACAGTTAATCATTGGAAGAAACAATTAGTTTCATGTTTAAGATCGTTCTATCAATTAATGCAGTTGCTTATAAAAATAAAAAATGGTCCAAAATGCTTCAAAGTAATTGAAAATATGAAGCGTTGCGGATACGAAGGGCGAACTCAACAAAGTGCATTGTGATGGAAATGCGTTTCAAGTTGCCAGGCACAGTGCAAACTCCATAAAATCTTTGAAAATCACGCATGAAACATTCCGATCTACTGTTACCAAGTTTTTGTGTAGCTCGAACTGTGCCTGACAACTTGAAACGCATTTCCCTCACAATGCACTTTGTTGAGTTCGCCCTTCGTATCCGCAATGCTTCATATCGTCTCTAGGAAAAACCTAGAAAATTAATAAGTCCATTCAAATTTAAAACCTTTATTTGCATACTAAATAGAAAGCATTTTCACCAGATACTTGAAATTAGTTTGAGAAAATCTAAAATAAGAGGAATTCCTATCCCTGTTCTCGTGTTGATATTTCCTGGCAAATACTCTGCAAGAGGCTGTCACGGTCTATTGCCCGTGCTATACATTGACGAAACAATGCTTTATACTCCGAAGTCGATACTAAAGGTTCATGGACGTCTGCAGGATTTTTTCCAAAGAGGGGCAAGGAAGGTAGTCTTTCCGGGGGGGGGGCAAACAAGGTGCATAACAGTGTTGACTCCTCAAAAAACATTGCTTTAATTTGAAGTTATCATATTCATCTTATTTGAAAAAAGATCCTTAGGAAAATATTTGGACCTAAAAGGGATGAGGAGACAATTAGAATAATTAAATCAAGAAGACTTAGTTGGGCACGCCATGTGGCATGAATGGGAGAGGAAAGAGGAGTTTACAGGATTCTTGTTGGGAAACCTGATGGTAAGAGACCTTTAGGAAGGTTAAGACGAAGATGGATGGACAACGTTGAGATAGACCTAAAGGAAATCGGTAGGGATGGAAAAGAGTATATAGATCTTGCTCAGGATAGGGACAGATGGGAGGCCTGTGTTGCTGCAGCCATGAACCTTCGGGTTTAAGAAGGCTAGAGAGTTAGTTAGTTAGCTAGTTATGTTCATGCAATAATTAACATATATTATTGCAGCTGAAATGGAATTGTGTGATATATATATATATATATATAATTTTTGGTTGACTTTCATTTTCCAGGTGGGTCGTGCACACCCCCCCCCCCTGCCTCTCTTTTGGACTTCCATGCAAAGGTTCTATTTTTATTTCGCGTCTACCACTTCCGGTTAATCGCGATGATAAAGGATGTGATAGGTGATGGAAGTGGTATAAAGACAAATGACCCATCCATATTTTCTAATCCGACATTAGACTTCGCAGTGTATTACGCTAACTAATTTGCCACGGGATCGGCTTCTTCGTGTTTGTCTGCTCATCAAATGATTGATTAGTTATTCAAACTATATAGGTAGCAAAGCTATATAAAATAACGAAACAGAAAAAAAATCCACTTGACGTCTTGTAGTACTATCATCAACCTACAATTTCATGCTCTCAAATCCACACAGAAAACTTCTTGTGGCATTAGTTTTACGGAATGGCCTTCGGGAATAAAGATCGCCCATTTCCTGGTTCAGCTCGAAACAATTCAGGTGCCTTATCGAAGCTGCTCTTGAGCACGCAGGGTTTCTAACCTCCTTCGCCGTAATTCAGTTGTTGTATCTTGTTTAATATGATGTATTGTAGAGCCAACCGCAGATTAAATAGGAGGAAAAATACTTTTTCCGACGGAAAATAAGTTGGCAATGCTGCGAACACCGAGGCATTCTTGATAAGACGTTTGAGGAGGGTCGAGAAAACTTTCCTGAAAAAGCGCAACCCCAGTATCGAAGGTCATGCTACACGTGGATTGGCAACTTTCGGGAGCATGCTGTCTGTCTACACAATTCTACCAAAATACCTGTTTGAAAATGAATCTTCTGCTCGCATTTTATTTTTCAAATGTAGTTCTGACATTGTAGTCAAATTGCAATTATTTTTATTTGTTCTTATTTTGCTTCGCTTTTATGTCACTTTTATAATTAATCGAAACTATGAAGATGGATGATAATTAGATTAAATTAATTAAGAGACACCTAAAAAAGATATTTACAGACCAGGACTCGAACCCGGAACCTAAAGCGGATAGGTTGTGGGGAAAACCGTCAATAACTCCCGCCACGAACTTACTTATAATTTTTGTAATTTCTCACGAGTATTTTTTGTTCTGTTCATGCATAATACCTGCTTTCGGAAACTTAATTTATAAGTGACACACTTCGTTCGGTAGGGACAAGCCACGTATTGTTTGAATGGAGGGACACATCTCGTTCATATACTTCTAGATACAATCATGGACTATACTTGAAATGGCCTCTCCGATGGCGCAGTGGTAGCGTCATCGCCTTGTAATGAAGAGGTTACGGGTTCGATACCCGGTGGAGGCACAAGTGATTGGGATTTCACTTTAAACTGTAGGCCCAGTGCATAAAGTGGACTCAAATCAATCAATCAAATATGAAAGAAGTTAAGAAAAAGATGAAAGATAAAAATTTTAGAAGGGATACTGTGAACAAGTCGAGTTGGAGAGAGATTGTCTTTTGTCTTTGTTCAATGTATTTCACGTAGTTTATATAACATGAAGTTATAAGTTAAATAAATGTTGTTTTGTTCGTTAATGTTTGGCCTAATTGAAGATTATTACAATATACTTGAAAGGTGACGTGCTAAACACTACTTTCGGAGATCAGTTGGACATGGCAATTTTGATATACAAGTTGCATTTTCTCTACTTAGATTCATTATGTCCAAATTTTATCCTAATAGATAATCTCCCAACAACGCAAAATGTTTTAATTGACTCGAATTCACAATGTCTCATATACAGTGTGTTTATAAATGAACGGTGGGGTTTCAAAAATTAATAATACATCTACGGGCAAAACGTACACCGTAAGCAGCAGCAACTGTCCAAGTTTATATAACTTTATTTATATTTGTATAAAGATAGAAATCAAGAGGGGGCAATTGCCCCTCAGTGCCTTCTTGCAGGTGCTCTTGACCGTCTGGAAGAAATAGTGCACGACAGACGTGGAAACTAAATCCATCTTCAGTATCCCTTTGTCTTGCTACTCTTAGATTCAGCAACCTCTCTTTCTATAGTTCAATGTTTGCCCCAAACCCCCTAGAATTGATTTCCGTACAAGTTTGAGAGCTAATCTCCCCTCACCCTGTGGTTGCGCCACTCCACCTTCTTCCGCCGTTGTTGTTTTGTGAACTTTCATCGGCTTGAAAATACTTAATTTTCTTCAAGAGCATAATCTCGTTTAATAACCGGCGATAAGATTCCTCAACCCTAAATTTCTGGATTAAAGTATAATAATATAGGAGCATGGAAATCTGAAAGGGGGCGAGGATGGCCACATCTCCCCTTTAGAAAACGAATATCAGCTAAAAGTATATATTTCACGCGTATAATTTGATCCCAGTCATAGTAATGTACATTAATTATTATAATGGGAATGCAGGAATGCGATAATTTCGAATTCAAGTGGTGTTTCTTGAGGGGGCAACACTATTATCTGGTTAATATGCCCCATGGAAAAATACCTTGCTTGTCCCTGCGTCAAAAATATCGGCAGACGTCAATGATTAGGGGGTGGGGCATGTGCCCCCCTCCCATTTGCACCCCGTGCGCACGTCTATGACTACTCATTTCTACACTAGTTGGAAGCTGTATTCAATTTCGAGCCAAAAATGTAATTTTCAAATCAGGGTTGTTAAACGTCCACGAACCCATAAATTCTAATGGGTTCTATTGGGTTCCGCAACAAGACCGGAAGCTTTTTTATCGCACAGTTTTAATTCGGTCCAAGTTGCGTATTCTTTCATTTCAATATGGAACTTAGACAGTCTTTAAATTGATCCGGAAAGAAGGTCCCTGTGCCGTATTTCAATTGATCCGGAGAAAAGGTTCCTGGAACGAATTGAAATATTTTAAACATAAAAAGGCTCTTTACGCTCCAGATCCATTTATGCTTGCTAATATTCCCTGCTGAACCGGAATTGAAATGATTTAAAATTCCTGACCCTTTAACAACCCTGGTTGAAATTCATTTTTTTACAAACAACCATATTTTTCACGGCTATTTCACATTAATCCCATACGATATTATACTGAGTTATTTTTCGCAATGTTCAAAAGAAAGTTAAGAGATTTGGGCTATTCCTTTTTCTTCCTTGATGTTTAATAGATTATATTTGTCACGCGCCTATAACGTTACTAGCTTACATTTTTTAATTGTTCTTTCCTTGTAACGTTAACATCTACCATACTGAATTTATTTACGTTCCTTATGCAGATGTTATGTACCCAACTGCATTTTGTTCCGTTCCGCTACAATGGTTTACATTTTGTTACATTCCTATGTAACGTTAATTAACCATATTGCCTTTCACTTCATTACGTTCCTATGTACCGTTATTTATTACCATGTTGCATTTCGTTACTACGTTCCTTGTAACGGTAGTATATACCATATTGCATATTACGTTATGTTCCAATGTGCTCATTTCGTTCCGTTCCTTTATAACGTTAATATCTACCATAATACATTTTGTTACGTTCCTTGTAACGTCAGTCTATAACATATTGCATTTCGTTACGTTACATGGGTACCAGCAGCTGAACCATACTCTCCCTCCTACAAAATGGAACGTACCGTGTAACGCAAATTGGGTACGTTACGACTCCCTGGTTGCCACTAGCGTTCCTCGTTAAGAGAGACGACTTAAAAACAACAACTTTGGAGTCTTGCTTGAGCAAAATCCAAAACATTAATGATACTTGCGATGTTGGAAGAAGGATTCACAGTATTTATAAACTGACCAAAACAAATAATGGGCAGACTGAAATTCAAGATTACTCATTCTAAAATATCTCCATAATTCATTGATTGACTTGGTTTATTTTAATTCCGTTTTCTGCCACCTTTGGCTAATCGCGAAGATGAGGATGATATGAAATAACAAATGACACCAATGTCTAGACCAGGATTTAAACCCGAGACACCTGGCGCCGTAGCGAGCTGTGCTAACCACATCACCACGGAGTGATTCGTACATCATGCAATATCAACAATTGCAAGGGACACGTGATATAGGGGAAATCCACGAACGAACAAATGTATAGGGGTTAGAGCTGGCGCTCTCCCATGGTGGAAAGACCGCAAGGTGAATGCAACGCGGTCCTGAAAACTCGCCCTTCTGGCGTATGACGTCATCTGAGATACACAGGTGGGTCTGTTCCCGTGTATGAAGGAAAGAAGTAAAGTTTGTTTAACAAAACAACAGTATTTCATGAACTTTAGAATATTTTGAGGGAATATTTAAGAAAGTATACATCTTCTGAAGTAAAAAATAAACAAACTAAAATATTTTTTGTATAGCATGATTTCTATCAGTTAGTCGTTAAACTTCCACCTTGCAGTGAAAAGTATTATTTAATAATTAGGCTATCTGATTTCTATCAACCTAGCGTGCAGCATTCTTCTGTGCTTTTTATTGGGTCATATGTACAGGTAGATATCTCGGTGGTCGAGCGTGTTGAGTGGTATACTGGTAACCTACGTAGCGAGGGATCCGGGTTCGATTCCCTGTGCGTGGTGTAAGGTGTGACTTTCGTGAAGGGTAGAGATTCCACGTGCCAATGGCCTGGGCCGCATTCTGCAGAATTACGAGGCTCTGGAGCCCAGACACACAGGCAGCATAATCCTTTGCTTTGTGTTGACGTGTTTGCCCTGCGGACCACAGCAGTTCTAGTATTTGTCTCGATTGTAATCACTGGCGTAAGCAGAAGAGGGGGGAGGCTTGAAGGGACTAGAACCACTCCGAAATTTTGAGAAAATTAACATTTTCAAATAAAGCAGTGAGAACTCGGTTGGAAACCCAAGTGAGTGCTAAATGCAATGGCCAATGTGCTGGCTGACGTGTTCATAATTTAAATAAATCAATCAAGTATGTTCAAGTTCTGGCCTGGGTATGAATGTACCTTTGTAACTGTAACTCATAATTCACCTTTGTCGTCGCCAATAGTGGCTGAAAACATATGTAAATTAAAGAATGTAAACACAAACACGCTGTTGCAATTCTGACCACCTCTCTTACATTGAAGCATTTTTTTAATATTTTTCTCCAGGCCAGTGCTTCTCAACACCGCTGTTATGTACTACCTGGTTAGTAGAGGTAGAATGAGAATGAAATACCGGCAGTTTCATTTTTAGTGTTTAGAAGAAAGTTACAAAATTCAGAACTAAATTATAATATTTAGAACTAATTTGTAATATTTGAAACTATAACAACTCTTTTGGTTTATGAATAATTTGTGTCTTATAAATATATGAATATGAATTATGAATAGTGAATAAAATACGGAAATAAAAAAGGTTGATTTAGTTCTAAATATTATAATTTAGTTCTAAATATTGTAACTTAGTTCTAAACACTAAGAAAAAATCTGTCGGTACCTCACTCTACGTCTACTCTGGTTTTCTGGGGTAACACATACAAACACATACATAAGGAGGGAGGAAAACCCGTTTGTGCCTTATTTACTAAAGTTGCCTCTACGTTCAATAGGCTCTAGGTTTAGCCCCCCACCTCAAATGAAACCACAGGCATGCTGCTGTACCACTTTTTTCAAATTCGTAAGGCAAAAATATTAGGAATTATAACTGCTTTCTGTAGCTTCAAATTATTTGGGGGTGGAATCAAATTATTAAATTGGAATACACTAGAGAGGTTGAAAGTGAAAAATAATTTTGCATGTGAAACAGTGTGAGTTGCGTAAGAAATTGCAAGATATATAGCCTAGTCATTAATAATGTAAAACATTTTAAACGCTGATCTATAAAATTAGCAGGTAGATCTGCACATAAACATTTTTAATATATCAAATAAGCAATATTTGATCAAAATAAGAGTTATGAGACTGGAAACGGAATGAAGAGACAATCATTGAATTCAATATTTTGGAAAATTTTACCTTCTGTCTTTTAACCGTTCTATGAAATTTTCCTTCGTAGTAGCAATTTTCTTCTGAGTACAGGTTATCATGAGCAAGATATTTTGAATGAACTAACAATAACATCCAAAAAGTTTAAAATACATTCTCCTCAGTCGATTTGATTATTGAGACAACTGTTATTTTCCGAGGTAAAATTAGTTTAAGTTTTCCATGAACTTTAAATTTTCAATCGAATTTTTCCAGTTTCTGAAATCTCTAACACAATATTTGAGGCTGGTTTAGGACTCCTATTTACATTCTCCCACACAGAGTGAGAGAGGGAGCTGGTATGCACTGCATGGTGCCTTCAGGTCGGCAGTTACGGCGAGATTTTCAGCATTTCAAGCAACAACTGTCACCATTGAATCTAGACTTGCAATTAATTATTTTGCTTACACTTTTTCATTTGTTCCCTTGTTTAATGAAATCAATAAATACTGTTCAATATTTACTTATGGATAGCAAGCGAAAGTTCATGTCATCTTACACAATGTTATGATTCTTAATTTAGAGCCAGTATATTTTCCTAATTTTCTATATTATTTCCGTAAGTGAAACGGAAATTTTTAGTACAGAAATAAATATATTGTGCGTCGTTGCCTTGTAAATTAGGGGTCCCAGGTTCGACGGGTTCGATACCAGGTGGAGGCACATAGTTGTTGGGATACCACTTTAAACTGTAAGTCGAGTCTCGATTGGCTTTACTGTGCATAAAACAGACTTTAAAACACCAAATAAATAAATATACTGTAAAATCAATAAAAGTAAATCATATTCTTAGTTCTTAAATTCTTATTTATATTTTATTGCTCGAACAAATTAACATTGCTCAAACAATTACATTACATTTACATGTAAATGTAACGTAATCGTCTATTTCGAGTGTTATTGCCGATTTGTAGTACCCGAAAAGTTTCAAAACATGAACAGAATAGTGTGTTAACTAACTGCTACGATCCTAGCTGTAGTTCAATACCAATTCAGGATAACAAAACTGTTGGAAAACAAACTTTGTATCGAAACTTTCCAGGATTTATCCATGCTGTTAAGCCGCGTTTACACCGGGGTTACTCACACATGTTACCAGCAAATGTCGTTAATATTTCGAAAAACGCTTGTGAATTTCTTATCAACATCTCATGTTTTCAACAGATTTCCCGTGTTGGAAACATAAATGTTGTTATCCACTAGAAGTCGCTACAGATCAAAGGGCACTTCCCCTACAATTAGGTCCTGTCCGCAGTGAAGGTCTCACCCAGAATCTTCGGTCTTCTCTGTTTCGACAAAATGACATATGCTGCCACAGAGAGTACAACGTCCTCCACGGTCGGCATCTTGCAGCCAAAATGTTAACAAAAGTTATTAACAAAAGTAAAGTGAAAGTAGTGTTATGGCTACCAACATTTTGACATCTGTTGTTAACCGTGTTGGTAACAAGAAGTTCATAAGGTTTGCAGGTAACATTCGGTGTAAACGCGGCTTTATCCATCCCGTCCCCCTTTCTCCGTAACGGTTGCCATTTGGCAGACACTCTTTATTCCTCGAACCCCTAGACATGTAGGGTCTTCTGTGGCTAAAATTTATACACGTACGTTGCATAACTGCACTGTCGTGGTTTTTGAGAAATTCCCGTGATGAGAGTATTGATCAAGGCAGAAACTGTAGTTGAACCTGAGACGCTTTGTTATAGTTAGGCCTAGTGGCCGTAGCGGTTAAAAAGTTGGGTGATTTGTTAATTACAAAGAAAAAATGTTTTTCCTACTTTTGTAAAGCGCCGAGATCATGCTTTTTTACTAGAAAATGTCTGTGTTCCTTGTAACTATTCTTTTCTATTCAAACTTACGTAGTTGTGGAGCAAAAAACTGTGCATGATGACTAATTGCGACTTAAATATAGCGAGAAATGCAGAGCTCATCCTCATATTCGCGATTAGTCAGAAGTGACAGAAAAGAAAAGTGAACTACACCAAAACAATCAATAATGTCCAATTGCCATCCTTTTCTCCGTTATTTAGTTAATGATACGATACGCAGTCTCAAGGTCATGTTTCATGATGCCGGGGAAAAGATATTCAGCTTCTGAAATGTCACTTAAACACGTGGGTAATAGAATTCAAAACTATACGCTCCCCTATCCCTTCCCCTCACACACATATGCAAGCCCAGACTAATTTATTTGGGAGTGTTAAGGGGTGTTTCAGTAGCCTATCTGGACAATGTTACCTTAATTGTCATACGTTCATTTCCCCCTTTCACAGAAACCATTTTACCTTATGGTTTATGGGTATGCATAATCACCTTAGCACAGGTTTTGCTATTATTGTGACGGTATTTATAATATTTATATGTGCCGCCACTGAAAATCGAGTCCGAGACATCTTGATTACGGTGACTGCTATATCAGTTTTGCAACCCCCCCCCCTCGCTGAGGAACTGATTAATGAGGCTATATATAAAACCAGTAGCGTAATTTCTCGTGCAGTTTGTAGTACGCTAAATATTTACACATAAAGAAATCTAATTAGAATTCAGTAACACAATTGTTATGCAAGAGAAACTGCATGCTATGTCGAATAAATTGAATAAGAATAATATAGTCGAAATTATCTTGTACTTCGCCAAAATGTGTGTCTTGGAGTCTGACCCTGAAATTGCATTTATCAGACTAACGAGTCTCTGGTGCCTGGGTTGTGTCGTCCATGTAGGTTTGTGATTGTCACTTCATCAATCTGATCCTATTACCATTCACCCTCATCTTCGCAATTATCGGCAATGAATATTTGAAAGAAGCGCTGATCCAGAAACTGTCTGTTTTCATTTCTTCAGCTTTGGTTTCAAGTTTGGTACTGAAAATTGGTTAACTCGGATTTGCGACCAGCCAAAGGGATGGCCTTTTTCCTCTGACCCATTTTTTTTTCAAGAACTTTAATAAATAGTCGGGCTGTTTGCTTTGCTTTATATCCAGTGTAAGCTTTATATCCTGTGTAAACTCACTTTTCTCGGGGGCCACATATCTTCGCTTACCTAGGAACCTTCCAATCCTTTATTAAATCTGTTTACAATTTTAAATCTCCTCTCCTTGCCTTCTTTCGTTTATATTTGAATTAAACTTTCAATTTTACTTCCAGGTTATTAGTTCTTACTAGTGTTGGGCAATATATAGTCACGATATTTTAGAACATATATCGTGTCAGCGATATATCGTCACGGCATTTGGCGATATACCATTTGCCTCTCCCAAATAAATCAAGATTACATTCTAATCTACCAGCAGCCTCTTACGGTTAACAACATTTTACTGTAGTATGCAATTTTAGACTAAATATTTGGTCAAAATTGCCTGTTTACCCTCAATTTTGCAAAAAAATATTTCTTGCTTGCTTCGATTGTAATATAAACATTTCTACACGTCACATTATTTTGAAAGAATTTGCGACCTATTCAATTAAAATGTTTCCTATATAGCTATTTATATTTTGGTTATTTTACGTCACCGATCTATTTCGTGGATGAATCCAGACAATGATGTGAAATGATAAAATGTTGAAGGTAGAATTATGATGTCCATGACTCCATATTATCGAGTCTATTCTTTAGATTTAGCTATACTTTGTATAACAAGTATTAATGCAATCTTTCAAACCAGAATTTTGGTAATTGTTTGAGACCCCAACATTGGCCCATGTACGCAATTGGATCTCTGACGCTGTTTTTTCTTGCTTTGCTTGTGGGCTAGGGGACGTCAAGGAAGGGGAGGGAGTGGGTGACGCCGTTTTTGGCTGATAACAGGGTGGTCGCTTGAAAGTACGGAAAGGGGGGAGACTATGCCATTCCTGTTTTATCTGTGTTGGTAATATTTGAGGGCAATTGACCTGAAAGCGAATGATTGTCTACAGTCGGATTAAACATTATGGAGACTCGAGTTTGAGCTCCAATAAAAACATTAAGCAGTAGAGCTACGTATTTAAATTTCGTCACGATTGGACCACGACTTTTTTTAATTACAGAATCTCAAAGAGAGTGTAGTTTGGAAAACACCAAAAAAGCGGCATTTTATTTGGTTCTCACCAGGATAAGAAATTGAAGGCATAATTGAAAAAAATAGTTATTATAGCTTAACTCACAATTCAATAACTTAACTGGCTAATTTTTAATTCGAGAGCAAACTCGAGTAGCCATAATTTTGAATTGGACGGTAGTTCGGTGGAATCTTTCTTTATTGTTTCATTTATGACGCAGTGTTTGTGCAAGATATCGTGATGATTAGATATAATGAGATATCGCTGTTCGGGAACAGCACATGTTAACGGCTTGTAAAGCAATCGCCTGTTCTCTGTCCAGTAGTGTAATTGATGATATTATAAACTCACTTATAGCGTAGAAATGAAGAGGTTATTTGATTGAACAATCCGATTTGGCTATACTTAAAACAATGCCAAGAGGGGCTTATACCCCAATTCTTCAAGTGTAATATGCTCTTAATTTTAAGAATTTTGAATCCTAGTGTAGAAAAGAAGAAGCCTCAACAGACAGATTTGCCTACACTTAAAACTATGCCAAGTTCCCATATGATCTTATTGTTTACAGTGTGTTTTTCTGTCAAAATCCCAGGAATCTTGAATTCTAGTGTAGAAATGATGAGCCCCCTCTCAGATTGATTCTAGAGGGCCGACTCAAACACAGAAGCTTCTTGATTACTAAACCAAAAATATTTATATTCTCATGCTTTTCAACTTAGAGATCAATACATTAGGACAAGGGGCAGGCGTGCAAATTGCTTGCATGTTCTTTCTAATTTTTGATCAATTCCATGTCCCGGCCAGCAATAAATTATGCACGCCTGGGAGATTATATCTGCTGGAATGCAAGAAATATAATCTACACTGTGCCCTTTCAGGGAAAATTGCATGCCATCCATCATGTCATTAACTCCAAGGGAAATTCTTAGTAAAGAGAATATTGGCCTTTTGCATGTTGTCATGCAAGCCTGAATTGGGTTCAGGTTTTGTCTTGTTGTGATAATATATACCGAGTGTGTAAGTTACAGAATATTCATTGAATATTTCTGTGTTTGAGCTTTCCTGCAAAAAGCAGAAGTGCTGTATTTGAGCTTTCCTGCAAAAAGCAGAAGTGCTGTATTTGAGCTTTCCTGCAAAAAGCAGAAGTGCTGTATTTGAGCTTTCCTGCAAAAAGCAGAAGTTCTGTATTTGAGCTTTCCTGCAAGAAGCAGAAATGCTGTATTTGAGTTTTCCTGCAAAAAGCAGAAGTGCTGTATTTGAGCTTTCCTGCAAAAAGCAGAAGTGCTGTATTTGAGCTTTCCTGCAAAAAGCAGAATTGCTGTATTTGAGCTTTCCTGCAAAAAGCAGAAGTGCTGTATTTGAGCTTTCCTGCAAAAAGCAGAAGTGCTGTAGGCATAGTTCCATGGCTTATATGTTTTATAATCAAGAGGCCCCCAGGTTTCAAACCTGGTAGAGTGTGTAACTTACAGAATATTCATTGCATATTTCTGTATTTGAGCTTTCCTGCAAAAAGCAGAAGTGCTGTAGACATAGTTCCATGGCTTATATGTTTTATAATCAAGAGGCCCCCCAGGTTTCAAACCTGGTAGAGTGTGTGGGCCTCCCTGACGGCAAAATGTTGGTATTATTGCCAAGAGGCTTCTGTATTAGAGTCGGCCCTCTAGAATTGCTCTGTGACTCTCTCATTTCATACATCATAAACATATGATTTTTCACCTATGAGAATAACACTACATATGGTGTCATCGGGGAGTGTATCGTGGAATTCACAGATAATTTTAATGTTTGTCCTGTCATTAACCACAACTTGTTTTCTTTTTGAAGTGTTGATTACAAACATGGGTCTCTCTGCTTTGAATTCATCTGGTGTGTAATACATGTCAGTATTGCCAGTAGTGACCCTTTTGTATGCTGTAAATGCTTCATATAATTTAAGGAAATCATCCTTGGACATGTCTAAATTATAATTTTCTCTAGGAAATACCTCATTTCTGCCATTTTTAAGATAAATGTTCTTGATGTTGCAGTTATCAAATTTACTTGAATTTTTTTCCTGATTATTGTGTCTTCCAGTCTGAAACAGTACCACCACAAAATCCGGCATGTTATATTGTATACTGGAGAGTGAATTTGTAGCATCAAACTCATAATAGGTACCAGATGCAGGCTTCTGTACACATTGATATGTATAAAATTGTAGAGGAATCTGTGGATTTTTTATTATATCTGCTATGTATTTAAGAGCATAACTAGCTTCATATTCAACAACCGGGATTCTTAGCTCCATAGTCTGAATAAGGCACTTGCCCTCATCAGGTAAGTTATTGGGCAGAGCTTCCATTGTAGAGTTTAATGTGCTGTACCTCATCAAAGCATTATTATCATTGGCAGCTCTTCTAAATGCGATTCTTAAACAACCCTTCCACATAATATCTTTGTAATCTGAGAAGAATCCTGGCAACAGGCGCATAGGGAACAGCACTGTGTGGCTCTTAGATATGATTTTATCACCAGCCTCAAATCCACCTATTTTGTAGTATGAGGCCTCGGTTTTGGATAATTTTAGTGTGGCCAAAGCTGTGGAGGTAATGCCGGGATAATCTACTCTGTTTATAACAACACCATGCTTTCTGATCTCAATTTCAGAGAACAGATGCGACACAAAATTGTCCACCAATCTTATATTTGAATTTGCCGGATAATCTGTTCCATCGAGCTTTACAACATCAAATTTGATGTATAGATCTGCTCTGTGGGGGTGCATAAAGCCATCCCCTAAATCAAGATCAACCTCAATCTCTGTGTTGGGTTGATTTAAATTTGCAAAGGTCCTTCTGTTTGGAGGGAATGATTGTAGCTCATAACTCTCAATATTTGCCATTTTTTTTGTATGTATTTTTATTTAAATATTAATTTCTATGATTGCAGTTGTTGTGGCTCCAGCAAAATCAACTAATTCTTGTTTTTCATTAGTGACCATCAATTCAATGTTATCTATTCTATTATGGCACACAGGAAAATATAATGTTGGGGATGGAGTGTAGATGATGGGCTCCATAAATTCAGAATTAGGTTTGAATGTTGCAATGATGCCAGTTTGTTTGTGAGTGCCTATGCCATTTGATTTGGTGATCATACCCTCTGCCACATTACAGTGAATATTCAGAGTCTCTATGGCTAAGAATTTAGGTATATTAATAGCAGTGTGTTTGATGGCTGGTTCAAGTTTTGTGTTGTTCTCAAAGCCTAACAGCTCTCCTATAGTACCCAGATCCACTGTTTCTGTAGCAGATACAATATCTACTCTGTGAGTGACTATACCTCTGGGTAATTGAGCATTTAGAGTGGAAAGATTATACTGCCCTGGAGTGATGACAATTTTTTGATCCCCTACTGCAATTTTGTTGTTGTGGTGTGTAATATTAGGGATCAAGTACATGCCATAAAATGCTCTGAGAGCTATTGTTTTGGGATACACTATATCATCATGTAATTTGAGTTTCAATATTGAATTTTGGCTGGTGAGATGGAATACCCCCATGATGTTTTAAATACCACAGGGCATTTTGAAAATTTTCAATTGATGGTTTATTTATTTGAGACATATATCTAAGAACAAATAAACACAAATGTCCACAATTAACATCTTTGAAGTTTTGAACACGGGCATTATTGTAATAAAGATTAGCTGATTTTAGATATTTTATTAAATTTTCAGGTGGAACACCTCCAAATGAATCAAACACAAATGCCTCATTTTTTAAATATTTAAGATAACAGATCCAGTGAGTGCCCTGATTTTTGTACTTATCCAAATTAACAATGCCACACTCTTCTTTGAGTGGTTGTTCTGGCAAAGAATCAGACATGTACACACCTCTAAAATTTTTGATGCCCAGTGGCTTGATTAAAGCATCAATATCTTGGTTTGTAAGCGGCTCTTGTTTTTTTTAAACTTATTAATGGCTCTCTTAACACCTTTGCCTTGTTTCTCCATGGCCAGGTTATGGCGCTTTATTTCATCTAATTCTGCTTTATTTTTCTTGGCATATATTACTGTTTTTGCTATGGCAGCTGATCCCCCAGCCAAGCTCCCCACAGCCCCAAGTGCTGCTAAGATGGCCGGGATAGTAAATATAAATCCCCCCACATGTGATTTTTTTCTAGATTGTTGTAATTTTTTTTAATTGGGGGGTAATAAGCAACAATTTCATACCATGGCCTTTTTTTTCTTGCGCTGATTTTTGGTTAAAAGACTATCAATAGTTTTAAGAGATTTAAGACCTGCATAAGGTATTTGATACATAACACCCTTGGCCTTCATTCTAGGTTTATTATATACATATTCACAGCCCCCACCCCAGTTTTTGTTTGGTGTTCATAGCTATGGTGGTCCCCAATGCTGCTATTCTCTCACTCAAAGAAGCATCTTTGCTTACAAATCTACCAAATGCAGCCTCTTCTAATTTCTTGTCTGCAACATGTCTCTTGTCAAGATCAGAATGTGTGTTGTATGCTATGTCATGGTCTCTACAAGCAGCATCTAGGGGATTAACACCAGGATCACCTCTGTTTAATCTATGGTCCAATTTTGTGCCTGGGCCACAATACTGATAGCCTGGAATGTGTAGTTCAAATGGCAGCTTGTTTATAATGTCATTAACCAACCCCCGACCCTCAGAAATATTCCAAAATTTAGGTGGTAGAGTATTAATAATTTTTATAAGATATCCAATCCCCTTAGTGTCATTCACTATAAAATTAGACAATTTTGTGTTTATCATGTCCATAATTAAAACCTTTTCATTGTAAAAATTGTGGTTGCCAGCATTTTCCTCCCCAGCTATCACCAATAACCTATCTACAAGTTTCCTGACATCATCAACCCAGACAAATTCTTTAGGCAGGGTGTTGTATTGTTTGATTCCACTACCAGTCTTGATCTGTGTCCATATGGGCTTCATTAAATTGTTGTATTTTGCTCCACTGCTAGACTTGACACTTTTTTGTGTGGGATCATTGTTCTGGTATAGAGCATCTGATTTTCTTAATATTTCTTTGTAGTGCTCATAATCTTGATCTGTATAGCTGTAAGGCCTTTTCCTAGTCATCAGTTCCCACAATCCAGGTGTGCCGGGATACGTAACAAAATCACTTCTTTCTCCAAGATGAGATTCTGAATATACAATCAGATCATCTCCCATAAATGTTACTCTGAAATTGCCAATTCTATGTATGATGCTACCATCACGCTCTGTGTCAGCATATAAGCCAAAGACCTCATCTTTGTTGTCTTTAGGTGTGCTTAAATATTTTTGAGCAAGAAGACCCAATTCAATAGGATCCTGAGTAGCTTCAATTCTTCGAGGAGCAACAGGACTAGGTGTATGAATATTGGAAAGTGGTGTGATTGGATAATCTAATATGTTCCTAGCAGCTACAGGTACAAGCTCTGTGATCAAATTTTGATTTTGCTCTGTAACAGTTTTGATATTTTTACCTAATTCACTAATAGCATCAATAATAGGCTGTTCTGTTTGTTTGTGTTGTTCATAAATTCCTCGGTTCTCTGATTTCCATCACTTAAATCTTTTTACAAGATAATCTTTTAATTTAAGATCATCAATAATTGGCCTTTTCATGGTTATTTATATATGTTTCAATGTCTTGAAAATTGTTGATTTTATTTCTGTATTTGCCACTATTGGGTTTTCTTGTCATATCAATTGTGACAAACCCATAACTTTCCTGGTTCCAGCACCTACTGCAGAACTTGGAAAAATCATTGTAGCTCAAGTCCCCACCTACATATTCATCATGTATGTGTTTGAGGTTGGTATGATCTTGATGAAACACACATATAAAATTGCTGTTGTCTCGGATCAGCTGCTTCGGTATTTTAGAAAAAGTCTGTGCCAGGTAGAAACAATCTATGTTTTTGTGTCGGCCCTGTGTAAAAAAATTTCTAACCTTGTTTTGATTATCCAGTATAATGTCATCAAACACAACAACAAAATTATCGAGACATTCATGGAGTGGCTTAACATCTGATTCAAAAGTGGCTATATCCAGTCCATCTTATAGCTTCATCAGCTGCTGATATTTTAATTGTTCCAAGCTCTTAGAGAAGACATACAAGTGCCTGTTTTTCCAGTCTAACCAGTTGGGTGCAAATAAAAAATTATCAATCATTAGTGTAGTTTTACCACAAGCCGATGGCCCAACAATAAGACATCTAATATTTTCAGGCAGCAACTTGCCATTTCTCTTAATCTGCTGTTCAGGTTCTGGCAGCCTTTTTATAACATCCCAGGTGCTCATATTATCACTTTGTCTGCATCGATCCAGCTGTGTTCTGGGAGTCCTAGCCATTTGACAAATAACTTGTTGCCTTTTCTGCGGATGATTTTTTCTATGAGATATGTGTCAGGCTGTTTAGTTTTGTTGAGTTCTTCTTCATAGAACCGGCCTTTGAGAATTTCTCCTCGGTGATCTTTTATTATATATGTGTTAAGGGTCCCAGGTTTAACTTGAACCACTGTAAATAATTCAGTGCTCCAGTTTGTGGTAAAGCCTCTTTTGAATAAGTGCTTATATTTGCTGATTCTTACTTGATCACCCACCTTGTATTTGGCTTTTCTTGTTGTTGGCTGGTATGTAGGATAATAAACAGTCCTGATCAATTTTTGCTCATCAGATGAAGTTACTTCAGAGGGTTTCATGTTGATTGTGGAATGGACCGAGTTGTTATATTTATGTAGAAGTTATGGAAGAATATTAAACCACTTATAATTACCTTGAAGGGTAAATTGTTTATACATAAGATTTTTTAGGGTTTTGTTTAATCTCTCTACAATTGAGGCCTTGAGATCACTGTAACTCGAATAATGTTGTATTGACTGGCTTTTAATAAATTGTTGGAACACAGAATTATAAAATTCTTTGCCATTATCTGTTTGGAAATAGCGCGGTGATCTTCCACTCTGATTGATGATTGTCCTGAAGGCTTCTGTAACACATTTTCCAGTCTTGGATTTGAGTGGCACAGCCCAGGCAAATTTTGAAAATGTATCTATTACAGTGAGTAGATACTTGTAGCCCTTGTTGATTTTGTCTAAGTTTTTCAGCTGTCCACTTGCCATCTCAATCAAGTCGCACTGCCATAAATCATCTATGCCTTTTGTGACTACTGGCAGTCTCTTATAATTATGTCTGGCTTGTCTGTGTAATTCATCAACAATAATTTGTCTAGACATAATATGAAAACAAGAATATTGCAACTATGGGGTGTTCAGCAGCTGATACTACAGGATTTTCTAAATATAATTTGTCTCCTATTTGTATATGAAATTCCAGAGAGCCATCATCTTCAGCATAAGATGTTTCTAATGTATTGGGGTCTGTAAAATCCTCTAACTCTACATTGGTGATTTTTGGTTTGTTGTCAGCATTTGTTATTGATAAGGTAGGGTAGTGGTGTGCCTGTGGTTGAAGCCAATATTTGATCTTGATTGGTCTCAGTGTGCCCCAACAAAAAACTGGTAATAAAATTGTGCAGGGGACAGCATATATATTTTGCCACCTGGTGTAAATGGTGAATCATATTCTTTGTTGGGGATGCTGTACAATTCAAGAATTACTGTATGTTTTGGATTCTCAATTATGCCGGTTATTTCTTTTTCTGCTGTAAGCAATCTGCTTGTTACAGATTCAAGGTGCTCATTGATAGTCCTAACAACATCATCATGGCCTGGCTTGATTTTTATGTCCACAATAAGTTTCTTGTATTGTTGCACAATCTCTTGAAGCTGGGTGGCAAAAACAGACAGAGCATTTACTTGATTGGATTCCATGGTCCCTAGCTGTTGCTTGATATTAGCTACAAATTGTTGCAAATTTTCAACAACTGCCAATTTTGAATTGTGAGCAGTAAGATCATGGACCTGTCTTCTGATATCCTCAAACAGGGCATGCAGTTCATTAATATGTTGATTAGTTGGTAGAGTGGCCACTGTCTGAGTAAGTTGTTTGATCTCTGTCTGGATATTCTTGATATCTTCTGATTTCAATATGCGACTCACTGCTCTCTTAATTTTTTTAAGTTCCTGTGATGCAGGCAGATTTGATACAGTATTTTGCAAAAATTCAAGTGCCAATTTCACATTATTTAATTTAGAAGCATCAGCCACATTTTGCATAGCATTTTGGAGCAGGGCTATATCAGCCTGAGTGGGTGTTGATTGTTGTAAAATTTCAAGTTTTGTTTGGATATCATCGATCAAGTGATGAAAATGAGATAGCTCAGATTCAGTGTTGAGGTTTTCAAGCTTTGTGATTTGTTGCTGGACACTGACAAGTGTGTCTACAATACCGGGCAGGCTGGATTCTAGAGATTCTTGTACATTTGTCAAATCACTTTGCACTGCTGCTATTGTACCCTCAAGATGGGTTATGGTACTTTGAATTTTTCCAAAATCTTCATATGTTTCAAGTTGCAGCTTAATGTTGGCAACACTCCGAGTTATTACACTCAAAGCATCAGAAGATGGCAAGTTGTTCATAAAATTTTCAAGTGTCTCAATTTTTTCTGTAACCTCGGCTATGGCATTGTTCAAGGGGTCCAAATTAGGTATCTGTAATTATTGAATCTGTTCTTTTAGAGTGGAAATCACTAGATCAAAATCTTCTTGTGATTTTATGCTTTTGACAATTGTTTGGAGCTGTGTGTGGACATTATTTATTTGCTTTTCTAATTGTTGTTTCAATTGCTCAGAGTTGGTGCCCTGGGTCTTAAATTTGGCTTGAAGAGCTGATACAGCCTCTTCTAAACTTTGAAAATTATTTAATGTGGCCAAATCAGTATATTTCTGAAGCAATAATTTGAGTTCTGAGTCAATTTTAAGAAGAGGGTCCATGCATTGTGATTGTAAATTTGTAATTTCTAGTTGAAGACTGGCATTGAGTGTGGTTTGTAAAGCTTGTAAATCACTTCTTAATTTCTTGACTCTGACATCAAGCATTAGAATCTCATCACTGTGATCTTCATGCCTTGTATGGCCAAATATATCATTAGGCATTTTTGTTTTAGTGGTTATTTATTATTGAATATCTGGTTCTTAATTCTATAAAAAAAGGTATAAGCTTGTCATATGATCCCGGGACCTCAATATATAAGCAGTCACCAGCAGAAACAGTATATACAGTGCCAGAAATCATGTTTGAGTGCTTAATTCTATAAATATTTCTCCCTACTGAAATCTTGACATTACCCTCAGGGGTTGTAATAAATTGCAATTGACCACCAACAGGTAATTGGTAATGATTTAAATTATTGTTAAATATGTACAATGTTTTACCTGTTTCATCATCAACATCTGTAAGTATGCTGTTCAGATGAATAATTAACAAAGCACTTAGTTTAGATATTATATCAGAAGAGGGTTGTGGTGTTGGCAGGTCCATAATAGCCTGTTTTTTGAACCCAAATAAGTTCATAGGCATGTTTATATATTTCAAATCATGCTCTGTAATTGGGCATTGATTGCCACTTTTCAAATCACAATGACCACATGGTAGAGTATGTATGCCACATGATAAAATGCATCTCTTATTATCATGTGGGTCCAGAGCCACTTTTCTTACAATATTTGTAGTCAACAAGTGATCCACACTCTGAATTCTATTTTCTGATGTTCTGATTGTGCTACATGATTTCAGGCAATTTTTGTAATCTTCAAATTCAAGCTCTTTGTCTACAATCACTCTGCCAATGCCCTTGGCCTTTTTGGCAACAGCGCCACTACATGTTTCAAAACTGTACATCTTGGCCCTTAACCCAGCAAATGCCACAATAACATCACCAAGTGTCTCATCTTTTAACTTGCCAGGCACCTTTTTGTTGTGGTGTTTAATTTTTTAATGTTCAGTGGTATCAAAATATTTAAACAATTCAGGCTGTGCCATATCTTGATAAACATCTTCTGTTTGAATATCAAGAACAAAACTATCTGTGTCCATGTACATCAGTTTTACACGATCCTTATAAAAAGGCTTCAACACATTATAAAACAATTTTAACATGTGTAATTTGGCCAATTCCAATATCACAGCCCCTACATAAATAGGCTTATCAAACTTAATCTTTGTTTTTTTCATGTTGAAAAGTGCCATATTCTCATCATAAATTCTTCTGTAATTGAAATTAGGCTTTGCAATCAATTTTTTGCTCAGGCTGGGGTCAGTAATTATTTTAACATCGGTATGTTTTCTGACATTTTCAATTGTTTTGCCATACACTGAATTGACCATCAATTTAAACAAGGTCTTATCAAATTGGCTCATTGCAGATGTTCGAAGCTCTGTGTTTGTATCAATATATGGTTTCAACCATCTTGAGTGCCTGAACCTCAAAACTTTGCCAATTTTGGTCACTTGAACACCATGTTTCATCAGGAACTGGAGGTTTTTGTAATATATGACATAATCCTGTTTCGGCTCCAGAGTCATCATCAATTTCTTCTGTTTAGAGGCAGGTGAACACTTAACCTCGGGAATTGGGGGCAGATCAGAAAATTTGTTGTGTAAATCATCAGGAATTGTCAGATCAACTTCTAAGAACAGCCCATAGTCATTGTCATCAAAATCATGAAGATCTTCAATATTGAAATCTTCAACCCACTCAAGCCCTGCATATGGCAGTTTTTTCATCATAGCATAACCATAGAGGCTGTTGGCATCTACATACAGTATATAATTTGATGGCAGTGCTGGATCATAATCAGGAATATATTTGTTATTTGCTCTGGCATATCTCTGAGAACATTGCACCATGCCTCCTCTTATACATTGTTCCATAAACAGATACATATCTTGATCTTGGATCAGATCCAATTGCATTTTAGTGTTTAAAAACATTGCAGACCATGCTAGGCCAGGAGCACTGTAAAAATACATTGGATCCAGCTTATAATTTTCCATGGAAGATTTTCTGAATGCCTGCAGTATATCAGCTAAGAGGGTCACATCAAGTTTTAAATATGCATTGTGATAATCACCAAATGTCTGGCATTTTAAATTGTTCCACATCAATTGGGCATGGTGATAATCATCATCAGTGATTCCAGATTCTCTGATTTTGCTGTAAAACTCTTGTTGTGGTGGCAGAGAACACTCATCAAATTTAGAAAAATCTGTAACATAATCATATGGATATACACCCTTCCGCCTAATTAATTTCAGGTCCTGATTTGGAAACATGGTACATGTGATTTTGAATTGATCATCAGATAATTGAGTGGCCAGTGTAGCCAGGCTAGCAGACAGAATTCTGTATGAATCAAGAAATCTTAAGTGAATAGGAACACTTTTAACTTTAATTATTTTGCTAATGGCAATATATTTTTCATTATTTTCAGCTAAAATATTTAAATTCTGCTTGTCAAACCCCTCGTACCTGATCAGATGATGGAAATCATAATTGGATGCACCATGGCAAAATATAGGGACAAAATTTGGTCTTTGGATCTTAATATTACAGCTATTACACAGGGCCATTAAGAATTTACCATCTGTATGAGAATGGTGATGTACCTTGATATTTGTATCTGAAAATTCAGAATCACATACCGGGCATTTTTCTGCATTGTTGAAATCTTCAATCTGTTTCTCTGTTAAAAGCAACATAGGTTTTGATTTTAATAAGATATTAGATGCTATGTCATGGCACTCATTTTCTATTCTATGTGCAAATTCTTTGATGGCATCTGCTCCCATGTATAAATATTCTTTACTAACAACACCATCCTGTACAATCACATAATAAAAACTAGAAGGTTCATGTAGCTGGTATGATGTAATTGAGGATTCATCAGGATCTGGGCTGCAGAATGCAAGGGGTTTGAGGTTTGATTCAAAATCACAGACTATATATGGTGGGTGTTCCAACAAGGCTTCAAACTTTCTGAATTTGGCATTTTCACTTGGGTTAGGCATAAGCATATGAACAGGTTTATGGTTGCCACAGTATTTCAGATGCTCATTTAACTTGTTCTTAGGAATTTCTGCATTCTCTTCCCGAACCCCATTCACCATTTTTTGACCATCAAATACAGTTAAACATCTTCGGCACAACTTAAATATTCTATTAAATTTGTCTAGTTGTTTTCTTACTAAAGCTTCAAGACTGTGTATCAGAGTGTAATGGTGTGTATCATCCCCTTCAATTAAGAGCAGATCAATCGGAACAGCAGAATCATCATCAAGTGTACTGATTCTGAGAGGTGCTATCAAGCAATTGCCATGGCCAGTAGAACAAATGAATACATTAATAGATAATTGTTTACCATTAATATCCCTGGCCTTTTTTTTCAAATTTATCAATATTCTGAACAGACATTGGATATTCTAAACCCTCCATTGCTTCATCAAAATTGTGTTCATATTGTTTATAATAAGTTATTCTCTCAGGATTCCTTGAAACTGGAAACAAAGCAGCTAAAATACACCACAAAAAGCATTTCTGGTCGGTATTTTCTATGTTAACCACGGCTCTTTTGTTTTTAATATTGGCAGGTAATGCCAGATATGTAGAACCTTGTAATGGGCTGAATTCAGAAATATTAACATATAACTTGTGTGGAGAACCGCATAGGCTCCATCCAGACACTTTTGCTGCAAAGTGTTTAATATTCAATTGATCTATCAAACTGCTTATTATTTTGTCTGAATTTGCATTTGAATATACCGGTACAGTTTCTGTTATGTGGGGCTGTGTAAATTTTGTGCCATTTGGCTTCTTATATTGTGTAAACAATTTGAGGGACAGCTTATAAGAGCCATTTTGTGCATTTAGAATTGCCTGCACATCTGGATTTATTCTGTTCAAAAAATTCTTAATGTCACATTTTGGCTCTGATACAAACCGGTGATCCCTAAGTTGGCCATTAAAACTGCTATGGATAGGTGGTGCATAGCGTGGCTGCTTTGGTGGTCCAGCATTAACAGGTGTTTCATGCTTCCTTTTCAAACCAGATGTAGATGGTTGAGGGGGCAATATTGATGACTGTACATAGGAATTACACTTATGCCATTTGTAATAAGCCTTGCTTAATATTTTATGGCATCTTAGACACATTTTTGTGGCCTTTCTGCATTTCTTAGGGTCACAAATATGCCGGTGCCTAGACCAATTAGAACTAGATATATTTTTTTACACTGATTGCAATATTTTTGATTTAGCATTTTTGTTGTTTGTTTATATAAAATTTCTTGGTCCAAAAAAACAGAACTATGCCAAAACAATTATAACAGCAGTTAGTGGCTGAGCTGGTGCTTTTATACCCAGACAACAGCAGTAACTAGGCTCTGGTGATCCCCAATATAAAATAGTTTTGCTCTTTTATGCTGTTGTACAACACACTTTACCAGGTTTCAGATCTGGGAGCTATCAGTTGTATATCAACTAGCAGTAATTATTCTCAAAATCTCACATGTGGAGATATTATTTTGCCACATGTATTTCAATCTTACACATTTTATCAGAACTCAAACCCGAGCCTCTTGTTTACAAGGCAACAATATTAACACTTTGCAATCAGGGGAGGCTTCACATTTTATCAGGACTCAAACCCAGAAGCCTCTTGATTACAAGGCAATAAAAACCATGGAGCTATGCACCACACTCTACTGGGTCTCAGAACCCAGGAGCTATGAGCTTTATATCAATATATAAATGGCAGAATCAATCTGAGAGGGGGCTCATCATTTCTACACTAGAATTCAAGATTCCTGGGATTTTGACAGAAAAACACACTGTAAACAATAAGATCATATGGGAACTTGGCATAGTTTTAAGTGTAGGCAAATCTGTCTGTTGAGGCTTCTTCTTTTCTACACTACGATTCAAAATTCTTAAAATTAAGAGCATATCACACTTGAAGAATTGGGGTATAAGCCCCTCTTGGCATTGTTTTAAGTATAGCCAAATCGGATTGTTCAATCAAATAACCTCTTCATTTCTACGCGATAAGTGAGTTTATAATATCATCAATTACACTACTCTGTCCCCTTAGCACATTTTAAGTCTTAGCGCCTTTCAACTCATTCAGCAAAGTGTCATGATGTTTTAACTTGATATATAAATAGCAGATATTAACATACTAATTAGTTTAATAATTTAAATGAATAATAGAAATATGGGCACACATAACACGTACGCAAAATTAAAAAGTATTTAATAAATTGTGTTTCAAATCGGAGAAACTTGAAGAATTCAATTTATCATCATAATTATTTTCTTTTCACTTTCCGGTCTCGGAATGTAGTCTTGAGGCTTGGGCCCCCTTCTCTCGCAGTGCGGTGTGTGCGAAGTCACATATACCACTAACACTGCGTATATTTTTCGGGCGAAGAGAGACAGCATAGAATTGTTGCAGTAATCAGGTCATCTTATCATATTATGCCATATAACTCCACAGTCCACACTCCCGTGATATTCAGTCATGGCGCAATGCACAGGGAACAGCTATACTTTACTGCATAGACAGGTCCCTAGCTTCCCCCTTCCCTGCATTGAGGGAGCTGCTGCTATGCCACTGGTCACCCCTGAAACCTACTTTGTTCTTTTTTATGTCTTATATTTTGTTCAGTTATAAGCCCAGGAAATGATTCCCTGTTCAAAAGGGACGTGGGGGGAGGGAGTTATGGACTGTTAGGTTACTTTGTGCAGTTATGGACAGTATGAAGCTTTGTCGTTGGCCAGGCCACTGTTTTTTAGAAGTCATTTGTATTTGATATTTATTAATTATTTTACGTCTCTTTTCTTCCATTTTTGGCAATTCACGACGATGAATCTTGATTATGTTAAATGGATGAAGAGACACTCGCAAAACAGCCTCGTCCAAGCTGACGGGACTCGAACCCGGAGTGTACGATCACCCAGCGCACTCAACAACAGAGTCGAACTTTTATAAATGGGGGAATTCATCTTTTCGCACCATATTTCTCAGGAAATTACGTTACGACTATGCATCAATCAGTGACTGAAAATATGAATATATGTTAATAATAAGTTGATATAGGATTATTTGTGTGTAAAATATTTGTGTTGACGTAAGAAAGTGAAGAGAAAAAGCTGTATAGTTTGATCGGGTGAGCAGGCTCTTTCGTTGCAGCTGTAAGGGATTAAGGGATTAGAGAGCTACCGATAAGTAGGTCAGTGGTACAAACATGGTTCGAACGTCGATCTCTCCTTCTCAGTACGAAGCAGCCCAAATAGGCTGGAATAAAATACTTGAGTGCTGCTTCAATGATCTTTCTTATGAGGGAGCAATAGAATGTAGTTGTTTTTTTTTATGTGGTACCATATAGGCAAGAGTAGAATAAAAAATTTGACATGTTGTATCATAATGTGGAGGAAAGTAAACGAACCATGAAAGAAATGAGCGTCCGGCTGGAAGATAAATTGGATAAGTTAGAAATTAAAGTATATTAATTGAAAGAGTAATGTAGTTTAATGTAGAAAGATAGGTCCAATGTTCCATTTGTAACAATTTGACTATCTACTCCGTCCGCAGTCAACCACCGGTCACAGGTTTTCTTATACTGCATTTGACATGTTTAACTCAATGTAGTTCGGCGAAAAGAAAAATAAGAAGCAAGCACTTCTTATCACTATCTTGCAGGAAGGAGAGGGACAGAGCAGAAACGTTTTTAAACCTCTTAGCTTCTTACAGGAGGCCTGATTTTCCTGCATTTACTTGGGCCTCTCCGATGGCGCAGTGGTAGCGTGGTCGCCTTGTAATCAAGGGGCCCCGAGTTCGATATCGGATGGAGACACACAGTATTTCGGGTTTAAAATTTAGGTCCAGTCCCGATTTGCCTTACTGTGCATAAAGTGGACTTAAAACACCAAATCAATCAATCCTCCATTTACTTGAAAGGCAAAAACGTATCAGCAGCAAAGGAAGTGAATTATCCGATGTATGATTAGACGTCGAACTCCACCTAAAAGAAGTAGATATAATGATTTTGATTTTGATGTTAGAGCTTGAGCAAGATGAGAAATTCACTGGCGCTGTTGTAAAATTGTCAACTGTAAAGGAGTTGCCAGAGCCTGGTTGACGCAATGAGCTCTTTACCATGTAATCCTGCCTCTGCGTTGCCAAAATGTTCAGCATTTTTCAACAGATGGTCGTCACCTTTATTCAGTATTAAAAAGTATAATCATGAAGCTTAAGCATCGAAAGTAGAGATGTGATATTTATCGTTGTTGAAGCCTTTGTCGACGAAACATTGATGGAAACTGGCGACGTCTCGATACTCGGGTGAAGGCTATACGGAAGGGAGGAAGAAAACAATTGACTGTCAGTAACAGACATATTTTGGATCCATCGCAAAACATTACTTAATGTGCCTTCAATGTAAAACACACGTAATTGTGAACTGAAATGTAAAACTTTTACTGCTACTAAGTTTCTTCAGTGTATGTATGTTGTTTGTGTGTGATTTGATTTTGTTATTTTGCATCGCTTTGCTATCACTTTTGGCTAATCGCAACGATGAAGATGAGTGATGATAGGATGAAATTACGAAATTGATGCAGGAACACTCACAAAGAAAACAGATGTCGTTACCATTGGCGTCGTAAACTCTCCTAACCTCTCCGTACGGAGGTCGGCATATCTGTGGATCTTTTTTACGTATAGTTTCAAGTCCACTTTTATGCACAGATAGGTTAAACGGGACTGGACCTACAGTTTTAAAATAAAATTCGAACCACTATGTCCCTTTACCGGATATCGAACATGGTATGTATATACCTATAGAGAGGAAAGTAGAATTGTAAAGGTAGAGTTTTGCAAAATAATGTGCAGATGAAACTTTCCATAAGTCACTTACGACAGATGTTTAAATATACAATTCAGCTGGAAATGATGGACCAATAACTGGTTCATAATATTTCTACATTTGCGCACTATTAATTTCAATTTGTCAAGTTTTGGGCTGGGTATGTAGTTCTGGTTTTGTTGTATCCACGGGATTTTCGTCCTTTGCTCCGCCTGTCGGTCACAATTACAAGTATTATACATTCATTGGACAAACCATTCGTTATATCAGTGGTTTCCAACTTCAAAAGGTCCGAGGGCCAAAATTATATCCAGCAGTTAATTGGCGGGCCGCATTTTTTTTTGGGGGGGGATTAAACATTACAAAATTTGTAAGTACTGAACTGAAAATGTAGTACTTACTTTTGCATGACCTAAATTTCTAAAATGAGGTATTAAAAACAATGGAATCACAAATGAAAATTGTATAATTACAATTTATTTCACAATACTTATGGATGAATTGAAAGAATTTGAAAACACACCATTCAAATAAGAATCCTTCATAGAAAGTGTTCAATGTGAAAATTGAGGCCGATCTGCTTCTTTTATTAAAGTTGGAATGTCCACTTCAATTTCTGTATTTGAAAGTCTGAGAAGGTGAAGCAGTGAAGAATCTACCAGTCGACTTCTGTAGCTGTTGTTGATGAACTTCATTGAAGAAAAAACACTTTCACACGTGTATGTGCTGCGAACATCGATGTCATTCTTTGCCCAAAACTACGAAGGTTTGGAAAGCGTTCCTTTGAAAGGTATTTGAAAAACACTGGCCACTTTTCTTGCCTAGTTTGAAGAACACATCGCCTTGCAAATCACACAATTCATGTTGGAGAGAAGCTTCTTGTTCTTCGATGTTAACGCCAAGAGGATTGCTAAATAGCTGGATGCTGCTTTTAAGTTCTTCAAAATCTTTAAATTTGGAGTCAAACATATCCATTATTTCTTTAATATTTGCACTGAATTTAGAAGAGTCCAGTGTTTCTTCATCTTCTGGTAGGCGCCGACAGCTTGAAAATGGACCAGGTTATTCCTCTCCAAAGTAACGTTGACAATCTTCAGTTTATTACGAAACCCATTTATGTTTACCATCAAATCTGACACCAGCTGGTTTCTTCCCTGCAGTTTCAAGTTCAGTTCGTTCAGATGACCTGTGATATCTGTTAGAAACGCCAGTTGTTTAAGGAAGTCCATACTCTTAAACTGTTCCTTCAGTAAAAATAAAACGTATTTAATAAAAATACATAAAATTAATGGACTTTGCAAACTGGCTTCGCGGGCCGCAATAAAAGGCATCACGGGCCGCATGCGGCCCGCGGGCCGCCAGTTGGAAACCCCTGCGTTATATTAATACTATGCACGTTCTCTCCAATAACCAAGTACGAAAGTTAACTTTTGCATTTCAAACCCCCTCAACCTTTGGCTCAGGGCGGTTAACAATTTGAAATAAAACATTCTTAGTTTTGTTTCTTTGCTTGTCCTTGTAAATACAAGATTTAAAAAAAATATTTGTAAAATAATAATAAATTTTAAAAAAAACTGGGAACGAAATGTTCGATCACAGGCCAGTTTCATAAGTAAAGCGTCAAAGAAAGGCAAACGCTGTCTGGTAGCTATTGTCTTTGTTTTGATTCATAGTTCTTTATTTTGCTATTTCCTTGTTGTTAACTTTAGCGAAAGGGAAAACTATTTCACTTTGCAAAAGAGCAATTCATAAATAATCTCTAATAATAATCGTCATGTTATATCGCATGACTAATTATTTTGTTAGACCTTGCTTGTAGCCTGGAGCGAAAATTAGATACCGGTCAAAATAATTCTTACGCACTACTCTGGCAGCCGGATGAGTGGAAGAAGGGGAACGACTTGACGATTACTGCAGCAGATAACACCCACTTGTGCAAGCAGTAGAAGAACTCTGCCGTTGAAACCATTTGTACAGTCACTGGCACCTCTGGGTTGTAATTATCCAACTGAAAGTCAATGAAATCGTTACAACCCAGAACTGTTAGTGACTTGTCATGATGCAACAAAAGACAAGTACAAAGGCATGCTTTTCTAGGATTCGAACCCTGAAACGTTACCCTTGCGTTCTACACGTAAACAAAGACGGACTAGAAGCAAAATCTAGATCTAGCATTTTTGTTTTTCAGACTGTCCAGTATTTGACGAAGAGAAACATTCCTGTTTTAATTTTTTGTTGAAGTTTGTTATGAGGAGAACGTATAAGAAGCAGATCTTTGGCTGCGACTAATGCTAATTCCGTGTTAAAGAAAGGAACATGCTAGTATTAAATTCTGTGAAGTTAGGTATTTTTTCGTGTTAGTGTAGTATTTTTTTTGTCCCTAAGTAACTTGGAGTTATGAATTATAATTTGGCTATTATATCTGTAGGGCCTCCCGATGGTGTAGGAGGAACGTCCTTGCCTTGTAATCAAGGGTCCTGTGTTTGATGGAGACACATAGTGTTATGATTTAACTTTAAATTGTAGGTCCACAATGACTAGCCTATTTATATATAAAGTGGGTTTGAAATAAAGCTCAAGTCAATTTAACTCACCTGATTCATCTAACCTATTAAGCACAAAACATTAACAACATTTAGGACAGCTGTATTATTCGTAAATCCTTGTAACTTCTTTTTCTCTTAAATTTTACAATTATTTTACACTTCTTCTTACAATCCAGTAATATAGTATTTTTCCCAGTACTGACATTTTTCTGTACATATATTAATAGTGGACAAAGAACGCTGTCACTTTATAATCAAGCTGTGTAAGCAAGTGGTCCCGGATTGGATGTCAGGTGGAGGCACATAGTCCGGATCCCATCCAGTCCCGATTAGTTTATCTGTTTAAAAAGCGGACTTGCAACAAATATTTCAGCTCTTTACCTGAGCAGTAAGTTGTTGATCTGAAATAATTCTACACATGTTTATGTAGTTTATTTATTTGTATTAACAGTATTAGAATTAAATGCAAAATTAACATTAAAAGTTTTCCTTCTAAATGCTTTGAATTCAAAGCTTTATTCTTCCATAGCATTTGAGCTTCAGAGGGAAGCAGGCATGAGAAGAAAGCTTGGCACCTCGAAGTCTGGACAAGACTCCGCGAAGATTAGGGATGAACAAGCGAAAATAACTAACAATTATTCCAACACAAAATTAGATTTATTCAATTACTTTAATTTTGTTACTTCCAGTTTCCAAATGCAGCAGTAGGCAAGTTGTCCATCATTGTGAATATTATGCACATTGTTGTATGCAACAAAAATCGAGGATTGAAAGAAAAGCTCTAAGAAAACCGAACACAATATCAGAATGTCAAATAACAGGCACACAGTAGTGATAAGAGAGATGCGAGAAGATAATGTAACGCAACGTGCACACGTCGCGAAAATTGGCTGCTAAGGCCTAAGAGCCTTAAACCTGCCCTCCTAACCTAACAACGTAGGCAGTATTAGAATTATAATTGTAAAAAATATATACCTGCTAGTTGCTTAGGAGTGTTAAGTTTGGTGCAGTTAGCAAATTTTATCATCACGAGCGGATTTCACCGACAAGAAAAACATAGACCGCGTCTATTTAGTGCCCACATCAGTGAATTTCGAGTTCAAATTTTGTCATTGTTGACGTGCATTTTGTCTATTTCGTATTTTTTTAAAGAAAAAACAACCGACACTGTATAAAATCTCAGGAGCTTAGAGACCACCATCGCGGGGGCGGCTGCTATGCCACTGTCATAAAGGAAAGAAATCGCTATCTTCAACTCAAGGTTTTTTTCCTTCCCCAAAGTTTCCTGGTGGGGACCATTACCAAAGGTACATTCATTGTTCTCTCCGTTGTCTTGTATATAGGAAAATGTATTATACCCATATACGAGTATCAATGCTAATATCCCTGCGTAAATATTTGTATGTTGTTTCTTTATATTTTTACTTTGAATGCACACATTTAAACAGAAAGTTCGGCAAAAGACAACGAGTTTTGGGCGCGGCCTTGCCAGATGGAGCTGGAATACTGTGACCAAGGATTATAGAGTATTATAGAAAGAGCATTCCGATACACAGCGGTCTCCCATTGGCCATGTCAATGTCAAGCGTGCGAGTCTCGCGTAGCAAGGCAAACTTACGGGAAATGTATTAAGTTTTAATCGTACATATCTTGGTTCTATCAACCATTTACAGTAGGGTATTAGGCAAAAAGCAAGGAATAAGACCTAGGCAATAATATGAAGAAGTTTACAGCACGTAATAACAATAAATTGCGTTATCCTAATCAAGCAAAAATAATCATGACTATCATCAAGTATCAAATATCAAAAAGTAATCACGCTACATTGAAATCTAAAGTTGCTTGTGGGAAAATAAATGCAATTTTACGTATGAAATATTTCGCTACGCCACCAACACTTATTATCCTTCATACCATAAAATTTCCACAGATGTTTGTTATTTATAATGGCGTGTTCATAATAACTTATATATGTCTAGTATATATATGTAGGATGCAGCTGTTGGTATTTGACGTCGCTTTCTACGTCTTTATGGTAACCGCAAAATTAAAAATGAATGATGAAATGATAAATTTGATGGGACCGTAGGCAAGATGAGTGTGGACACTCTGTTCAAATCAACATTTCCCACGTAATTCACTGTCCACAAACTATGGGAAAACTGCAGAAATATTCTACCTGAAGTGATTTGTGTTTAGAAAACCGTAACTCAGATATATTTTATTTTTGAAAAATTGAAATATGTCTTCTAGACATTGTAAAAGGATAGAATATAATGTCGTGGGAAAACGTAATCCATCAATAAAAGATTAACTTCCTCCTCCCTTTTTGGATGAATTACAAAGAAACTCGTGTCAGCTCGATTTCCAATGTGGTCAAGTGCGTTAAGTGTTTGATTTTGGATCCCGTCATTAAAGTTTCCGAGTTCGAGTCACTCGTGGGCATGGATATTCTTTGTGACTGCCCTTTCATCAATTTCATGTGATCATCACTCATCGCCGCGATTAACCAAAAGTGGTTAATCGCTTGTCGCCTGTTACGTGTCGTTTGTCGCTTCAGTGTGAAATTTTCCTTACAAAGCGAGAAGCTGGAAGCGACAGGCGACAAGAAATATGGAGAATTCACACAGAAGCTGTAAGCGACAAGCGACACCATGGACGGTATTGAGGAAACGGGCCAGTTTGAGCGACACACAAGCTTCAAGCGGCACGTGCGGTTTGTTCTGTCGCTTCTGTTGGAAAGGTTCACTTGATTACTGGGGGTTCGTTTCCAAGCTACTCGTGTCGCTTGTCGTCTGTCGTTTGTCACAAGGTGTGAAATCTCTCTAAAGCTAAACATTCACTGCGAACAACGGACTGAGACAATAGGATTATAAAAGCCTAATTCGAGCAATACGCGAGCGACAAGCGACACAGGCAGCTTCTCTTATCGCGTGTTTCTTTCCTCTCGAAGCTACATTAAGCTATTATTGTATTGTCTTCACCTAAGAAAAGGAAGAAAATGCTTACGCAAAGGCAGTATCCGCAGAACTTTTGCAAAGCCACTCACTACATATTTTTTGTGCACACTCAGTGTGCACTATAATCTACTGAAGCGACTCTAAAAAAAATATTGCTGAAACTAAGTTTTCACCTTTTTCAACGTTCTTAAATGTCAGTCACAATACAGCTGTTAAGATCCCTGGGCGTGATCAGATTTAGGATACCCTTCAGTCAACTACAATAGATTGATTTGCTTTATTTTACTTCGCTTTTTGTACCACTTTTGGCTACTTTTCGAAGATGGAGATGAGTGATGACATGATGAAATTGATGAATGGACATTCGGAAACAACCAAGCCCGAGTGGGATTCCAACCCTGGACCCTTGGCATCGCAGCGCGATGTGATAACCACTTCCCCACTTAACTAAAATTTTACCTCTGTTGGAATTATTTGCTTGGGGGAGGAGGAGGTCGCATCACGTGGCTTTTGCGAATATACTATATTTCAACAAAGAGAGCGAAGGAAAAAGCCACTTATTTCATTCCTTTTTAAAATGACGATAGTGTTAATTTTAGAAGGCCGCGGTGGCTCAGTCGGTAATGCATCTGACTACCATGTTCAAGATTCCGGGGTCGATCCTCGGCCGGTTCAAATCCGGGAACTTTTCTAACGTTGGAAGCGGCCCCGGCGCCCACCCAGCGTCGAATGACAGGGGACAGGGGCATATGCTGATCACATCAACTGCACTCACGACCGGATCAAGAAAGTGTGGGGCGTTACCCCCACACACCCTATACGCCTTCATGGCGTGGTGCTAAGCACAGGGGAGCACTTTACCTTTTGATAGTGTTAATTTCTCAGAGATCCAGTACAGTAAATTTACAAGAATAAAATCGTGTCTCTTAATGGAAATTTCAATAGAATCTTTCATCTCAAACAAATTCAATATTAATTGAATAGTGCATAATTAAATAAATATTTAATTGAAAGTAGAGAGTATAAACTTGATGTGAAGTTTACAGAAATGTTTGTTTCGCGAGTGGAGCGAAGAAGAAAACGTTTTCTAAATCTCATCCTTTGTAACCACCCAATCACGATAACTGTTGGTCACCTGACCTCTACTTCCACGTCATCCAAGAAATCTGCTGGTGCTTCTTTGCGTCCAAGTTCATAGACAATTAGCCTTTCGTTTTTGCGCCTTTTTTTTACCGAAATCCGCTCGTTTCTTATTTCGGGATTTGTTCCTGCAGTGAAGCACGAGAAATACGAGTTCCACCTGCGCCAAAAGCAAGCATACAGTCACGTTTAAATATCGTGTGTGGATGTCGATCCCCTGTCTCAAACGCGGGATACAATAAAGAACCCTTTTTACCACCTTGTTGCCTCGAAACACTTCATCCTTGCGATAGGCAACCGCAGGGAGCAGGCAAGGTTGAATGAATGAATGATTTAATTTATTTTACTTCGCTTCTTGTGCCACTTCTGGCTAATTTGCGAAGAAGATGGGGATGAGTGATGATATGATGAAATTGATGAATGAACACTCACAAATATCCATGCCCAGGCCAGGATTCGAACCCGGGAACCCTGGCGTTGTAGCGCGATGTGCTAACCACTCCGCCACGGGGCCGGCGCAGGCAAGGTTGAGACCAACCTCTTCTCAGCCTTTCATATACAAGATTATAAAACTTCGAGTGACGTTATGAGGTAGTAACATTGCAGCAATGTGTCCTCTGCGTCTCTGTGTTGATTCAGTGACATTATTCTTTGGAATCTCTTCCCGTCAGCATGTCGTTGTAAAATACGAGTGTGTTTGTTCTGACAGACAGTTGTAACTCGTATCCAGTAAAATATATCACATATTCCTTTATTCTTCCTAGCTTACTAGAAACATACTTTGTACATTTGCCAAACTTTACAAAATATTTCCTCTTTAATATGCTGTTGCAACTTACATTTGAAACTTCTTTCGTGTAATATTCATTTTGTTGCAGCCCACCTCCCCCGTGGCGGAGCGGTTAGAACATCGCGCTACGACGGCAGGGGACCCGGGCTTGAATCCCGGCCTGGGTATGGATATTTGTGAATGTCCGTTCAATCCTCCGTACTTTCACGTGTCGCCAAAATAGAAAAACGCAAATACAATCTATACTTGGACTCCCTTTTCGGTTGCCGTGTTCTTGTGGATCCCTCGCTGTTCTTTTGTTTTCAATCGAGCGCGTCGTTAGGTAGTAATATACAGGTGGGTCCATTATACTTGTTTCGGCGATTTGAAGTGTGACGTCAGCAGGAGTAGGTTATTACGTACTTTTGAATATCAAATTCAATTAACGGTTTCACCTTATTAATGTTGTGTTATATATTTAATATTATTTTCTAATTATTTTTTTTATTTTCTACCTATTAAAAAGAAATTGTATCGATAATGATGCATGATTTTTATATGAAGTTCACTCACAAATGTACCAACATGTCCTGATCAAGACTCGAACCTTTAAACTACAATTTTGCCCGACCCTGTGGCCGAGTGGTTAGCATATCGCGCTGCGACGCCAAGGGTCTCGGGTTTGAATCCCGGTCGGGCTTGGTTGTTTGTGAATGTCCACCATCAATTTCATCATTTCATCACTCATCCCCATCTTCGCAAATTAGCCAAGAGGCACAAAACGCGAAGTAAAATAAACTAAATCAATCAATCAATTTGAATTACAATATCGAAATCGCGAGTCGACCACTCAACCAACCGAAGCAACTGCCAGAGGCAGTGGCGGCGATTGGGTTCCAAAATTAGGGGACAAGGTGTAGAAAGTGGGGGTGGGGGCAAGGACAATTTAATTTCCCTTGGTACATAAGATTTAGCATAGTGCGGGGACAAAAGTTGGAAAAAGTGGGTGGGGGCAACTACACCCCTCGACCCCCTAATCGACGCCACTGGTTAGAGGCTTTTTCGAGTCCCTTACCTCTACCTCATAGAGCTGATGGAACCAGTCGGCTGTTGCCTCAAACATGGCCTAATGGAATACGTAGAAAGGTACACTGAAGTGACATCCATCCCAGTCACTAATGATTCCGTCCATGATATCTGAAATCGTATCCAAGTTAAACGATTTATGCTGAGCCCTGAATGTCTATGATACAGTGATTCGAACCCCATTTTCAACTCTATATCCAGTCCTAATTAACCCCGATTAGTGGCTCTAATCGGTTTGGCGTCTGACTGCCACACGGGATACAAGAGTTCTATTCCCGGTGTGGGTGATCTAAATTAGGATTTTTTTCCGGCCTTGTCACCGAATTAAGCGGCTCTGCGGGCTATCCAGCTTCAAATCAGTGTGTACCTGGATGCAAACCTACAGGTTAAAGGCGACGCTGGTGCTGATCACAACACCTCCAAAATGGCCTAGATCGAGAATGTGTGGAACCCTAACCCAGTTCCCCTGAATGTGGCACGGTGCAGTATGCACGGGGAAGTTACCTTTACGTTACCAAATCCTTTCAACTAGACAGAGATACGAACAGAGGGTCTGTTAAAAAGGTTGTTATGTATTATTACAATATAACTTAATTCCAGTCGGGAAGAACGCGACGCCTTGTAAAAAATGAGTACCAGGTACGATTCCTGGCGAGACACAATGAACCGTGATTTGAATCCGACATTTGAGAATAAAGTGAATTTGAAACCAATTTGGCTAATCAGAAAGACTAATCCCAGAATCACGTAAGGATTTCTCAAAATTGTAAGGGCAATTACGCTGTAAATGTATGGGAATTACAAATCTATTTATTAATTCTATAATATAACACATGGGGGGAAAATATAAGGACAGATAGAAGAGGGAGAAAGAAGGGTGGAACAGAGAACACTGGAAGCTACGCATCTTGATTACGCGGCGCCGTCTTGTCCGAATCGAATAACCGTTGCAAGAGGCTTAACGATTTGAGAGATGGTTTGATAAGGTCCCATCTGCTGCAGCCTGACTAAGCTTTTCTGTTGTTTGGTGTAGTCACTTCAGGCCACTGGCGTATGCACAAGGAGGGGGGCTAAATGGGCTACAGCCCCCGATATTTTTATAAAATTAACAAATGAAAGCAGAAAAGTCGAGAAACCCTCCATTAAAATAATCCCCGATAACCATTGTTGTCTTTCAATAACTTTTAAAACGAAGGTTTAAAATCGTATTTGGAGCTCATATCTGATAAAAAAAGGGACATTATCGAAATTGACTTACAGCGATGTAGCTTATTCTATGATCCAAGAAAAGATATAATCTCTGAACCAGCGTTCACATTCAGCTGTAGATATTGGAACAATTTTGATATAATTCACGTAAACTTTGAGTGACGTGGCAATGTGTTGTGAAGTTTCTTTGTAGGTGCGAAGATTTTTAACTACTGACGCACACATCCCTTCGCTTACAAAGTTTGCCTGACATCTCACACACCTTCACAATTATCTAAATACCATGTATGTGCATTTTATGGGACTGTATGCGAAAATATACCTGAGTCTTCAAACCGGCTATTCATATTATTCACGAAAGAAGAAAATGCTTTGGAACATGGTTATCCTTAACTCCGAAACTATCGTCCTTCAAAGTGAATCAATTGTTTTCGATGCTTAAAGAGTAGCCATGTCTAAATATCTAAGAAAATGAACTGACGAGACGGAACTGAACGGTTCCAGATAATCACGAACCGGAAGCCGTTCCGGTCGGCTACGGTCCATTTCGAGCCCTGACCTCACCTTATGCTTCGTCTGTGTTTGTAAAATAACAATCTACGTGTAAATATTTTGTGCCAAACTTCCTTTGTTTTCGTTTTTGTAATCGGTGTAAAATGAGCGCACAGTACTGTAGGTACTAGGTAAATAAACAAATAATGTGGTGTCCTGAACTACGTTATTTGGGTTAAAGGTATTTTACCAGTATTGTATGAAAGACGGAATTGTCCATTTCCATCATCAAACTGTGCGCAAGGGCAGGAAACAATAAACTGAGAAAAGAAGAGCGCGTCCAACAGCAAGGCGCCTTGAATTCCAGAAGTAAGGTTACGATGAACAGAAATGTATAGCTTACACTACGTACAACGCGGGTTAAAATATTGAAATAATATATATTAGTATTTTAAACGTAATAGTTTTGTAAGACAGTAAATAAATTCTCAAGTCCGACTTCGCCACCCACAAAACACCCCCTCGGGTCCCAGCTGTGAGTCGCGCCCCATAGGTTGAGAAATGATGCGATCCAATGCCTTATTCCCCTTAGCATTTGAGTCGGACAGAAACAAGTTTGGGAAGAATGCTTCTGCAAGCTGTGTCAGTGCATGGCTCCTGGAAGTCTGGAGAAGGGTCGGCGAAGAGTAGGAATCAAGGAAGGAGAAAGATAACGTTTGCTTCCACAAATTAAACTTGCAGTCAGTGGCGTGCCCAAGGGGGGGATTAGTGGCGGTTATAACCCCCCGTTTGGCCCAGCATTCCTAAAAGAAAAATGTCAAAGGTGGGAAAATATGACAAAATGAGGGCAGACTGCCAAGACAAAGTATACGTAACGCCTCCTTTTGTAAACTCCTGGGCACGCCACTGCTTGTAGTAGCATACTTTTACTTGCATTCTCTTATTTTAAGTTTGCAGTTGCACCAGCAGGCAAGTTGTCCTTCACTATGTTTATAACTTTGCCATACACAATACAAAATTTAAGGATTGAAAGAAAATCGCTAAGGAGACCTAGGACAACGGCAGAATATAAAATTGCACGGCGTACTTCGGCGACAACATAAAGGGGATAAGTTCTATACAACCTCTCACCTCACTGAAAGCAATAAACGATCTTTCAAACCCATATATTTTATCTTCATATGTTTTTATGGGTATCACTGTAGTTGAGCCTGTGACATTTTGTAAGCTAAGCCTAATGGCGGCAAGCGACTAAAAAGTTGGGAGTTGTGTTAATCACGGAGGAAAAAAGAAGTTTCTCATACATTTTTAAAGCGCACACCGCGCTCTTTTACTAGCACATATCTGCGTTTCTTATCGCTTTTATTTTCTATTCAAACTCATGTAGTTGTGGAAGAAGGGTTTCCTTTAAATAACAATGCGCTAAAGCCCGGATTTTTATGTAATATCAACCCCTAAAATATGTACATAAATATGTAATAAAAATGTCTGAAATATGTAAAAAATATGTAAATTCATATTGAAATATATACTATAAATATTTATTCCAAACGTTACTTCCTATTTTTGTTACATTTTTTCCTCACAAAGGGATATGTTTATTTCAAAAAGACTTACAAAAATTGAAGTTACAATATTACAATGCTTACATTAAGTATTTTTTATGTTCTTATAGAGCAAAAATATTAACAACAATTTGAATATATTCAATATTTAATATACAAGGTCACCAGGTACCATTCAAAATGTTCAGTTGTAAATTTTCGTTGCCCAAATGTTTCATTCAAAAAGCACTTACAAAAATGCAGGTTACCTTTCATCTTGGGGCAGGCACTGTATTCAATTATTTAACTTACAATATGTTACCAGGTACATTTCCAAATGTTCAGAAGTAAATGTTTGTCGCCGATCAGATAATATGTTCTTGTACGCAGAGAAACTTCTCTCCACGTCACAAGAAGTAACCGGAGCGTACTTCAGGAAGTGAATGTGGTTGGGAGAAATATCATTGGGAGGGTTAACTGTTTCACCATTGAGAATGCGGCTCACTGTAAATAAGCTGACGTAACCTGGGTTTCTTTCAGTCACTGCGTCAAATTTTCTTCGAGCTTTCTCTCCCACATCTCCTCCAACAACAGACAGTTTCTTTCTTGCATCCTCATATATATCCATGGCTTCCAGGAGAGGAAGCCCAACAGTTTCAAGTTTTTTTATGCTTGTATCAATCCAACCAAAATTGCTGTTTATGTATGCCATATCGCAAGCAAGTTTGGTGTCCTTGAAGAGATTTTGAGCAGTGCGGACCGATACAGCTGAGTCTGCCGAAAATGAGTCAAGCATAGATTTCACTTCTTCAAAATGTTCGTTGTAAAATTTACTTGCCCGGATCCAAGTGCCCCATCTAGTAAGCATAGGTTCCGGAGGAAGTGGTACACCTGGCAATTGTTCCTTGTAAACTTGCACACGTTGTGGTGCCTTCAGAAACACCTTTTTCGTGGAAGAAATAAGTTGGTTGACTTCCGGGAAATTGCCTCTCACCTCCTCAGCAATGGGTTGGAGAGCATGTGCCAAGCAAGTAAAGTGGATCAAGTTAGGATAAAACACTTTAAGTGCCGTAGCAGCTTTTAACATGTATGACGCACTGTCTGTGAACATCAGAAGAACTCTCTCTTCTTGTACGCCATCCGGATACAACAATTTAAGACTGTCATTCACAAATCGTGCTATGGTGGAATGATTAGTACGCTCTAGAACTTTGCATGCAATGAGATGTGGTGTAGATGTAGAATCAGCAATTAGCGTTCCAACAATGAAATTACTTACATACCGTCCCAAAGCATCAGTTGTTTCGTCGATGGAAATCCACACATAAGAACTGCCTACTTCTGCCCTAATTGATTCTAAAGTTTCTTTGTAGGAATGTGGAAGATATCGTTTTCGAAGGGTTGACTCGTCAGGAAGTTTACGGCCACAAATTTTTTCCAGAAAATCCCGGAACTTCGGTACTTGAATTTTATACCAAGGGATGTTTGCTGCAATCATTGCTTCGCACATTTCCTTGTAAAACACACTGAATGAAGAATCCTCTTGCATCTGGGTTAGTAAAACTTGCTTCTTTTCACTCCGTAGTTGTTTGTTTTTCACATGAAGTGAAGTGCGAACATGTTGATCTAATTGAGACTTCATAGTGCACCCAACTTTTTTATCGCACACTCGACACAAAATAACTTTACCATCCGTAGACAATGCATCATCGACTGCTATCCAAGATCGCAACTTTTGAGATAACGAGGAGGTAGGCGGAGCCATTCCAGCTTTCTACAGTTAAAACACTGTTTAAATACTGAAGCAAGCTCTTCTTAAAACTCCAATGGTTAAAATGAAAAGGCGACGAAATATACTCTATCTGATCAAAAATATCCGGACACCAGTCAAAATGTGTGTTGTGCATAGTAGGCCACACTGTGGTGCCATCTACAGTGAGGTGAGGCAAGCAAGGGGCCACTACAGGCAGCATAGTGCACGAGACAGCAGAATGGGTCCGTTGAAGGAACTTACAGACTTCGAACGTGGTGAAGTGATTGGGTGCCACAGGAGTAACAAGTCAGTGCGCGAGATATCCACCCTCCTAAACATCCAGAAATCCACTGTCGTCGATGTGATAGTAAAGTGGAAACATAATGGGACGTGTACAACAGCAAAACGTTCTGGCCAAGCGCCCATGTTGACAGACAGAAACCGCCGAGTGTTGAATAGGGTAGTACGAGAGAACCGGAAATCAGCGATCGCCACCATCACGCAGGAATTCCAAACCAGGGCAGGATGTAATCCTAGCAGCATGACTGTGCGACGTGAGGTATGACGACTCGGTTACCATTCACGAGTAGCTGCCCATAAGCCCCACATCACCCAATGAAACGCGGTGCGCCGCCTCGCATGATGTAAGGAGAGGCGACACTGGTCATTAGAACAGTGGAAATCCGTGATGTGGAGTGACGAATCGCGTTATACCATGTGGAAATCTGATGGTTGTGTGTGAGTGTGGCAAAAGCCTTATGAACGACATTTATCATCCTGTGTTGTGCCGATAGTTAAATTCGGTGGAGGTGGGTTGAGAGTATGGACATGTTTTTCCTGGAATGGGCTTGGTCCCCTCGTTGCTCTGCATGGTACTGTCACGGCACATCATTACGTTGACATTTTACAAACGTTCATGCCGCCTACCATCGAAGAACAGTTCGTGGATGATGATTGCGTGTTTCAACATGACGATGCACCCGTCCACACTGTGAGCCATGTGGGACAGTGGTTTCAAGAGAACAAAGTCCCACTTATGGCCTGGCCTGCGCAAAGCCCCGATTTGAATCCCATTGAACATCTCTGGGATGTTTTGGAACGCTGACTTCGTGCCAGACCATGCCGACAAACATCCACTGCTCTTCTCATCTCGGCACTCCGCGAAGAATGGGCCGCCATTCCCCAAGATAACTTTCTCCACCTGATTGCCAGTATGCCTGCGAGAGTGGAGGCTGTAATCAAGGGCAAGGGTGGCTCCACACTGTATTGATTGCCAGTGCATCCGACGGAGGATGCTTCGAACTTCACGCCCTAATTCCAGTGAGTGTCCGGATATTTTTGATCACATAGAGTATATACGAAATTCTATGGTTGAGTTAATAATACTTCATTCAAGATTTGTTGCCGCCGGCTGCAAAAATCAAAACGATCACAACAATGTACGGATGAAAGGTAAGTGCCTCTCAGCGTTGTACTTGCCGCCTTCCATTGTTGGTTCTCTTCGTTCGCTCATAAAGCATAGAGTAAGAGAGGATTGGCAGAGGGAATGGAGCTCTTCCGAGAAGGGTAGGAGACTATACCAGTTCATGCCGAACACGAACGAGCCTTTGGTGCATAAAAACAAGGGGTTCTCAAGGGGCTTGATCCATTTTCTCACGGGCCACGGCCCATACGGCACCCATCTTTTAAAAACGGAGAGACGAGACAACGATCTCTGCAGGTCCTGCACGACGGAAATCGACACCCCAGAGCACAAGGTATTTTTCTGCCAAGCTTCGGACGAAATTATCATCGCAGCGAGGCGGGAACTTCCCCACACGGACGTCTACAATCTGCTAAGGAGTCCACATTTTGATAAACTAAATGCTCTGGCAGACACGGTGTCCCATGCGGAGCTGAAGATATTCATGCGAGATAATCGCCGGCGACCTTTTGCCCCCCTGCCCCGCCCAGTCCCCGCCGAAACACCAAGAAGGAATCCGAGGAGAGGAATCCCTGCGCCCCCTCCCGAGCCCCTCCCCGAAGAGGAGTCGCCGGAGGGTGCGTCGGGGCGTCGCTGCTGCGATGTCGCCGCTGGACGAAGGAGGCGGCCGAGAGAAGAAAAATCCACCCACCCCGCACGCCTGGGGAGCGACACAGGAAGTACATGAGACGGATGGAACGGCGTTAGGAGGAACAGCAGTGTTGAGTAAATGATCTCAGCTCGATCCCCAGGGAGGACCAAAAAATGCTAAAGAAACAAATTTAAAAAATTAATTTAAAAAGGGAAAAAATGAGTAAATAAATCCCAAAACAAGAAACTGACATCCCGGGAGCTTCCCTTCTGGAGATTTTTAATTTATTTAAGAAAGCTTATCTGATCAAATTAGATCAAATAAATGAATCACCGCTGGAAGCCAGTGGACTCCCTGGAAGTTGAGCTCGGGACTGAGATTAGAATTACAATTTGGGATTATAATTTAACAACATCTAATATTTAACAACATCTGTTTTTCTTATGTAATATATTAGTGTTTATATTTCTTGTACTTTGAACATATATGGTTTTGACAGGTGAAGGTAATAAAGGGATATTTTTAGTTTCATAAACATTAATCACTCCCGTTACATTGATTGGATGATTGAATGATAATGTAATAAAACAAAAAGTTATGACCCCTGGTAGTGGGACGGGCGTGATAGGATGCCATTTTATAATGTAGAGAAGCAACGACAATAAAGCATCTTTCTTCACACGGACATTGCTCCTTGTCCGTCGTGATCCCTTGTCCCCTCCCTGGAATGCAGACGCTGCACTCTTGCATGGACGTGTGCCAGATCAGCAGTTGTGCACGCGGCGGTAACGACCCTAAAGAATTCAAATACAAATACAAATATCACACTCCAAAATTTTAATTTTATCTCTTCTTTCTAATTAATGAATAACAATCAGTGTGGGCGCAGGATGCGGCCTTTCTTTGGGCTCCCTGCTCTGGTATGCCAGACTGGGGTTCTGGACTTGTGAGTTGGGCTCTGTGGGTTTGATGAGGAAAATAATCTTGTACATCAAACCGCTCTGGAATGCCGGAGCGGAACCTTCTGCGACTCCAATATTATGCATGCTTGTCTCACTGCCAGGGAAACGTTATCGAGAATGTTATTGAGGATGTTCTTCATGATGTTGTTAAAATAATATTATTAATATTGTTATGTAATGTAATGTCATCTGTTCTGGATTCCAGAACAGATATAATATCACATAAAGTATTGTATATATCAATTATATCATGTATATATTCCCTGTATAACATTACAATTTATTATTATTATACCTATTTTAAAATGCAAATAGTAATAAATAGAGGAAATAAAGTCGGGGGAACCGTCAAATTCGGAGCAACTGACGTCCTGGTATATTTTTAGGAACCAGGACAATAAGACCATACCCTCGAATGTAGGCGGGAGGAGCCGGGCTTACTTCGGGGGTTCCCCCCCTTATTACATGTATTGAATAGCTGTATATTTGTGTATGATTGTTGTTTATAGTTGATAATTGTCTAAATTATATGATAATGCAAATTCAGTATGTAATGTAATAATGTAATAAAGGGAATTATTATCTCTTCGTTCGCTGTGTGTTGCTTGCCGCTCCATGTTACAAACTGGAAACTGAAACACTGTCGAATCTTGATGTAATTGTTACGAATCAACGAACTGCTATGTACGTACAACGAAGGCAAATCGCTCTTTTAAGTTACTATATTTTTTTAGACCTGGAAATGGGGAGGGGAAGTGAGAAGATACTTTTTTAACTAGTAAGCCAAAAGTTCATTGGATTTTCCTCTTAAGGACTGTTTTATGTAAAAAATATTTCATATCTTAGGAATATGTAACATTTAGTAAAATATGTAAAAATATGTAATATAAAACTTCACTGTGACATCTCTACTGACGTAATTCGTCAATATATTTTAATTCCACGCTTGTACATATAAAGGAAAAAATATGTAATTACATAGAAATCCGGGCTTTAGTTATGACTAATTCGACTAAAATATCGGGATAAAACTAGAGTTCATCTTCATCTTCGCGATTTGCCAAAAGTGGAAGAAAAGTGAAGTAAAATCAAATCAATTAATCAATTAGTAGTGTGTCATTAAAAGTCGAGCATTATTTTCTCCGTCGTTATTTAGATAACGATACGATACGCAGTCTCAGTCATGCATCACGATGCCGGGGAATACATATTCAGCTTCTGGAAATGTCACTTATACATTTGGTTAATGAATTTTTCAAATATACGCTCTCCTTTCTCTCTCTTCCCCCTACACGTGTGCATGTGCAGACTAATTCATATGGGAGTGCCTAAAGGGGTGTTTCAGTTGACTATCTGGACAATGTTAGCCTATTTGTCACAAGTTAATTTTCCCCTGTCATGGAAACCATAAGGTGTGTGAAGATGAAATTTTAACTTATGGTTTATGAGTATGCGTTTTCACATGAGCACACGTTTTCTTATTTTTGTGAAGATTACGTTATTTACACATAAATATATCTAATTAGAATTCAGTAACGCAACTGATATGCAAGAAAAACTGTATGCCATGTCTAGTAAATGGAATAATAATAAAGAGAATATTGATCTATTTTACCTACTTTGTGATGAATACTATAAATGTTGTGAGGTTGAAAAGTTTGTACTTCGCTAAAACACGGGACGTTAGAGATTTTATTGCCACAGCCAATTCCTGACGCGCACTTCTTCTCTGTGGAGGCAATGGAAACTGTTTGAGGAAATCTAATAAAACAGGGGAAAGTCAAAATTCTACAAATAACTAAGTTGGTACTTTCTTCAGCATTCCTTGGCACTTTCTATTTCTTTTCAACCGATAGCTGCACTGAGTTCACTATTCGAAGAGAAATTTACAAAAACCAGATAATTATTTATTATTACCCACACAGATTGATTTGATGGCACCCAACAAATGTCAAACATTTCGTTAATTTCCATCATTGTTGTTTCTACTGCTTGACCACTCTAGAACAGATCCTTTTAATTTTTTCTGTTTTGACTGAACATAAAGTAAAGTGCATCCATAAAATATTTAGGGTACAATGACTATCTTTCTTAAAACATCTTGAAGAGCAAGCTCGAAATTATGACTCAAACAGTGAATGACTGTCATTCCATTCAAAGTACACGTTCAGAAGGGGACATTTTCTTCCCATGGTTGGGAATGAAAATATTAATGTAGAGCAGGGCATGGGAAAAATAGAGGGGGGGGAATTCCCCGGTTCACCCCTTCATTCGAATACTGCTTCATCCATCCGATCCTATTATCATTCACCTTCATCTTCGTGATTAGCCAAAAGTAGAAGAAATGCGACGTCAAAAAAATCAAATCAATCTGACTCTACTTCAAACCCTGTTTTCTCTAACGTAGACTGTTGCACCACTACAAACATCGCACTGATTACGTAGATCATTTTGCAAACTATTGTGGGTATTGTTAGCATTGTATTATTATTGTTTTGTCAAAATAGTTTGCTTGACACTCGTTAAGCAATCAAGGATTTCCTCTTATCACTGGTGAATCCCGAACGAAGGGTCATCTTTCTAGGCGGATTCCAACTTTGGCTGCAAGTCGTTTCACTCTTCTGTTTTTAACTTTAGAACGATCCGACCATTAAAATTCAAATTTCGAGACAGCAGGGGATACATTATTTTCATTGTTATAATGGTACTTTCTAACTAACTAACTAACTCTCTAGCCTTCTTAAACCCGAAGGTTCATGGCTGCAGCAACACAGGCCTTCCATCTGTCCCTATCTTGAGCAAGATCTATATACTCTTTTCCATCCATACCGATTTCCTTTAGGTCCATCTCAACGTTGTCTCTCCATCTTTTCTGGGCCTTCCTACAGGTCTCTTACCATCTGGTTTCCCAACAAGAATCCTGTAAACTCCTCCTTCCTCTCCCATTCGTGCCACATGGCCTGCCCACCTAAGTCTTCTTGATTTAATTATTCTAATAATATCTGGACATGAGTACAAATTATGTAGTTCTAAATTATGTAACCTTCTCCTCTCACCTGTCTCCTCATCCCTTTTAGGTCCAAATATTTTCCTAAGGATCTTATTTTCAAATACTCTCAATTTATGTTCCTCTTTCAATGTAAGGGACCAAGTTTCACACCCATATAATAGTACAGGCAAAATTACTGTTTTGTATATTTTAACTTTTAGTTTCTTAGATATTAAACGAGAAGACAAAAGTTTATGAAGAGAGAAGTAACATGCATTTCCTGAATTAAGCCTACTTTTTATTTCCTCTTTAATATAATTTTCATTTGTTAATATTACTCCTAAGTATTTGAATTTGGAAACTGGTTCAAACGAGTTGTTATCAATAATTAGATTTTGATTATTACCTAACACTTCGTTTCGGCCTGTAAGCATATATTTAGTTTTCTCTTTGTTAACTTCCAAACCTATTTCTTTAGCAGTTTTGAAAAATATTTTAGCATTATTCTTAATTGTATTCACATCATCCCCCAGTAAGTCTACATCATCTGCATATGCTAACAACTGAGTCACACCATTTAATTTTAGTCCTTCTTTAGTTTCTTTTACCTTCCTTACAGCATATTATAAGGCAAAATTAAAAAGCAATGGAGATAATGCATCTCCTTGTTTTAACCCATCATGAATTGTAAATTTGTCAGACATATTATTACCCACACGAATTTTACTTTCTGTATCACTGGTGCATATTTTTATCAATCTAACAAGCTTCTTAGGTATTCCAAACTCTACTAATATATTATATAATTTATCTCTTTTGACCGAATCATATGCTTTTTTGAAATCAATGAATAGCTGATGGACATTTTGATTATATTCCCACTTTTTTTCAAGTGTCTGTCTGATGTAAAAAATTTCATGTGTAGTTGATCTGTTACGTTTAAATCCACATTGATAATCACCTATAATTTCATTAGCATATGGGGTTAGTCTTGTTAAAAGAATGTTAGACAATATTTTGTATGTTGTTGAGAGTAGAGAAATTCCACGGTAATTATTGCAGTTCATTTTATCACCTTTTTTAAACACAGGAACAATTATGGATTCTTTCCACTGTTGAGGTATTTCTTCTTTATTCCATATTAAACAAATTAATTTATGAATTTGACATATTAATAAATTTCCACCATATTTAATTAACTCAGCTGGTATTAAATCAATGCCAGGTGCTTTGTTATTCTTTAGCCTTTTAATAGCATCTTTAACTTCAGTCAAGTTAGGTTCTGGAACTAAAGGTTCTGCTGTGTGGACTTCATTTACTTCTGATTTATCTCCTACATGGACATTTAAAAGGTCATTAAAGTAGTTCTTCCATCTATTTAGAATATCGCTTGGGTCAGCTAGAAAATCATTGTCTTTACCTTTTATCAAGTTTACTTTAGGTTGCCACCCCTTTCTAAATTCATTTACACCTTTATATAAATCTCTGATATTTTTATTTTGCTGTTTGTTTCAATTTCGTTAATTTTGCTTTTCAAGTAATCTCTTTTTTTACTTCTAAACGTGCGGTTAACTTCTCGCTTTATTCTATTATAATTGCTTAGATTTGTATCATCCGAGTTATTTAACCACCTAAGTCAAGCCTGATTTCTTATTTCTATTAGATTATGACATTCATTATCAAACCATGGCTTATTTTTTCTTGGTTTATGGTATCCTATACTTTCTTTAGCTGCTGATTCAATTGCAATACGTATGTGCTCCCAATTCTTATTTACGTCTGTTTCATTTATATTTTCATCATCATTTAAATCCTGCAAAACATCAACACTGGCAACCACCGTGCGCACTCCTATGCACTCACATATCAATTTTAATTTGCTTCATATGTACAAGACGTTGTTTGAAAGTGTGTTAATATCGGGTGTTTTATAGACGAAAAAGTAAATATATATATATATATATATATATATATATATATATATATTGGTTACTAGGACTCCCTGTTGGCGTAGTAGTAAACGTCGTCGCCTTGTAATCAAGGAGTCCCGTGGTCGATAACCAGTTGAGACATAAAATGGTTCGGATCCCAGTTTAAACTGTACGTCTAGTCCCGATTATCCATACTGTATGTAAAGTGGACTTAAAACACGAACTCGATCAATCTATCAATTTGTTTACTGAAAGGTGCTATTCGGAAATGTGCAAAGCGTTTTCGTTACTTAAGAAAAAATATCCAAGTTTAACCAACAAAATTATAATCAAAACGTTGTTTTATATATCTCGGCTATGACTGCCTGGAAAAGTAAAAGGACGCCACGATTGTTAAATGTCGGTCAACTCATTAGCACAATAAATTCTGGGTTCGAATTCCTATGTCAGTTTAATCTGTCTTATGTGGCAAATAAATAATCAATTAGAGCCAGAGATATAAGTAGTGGGAAAGTACATATTATAAAATCGATAAATGAAGAGGTGTTTTGACTGTATAGAAATATTTAAAACTAAGGCAAAATGTCTATAAAATTTTATTGTTACTGTGTAAAACCTACGATTTTTGTAAAAAAATGCTTCTGAGAAAAGAAGACCCCCCCATTGATGTGACAAAACCTAAATTTGCTAAAATTGCTGTTTATAAATTTGTAAAAAATATGGCTTTTCTCAATATTGTTTTAACTACACTAAAAACTAATCCAAGATACTCTTAAGAACTACACCCACACACATCTACCCACACATACCTACACACACCTACACACACTTACCCACACATGCACACACACGTCTATATCTGCTTACTTTTATTGCATCATGTTGTGCAAACAAATTATTATTCAATATTATGCAACAAATTATTAGACGTGTTTTTTTTTCTGATTGGTTGGTTATGACATCATGGGTGGTTCACTGTTTCAGATGCGGTCCGCGCTTTGGCTATTTAAAGAGTTCTTGCATTACAGTACAGTTAATATTGTGAGAATAGTTGAAGTGTACAGAAGTGTTGTTCCAGTGCTCCTCATATTATAGCTCTGTTTGGTTTGATATAGTCATTTTCTTATTATTTATATGAAACATATTTCTAGTATATTGAACAAGAATCTTATATTTAGTATACAAAAGTCTGATATTTGCTATATTTAGCTGTAATTAGTTTATATTTAGAGTTTTGGCCTGCAGCTGTTGGAATCTGTTTCTGTGTGTTTTACAAGATCAATACATAGCACACGCTATTGGGTCACTGACACCGACGTGCCTGTACTAACACGCAATTGAGAAAGGTCACTGTTTTTCTGTCGATCAATACTTATTCCACCTTCGTGCACGTAAGCTATTGGCATTATAATTTGCGATAGTTTTATTAAGTATAAAATTTTGATTTGAATCCCGAGAAATCTGATATAATAAACCTAGGATAAAAATTAATAATATTAACATATTAAATATATACAATAATTATACAAAGTACACTGCTGAACCCAATTCATATTTTATATTAAATATAGAGATTTAATTTGAAGCCCAAGAAATTTTATAACTAATAACAAAAAAAATGCCAAATCAAAAATATTGTGATCAATGCAATACGAATATATTTAGCTCTAATTGGGCTAGGCACCAAAAAAATTGTAATCCCGACAAATGCAGAACTCCCACAAAAATTTGCCCTAAATGTCATAGAAAATATAGTCTGGAATATTTCTTATATAAACATAAATATAATTGTTCTGCACAGTTTTCTACTTTATCACAGCCATCTACATCTTCATCTGGTCTAAAAAGAAAACTTGAAACCCCTATTAATTATAAACCACCAAAGCAGCTTCGCTATACACCTATTCATAGTAGTTTTAATAGCCAACTAAGTGATTACCGTTTTATATCAGCTCCAAAATGTGATATTGAAAATTTTTTAAACAATATAAATCCTGATATGCAAGCTATTCTAAATGTACAAAATAACTCTTATAAACTGTCTTTCAAATTATAAAGATATATCACATCCTGAATTAATTAATTATTTTGATACCAGTGAATTGCCAGGCCATCTGAATATTCACCCCCACAACAAAAAGGTGCCTGGCAAATTAAAAGATGAGACACTTGGCGATGTTATTGTAGGATTTGCTGGGTTAAGAGCTAAGATGTATAGTTTTAAAACATGTAGTGGTGCTATTGCCAAAAAAGCTAAGGGCGTTGGTAGAGATACTGTAGATAAAGAGCTCGAATTTGAAGATTATAAAAATTGTCTCATGTCACAGAGGTTAATTAAAACATCAGAAAATAGAATCCAGAGTGTGGATCAGTTGTTAACTAGCAATATTGTAAGAAAAGTGGCTCTAGACCCACATGACAATAAGAGATGTATTTTATCATGTGGTGTACATACTCTACCGTGGGGTCATTGTGACCTGAGAAGTGATAAACAATGCCCAATAACAGAGCATGATTTGAAATAAATAAAACATGCCAATGAATTTATTTGGATTTAAAAAAAGCTATTATGGACCTGCCGACACCAGCACCCTCTCCTGATATAATATTTAAACTAACTGGTTTGCAAATTATTCATCTCAATAGCATACTTACAGATGTTGATGATAAAACAGGTAAAACATTACACATATTTAACAATAATTTAAACCACTACCAATTACCTATAGGTGGTCAATTACAATTTATTACAACTCCCGAGGGTGATGTCAAAATTTCAGTAGGGAGAAATATTTATAAAATTAAGCACTCAAACATGATTTCTGGTACTCTATATACCGTTTCTGCCGGTGATTGTTTATATATTGAGATCCCCGGATATTATGACAAACTTATACCTTTTTTTATAGAATTAAGAATTAGATATTCAATAATAAATAACCCCTGAAATAAAATAAAAATAAAAATGCCTAATGATATATTTGGCCATACAAGACATGAAGATCACAGTGATGAGATTCTGATGCTTGATGTCAGAGTGAAAAAATTAAGAAGTGATTTACAAGTTTTACAAAGCACACTCAATGCCAGTCTTCAACTAGAAATTACAAATTTACAATCACAATGCATGGACCCTCTTCTTAAAATTGATTCAGAACTTAAATTATTGCTTCAAAAATATACTGATTTGGCAACATTGGATAATTTTCAAAATTTAGAGGAGGCTATAGCAACTCTTCAAGCCAAATTAAAAACTCAGAATACTAACTCTGAGCAATTGAAACAACAATTAGAAGAGCAAATTGATAGTGTTCAAACACAGCTCCAAACAATTGTCAAAAGCATAAAATCACAAGAAGATTTTGATCTAGTATTTTCCACTCTAAAATAACAAATTCAATCACTACAGATACCTAATCTGGACACCTTGAACAATGCCATAGCCGAGGTTAAAAAAAAGATTGAGACACTTGAAAATTTTATGAACAACTTACCATCTTCTGATGCTCTGAGTGCTATAACTCGTAGTGAAGCTAACATCAAACTGCAACTTGAAACATATGAAGATTTTGGAAAAATTCAGAGTACCTTGAAGGTACAATAGCAGCAGTACAAAGTGATCTGACAAATGTACAAGAAACACTAGATTCTCGCTTGCCTGGTATTGTAGACACTCTTGTCAGTGTTCAGCAACAGATCACCAAACTTGAAAACCTCAACACCGAATCTGGGCTATCTCATTTTCATCACTTGATCGATGATATCCAAACAAAACTTGAATTTTACAACAACCGACACCTACTCAGGCAGACATAACCCTGCTCCAAGATGCTATGCGTAGTGTGGCTGACGCTAGTGAATTAAATAGTGTGAAATTAGCACTCGAATCTTTGCAGAATACTGTATCCAATTTGCCTACATCTCAGGAACTTAAAAATATTAAGAGATCAGTAAATCGCATACTAAAATAAGAAGATATCAAGAATATGCAGACAGAGATCAAACAGATTACTCAGACAGTGGCCGCTCTACCAACCAATCAACATATTAATGAACTGCATGCTTTATTTGAGGATATCAGAAGACAAGTCCATGATCTTACAGCTCAAAATTCAAAATTGGCAGTTGTTGAAAATTTACAGCAAATTGTAGCTAATATCAAGCAGCAACTAGGGACCATGGAATACAACCAAGCAAATACTCTGTCTGTTTTTGCCACCCAGCTTCAAGAAATTGTGCAACAATACAAAAAAACTTGCTGTAGACATAAGAATAAAACCTGGCCACGATGAAATTGTTAGGACTATCAACGAGCATCTTGAATCTGTAATAAATAGATTGCTTACAGCAGAAAAAGAAATAACTGGCCTAATCGAGAATCCTAAGCATACAGTAATCCTTGAATTAAACAGTATCCCTAACAATGAATATAATTCACCATTTACACCAGGTGGGAAACTGTATAAGCTGTCCCCTGCACCATTTTATTACTAGTTTTTTGTTGGAGGTACACTTAGACCAATTAAGATTAAATATTGGCTACAACCACAAGCACACCACTACCCTACCTTATCAATAACAAATGCTGACAACAAACCAAAAGTCACCAATATAGAGTTAGAAGATTTTACAGATCCCAATACATTAGAAACATCTTATGCTGAAGATGATGGATCTCTGGAATTTAAAATTCAAATAGGATACAAATTATATTTAGAAAATCCTGTAGTATCGGCTGCTGAACACCCTATAGTTGCAATATTCTTGTTTACATACTATGTCTAGACAAATTATTGTTGATGAATTACACAAACCAGCCAGACATATTTTTAAGAGACTGCCAGTGGTTACAAAATGAATAGATGATTTATGGCAGTCTGACTTGGTGGAAATGGCCCCTCACCTAAAGGCGGGACAGTTGAAAAATTTAGACAAGGTCAACAAATGATACAAGTATATACTTACTGTCATAGATACATTTTCAAAATTTGCCTGGGCATTGCCGCTCAAATCTAAGACTGGAAAATGTGTTACAGAAGCTTTCAGGACAATTATTAATCAGAGTGGAAGATCACCCCGCTATCTACAATTAGATAATGGCAAAGAATTCTATAACTTGGTGTTCCAACAATTTATTAAAAACCATTCAATAAAACATTACTCGAGTTACAGTGATCTCAAGGCCTCTATTGTAGAAAGATTCAACAGAACTCTAAAAAATCATATGTATAAAAAATTTACCCTTCAAGGTAATTATAAATGGCTTACTATCCTACCAGAACTTTTAGATAGATATAATAATTCAGCTCACACTACAATCAACATGAAACCCTCTGAGGTAACTTCATCTGATGAGCAAAAATTGATCAGTACTGTTTACTATCCTAGATACCAACCAACAACAAAAAAAGCTAAATACAAAGTTGGTGATCAAGTAAGAATTAGCAAATATAATCACTTATTCAAAAGAGGTTTCACAAGAAATTGGAGTACCGAATTATTTACAGTGGTTCAAGTTAAACCTGGGGCTCGTAATATATATATAATAAAAGATCACCGAGGACAAATTCTCAAAGGCAGGTTTTATGAAGAAGAACTTAACAAAACTATGCAGAGAGACACATATCTTATAGAAAAAGTTATTCGCAAAAAAGGCAACAAAATACTGATCAAATGGCTAGGTCTCCCAGAACACAGTTGGATCGAGGAAGACAAAGTGATACTATGAACACCTGGGATGTTATAAAAAGACTACCAGATCCTGAACAGGAGAATAAGAGAAATGGTAAGCTGCTGCCTGATAATATTAGATGTCTTATTGTTGCGCCATCGGCCTGTGGTAAAACTACACTAATGATTGATAATTTTTTATTGGCACCTAACTGGTTAGACTGGAAAAATAGACATTTGTATGTCTTCTCTAAGAGCTTAGAACAAATAAAATATCAGCAGCTAATGAAGCTATATGATGGACAGGATATAGCCACTTTTGAATCATATGTTAAACCACTTCATGAATCATGGAGTTTTGGACTATTAACCACTGTTAATTAACAGTGGTTAATAGTCCAAAACTCCATGATGAATAAATCACCACTGATTAGATACAAAGAACACTTCATGAATGTCTCGATAACTCTGTTGTTGTATTTGATGATATTATACTGGAAAACCAAAACAAGGTTAGACATTTTTTTACACAGGGCCGACACAAAAACATAGATTGCTTCTACCTGGCACAGACTTTTTCTAAAATTCCAAAACAGCTGATAAGAGACAACAGCAATTTTATATGTGTGTTTCATCAAGACCATACCAACCTCAAACACATACATGATGAATATGTAGGTGGTGACTTGAGCTACAATAATTTTTCTAAGTTTTGCAGTAGGTGCTGGAACCAGGATAGTTATGGGTTTGTTACAATTAATATGACAAAAAAACCTAATAATGGTAAATATAGAAATAAAATTAACAATTTTCTAGACATTGAAATATATATAAATAACAATGAAAAGACCAATTATTGATGATCTTAAATTAAGAGACTATCTTGTAAAAAGATTTAAGGGATGGAAAGTAGAAAACCGAGGTATCTATGAACAACACATGCGCACAGAACAGCCGATTATTGATGCTATAAGTGAACTAGGTAAAAATATCAAAACTGTTACAGAGCAAAATCAAAATTTGATCACAGAGCTTGTACCTGTAGCTGCTAGGAACTCAGGATCCTATTGAATTGGGTCTTCTTGCTCAGAAATATTTAAGCACACCTAAAGACAACAAAGATGAGGTCTTTGGCTTATATGCCGACACAGAGGTTGATGGTAGCATCATACATAGAATTGGCAATTTTAGAGTAACATTTATGGGAGATGATCTAATAGTATATTCGGAATCTCATCTTGGAGAAAGAGGTGGTTTTGTTAAGTATCCTGGCACACCTGGATTGTGGGAACTGATGACTAGGAAGAGACCTGGCAACTATACAGATCAAGATTATGAGCATTACAAAGAAATATTAATAAAATCAGATGCTCTATACCAGAACAATGATCCCACACAAAAAAGAGTCAAGTCTAGCAGTGGAGCAAAATACAACAACTTAATCAAGCCCATATGGTCACAGATCAAGACAGGTAGTGGGATCAAACAATACAACACCTTGCCTAAAGAATTTGTGTGGGTTGATAATGTCAGGAAACTTGTAGATAGGTTGCTGGTGATAGCTGGGGAAGAAAATGCCGGTAACCACAATTTTTACAATGAAAATGTTGGAATTATGAACATGATAAGCACCAAATTGTCTAATTTTATAGTGAATGACACTAAGGGGATTGTATATCTTATAAAAATTATTAATACTCTACCACCTAAATTTTGGAATATCTCGGAGAGTCGAGGGCTAGTTAATGACATCATAAACAAGTTGCCAATTGAGCTACACATACCAGGCTCTCAGTATTGTGGTCCCGGTACCAAACTAGACCATAGATTAAACAGAGGAGACCCTGGTGTTAATCCTCTAGATGCTGCTTGCAGAGACCATGACATAGCATACAACACACATACCGACCTTGACAAGCGACATGTGGCAGACAAAAAATTAGAAGAGGCTGCATTTGGTAGATTTGTAAGCAAAAATGCTTCTTTGGGTGAAAAAATAGCAGCGTTGGGGACCACCATAGCTATGAACACTAAACAAAAACTGGGGTGGGGGTTGTGAATATGTATATAATAAACCAAAAAAATGAAGGCCAAAGGTGTTATGTATCAGATACCTTATGCAGGTCTCAAATCTCTTAAAACTATTGATAGTCTTCTAACCAAAAAACAGAGCAAGAAGAAAAGTTCTTGTCTTGCCAAGGGACATGGTATGAAATTATTACTTAGTACCCCCAGTTAAAAAAATTACTGCAATCTAGAAAAAAAAAATCACATATAGGTGGATTCATATTTAGTATCCCAGCTATTTTAGCAGCATTGGGGGCTGTGGGGAGCTTGGCTGGGGGATCGGCTGCCATAGCAAAAACAGTAATAGATGCCAGGAAGAATAAGGCAGAATTAGATGAACAAAAGCGCCATAATCTGGCCATAGAAAAACAAGGCAAAGGTGTTAAGAGAGCCATGAATAAGTTAAAAAAAACAAGAGCCGCTTACCAACCAAGATATTGAAGCTTTAATAAAACCACTAGGCATCAAAAATTTTAGAGTATACATGTCCGATTCTTTACCAGAACAACCACTCAAAAAAGAGTGTGGCATAGTTAATTTGGATAAGTACAAAAATCAGGGTACTCACTGGATTTGTTATCTTAAATATTTAAACAATGAGGCATTTGTGTTTGATTCATTTGGAGGTGTTCCACCTGAGAATTTAGTAAAATATCTAAAATCAACTAATCTTTATTATAATAATACCCGTATTCAAAATTTCAAAGATATTAATTGTGGACATCTATGTTTATCTATTATTAGATATCTGTCTCAAATAAATAAACCATCAATTGAAAATTTTCAAAAAGCCTTGTGGTATCTGAAACATCACGGGGGTATTCCATCTCACCAGCCAAAATTCAATATTGAAGCTCAGACTACATGATGATATAGTTTATCCCAAAACAATAGCTCTCAGAGCATTCTATGGCATGTACTTAATACCTAATATTACACACCACAACAACACAATCAAAGTTGGTGACCAAAAAATTGTCATCACTCCAGGGCAATATAATTTGTCTACTTTAAATGCTCAGTTACATAGAGGTATATTGTTAACTCAAAATTCTGTCACTCACAGAGTAGAAATTGTGTCTGCTAGAGAAAAAGTAGATCTGGGTGCTATAGGAGAGCTATTAGGATTCGAAAACAACACAAAACTTGAACCAGCCATAAAACACACTGCTATTAATATACCTAAATTCTTAGCCATAGAAAATCTGAATATTCATTGTAATGTGGCCGAGGGTATGATCACCAAATGAAATGGCATAGGCACTCACAAACAAACTGGCATTATTGCAACATTCAAACCTAACTCTGAATTCATGGAACCGATCATCTATACTCCATCGCCAACATTATATTTTCCTGTGTGCCATAATAGAATAGATTATATTGAGTTGATGGTCACTAATGAAAAAGAAGAATTAGTTGACTTTGCTGGAGCCACAACAACTGCTATCATAGAAATTAATATTTAAATAAAAATACATACAAAAATAAATAAATGAATACATAAATAAATAAAATGGCAAATATTGAGAGTTATGAGTTACAATCATTCCCTCCAAACCGGAGGACCTTTGCAAATTTAAGTCAAGCCAACACAGAGATTGAGGTTGACCTTGATGTAGGAGATGGATTTATACACCCTCACAGAGCAGACCTATATATTAAATTTGATGTTGTCAAGCTCGATGGTACAGATTATCCGGCTAACACAAATATAAAATTGGTAGACAATTTTGTGCCACATCTGTTCTCTGAAATCGAGATCAGAAAACATGGTGTTGTTATAAACAGAGTAGACTATCCTGGTATTACATCTACTGCTTTGGCCACATTAAAATTATCCAAGACCGAGGCCTCATACTACAAAATAGGTGGATTTGAAGCTGGTGATAAAATAATATCTAAGAGCCACACAGTATTGTTTCCTATGCGCCTGTTGCCAGGATTCTTCTCAGATTACAAAGATATTATGTGGAAGGGTGGTTTAAGAATTACATTTAGAAGAGCTGCCAATGATAATAATGCTTTGATGAGGTACAGTTCATTAAATTCTACTGCTGCAGCTCTGCCTAATACTCTACCTGATGAAGGCAAATGCATTATTCAGACTATGGAGCTAAGAATCCCAGTAGTTGAATATGAAGCCAGTTATGCTCTTAAATACAAAGCAGATATCCTAAAAAATCCACAGGTGCCTTTACAATTTTATACATATCAATGTGTGCAGAAGCCTGCCACTGGTAGCTATTATGAATTTGATGCTACAAACTCATTCTCCAGTATACAATATGACATGCCAGATTTTGTGGTGGTACTGTTTCAAACTGGAAGACACAATAATCAAGAAACAAATTCAAGTAAGTTTGATAACTGCAACATCAAGAACATATATCTTAAAAATGGCAGAAATGAGGTGTTCCCTAGAGAAAGTTATAATTTAAACATGTCCAAAGATGATTTCCTCAAATTATATGAGGCATTTACAGCATTCAAAAGGGTTACAATTGGGAATACTGACATGTATTACTCACCAGATGAATTCAAAGCACAGAGACCCATGTTTGTCATCAACACCTCAAAAAGAAAACAAGTTGTGTTTAATGACAGGACAAATATTAAAAATATCTGTGAATTCCATGAAACACTCACTGATGACACCATATGCAGTGTTATTCTTATAGGTGAAAAATCATATGTTTATGATGTATGAAATGAAAGAGTCACAGAGCAATTCTAGAAGACTTTTGCATAAGTAGTGGTATTGATGATAGGATGAGCACAACTTTTAAGTGTAGAAAAGGCGAGGCTATTTGATTGAACAATCTGATTTGCTTACACTTAAAACAAAGCCAAAAGGGGCCTATACCCCAATTTTTCAGGTGTGATATGCTCTGATTTTTAAGAAATTCTGAATTTCTAGTGTAGAAAAGGCGAGGGCTCAACAGATAGATTTACCCATACTTAAAACAATGGCAAGAGGGGTCTATACCCCAATTCTTCAGGTATGGAGGTTCGGGTTTAAGTTCTCATAAAATGTGAAGCCTCCCCTGATGGCAAAATAATAATATTGTTATCTTGTAAACAAGGGGTTCTGGGTTCGAGTTCTGATAGATTGAAATATGTGTGGCAAAATAATATGTCCACACGTGAGATTTTGAGAATAATTACTGCTAGTTGATAGCCCCCAGATCTGAAAACCTGGTAAAAAGTGTTGTTCAACAGAGCAAAATTATTCTCTATTGGGAACCACCCGCTCAGCCATACAATAGGGGGAAAAGCGGGCAAATATAATTAATTGTTTGCATGTCTTGCCGGCACGCAAGAGATAAAATCTACACGCTAGAAGGGAACATTAATGATTTTTCTGTACGATTCACTGAAGGGGCCATTAATCTTTCTGTGCGACAGGGGAAAAAGTGTAACATGTCTGCAACATGTAAAAGTGTAACAAAGATTATTGAGATAAAAATACATATTTTCACACAGTGGCAATGAACTGCACCCCCTTCATGCTGAAAGCAATTCTATTCTGATAATATGAGCCTAGGCAAAGACTTAAAAAATATTATGGCAGTTCAAAATCCAATTTTGTCTGCATTAAGGTCTCAGAACCCAGTAAAATGTGGGCATATTCCATATTGAGAAGTGTTAATATTGTTGCATTGTAATCAGGGGCTTTGGGTTCGAGTCCTGATATAAGATTGAAATATGTACAACTGCCCACACATGAGATATTCACTGCTAGCTGATAATACAGTTGAGGTTTCAAAGCTGGTAGAGTGTCTGGGCCTCTCTGACAGCAAAGTGTTGGTATTATTGCTTTGTAATCAAGGGGCCTCTGTGTTTGAATCGGGCCTCTAGAATTGCTCCGTGACTCTCTCATTTCTTACATCATAAACATATGATTTTTCTCCTATGAGAATAACACTACATATGGTGTCTTCAGGTAATGCCTCATGGAATTCACAGATAATTTTAATGTTTGCCCTGTCATTAACCACAACTTGTTTCCTTTTTGAAGTGTTGATTACAAACATGGGTCTCCGTGCCTTGAATTCATCTGGTGTGTAATACATGTCAGTATTGCCAATAGTGACCCTCTTGAAAGCCGAAAATGCTTCATATAATTTGAGGAAATCATCCTTGGACATGTCTAAATTGTAATTTTCTCTAGGAAATACCTCATTTCTGCCATTTTTAAGATATATGTTCTTGATGTTGCAGTTATCAAATTTACTTGAATTTTTTTCCTGATTATTGTGTCTTCCAGTCTGAAACAATACCACTACAAAATCAGGCATATCGTATTGAATACTGGAGAATGAATTTGTAGCATCAAACTCATAATATGTGCCAGTTGCGGGCTTCTGTACGCATTGATATGTATAAAATTGCAGAGGAATCTGTGGATTTTTTATTATATCTGCTTTGTATTTAAGAGCATAACTGGCCTCATATTCAACAACTGGGATTCTTAGCTCCATAGTCTGAATAATGCATTTGCCTGCATCAGGTAGGGTATTGGGCAGAGCTTCTCCTGTAGGGTTTAATGTGCTGTACCTCATCAAAGCATTATTATCATTGGCAGCTCTCCTAAATGTAATTCTTAACCCGCCCTTCCACATAATATCTTTGTAATCCGAGAAGAATCCTGGCAACAGGCGCATGGGGAACAGCACTGTGTGATTTTTAGATAATATTTTCTCACCAGCTTCAAAACCGCCGATTCTGTAGTAAGAAGCCTCGGTTTTGGATAATTTTAGTGTGGCCAAAGCTGTGGAGGTAATACCGGGATAATCTATTCTGTTTATAACAACGCCATGCTTTCTGATCTCAATTTCAGAGAACAGATGCGGCACAAAATTGTCCACCAATCTTATATTTGAATTTGCCGGATAATCTGTTCCATCGAGCTTTACAACATCAAATTTGATGTATAGATCTGCTCTGTGGGGGTGTATAAAGCCGTCCCCTACATCAAGATCGACCTCAATTTCTGTGTTGGGTTGATTTAAATTTGCAAATGTCCTCCTGTTTGGGGGGAATGATTGCAGCTCATAACTCTCAATATTTTCCATTGTATGTATTTTTATTTAAATATTAATCTCTATGATTGCAGTTGTTGTGGCTCCAGCAAAATCAACTAATTCTTCTTTTTCATTAGTGACCATCAACTCGATGTAATCTATTCTATTATGACACACAGGAAAATATAATGTTGGGGATGGATTGTAGATGATGGGCTCCATGAATTCGGAATTAGGTTTGAAAGTTGCAATGATGCCGGTTTGTTTGTGAGTGCCTATGCCATTTGATTTGGTGATCATACCCTCGGCCACATTACAGTGAATATTCAGAGTCTCTATGGCTAAGAATTTAGGTATATTAATAGCAGTGTGTTTGATGGCCGCTTCAAGTTTTGTGTTGTTCTCAAAGCCTAACAGCTCTCCTATAGTACCCAGATCCACTGTTTCTGTAGCAGACACAATCTCTACTCTGTGAGTGACAGAATTTTGACTTAACACTACACCTCTGGGTAATTGAGCATTTAGAGTGGACAGATTATATTGCCCTGGAGTGATGACAATTTTTTGATCCCCTACTGCAATTGTGTTGTTGTGGTGTGTAATATTAGGGATTAGGTACATGCCATAAAATGCTCTGAGAGCTATTGTTTTGGGATACACTATGTCATCATGCAATTTGAGTTTCAATATTGAATTTTGGCTGGTGAGATGGAATACCCCCATGATGTTTTAAATACCACAAGGCTTTTTGAAAATTTTCAATTGATGGTTTATTTATTTGAGACATATATCTAAGAACAGATAAACACAAATGTCCGCAATTAACATCTTTGAAGTTTTGAACACGGGCATTATTGTAATAAAGATTAGCTTAATTTAGATATTTTATTAAATTTTCAGGTGGAACACCTCCAAATGAATCAAACACAAATGCCTCATCTTTTAAATATTTAAGATAACAAATCCAGTGAGTGCCCTGATTTTTGTACTCATCCAAATTAACAATGCCACACTCTTTGTTGAGTGGTTGTTCCGGTAAAGAATCAGACATGTACACACCTCTAAAATGTTTGATGCCCAGTGGCTTGATTAAAGCTTCAATATCTTGGTTTGTAAGCGGCTCTTGTTTTTTTTAAACTTATTCATGGCTCTCTTAACACCTTTGCCTTTTTTCTCCATGGCCAGGTTATGGCGCTTCTGCTCATCTAATTCTGCCCTATTTTTCTTGGCATCTATTACTGTTTTTGCTATGGCAGCTGATCCCCCGGCCAAGCTCCCCACAGCCCCGAGAGCAGCTAAGATGGCAGGGATGGTAAATATAAATCCCCCCACATGTGATTTTTTTCTTGATTGCTGTAATTTTTTTAATTGGGGGGTACTAAGCAACAATTTCATACCATGTCCTTTTGCAATACAAGAGCTTTTTTTCTTGCGCTGCTTTTTGGTCAAAAGGCTATCAATAGTTTTAAGAGATTTGAGACCTGCATAAGGTATTTGATACATAACACCCTTGGCCTTCATTGTAGGTTTATTATATATATATTCACAAACCCCACCCCAGTTTTTGTTTGGTGCTCATAGCTATGGTGGTTCCCAATGCTGATATTCTCTCACTCAAAGAAGCATCTTTGCTTACAAATCTACCAAATGCAGCCTCTTCTAATTTCTTGTCTGCAACATGTCTTTTGTCAAGATCAGAATGTGCGTTGTATGCTATGTCATGGTCTCTGCAAGCAGCATCTAGGGGATTTATACCAGGATCCCCTCTGTTTAATCTATGATCCAATTTTGTGCCTGGACCACAATACTGATAGCCTGGAATGTGTAGTTCAAATGGCAGCTTGTTTATAATGTCATTAACCAGGCCCCGACCCTCAGAAATATTCCAAAATTTAGGTGGTAGAGTATTAATAATTTTTATAAGATATCCAATCCCCTTAGGGTCATTCACTATAAAATTAGACAATTTGGTGCTTATCATGTCCATAATTCCAACCTTTTCATTGTAAAAATTGTGGTTGCCAGCATTTTCCTCCCCAGCTATCACCAATAACCTATCTACAAGTTTCCTGACATCATCAACCCACACAAATTCTTTGGGCAGGGTGTTGTATTGTTTGATTCCACTGCCTCTCTTGATCTGTGACCATATGGGCTTGATTAAATTATTGTATTTTGCCCCACTGCTAGACTTGACTCTTTTTTGTGTGGGATCATTGTTCTGGTATAGAGCATCTGATTTTATTAATATTTCTTTGTAGTGCTCATAATCTTGATCTGTATAGCTGCCAGGCCTTTTCCTAGTCATCAGTTCCCACAATCCAGGTGTGCCGGGGTACTTAACAAAAGCACCTTTTTCTCCGAGACGAGATTCTGAATATACAATTATATCATCTCCCATAAATGTTACTCTGAAATTGCCAATTCTATGTATAATGCTACCATCAAGCTCTGTGTCAGCATATAAGCCAAACACCTCATCTTTATTGTCTTTAGGTGTGGTTAAATATTTTTGAGCAAGAAGACCCAATTCAATAGGATCCTGAGTAGCTTCAATTCTTCTAGGAGCAACAGGACTAGGTGTATGAATACTGGAAAGTGGGGTGAATGGATAATCTAATATGTTCCTTGCAGCTACATGTACAAGCTCTGTGATCAAATTTTGATTTTGCTCTGTAACAGTTTTGATATTCTTACCTAAATTATTAATAGCATCAATTACAGGCTGTTCTGCTTGTTTGTGTTTTTCATAAATTCCCCGGTTCTCTGATTTCCATCCCTTAAATCTTTTTACAAGATAATCTCTTAACTTAAGATCATCAATTATTGGCCTTTTCATGGTTATTTATTTATATTTCAATGTCTAGAAAATTGTTGATTTTATTTCTGTATTTGCCAGTATTAGGTGTTCTTGTCATATCAATTGTGACAAACCCATAACTGTCCTGGTTCCAGCACCTACTGCAAAACTTGGAAAAATCATTGTAGCTCAAGTCCCCACCTACATATTCATCATGTATGTGTTTGAGGTTGGTATGGTCTTGATGAAACACACATATAAAATTGCTATTGTCTCGGATCAGCTGCTTCGGTATTTTTGAAAAAGTCTGTGCCAGGTAGAAACAATCAATGTTTTTGTGCCGGCCCTGTGTGAAAAAGTTTCTAACCTTGTTTTGATTATCCAGTATAATGTCATCAAACACAACAACAGAATTATCGAGACATTCATGGAGTGGCTTAACATCTGATTCAAAAGTGGCTATATCCAATCCATCATATAGCTTCATCAGCTGCTGATATTTTAATTGTTCCAAGCTCTTAGAGAAGACATACAAGTGCCTGTTTTTCCAGTCTAACCAGTTGGGTGCCAATAAAAAATTATCAACCATTAGTGTAGTTTTACCACAAGCAGATGGCCCAACAATAAGACACCTAATATTTTCAGGCAGCAACTTGCCATTTCTCTTATTCTGTTGTTCAGGTTCTGGCAGCCTTTTTATAACATCCCAGGTGCTCATATTATTATTTTGTCTGCATCGATCCAGCTGTTTTCCGGATGACCCAGCCATTTGACAAGTAACTTGTTGCCTTTTCTGCGGATGACTTTTTCTATGAGATATGTGTCAGGCTGTTTAGTTTTGCTGAGCTCTTGTTCATAAAACCTGCCTTTGAGAATTTCTCCTCGGTGATCTTTTATTATATATGTGTTAAGGGTCCCAGGTTTAACTTGAACCACTGTAAATAATTCGGTGCTCCAGTTTCTTGTAAAGCCTCTTTTGAATAAGTCCTTATATTTGCTTATTCTTACTTGATCACCCACCCTGTATTTGGCCTTTCTTATTGTTGGCTGGTATCTAGGATAATAAACAGTCCTGATCAATTTTTGCTCATCAGATGAAGTTACTTCAGAGGGTTTCATGTTGATTGTGGAATGGACCGAGTTGTTATATTTATGTAGAAGTTCTGGAAGAATATTAATCCATTTATAATTACCTTGGAGGGTAAATTGTTTATACATAAGATTTTTTAGGGTTCTGTTGAATCTCTCTACAATTGAGGCTTTGAGATCACTGTAACTCGAGTAATGTTTTATTGCCTGGCGTTTAATAAATTGTTGAAACACTGAATTATAAAATTCTTTGCCATTATCTGTTTGCAAATAGTGCGGGGATCTTCCACTCTGATTGATAATTGTTCTGATGGCTTCTGTAACACATTTTCCTGTCTTAGATTTGAGTGGCACAGCCCAGGCAAATTTTGAAAATGTATCTATTACAGTGAGTAGATACTTGTAGCCCTTGTTGATTTTGTCTAAGTTTTTCAACTGTCCACTTGCCATTTCAATCAAGTCGCTCTGCCATAAATCATCTATGCCTTTTGTGACTACTGGGAGTCTCTTAAAATTATGTCTGGCCTGTGTGTGTAATTCATCAACAATAATTTGTCTAGACATAATATGTAAACAAGAATATTGCAACTATGGGGTGTTCAGCAGCTGAGACTGCAGGATTTTCTAAATATAATTTGTCCCCTATTTGTATTTTAAATTCCAAAGTGCCATCATCTTCAACATATGCTGTTTCTAATGTATTGGGATCTGTAAAATCCTCTAACTCTACATTGGTGATTTTTGGTTTGTTGTCAGCATTTGTTATTGATAAGGTGGGGTAGTGGTGTGCCTGTGGCTGATGCCAATATTTGATCTTGATTGGTCTCAATGTGCCCCCAACAAAAAACTGGTAATGAAATTGTGCAGGGGACAGCATATATATTTTGCCACCTGGTGTAAATGGAGAATCATATTCTTTGTTGGGGATGCTGTACAATTCAAGAATTACTGTATGTTTTGGATTCTCGATTATGCCTGTTATTTCCTTTTCTGCTGTAAGCAATCTGCTTGTTACAGATTCAAGGTGCTCATTGATAGTCCTAACAACATCATCATGGCCTGGCTTGATTTTTATGTCCACAACAAGTTTCTTGTATTGTTGCACAATCTCTTGAAGCTGGGTGGCAAAAACAGACAGAGCATTTGCTTGATTGGATTCCATGGTCCCTAGCTGTTGCTTGATATTAGCTACAATTTGTTGCAAATTTTCAACAACTGCCAATTTTGAATTTTGAGCAGTAAGATCATGGACCTGTCTTCTGATATCCTCAAACAGGGCATGCAGTTCATTAATATGTTGATTGGTTGGAAGAGTGGCCACTGTCTGAGTGAGATGTTTGATCTCTGTCTGGATATTCTTGATATCTTCTGATTTCAATATCCTATTCACAGCTCTCTTAATATTTTTAAGTTCCTGTGATGTAGGCAGATTTGTTACAGTATTTTGCAAAGATTCAAGTGCCAATTTCACATTATTTAATTCAGATGCATCAGCCACATTTTGCATAGCATTTTGGAGCAGGGCTATATCTGCCTGAGTGGGTGTTGATTGTTGTAAAATTTCAAGTTTTGTTTGGATATTATCGATCAAGTGATGAAAATGAGATTGCTCAGATTCAGTGTTGAGGTTTTCAAGCTTTGTGATTTGTTGCTGGACACTCACAAGGGTATCTACAATCCCAGGCAGGCGAGATTCTAGTACATTTGCCAAATCACTTTGCACTGCTGCTATTGTACCTTCAAGATGTGTTATGGTACTTTGAACTTTTCCAAAATCTTCATATGTTTCAAGTTGCAGCTTAATGTTGGCAACACTCCGAGTTATTGCACTCAAAGCATCAGAAGATGGCAAATTGTTCATAAAATTTTCAAGTGTCTCAATTTTTTCTTTAACCTCGGCTATGGCATTGTGCAGAGGATCCAGATTAGGTATCTGGAGGGATTGAATCTGTTCTTTTAGAGTGGAAATCACTAGATCAAAATCTTCTTGTGATTTAATGCTTTTGACAATTGTTTGGAGCTGTGTCTGGACATTATTTATCTGCTCTTCCAATTGTTGTTTCAATTGCTCGGAGTTGGTAGCCTGAGTCTTAAATTTGGCTTGAAGAGCTGCTACAGCTTCTTCCAAACTTTGAAAATTATCTAATGTTGCCAGATCAGTATATTTTTGAAGCAACAATTTGAGTTCTGAATCAATTTTAAGAAGAGGGTCCATGCATTGTGATTGCAAATTTGTAATTTCTAATTGAAGACTGGCATTGAGTGTGGTTTGTAAAGCTTGTAAATCACTTCTTAATTTCTTGACTCTGACATCAAGCATAAGAATCTCATCACTGTGATCTTCATGTCTTGTATGGCCAAATATATCATTAGGCATTTTGTTTTAGTGGTTATTTATTATAGAGTATCTGATTCTTAATTCTATAAAAAAGGGTATAAGCTTGTCATAAGATCCAGGGACCTCAATATATAAGCAGTCACCAGCAGAAACAGTATATACAGTGCCAGAAACCATGTTTGAGTGCTTAATTCTATAAATATTTCTCCCTACTGAAATCTTGACATCACCCTCAGGAGTTGTAATAAATTGCAATTGACCACCTACAGGTAATTGGTAATGATTTAAATTATTGTTAAATATGTACAATGTTTTACCTGTTTCATCATCAACATCTGTAAGTATGCTGTTCAGATGAATAATTAACAAGCCACTCAGTTTAGACAGCATATCAGGAGAGGGTTGTGGTGTTGGCAGCTCCATAATAGCCTGTTTTTTGAACCCAAATAAGTTCATAGGCATGTTTATTTATTTCAAATCATGCTCTGTAATTGGGCATTGATTTCCATTTTTCAAATCACAATGCCCCCAAGGTAGAGTATGTATGCAACATGATAAAATGCATCTCTTATCATCATGTGGGTCCAGGGCCACTTTTCTTACAATATTGCTAGTCAATAAGTGATCCTCACTCTGAATTCTATTTTCTGATGTTCTGATTGAATTCTGGGATTTGAGGCAATTTTTATAATCTTCAAATTGGAGATCTTTTTCAACAGTTACTCTGCCAACGCCCTTGGCCTTTTTGGCAACTGCACCACTACATGTTTCAAAAGTGTACACCTTGGCACTTAACCCAGCAAATTTCACAATAACATCACCAAGTGTCTCATCTTTTAACTTGCCAGGCACCTTTTTGTTGTGGTGGTGTTGAATCTTTGTATGTTCACTGGTATCAAAGTATTGAAACAATTCAGGCTGTGACATATCTTGATAAACATCTTCTGTTTGAATATCAAGAATAAAACTATCCGTGTCCATGTACAATAATTTTACACGATCACCATAATAAGGTTTCAACACATCATAAAACAATGTTAACATATGTAATTTGGACAATTCCAATATCACAGCCCCTACATAAATAGGTTTATCAAATTTGATCTTTGTTTTCATCATGTTGAAAAGTGCCATGTGCTCATCATAAATTCTTCTATAATTGAAGTTGGGCTTTGCAACCAATTTTTTGCTCAGGTTAGGGTCAGTAATTATTTTAACATCGGTATGTTTCCTGACATTTTCAATAGTTTTGCCATACACTGAATTCACCATCAATTTAAACAAGCCCTTATCAAATTGGCTCTTTGCAGATGTTCGAAGCTCCGTGTTTGTATCAATGTATGGCTTCAACCATTCTGAGTGCCTGAACCTCAAAACTTTTCCAATTTTGGTCACTTGAACACCATGATGCATCAGGAACTGGAGGTTTTTGTAATATATAACATAACCCTGTTTTGGCTCCAGTGTCATCATGAGCTTCTTCTGTTTAGAGCCAGGTGAGTACTGAACCTCGGAAATTGGGGGCAGATCAGAAAATTTGTTGTGCAAATAATCTGGAATTATCAGATCAACCTCTAAGATGAGGCCATGTTCACGGTCATCAAATTCCTTAAGATTCTCAATATTGTAATTTTCAACCCATTCAAGCCCTGCATATGGCAGTTTTTTCATCATGGCGTGACCATAGAGGCTGTTGGCATCTACATACACTATATAATTTGATGGCCGTGCTGGATCATAATCAGGCATATATTTGTTATTTGCTCTGGCAAATCTCTGGGAACATTGCACCATCCCTCCTCTTATACATTTCTCCATAAACAGATACATATCTTGATCGTGGATCAGATCCAATTGCATTTTGGTGTTCAAAAACGTTGCGGCCCATGCTAGGCCCGGAGCACTGAAAAAATATATTGGGTCCAGTTTATAATTTTGCATGGAAGATTTTCTGAATGCCTGCAATATATCAGCTAAGAGGGTGACATCAAGTTTTAAATATGCCATGTGGTAATCACCAAATGTCTGGCAATTTAAATTGTTCCACATCAATTGGGCATGGTGATAATCTTCATCAGTGATTCCAGATCCTCTGATTTTGCTGTAAAACTCTTCTTGTGGTGGCAAAGAACACTCATCAAATTTAGAAAAATCTGTAACATAGTCATATGGATATACACCCTTCCGCCTAATTAATTTCAGGTCCTGATTTGGAAACAATGCACGTGTGATTTTGAATTGATCATCAGGTAATTGAGTGGCCAGTGTAGCCAGGCTAGCAGATAAAATTCTGTAAGAATCAAGAAATCTTATGTGAATAGGAACACCACCAACTTTAATTATTTTGCTAATAGATATATATTTTTCATCATTTTCAGCTAAAATATTTAAATTCTGCTTCTCAAACCCCTCGTACCTGATCAGATGATGGAAATCATAATTGGATGCTCCATGGCAAAATATGGGGATAAATCTTGGTCTCTTGATCTTAATATTACAGCTATTACACAGGGCCATTAAGAATTTACCATCTGTATGAGAATGGTGTTTCACCTTGATATTTGTATCTGAAAATTCAGAATCACATACCGGGCATTTTTCTGCATTGTTGAAATCTTCAATCTGTTCCTCTGTTAAAGGCAACATAGGCTTTGATTTTAATAAGATGTTAGATGCTATGTCACGGCACTCATTTTCTATTCTATGTGCAAATATTTTGATGGCATCTGGTCCCATGTATGAATATTCTTTACTAGCTACACCATCCCGTATAACCATATAACAAAAACTGGAAGGTTCATGTAGCTGGTATGATGTACTTGAAGATTCCTCAGGATCTGGATTGCAGAATGCAAGAGGTTTGAGGTTCGATTCAAAATCACAGACAATATATGCTGGGTGTTCCGACAAGGCTTCAAACTTTTTGAATTTGCAATTTTCACTTGGATTGGGCATAAGCATATGAACAGGTTTATGGCTGCCACAGTATTTCAGATGCTCAATTAACTTGTTTTTGGCAATTTCTGCACTCTCTTCCCGAACCCCCTTCACCATTTTTTGACCATCAAATACAGTTAAACATCTTCTGCACAACTTAAATATTCTATTAGATTTGTCTAGTTGTGTTCTCACTAAAGCTTCAAGATTATGTATCAGAGTATAATGATATGTGCCATCCTTTTCAATTAAGAGCAGATCAATCGGAACAGCAGATTCATCATCAAGTGTACTGATTCTGAGAGGTTCTATCGGGCAATGGCCAGTGGAACAAGTAAATACATTAATAGATAATTGTTTGCCATTCATATCCCTGGCCCTTTTTTCAAATTTATCAATATTCTGAACTAACATTGGATATTCCAAACCATCCATTGCATCGTCAAAAAGATGTTCATGTTGTTTGTAATAACTTATTCTCTGAGGATTCCTTGAAACTAGAAACAAAGCAGCTAATATACACCACAAAAAGCATTTCTGGTCGGTATTTTTTATATTAACCACGGCTCTTTTGTTTTTGATATTGTCAGGTAATGGCAGATATGTAGATCCTTGTAATGGGCTGAATTCAGAAATATTAACATATAACTTGTGCGGAGAGCCGCATAGGCTCCATCCGGACTCTTTTGCCGCAAATTCAGAGTGTTTGATATTCAGTTGATCCATCAAACTGCTTATTATTTTGTCTGAATTTGCGTTTGAATATACCGGTACAGTTGCTGTTATGTGGGGCTGTATAAATTTTGTGCCATTTGGTTTCTTATATTGAGTATACAATTTGAGGGACAGCTTATAAGAGCCATTTTGTGCATTTAGAATTGCCTGTACATCAGGTTTTTTACTGTTCAAGAAATTCTCAATGCCACATCTTGGCTCTGATACAAAGCAATAATCCCTAAGTTGGGCATTAAAACTGCTACGGATGGGTTCATGGCGTGGCTGCTTTGCTGCTCTGGCATTAAGAGGTGCTTCATGCTTTCTTTTCAGACCAGATGTGGATGGTTGTGAGGGCAATGTTGATGACTGTACATAAGAATTACACTTATGCCATTTGTAATATGCCTTGCTTAATATTTTATGGCATCTTGGACATATTTTCATGGCCTTTCTGCATTTCCTAGGCTTACAAATATGCCGCTGCCTAGCCCAATGAGAACTAGATATATTTTTATTACACTGATTGCAATATTTTTGTTTTGGCATTTTTTCTTGTTGTTTATTATATAAGATTTTCTGGGCTTCAATTCAAAACTTTATACTTAATAAAAATATCAGTTGGGTTCAGCAGTTAATGGCTGAGCTGGTGCTTTTATACCCAAACAACAGCAGTAACTAGGTTTTGGTGATAGTTTTGCTGATGTACAACACACTTCACCAGGTTTAAAACCTCATCTCTATATCAACTAAATACAATTCAAAATTGGATTTTGAACTGTGCAATAAATATTCTGTAAGTCTCACTTGTGTTTATATTAACAGAACAAGACAAAACCAGAATTGTATTCAGGATTGCATGTTTTCATACAAAAAAGCCATATTTTTGACAAGTTTATAAACAACAATCATACAGATATAACTTTTACACACATGGATGAATCTGTCTGAGCAGAGGAGAAAGAAGGTTTTCAGATCTGGGGGCTATCAACTAGCAGTAATTATTCTCAAAATCTCACGTGTGGACATATTATTTTGCCACACATATTTCAATCTATCAGAACTCGAACCCAGAACCCCTTGTTTACAAGACAACAATATTATTATTTTGCCATCAGGGGAGGCTTCACATTTTATGAGAACTTAAACCCGAACCTCCATACCTGAAGAATTGGGGTATAGACCCCTCTTGCCATTGTTTTAAGTATGGGTAAATCTATCTGTTGAGCCCTCGCCTTTTCTACACTAGAAATTCAGAATTTCTTAAAAATCAGAGCATATCACACCTGAAAAATTGGGGTATAGGCCCCTTTTGGCTTTGTTTTAAGTGTAAGCAAATCAGATTGTTCAATCAAATAGCCTCGCCTTTTCTACACTTATAAGTGGTGCTCATCCTATCATCAATACCACTACTTGCATATTATATTGTGTTTAGTATTAGATAAACAAGTTGAGCCTGGTCTTAAATTAAAATATTTAGAATGTTACAAGTCAACATATTGATTCTCTGAACTTAAACCGGAAGTGGACCGGAAGTGGACCAGAATTGGACCGGAAGTGGACAGAAAGTAAATATGTGTAAGTGAGTGTAGGTGTGTGGGTAGATGTGTGTAGGTGTGGGTCATATGAGTATCTTGGATTAGTTTTTAGTGTAGTTAAAACAATATTGAGAAAAGCCATATTTTTAACAAATTTATAAACAGCAATTTTAGCAAATTTAGGTTTTGTCACATCAATTTGGGGGGGTCTTCTTTTCTCAGAAGCATTTTTTTACAAAAATCGTAGGTTATACACAGTAGCAATAAGATTTTATAGACATTTTGCCTTAGTTTTAAATATTTCTATACTGTCAAAACACCTCTTCATTTATCGATTTTATAATATGTACTTTCCCACTACTGATATACGTATATAAAGAGACAGTAAACATATCATTTTGGGGGGAGGGGTGCTGACTGCATTTACGCACAGCATCGGCAGTATTAAAAACAAGGTCGGTAATTGCTTTGATAATATATCAAAAGTAGGGTGACCAGATATTTGTTGACCAAAAAGAGTATAGTCTATAGGTTGAAGGTGAGCATGCACAAAACATAAAAAGAAAACGAAAATAAGGGTTATTATAGCCCTATAAAATAGGCCTACACTCTACAGATTCAAATTACTTATGGGTCTAATGTAATTAGCTAATTACAAATAGTTACTCACCAATGGCACCATCGTTCCATCGTTCATACTTCTGGGATGTTTTTACTTTCTCGAGTATATTTACTGCCAGTCCAAACTCTTCACAGGACATGTCCACATTGAATTTCACTTTCATTACTTGTTCGAGTGTTGACACCAGGAGTGTACTTTTTCCTCTCGCCAATAAGTTTTAATAACACTGAAGTGATGCTGATCACATCACCCCCACTCACGACCGGATCAAGAAAGTGTGGGGCGTTACCCCCACACCCCCTATACGCCTTCATGGCGTGGTGCTATGCACAGGGGAGCACTTTACCTTTTTTTTTACTTTTAACACTGAAGAGTCTTTCACAACCAACATTTGTACCAGGCAGAGTAAACAAGAATTTTATAAGAGGCACAATCACTTTTAAATTTGACCCAGCCTGTACTAAATCTTTGCACACTGACCTCCACTTACCCATCATTGATTCTTTTCTTTCCCCCCAATCTTAAAGATGTTTTTCAACGGCTTTTGAAATTGCACAGTAAGTTTCAAAAATATCATTATTAGGGCTGAGGTGATACCGGTATCGGAAAGTATCGGTTATAATTCAGCTACCGATACCAGCCGATACTTTCCGGCATTTTGGTCTTTCACGGGGTCCGCAAAATTCTTGACAGTCTCATTATCCTGGAAATTATGCAAAATTAAACTTATTTTTTATTTTACACTAATTTTGCACGAAAACTATATTTTGTGACTACATAATATCTATTTTAATATTCTGATGCAATTCTTGAATATTCTAAAGCAAATTTCTTGGTATGTTGATGCATATAATTGGAGGAGATTATTTACACACCAAAATTGACCAATATTTTGAACAAATTTTAATTATTGCAATTTTCAAGTATCGGTATCGGTATCGGTGGGAATCGGTAAGAGTATAGGTTCAAAGTGGTATCATCTCAGCCCTAATCATTATCATTAAATTCCAATGAATTTGAAATATGTTTTGCTTGTTGTATAAAATATGAAAATGACTCTTGAAATTGTTCAAAGGAAATTCTTGAGTCAAGGAGTAAATACTTCAGTTTGTTGACATCTTGACGTTTTCCGTTCTATGGATTTTAAGGCATTTTTACGCGTAAAATAATGAATGAAATTAAATAGCAACGAAAGGAGTATATTTGGGGATTTTTTCAAATTGAAAAGAGTATAGAGTATATGAACCTCTAAAAGAGTATAATACTCTTAAAAAGAGTATGTCTGGTCACCCTAATCAAAAGGTAAATAAAAGCAAACGTTGTTATTCACTTTGTTGATTTCTGGTTAAATATTTTTTTTACTATTTCATTATCGGAAGAAAAAAATCTTACACTCTACAGAAGAGAAATCATGTATTAATTTCCGAATAATAGTAACCATTTTATATCATATGCATATCATTAACATTATTCTGTTAAGCCTTGCATGTATCCTGCAGCGAAATAGGACACCTGCCAAAATACTTCATCGCAACCAAAGCAGTGACTCAAAGGCAACGACAGTAGAAATGCATGTTCCAACGAACATCAGTGGCTTAACTGTTATCTGTTTCACGACGCCTGGAGTTGTCTCGCTGAGAGCTCGAGTTTCGGTTTCCCTTGTAAGTGAGTGAACACGAGTAGCCCGTACATATGTATATACACAAGCAACAGTGGCGTGTGCATGGGGGCAATTAGTTGGAAATACAGTACTCCCAATATGATTCAAGTTCGCTGTATTATTAACTTCAACTGCAAATAAAGATGGCGAAAAAGTGTGAATGTTTTCTGCTATCGCAATTGTCCCCAATGGCGTAGTGGTAACGGTATCACATTTAATGGTGCGGTTCGGCGTTTGATCACCATTAGAACCTCAGCGGCTGTTTCTATTGGATGATATTCAGCCAACAACTTCCCCGAAAATTGTTTGCGCGAAATCACACCCATTGCAATGATTACGGCAAACGTTTCGGAGCGTGTTGCAAACACTTTATAGGCATTGCACCTTCAGTGATTGTGGCAGTGATTGAAAGTGCAAATATAACGATTATATTCTAAATGTAGTCCTGCATTTTCTTTAGTCTCTCAACAATGACAATACTATCTATTAGACTAGATAAAACGATGTGTAGGGCCTCCCACATTCCTCAATCGCGGCTAATTTGGAGGTGCTGTGATGTGAACAAGAAAAAGCATTGATTCAATATTAACATATTATTTTCAGGTTTAGAGAATGATAAAATATGACGTGTGTAACACTCGTGAAATAATTCGTTCCCTATTATTAAAGATGATAATTTTGCAATTATTTGCAACAAAAGAAGAAATTATTCATTAAAAAATTGCTTCTTGAATTTTAATGTTAAAAAGTATCAATATCTATTCATGTTACTGATTGGGAATGATCTACCAAAAGCGCGGATTTTCATAAATGACTAGCATGTGAGTCAATATGGGAAAACAACCGTCTCCTCGAATTAATAGCACGGAGTTAGTGTAGAAACTAGAGCCCCTGGTAGCAGCAGATTGTTCATTTATCCTTTATTAAAGTTCAAGTTGCTGCTTCTCATATAGTACATGCATGCGAAATATTGAGGACAGAGTGCTGAAAACAATTCTCCCCTCTTTCTTTGTTGCTACTAGCATTTCTAGTTTTAGATGAGAGTATTTACGTTTTGAACGAGTTTCCCCCCTTCCCTTGAAGCAACAATGCGGCGAATTCAGGAGTCTTTCAACAACCACCCCTTCGCCCTCTGTGATGTCCCCAACTTAAAATATATATTAGCTTCAAGTACATTAACTTGACATGACATTTGTGTGAAAATGTAAAACAATTTACCAATTTATATTAGGCGAGTTTAACAACAAATATTTAATTTTCGATAGTTATAACTGCGAAAGTCAGTTAACAAAGCAACACCTTTAATCCACAATCATGCAATTATAATTTATTTTATTTTAACGGTTATCCCATTTTTCATATGTCCCTGGTCATTAACACTGTGTTACACATACATATCTGTAAGTTGGACGGCAGAAATACAACAACTTGAAGTATGGGCGCATACATACTACTCACCTTGAAACCACATCAAGTTGAGGTATTGATACAGATATGGTTGAATGCTCGGCAGAGACCTGAAGGCGCCAATGCAAGTCTTATTCATCTTGCCACTTATATCGTGTGCGTCTCGACAATCACTCCTGCAAGCACAAAGTATTTCAGGTCGGCTCTGTGGCTGAATGGTTAGCGTAGCGTGAAACAAAACTCGGTGTCCTAGGTTTGCATCCTGGAAAACCTGGACATGAAATTATTTTTGTTCCAACAATCTGTTTCATCATTCATCCTAACCTTCATGTTATATGGGATATCTGCGAGAGGAATCCTCAATTTGAGGAAGACACAGCCATTTGCTGCTGTTATATAGAGATTAATTCGACTAATATTACTTCTCGCTTTTGTTTCTTTTGGTCAATCGCTAAGATTAGGATGGAATTGATGCGAGGGCAATAACAAGAATGTATGGGCAGTACGCAACAAACAGACAATCTGAGTCTAGACGCGAAAGCACCGATTGTCTGCAAAATGTAGCCCATCCAGAGCGAGATATATAGAATTTGGACTATCCTTTATTTTGGGCACTGTAGACATTTTTATTAATAATTTGTTCTCATGGTACTTAATTTTCACTAACTGCATCATGCTCTGTACTAATAACACTTGTAAAGTTCAAAACATTGATACATCTGATTACAAATTACTCATTAAACTTCGTTTTCCTTTGAAACAGCCACTTTCAATATATATTTCGCCAGACAACACAAATACCGCACACGCACTAAAGGAAAACGAATCAACACTACCTTATGGTAGCCACACTGCACGCGAACCGGTAAATCGGTAAACAATGATGTTGATTTTGGTCGCCAATATCCCCCAATTGACTTTTATTTGTTGGCATTCAAAATGTTTACATTAGTTTTTTCGAGGAACAATTACTTATATTCGAACAATAGAGTTGTACATACTGTTTGTATGATCTAGGTGACGTTTGAAAATAGGCCATGGTGAAATAACTTATTTAATTGCTAGATAGTCCTTCGTTAACGAAATAAGCAAGTAAAAGGATTTGGCATGTTTCACTTTGCCATGGTTTTCACTTCTGCCCCTTCAGGATCTCATTTTTGTCTGGCCCTTGGTTATAGCCTAGGATAGCCTAATGGCAACCCCCCTTCCTCCCTGAGTCCAGGACGTGGAAGAGAGGTTGACATTTAGGCTCTTGCAGGAAAGCCATGCATTACATTTCGCTTCTGTTATCGTTATTTAAGGAACCCTCTCCATTTTATTTGCGGGCAGTATTCCCCACGCTTTCAGTGCCGTACTCACAAATGCAGTAAAGGGATGTGAACATAAGGGGGTTATAAAGGAGTCCCGGGTTCGAATCCCGGTGGAAGCACAAGTGGTTCGGATTCTATTTTAAACTGTAGGTTCAGTCCCGATTAGCCTTACTGTGCATAAAGTGGACTTCAAACAACAAACCAAATCAAATCAAATCATAAGGGGTTATCAGATATTTCTTACCACTCCTAGAACATGCCATATTTTCCTAAATTTTATTTTTATTTTATTTTAAGGAAAGTTGAGCAAAAATAAGACTACCTAGCTCTAAAACTCCTTCTAAATACGCCACTGTTCTTAACTTTACAGCTGACATATCAAAACACCCATCTATCACCCAGTAACAGAATTCACCTCCGATTAGCGTGAAACACAATAATAGCATGTTTTGTTAATATTTTCTCGCCAATCTTATATAAAATTAATCATCTCCATAACAGCTACGATGAAAAAACTCCGTGGCGAAACGGCCATGAATAACAAAGGCCTCTTAAGTGGTTTCCTTATAAGTTGACACGTGGTCAGCACATCGAATCCCTTTGCCGCTGTTATCTTTATCCTCTATTTCACGTAGCTCCCAAATTGCCTTCAAGAAACCGAAATGTTCGGTAATGGAATTGAGTTCTAAGTCTACTTTATGCAAAGATGGGCTAATCGGTGCTGACCTATAATTAAAAGTGGTATGCGAACCACAACGTGCATAAGTCCAACAGTAAGGGAGCGGTCGGAGCGTGGGTGAAGCAAGCAGCTCTTTACAATGTCATGCTACCCCTGCGTTGTCAAAATGTTAAGCATTCTTGAACAGATGGTTGTCGCCTTTATTCAGTGCTAAGCATTTGTATCATCATGAACCTTAGACATCGAAAGAAGAGATGTAATATTTTTCTTTTTTTGAAGCTTTTGACAACGTAGCAATGAAGGAAACTGGCAACAAGGCGGTACTCGGCTAAAAGCGATGTGGAGAGGAGAAAACAAATGACTGTCAGTGACGAATCTACATATTTTTGGCCCATCGCAAAGCATTATTTAAGTTGCCTTGAATGTAAAACAAACACACTTGTGAAAGGACATGACAAAACATTTCCCCCTGTTCAGTTTATTCTATTTATGTATGTTGTTTGCGTGTGTCTGCAAAGATTTAATTTTGTCATTTAGCATCGCTTTTTTACCACTTTGGCTAATCGCGACGATGAGGATGAGTGATGATAGGATGAAATTAGAAAATTGATGCAGAAACACTTACAGAACACACCCACGTCCAAGGGGAGATGCGAACCGTAACCATTGGCTTCGTAAACTCTGTGCTAAGCAGTCCGTGCGGAGATCGGAATATCTCTGGAGTTTTTTAATGTATAGTTTTCAGTTCACTTTTTTGCACAGATCGGTTAAATGGGACAGGACCTATAGTTTTTAAACACTATGTGTCTCCACCGGATATCTAACATGGTATACCTCTGTAGAGGGAGGTAGAATTGGAGAGGTACTGTTTGGCAAAATCTTGTGCAGATGAAACTTTCGATAAGTCACTTGTGAGAGATGTTTAAGAGTGGACTGGAGGTTGGCATGAAAAGAGTTTTCCTGGCCCGATGCGATACAGAGACACCTAGCGACATATCAGTGAACTAGCAATTTTTCTCTGTTGTGTCCTAAACTAGAGGAAGAGCACAGGCCGGAGGGCAGAGGACCTCCCCCCCATGGTGGAAAGACTTGCCACCATGTTTCCCCCCTGCCTTCACCACCCCCTCCCTTTCGTGACCGCTGCGAAAGGGCACCACCTGTTTCATTTCATTCTGGTTTCGGCTTCTTTCAAGATTTCTCCACTGGCAAAATATTCACTGCTGGCTGGCCACAGCAGACAGTCAGGACCTTCACAAATGAGATTTGGACTGAATAAATTTTGTTGATTACAGTGGCTGCTATAATTATGTAGAATTTCTCTTTGTGCGGTTGAGATTATAAATTGAGAGTAAAGAAGGAGGTAGAGATTATCAGTTGAAAGTAACGACGAATCAAGTAAGAATAACTAATTGAAAGTACGCTGTGTAAATGTATAGCATACCAGTGGCAGTGATAACAAGGCAGAGGCATACTAGTCGCCATTTACTTTCTTTTTTTTTGTAGGGGGTTTCGTGTTGATACAAAATTTGTATCTAATAGTAATAAGCACAAACAATAGTAACAGTTATTATTTTAACTACTACGAACAGTGCTGATAATAATTCGAGATGGACGGGAGCGAGACTATTTCGAATTTAAAGGAAAAAGTCTTGGATATGTGGAATGACCTAGGGATAATCAGAAGAGGCGAAAGACAAACCAATGGAACAAAATGTACAACTACAGTAGTAGCAATGATGTAAGGTAACGAGTAGGTAAACATTGAACTTACACTTTATGTATTACCCATCTTAAAAACAGCTCAAACGTATTTGAAACTTTCTACATGTTATCATTTTGTATCATTATGACACGTGCTTCCCCTCGAACTAATATTTATTGTTGTTCATTTCCTTTGTCGTTGCACAAATGTTTATTGCTCTTTCCAATTCTAGAAATATTTTTAATGTTATTCGTAATACCTTTAATTTGCTGCGTGATTTTTGTGTTATTTAATATTAAGACCTATTACTGATGATGTCACAGAATAGTGACTCACCTGTATGTATATATCTTGTAAGACCTGATGCTATGGTAATTATGGACTGTGTTTAGTTTTTAGCTTTGGCTTTCGCACCCCTCAGGATAAGTCACGTAACATATCTGGTCATCTTGCTCCGAAATAACTACAAGTATTACGGTCACAATGGCAGTCCTACTGTGACGTGGTCGCGTCCTTAGTATAATGGTACAAATTTGGAAGCTAAACATAAATATAAAATAGGTTTTGTTATACCAGTAAGTACACGACCACTTCACATCAGCACTGGCCAAAAAAAAATAGAGCCACAAAAAGGTTGGTTGCCCAAAAAAAAAACTAGGTCTGTACAAATATTAAAAAAAAAAACACAACCCTTTTCTCTTTTGCTCTATTCCACTATTTATTACTACCGTGGCAAAATCACCATTCAGTCCAAAATTTAGCCCCCTTGCGCTGACTCCAAAATTAACGTGGATCTTCGAGCACCAATCACCACCATACCATATATTTCCCAGCTTATCTAATCGTCGAGATTTAATATTGGTTTCCGTGTTCGTGGTCGTCTAGCCACGAAAACGGAAACGCTCTCAACATATATATATCAAAGCAAGGTGGAACGCTAATGAACGTAAAAATAAGAACCATTGCATACGTCATACTTCAATTTTAGTGTCCATTTATTGTAACAAATTAGCACCCGGACAAATAGAAATATCTCCCCAACAATTTGACAAAAATCTCTCCCAATATATATATATATATATATATATATATATTTAATTGTGTGTACAATATAATAAAACCCACGTGGCAAAAATAAATACTTCCCTTTTTTACTACATGTCGTTAAAATTTATAAACACGAAACACCCGTTAAAATGAACACAAAGTCATATTAGTGGTTTCGGTGATCGGAATCCTATATCGACGAAATTATCTACAATCAAGGTGGCGAATTTTTAACTGTGTTACGTCGGTCATGGAATAAATGCACTAAGTTTTAAATCACAAAACGGATAATTCCAAAAAGACTATTCCTGAAAATCATTACTAAACAAAAAGGACCGGTCACTTAACTTTAACATAAACTGAAATAATTTAAATTATTATACCCCGTTATTCCATGTCCAGACATCAATCCAATGCCACAGTCAAATTCCGATGTCGATGCGGATCCGATCACCCGCGCCCGTGACCAAGGAAGGAGAAGGAAGCTCCTTACTATACCAGTGCCTTAGCTGCAACGTACTGTTCTCTCTCGGGAGAAAACTTCGCCCGCAGCCGAAGCTTTCCCCCTTTAGTTACAAAGTTCTCCGCTAGGGGAAACAGTGTTGCCAAATTTACTCTGCTCGACGTCCAGAGCCGAGCGTCAAGAACACAATGACGTAAAAACTCCTTGTTAGAATAAAGAGGAGGATGTGGTGGAGCTTTTAAAATTATATAAGATATAAGCAAACACCACAACCTCCCCCGACATCGAGAAAAATCAACACAGGCACCTTACAAAACAGTCATAAAAAAAACCAAGGCAACAATCCTAATAATTTACAAGCATAACCGCAATGACGAATAAAGAGTGAAAATACTAACATCAAAAGTTGCCCATAAATACCATGACTAGATATAATTTGTAAGCAGATAATATACAGCGTGTCCACAAAAACACTCCTTGATTTTATTTGGTTATAAAATGAAAACTTTGAGGAATATTGTGTTCATTTTTTGAGTAAACGTGTAAAAACTCATAAAGTTTCATGTGATTGAATTTCATTACAGACACTCAATGTGTGCCCCACCTGTCACACGGCAAACATCTAGGCGATAATCGAGCTCATTCCAGACTCTGGAGAGCATATCGGGCATGATTGTGTTTACAGCTTCTGTGATTCTGTCCTGCAGAATTTCAATGGATGCAGGTAGGGGAGGTACGAAAACTATGTCTTTGATATACCCCCACAAGAAAAAATCGCAAACACTAAGGTCCGGTGACCTAGGAGGCCAGGGAAGAAACACCTGATCATGGCGTCCAGCACGACCTATCCATCTGTTTGGCAGGACCTCATTGAGAAAGTTACGGACGTTACGATGCCAGTGCGGTGGTGCCCCATCTTATTGGAAAAGGTAGTCACCTACCTCAGTAAGTTGAGGCATCAACCAGTTTTGTAACACATCCAAGTAACTGTCGCCGGACACAGTTTCGCCTTCAAAGAAAAAAGGACCATAAACTCTCTGTTCAGATATGGCACAAAACACATTACACTTAGGAGAATCACGTTGTATCTCCAGCGTGGCGTGGGGATTCTCCAATCCCCATATCCGCACATTGTGTCTATTTACCTTACCATGCAGGTGGAAGGTTGCTTCATCACTGAAAATGATCTTCGACAGAAGATTGTCATCATTTTCCATTAACTGCTGGAGATCCGAACAGAACTGCTGTCGCTTTGGACGGTCTTCAGGTTTTAACTTCTGCACCAGTTGCAGTTTTTATTGGTGAAAGTGCAAGCGTTTTCGTAACACCTTGCTAATCGTACTTTTTGGGATTTGTAGTTCAATACTCGCTCTGCGCACTGACTTTTTGGGGCACCGAACAAAGGTTTCCCTCACACTCTCAACAACTTGCTGTGGGACTGTCGGTCGGCCAGAGTGCCCTTTCCGCTTGTCACAGATGCACCCTTCTTCGACGAAATCCTTGTACCACTTCAAAATGGACTTGTTCGAAGGTGGTTCCACACCAAATTTACGCCTGAACGAACGTTGAACAGACACGACACTCTTTGTTGTGTGTAATTCTAACACACATCAACTTCTTTGCTGTTTCGAAAGCGCCATCTTTAATTTACTGCCCTCTAGCGGAAAAATGGGTCAATTTCAAAACTTGCAGGGAATAAACAAAAATATTTTGAGTTACTACATCTTCTGACACCATACTTACAAACATATTACAAAACGTTTTCAATGTATAACCAAATAAAATCGAGGAGTGTTTTTGTGGACACGCTGTATTTCACATTTCCCATAATTTTCCTGTTTTTGTCCTTTGTTTATATTATATATTTTTTTTTTACATTTTTACATTTTTTTTTGTTTTTAAACCCAATAGTAATTCCCATCCAAATATGCGATATATGAAATATGTAAGCGTTTATCCCAATACAATATGAACGCGAAAGCTGCATTGATATTAAAGAAACCCACAAAGATATATGAAATAAGTGATAAACATACGCAGATATATATATACAAATATGATAAAAACATGACATGAATATACCTTTCCCTGAATGAAAAGATGAAAATAGCGAGCCAGCGCTTTTAAGATAAATAAAAATCCATGCCTATGATGGATATACTGGAGATTCAAAGTTCAAAAAATATGGAAATATTTGGATATGCAAACTAGGCAAATAACAACTCAATCACACTTGACACCTTTTGCGGATAGAACCTGTAAAAAAGAAAGGCTGTCCTGCCAAAGAAAGTTTCTGCTCAGTAACATCCTAATGTCAGAATCCTCTTCTAGCCAGGGTACAACCATAACCTCCAATCCAACAAAGGCATTCAGTTTCATTCCATAAAGTTCTCATATCCACTTGGGGTCCGGATTCAGTTTTTTTTTGTGAAACACACCACTTCTCCAAGGACATCAGAGTGCATCCCGCACAATGGACTCGGGAGAATACATTCACCATAGAAAGTACATCCAATCCATATTTGCAGCCAATCCATTTCCACACAATCTTGGCGAAAAAAAAAATTCATTTCTCGAATATTAAGGAGCCTAAGTCAAAATGCATCCCGCACAATGAACTCCATGAAAGAGAATCTTCTGAAATCTTGCTACGAAGATTAAATATACAAGGTATTTATACATCCTTGAAAACGTTTCACTGTAAACACTCACATGTTAAGGTACCAAAAAGCATTTGTGAGATAAGCACATTGCACTCGAACAAAAACAAACACCTCGAGCGAACTTCACTAAGCTAACACATCCTTGGGTATCCTTGCATGAGAAAAATAGAGTACCAAACATACCGGAAATCCATCGGTGTGAGCCCGTCTACACCGTCACAGAGATCCAAATTCCATTTTCCAGATGAGCCATCGACGAAACGACGAAACTGTCCAATCCCGGCTGCGACGAAAAAAGTCCAGGCAGTGGCAACCATTGAAGAGCAGGTGCATGTGAACCAAGCAGAATCTGTAGTGGCAGGTCAGCAGGTGGCAAGCCTACAGCAATCGTGCATATATTGCGGAACATATCTCCATCGAAGTAAAAAACATGAAACAAAAAATAACCCAAGCATTAATAAATAGAAAGAATAGAATAGAAGAAACAAGAAAGTATAGAAAAGAATAATGAAAATATTCACGCAACAATTATTAATCTGCCAATTTTACTACAATTTTGATTCCGAACAATACAAGCTAAGCTTTACATATTATGCCCCTGTTGAGGGGTATTCGGTAACCTAACTCTACAGAATTTTTGAAAATGCCCCCATCGTAAACAGCGGCGGCATTGCACATTTCTTACATTATTTGACCTCTGAATGGTGCCTGTTAAATTCATATTAGGAGAAGGCGTCGCGGTTAACCTTTGTATCGAAGTTTCATCTTTTGTATCATCATTTGCCGGAGCCACGTCAAATTCATGCTCCATAGAAGAAGTTTCTTGAGTAAGGCTTTCCAAATTCAAGAGGCAAGCGCCTAAATCTGAATCAGGTTGGGAAAGCACCTCTTCCTGATCTGACCCTTCCCGTAAATGATACGGTTTTAAATGCATTACATGCATCTTACGCAGAAAGACTTCTGTATCTGGATCCACCAGTAGGGCAGTAACAGGTCCTAATAATTTCAAAATTTTTGCGGGACCCGCCCAACGTTCCATAAGCTTAGCTGCTATATGGTTTAAAGCATTACTTTTGGGAAATACTTTGTACAGCACCAAATCTCCATTTTTAAACTTCACACTCTGACGCTTGGGATCGTAACGTGCTTGGCGCTTATTCCATACCTTTACCAAATTTTGAAAGACCTCAGACCAAATTTTTGCTCTATCCTGAGTAGGGTTTGCCCCTAAATCATCATCCCCCTGAAGTTCCCAAAAGAAATGCAAGGGACCATCTAACTCTCTACCCAAAAATAATTTTAGCTGGTGAACATTTGGTACTTTCATGTACTGCAGTATTAAATGCGTAGGCAATTTGCTGAAGAGTAGTATCCCATGCCCGATGATCTGTAGAATGATAACAGATCAGGGCAGATTTCAAATTACGGATAAAACGTTCCGCCAAAGAAGGGTTGGGATAATGCACACTAGTATAAATATGTCGGATGGAATGCTCAAACAAAAAGGTGTTGAAGAGAGTAGAGCGAAAATATGAAGCATTATCAGAGACAAGCTCAGCAGGGCTACCAAATACATGAAATAACGACTTCAACCTATCAATTATTTGCGTTGACGTAGCTGCTCGTAGAGGGAACAAAGAAACCCATTTAGAAAAGGCATCTACAACTACAAGAATATACACATTTCCCTTTACCGAGCGAACCAAGGGGCCAACCAAATCGATGTATAGGCGTCACCAAGGGTGACGAATGATTTCTGATGAGAGAAAACCCGCAGGCTTCCCTACCGTCAATTTGGCCCGCTGACACAAATCGCATGATTTAACATATGCCTTGATATCCCTCTGTACACCTTCCCACCAAAAAACTGACATGATTTTTCGTGTCGTTTTGGCAATACCCAAATGAGCGCCACCTAAAGGGAAGTCATGATAATAACGACAAATAATATTATGCAGGATTTTTGGTAACACTATACATGCAGCATTAGAGCGCGGCGACTTCCAGACAAGTAAACCCTTGTGAAGGTGATAATGTTGAAGTTGTTGACCATTTTGAATTTTGTCCCGTATATCTTTCAAATAGGTATCCTGCAATTGCAAGATCTTAATATCCCCTGTTGAAAAAGGTATTACAGCAACCTTGGGCGCTAAACATAAAAGTTCAGCAGGTGATGAGGAAGAAGGAAAAGGAACTTCAAATTCTTGTGGAGAGTGTATACGAGATAGGCAATCTGCTACTGGATCGGTATGCATTCCAGTAAAATTGATTCAGAGTCAAAAATATTTAATTTGATTACATGTTCAATGGCCAAAATAAATGCAAACAAAGAACGAAAATCAGTGCCATCGATCGAGTGGAAATCTTGTAACAAAAAAGTCACCGTATTATAACGGATCTGGAGTTGAATGTCCGAAAGATCTGGCGTTGGAGAAGGCGTCCGCAAAAATCCCAAAAAAGGACTCACCCGATCACGAACTAACTGAGGAGAATGCTGCAACGGAACTGATCGCGACGGTTGTGGTGTTAAATTAGCAGTGGGAGTTACATTTACGGAGGAATTGTCACTGGGAGGACTCTGTGGTATAGTTTCTAAAGATTTGCTAAATGGTAAGGTGGAAGGAACAGCTTGAAGACTTATCACACTAGTTTCCAAAACATGCGACATACTAATTCCCCAAAAAGACAATAATGCTGTAGCTGAAAGGAAAAATATAAATTACAGTAATCGGTTTAGGGGGGGGGTCTCTCGTTTTTGCTCTGCTACCATTGAATGTTGTGACGTGGTCGCGTCCTTAGTATAATGGTACAAATTTGGAAGCTAAACATAAATATAAAATAGGTTTTGTTATACCAGTAAGTACACGACCACTTCACATCAGCACTGGCCAAAAAAAAATAGAGCCACAAAAAGGTTGGTTGCCCAAAAAAAAAAACTAGGTCTGTACAAATATTCAAAAAAAACCACAACCCTTTTCTCTTTTGCTCTATTCCACTATTTATTACTACCGTGGCAAAATCACCATTCAGTCCAAAATTTGGCCCCCTTGCGCTGACTCCAAAATTAACGTGGATCTTCGAGCACCAATCCCCACCATACATTTCCCAGCTTATCTAATCGTCGAGATTTAATATTGGTTTCCGTGTTCGTGGTCGTCTAGCCACGAAAACGGAAACGCTCTCAATATATATATATCAAAGCAAGGTGGAACGCTAATGAACGTAAAAATAAGAACCATTGCATACGTCATACTTCAATTTTAGTGTCCATTTATTGTAACAAATTAGCACCCGGACAAATAGAAATATCTCCCCAACAATTTGACAAAAATCTCTCCCAATATATATATATATATTTAATTGTGTGTACAATATAATAAAACCCACGTAGCAAAAATAAATACTTCCCTTTTTTACTACATGTCGTTAAAATTTATAAACACGAAACACCCGTTAAAATGAACACACAGTCATATTAGTGGTTTCGGTGATCGGAATCCTATATCGACGAAATTATCTACAATCAAGGTGGCGAATTTTTAACTGTGTTACGTCGGTCATGGAATAAATGCACTAAGTTTTAAATCACAAAACGGATAATTCCAAAAAGACTATTCCTGAAAATCATTACTAAACAAAAAGGACCGGTCACTTAACTTTAACATAAACTGAAATAATTTAAATTATTATACCCCGTTATTCCATGTCCAGACATCAATCCAATGCCACAGTCAAATTCCGATGTCGATGCGGATCCGATCACCCGCGCCCGTGACCAAGGAAGGAGAAGGAAGCTCCTTACTATACCAGTGCCTTAGCTGCAACGTACTGTTCTCTCTCGGGAGAAAACTTCGCCCGCAGCCGAAGCTTTCCCCCTTTAGTTACAAAGTTCTCCGCTAGGGGAAACAGTGTTGCCAAATTTACTCTGCTCGACGTCCAGAGCCGAGCGTCAAGAACACAATGACGCAAAAACTCCTTGTTAGAATAACGAGGAGGATGTGGTGGAGCTTTTAAAATTATATAAGATATAAGCAAACACCACACTACGGATGACGTCAAGATGGAATGTTTACTGGAAACCGAACAATTGAAATGTAACACCACCGAGAGTGTAGATACGTTGATTGATTGGTTGATTATTTTTCGTCGCTTTCTGTCACTTTTGGCTAATCACGACATAAAATGGTGATTACATGGAAATGATGAAGGGATACTCGCAAAGAACATCCGTGCCCTGGCAACTTATAATCCCCACCCTACCATTAATTTCAATTGATAATACGCACCTCACCATTACTTTCAATTGATAATACCCACCTCCACATTACTTTCAATTGATAATACCCACCTCCCCATTATTTCAATTGATAATACCCACCTCCCCATTACTTTCAATTGATAATCCCCACCCTACCATTACTTTCAATTGATAATACCCACCTCCCCATTACTTTCAATTGATAATACCCACCTCCCCATGATTTCAATTGATAATACCCACCTCCCCATTATTTCAATTGATAATACCCACCTCCCCATTACTTTCAATTGATATCCCCACCCTTGTATCACGAGAAAAGAGAAAACGCGATAACTACAAATGTATAGATAATTTCAAGCATGAAGTGTTAAGTGGGGCCAAGGCGGGCCGCATTAACAGATGCTGGGGCCTACATGCGGCTCGCGGGCCGCGAGTTTGACTGGCCGAAATAACAGGAGAAAAGTTGTTACGCCCGTAGGCAGAATTTTATTTTTTGGGGGGGGATGCTCATCCCTTATCAGCAGCTGCCATCTAAGGGCGAAAAAGTGAGGGAACCTCTGAAGATGAGTTTTTGTTTCCTAATTTTAATTTGGCAAAGGGGAGCTCTTTCACTGTACCAAGAGCCGTCAACCCTATGCCGGTCGTTTGAGTATCTTGAGTTTGAGTTTCTGTAAGTCTTCTTTATGTATAGATAGGCTAATCGGGACTGGACCTACATTTATAGTGGGATTGAACTATTGGGCGTCCACCAGGTACCAAACTCGGGACCTTTTGACATTACGAGGGTCATCTTTACCATTACGCTATAGGGGAGGCAAAAATATCTGAAACTAAGAAGACATTTTGAATGGACATGTAGAATGTAGGAGGCAGGGTTCGCGCTGAAGAGGAAGAAGACGGAATTCTCCCTCCCCTTTCCTAACCTGTACATCTCTAATGTAATTCTCAATCAAGCCAGGAGTCTTGTCCTTCTACATTTTATGTCACTTTTGTTATTGTTAATGAAGAATTCAAATTAATAATTTGTCTTTAAATCTCAAGTTAGCAAGTCAGCCAAAATTATGTTTTTATACTAAATTTTAGATTAATTGAAGATTTGCAAAGAAACAGTAGACCTTTCCATGATCCTTCCACTCCAAAAACAAATGTTTTGTAAGAGTCACATCAAGTTTATGTTTGGAAATAGTGAAGTTCTAGGAACCACACACACACACACATATGTAAGCAACAACGATAGTAGGCTATTGTAATTTGGAGAGGAAGTGATTTGTGAGCGGAACAAGCATGGGAATTTAACGAAGTTCCTTTGCGAATCATCAATTATGTGTGTGTGTGTGTGTGTACACGTATTTCCTACCTGCATCGTTGACTCACAAAGTACTACATGTGAGGTAAAACTATCGAAATGTAAAAAGAGGAAGCGCTACCACCCTCCCCGCCTTTTCTACATTTCATTCAAATCGAACACCAGGCACGTATCGAGATATATATTTCGGAGGGGCGTCCTAACGTAATGTCTCAAAATAATAATATTAATAATGTTAAATTAAAATAAGTATAATTATATTAAAATAATTAATCTATTTTTATTACATTAATAGATAAGAAGGCGATATAACAACAGTGATACAGTATAACATCACGTATTCATTATCTAGCTTACGTGTAGTTAAGGTCGGCAAAATTTGTAAATAAATAGAAACTGCCCTGGCAAGGAAATTAATGTCAAATAGATAAAGAATATAATATTTATTGAGTATGAAAAAATGATGTTAGATCCAGTTGACGAAAGTAAAATGCCTGGTAATATTTTGCATGTTATTATAAGTAGTAATAATTCTTGCATAAATCTTTGGTACTGTCATTCAAAGTCGTATTGCTTTCCAATATTTTTGCGGAAATAAACAAATTGCGACTAAACAACAACCTTATTTTCATTACTTAATTGAAGTTATTTTATGATCTCATTATTTAATTTTTGTACTTGGTAAGTCTTTCGCGGGGACGTTGGGACTCCTGGACCCCCCTGAATACGTTCTTCGCGGTAGGAATCGAGATAAAGTTACTGTGTCACTGGTTCCAATTCACGGTAAATATGCTCTGCTTCTCTACACTCAAACATACACAAACTCTTGGCCTTCCTGCTTTCTTGATTTCTTGCCTGGGAAAGAGGCAATAAATCAAGCTGTGACAGCTACGGGACCTTCTGACGAGGGGACGGAACCCAGCTGTGCAGAGGATTCAAACAACCGCGCGAAACAGCCCTCCCTTCAGCCTGGGGCAATTTTCGAACAGAGACATCTAGTGGCCAAGTGGCGAACCATGATGAATGAAATTCGGCTGAAGCGGCCGTATCTTTCGCCGTCGATAATACATGACATTTTTAAACAATCATTTTGGGCTGTGCAAGTGACTTTTGAAAGAAAAGCCCTCCCTGGCTTAGTCATAAAAGGATTGAGCATTACGTTAGTATGCATCATAATGGCCATTTTCGTTGGTGCTACCCACAAATCCTATAACCATTCTGTGCTTATTTACGTATTTCCTTATGGGAAATTGAAAAAAAGTAATGGTATTTGTGCACATTTATCGAACTGAAATTGCATAAATGTGTCATGTACTTAAAGTTTCATAAAGTAAGTTCACATCCACTGCGTGTTTTCCGGCAAATTTTTGTCCTAAAACGTTATATTCAACAAAATGCAAAAAAGCCCATGTTAAATTTAAGCGCTTTCCACGGCGACCTTCGCCAAACTCCACCCCCTCTTAAGGATACAATTCAGCTGGGAATGATGGACCAATATCTATTGCATAATATTTCTACATTTGCTCGCTTTTACTTTTAATTTGTCGAGATTTGGGTTGGGTATGCAGCGGTTGTTAGGTAACTAAATCACGTTTTATGGTTCCCAATGTAAATAGTAATTTCGTTCTATACACGGGATTTTCGTCCCTGTCGCAATTATTAATCATTCATTGGACAAACCATTCGTTAACTTAATATTACGCACGTTCTCTCCAAGAACCAAGTACTAAAGTTAACTGTTGCATTTCGAAGTCCCTCCCCCCTTTCGTTTCACGCTACGGGGTTAAGAATTTCAAATAAGACGTCCTTATGTTTCTTTGTTTGATTTTCCTTGTAGATACAAGATTTAAAGAAGAATAATATAATATATAATAACGAAATATTGGATCACAGGTCTGTTTCCTAACTAAATCGTCAAAGAAAAGCAAACGCTGTTATTAATTTCGTTGATTCATAGTTCATTCTTTGCTATCTTTTTTATGTTAATTTTAGCGAAAGAGAAAACTATTTCACTAATTAGTCTTTAATAATAGTAATAATAATAATAATAATCGCCATGTTATAACACATGAGGTATAATTTTGTTACACATTGCTTGCAGCCAGCAGCGAAAATTACATACCAGTCAAAATAATTGAAAGCACTACTACTATCGCAGCCTGGCAGGTGGAACAAGGGAGTGTAGATTACTGAAGCAGATAACATCCACTCCTGCAAGCAGCAGAAGAGCTCTGAAGTTGAATTATATCGAGCTGAGGCATTTGTACATCTTATCATGATGCAAGAAAGGACAAGTGCAAAAGCATGCTTTTCTGGGTTTCAAACACTAAAACTTTAACCTTTCGCGCTACACGTAAACAAAGACGGACTGCAAATAGAGAAACGCTCGTTTTTTTTGTTTTTTTTTGTTTTTTTTAGTTGATCTTTGTTATGAGGGAAAGGGTATATGCAGCAGATCTTTGGAAACACTCATATAGTTTGCAGGTAATGATAATTCCGTGTTAAAGTATTATATTCTGTGAAGTAAGGTATTTTTGGGGGGTCAGTGTAGTATTTTTTTTGTCACCAAGTAACTTTGAGTTCTAAAATATAATTTGACTGGTACAGTCCGGCCAAGGGAAACGAAACTAGCTGGAAAGTACGATTCCAAATGCGAGAAGGGAAGCAGGTAGAACACCACCCTATGGCTCTTGCTTGCTATAGTAAAACCACAAGCAAAAAAACCTGCTCAGACCAGCAAAGCCTGTGCACCATACTCCTGCGAGGAGAAGAGGGGGAGAGTGGACCAGGCTTCCTTATGGCACGAGCTGAACGGAAGAAGGGAAAGCTGCGCTGGGACATTTCGTCCATGGTTTTTTTCCTTGTGGTCGCTCTGTAGGGTTCGCTTGCTGTGTTTATTACTGCTTTCTGTGTTGTGTTTGTGATGTCTCTTACAATTCGTAACAAACCGTTTCGAAGTGGAACAAAGAAAACAAAGACGTATTGGTCCCTGTTGCACATTCTACAAAACACCCTTGATATAATACACAATGCCACAAACCAATCAGTTACTACATGTTCTTTACTGTATTTATAATAGTTTGCATAATAATACTGTTGATACTATTCTGATTACTGCTGTGTACATTTGTGCTAATTATACGATTTACTAAGGATACCAATTTAATTGAATGACCGAAAATGAAGTATCATGTTTACAAACAATTTTTTCTACTAATGTGACGTAATGAATACTTTCCTGATATGTTCCGTTTGCTTATATAGTATATGGATGGTTATTTTTTTTTTAATTCTGTACCCTTACATAATTCGTAAACATCTATACGTATTTTGGCGGCGATGTTACTACATTCGAAACTTTGTTGTTTTTTCAACAGCTGACGATTTTCACGAAACCCGCTTCCTGAACAAAGTGCCCCTATTTTGCAATGAACACTTCCATTTAACGCATGCGCACTTTCGTCCATGGTCTCAACTAAGGTAGCCAGACAGTATGTCTGTAGGGCCACCCCGATGGTGGCAATCTCGGTGCCTTGTAAGCAAGGGGTCCTGTGTTCGATGGAGGCACGCAGTGTTATAATTCCACATTAAACTCTAGGTCCACCATGACTAACCTATTTGTACATAAAGTGGATTTATAATAAAACCTCAAATAAATTTAACTGATACTTCTAAGCTTTTAGGCCCAAAACATTAACAAAATATAGGACATATATTATTCGTAAATCCTTTTCGCTCTTAAATTTTACAGTGATTTTATACTTCTTTTTTTAAATCCTGCAATATTGTATATTTTCCAGTGTTGAAATTTTTCTATACATATATTAATGCTGGAACTTTACCTTTTGTAGCATTCGCGACATATATTTTGATGGCTTAAAATCTTCGCTATCCCTTCAAGTACATTTGCTTCTGTAACTTTGTAAATATTGTTATATAAAGACCACACTGAGGGAAGGAATACGCTATTTTTCACTATACCTGAATACTGTGTGACCATTTACTTCATTGCATTATTAATTATAAAATGCAATGAAATACAGGGCTATAAATTATCAGGTTTAGAAACGGGAAGAGTATTTATGTTTACTACAGTGTATTTAATATTTTCGTTAAGGTCATAGAAGGCAAATATGTTGTTTCCAGGCATTATATAAAAAATTAAATCGATGTCTTCAACTCGAGCTTTTTCCCTCAAAGTTTTCTGGTGGGGAACATTATCAAATGTACATGTCATTGTTCTCTCGGTTGTTTTATGCATAAGATGGCGCAGTGGTAGCGTCGTTGCCTTGTAATCAAGGGATCCCGGGTTCGATAACCGGTGGAAGCTCATAGTGGTTCGGATCCCACTTTAAACTGTAGGTCCAGTCCCGATTAGCCTTATTGTGCATAAAGTGGACTTAAAACACCAAATCAATCAATCAATTATGTATAAGCAAATGCATTATACGCATATAATAATACGTAAGCATTTGTATGTTATCTTTTTACATTTGAACTATGAAGAAACACACGCAAACCGAAGTGACGAGCAGGACACAGTTCCTACTTTGTGAAAATAACGCAATGGAGAGATCAAGCGTAAGATACCGTGACAACAGACACAGGGGGAAAATGCGCGGTGAACTTACTACAAGCAGGGAAGCGATTGTTTTGCCCCTGCGACGTTGTCGGGTGAAGACTTTCCCTCACGTTAAACAGAGCGAGCGAGTACAAAAGACGTCAAATACGTGTAGCATGCAACGTCGCAAAAAGACATCCACAGCACTCTGTCCACGGTTTCGGCGCGGCTGCAGAGGCGAGAGTGAAAACTTCGCTTCACTTATCAGTGTTGCCAAACACGACTGTTAAAAAAAGAACTGCATTGAAATTAAATGTAGTTAAGGATTGCAATCAAGCCGTTAACTTTGAGAAGTATAAACGTTTGTCTTCGTGTTCTACGAATTGGGATCCTATGTTCGAATACCGTACGAGTCTTGGGATGCTTCCAGACCGAAGCGAGAAGCGACACGTGTCACTTGGAAACAAACACTCAATAATATATGCTATACTGCACGGGTAGTATTACTTCAGTCAGAAACCCCTCGTTGCTCGTCGCTTCGTCCCAATGGAACTTTCGTACTGAAGCGATAAATGGCTTTGGAAACAAAAATTCTTAAATAAATAAAACTTTCTAACAAATGTGATATGACAAACTACACGTGCCACTTGCATGTTTCACGCACTGGGGACGTTATCGTGTTGCTTCGGTCTGGTGGTCATGCCTACGCATTGAATGCTTTCTTGCAGAGAGATTTTAAACCGAAACGACAGGCAACAAGTAGCAAACGACGGCTGCAAATGACACTGAAGTTCATACCGAAGTGACAAGCGAAAAGAAAGACAAGCCACTTCAGTCTTCAAGTAAGCATTCGCTGTTAAAGCCCGAACACCAGACCTAGGCGACCCAATTCAGGATATTGACAAACGGAAGTAACAGGCGAGACTTGCTTCTTCGTTTCGAAACGTGTCGCTTCTCGGCTTCCGCTTCTGAAAGTCATGGATGTCATGCAATTTGTCGCCTTGGTCTGTTAGAGCATTTGAGAAAAACGCATGCTTGTAGACAGAGGTATCATGTCACTTGTCACTTCGATATGAACACCCCCTCCCTTTTGCCGGATCGCTTGTCGCCTTGGTCAGAAATCTCCATTTTTATCCTCATCATGGCCGAAAGGAGACAAGTAACGAGTTTCTACTGATAACATCTGATAACTCTACTCTTTGTTTCCTGGTAATGGAAGAAAATGAGCTTTACAAATGGATTTCTGTTTACCAGTATTATAGTAAAACCCAACTAATAATTTGTTATAGGCACATATAGAAGGGTCACATTTGGAGGAATAAATTCTATTGTAGCATTTTGTTTGATTGCAGGATTAAAGCCGACCCCCGTGGTGGAGTGGTTAACACATCGCGCTACGACACCAGGGTTCCCGAGTTCGAATCCCGGTCTGGGCATGGATGTTGTGGGAGTCGATTCATCAATTTCATGATATCATCACACATCCCCATCTTCGCAAATTAGCCAACAGTGGTACAAAAAGCGAAGTAAAATAAAACAAATCAGTTACAATTACACTTGGAGGGTTAGAAGATAATAGAAAAACAGATCTGGTTCCAAAGTTTTAAGTTGGCAACATTAACATCTCGGAAGCAACAAGACGGCCAGGCGAGAGCGGAATCCCGTCGGCATTCGCACGTACCTTTCCTCGCCCCTCAACCCCCTGGGATGTTCGGTACCAATACATGCGAAATAGATCCAAGATTTTACACACCCACACTTCCTGGTCCCAAGAGATGCGATTAAACACCACACTTTTACACAGACGTGAAGCTTCCAGAGTTGGCAGAGTTTAACACACACGTTAACATACAAATCGAACAAATAGCGACTTTTTGGTACCTTCGAAATACTTCGCGTACATGTCGAAAGGGGTCTCAGGAGTCTCGCAATGGTCTTTTCTTTGTTGGGACAGGCAAAAAGTCCCAACAATTTTTTTGGTCCCATTAAGAAAGGTGTTTAAACATACGCTGGTTCCCACAAGAATATATCTGCGTACTCACACACACACACACAAAAATATATAGGCTATATATATACTGAACAAAGTATGAAGCACCTGGCATTTCCCAATATAATAAAGTGTACAAAATAGAACTAAAGTGACTAACATCGGCGTATATGTACCTTTTGCCTATAATTACAATATTATAGGGACGCACAAATGAAATAGAAAATATTTGTGAGTAAATATTGAAGGATTAATATATATATATATATATATATACAGGGTAAGCCATAAACAGCTGACGGTTTTGAATATAAAATATCACATCAGGGGAAAGTGTAAAAATTTAATTTTTCACACACAAACATTCACATACATTTTTCTTTTCATGGTGAATTAGTGTGTATCACTATTTCATGAAAATTACATTTTTAGTATCCACCGTGCAGATTAATACACTGCGTAGTCTGTCCGGAAAAGATAACATAACTCGCCGCAAGATGTTGTTTGGAATCTCCAGAATGCACTCACGAATGCGATATTTTAGCTTTTTTGATACGGTCTAGTCATTGCGCATTAACGTTGTGTTTCAAGCAGCTCCACAAAATACAATATAATAGGGTGCTGTGAGGTCGGGCGTGCGAAAAGTCCAATTGACATCCTCATAGAGAGAAATGACATGTTCCTCTTGTCTCCCTGTTGCTCCATCTTGCTGGTTCCATAGGTGACAACGGGGATTGACCTCATGACGCAGAAATGTTTGTAAAATGGCTGTGTAGCGCTCAGCATTTACTGTTACAGTACGGCAGTTATTTAAAAAAAATACCGACCGATAATGCACTTGGAGGACATAGCGCACAATCCTGCCACTTTTGCACTATGCATGGGATGCTGCATGAATTCACATAGGTTGTTTGCAGCCCAGAAACGACAGTTTTGTTTGTTGACATACCCGGACAAGTGGAAATGGGCCTCATCTGACATCAGTAACCTGTTCCAAATCTCATGTTCAACTTGCAGAAGCTCTAAAAACTCGTTGCAAAATTGAAGTCGCTTCGTCTTGTCCATTCAGTAAGCTCATGGACAACTTGCATCTTGTAAAGATGTTAGTATAGATATTTGTGCAGGATTCGGAGTATGCTGGTACTCGCCTACCAAGTGCAATAGCTTGCCGCCGAGCTGGCCATTGAGGACTATGCACGATCACGTCCAGTACAAGATTCGCGCTTTCCGGTTTACGTACCTAAGTAGGACGTCCTGCAGGTTTAATGTCCTTCACAGTTCCGTCTTGACACCATTTTGATACCCAAAGCAACAGAGTATTGCGACTAGGAGCAGAGGATATTCCAAACGACATGTTGCAGCGACTTACGTTATCTTTTCCGGACAGACCACGGCAGTGTGTTAGTGTACATTGTGTGTACTTAAAAAAGTATTACTTTCAAGAAATAGTGTTACACACTAATTCTCCATGAAGAGAAGAGTGTATCTGCGTGGAAAAAATAAATGTTTACACTTTCCCCCCTGTATGATATTCGTGTGTTATTTTCATTGGAAATATCGCACCAAAAACACAGCACTTTGTGCGCATAGCAACATGCATTTGTTTATTTATACGCACGCCAGTAAGAACGTTGCGGCAGTCAGGCGGGAGCTCGCGAACAGGGTGGCTGCTCGGACGGTTATACAAAGGCATCTCCGGTGTGCATTGCGATATATACCACAATATTTGTTATGTGTAGTACTCATGATAGAAATACAACACAAACATATATATGGTCCTCTGTCGAGCCGCATAGTGATGAGAATCAGTGCACAAATATTATCACGCGTACGTACAAGTTGATCGTGCAATGACCATGCAGCAGACTTCAGTGAATACGCAGTTTCATCCAGCAGCGTTGCCGCATCCACCACCAGCGACCCCCGGAAGGCATCGCTTCACATAACATCGTAGAGCGGCGCAGGAAACACTTCACCGACTTGGCAACAAGCAGGTCAGTTGCATGCTCATTGTTTATGTGTGGCTCTTTTTACGTTGGTTTCAATTCCATGTTTTCCTTGTATCCCGTAAAAACACGCACAACAATGAAAGAATTACAAAAGTTGGTAATTCAGAGGGAAACTCAAAAGGGACCGATGACAAGAATGCAAACATTTATACGTTCCTCTGACATTGAACCTGATAACGTAGAGGAAATATGCACCCGTTTACAGCACTTGGAAATAATATCGGGTAAGAATAAAGACGTGCAGCAAGAGATAGACATCTTGTCTACTGATTCTTGTCAGGAAGAGGTATGTGCGGAAATAGAACTGCTGTATTTTTCGCTTAAGTCAACAATGAGAACATTCATTAAAGATCTCGGACTCGATAACACAGCAAAGCTGCCAGACAATGTAACGTGCGCTTCGAGTTCACACTTTAAACTTTCAACCGTGCGCGCATTTACCTACTTTTGAGGGGAATTATAAGCATTGGCTGGTGTATGAAGACACGTTTCGTTCGTTCATTCACTAAATTAAAGACATTCCACAAATACAGAAATTTCAGTATCTGCGCACTTCGCTCAAGGGGGAAGCGTTGCGTCTCATTGAAAATCTTCAGATCAGCCATGCAAATTACAAGGTTGGTTGGGAGCTGATATTAGAAAGATATTCAAGCAAAAGATTAATTGCAGCTTCATATATATTGATTATTCCTTCACATTAAACCCGTACATGAAGAAAATGTAACAAAACTCCGTAAATTCGTCAATAAAGAGACGAGTAATCGAAATGCACTTCAAGCGATACAAACATACGCGTCGTTAGAAGAAATGATTCTTACACAACTTTTCGTTTCACGAGTAGACGTTGCAACTAGATAGGCATTGGAATTACAATGCACAGAATCTTCGTTTCCAACTTTGAAGGACTTTTTGTCATTTTTAGAAAAATATGCCAAAATAATCTATAAAAAGTACTGTCAGTTCAGCTTCTGATAACAAGAAGGAGGCAAAATACAGTATATTAATGCAAAGCAAGACAAATTCACAAGAGCATATGTCATTACGTCGTCTCCAAAGTGTCAATTTTTTAAACTGCCACATGCCATTTACAAATTTAGAGACTTCATTAAAGAAAATTGGAAAACCTCATTTTCCTCAAGCAACGGACATTTTAGCAGGGAGCTTTTATGTCGACAATTTAGCTAGTTGATCTCAAAACGTACAAAAAGCGGCACAATTGCAAGCCGAACTCATTTAGTTACTAGTTAAAGAACGCTTTGTATTACGCAAATGGTGTTGTAATTACGCTGTGTTATTAACATCAATTCCACCAGAATACAGAAAAGATAACTTTCCAGTCCAATTACATTCGCAAAAAGGAGTAAACACACTAGGAATCTCTTGGAATCCTGTAGAAAACAAATTCATCGTTAGTAGTAAATTTACCTATACTTCTACAACAGTCAGCATTTCCAATAAGTGTAAAATAACAGGCGTCATGTCATCCAATTTCAATCCATAGGAGCTTGTTAGTCCAATAGTCATCAAATACAAATTGTTTCTTCAACGTCTGTGGCAGAAAGAAGTTGAGTGGGATCAACAGTCGTCACTAGAATTAATTACTGAATGGCAGAAACTGCAAGTGCAACTTCCACTTATCAATGAAATAAATGTCGAGATATTTGTACTACAAGAATATAAAGTGACACAAATACAATTGCATGCATTTTCAAATGCAAGTAAAAAAGCGTATGGCGCGTGCTTATATATTCGTTCCATCAATCAGTAAGGCCAAGTTTCATAAAACTTTTTTCTAAGTCAGGCGTAGCTCCAATAAAGAAAGTAACATTATCCAGACTAGAACTTTGTGCAGCATTACATTTAGCAGAACTCGTGCATAAGGCAATGCCAGCATTGCATTTGCAAATTGAAAGCACACATTTATGGACAGATTCTCAAATTATTCTGTCATGGATATCAGCCTCACCTGCAAAATGGAAAATATTCGTTGGATTCAGAATTTCTAGAATTCAGGATTTAACAGAAATCAGTAATGGGAGACATGTACCTTCAAACGATAATTCAGCTGATTTAATATCAAGAAGTGTTGATTCAAGCATCATGGAACAGTGTCCATTATGGTGGCAAGGACTCGAATGGTTGAAAGAAAATTAGATTGGTGGCCCCATTCATCAATAAAACTCGAAACTGAAGCACTAGAAATGAGACAAATTTCGACATTATTATTGTTCATACAGAGCAAAGAGACATAATTGACAAATTTTCAAAATTGTCTAAATTATTAAGAGTTGTGGCATATTGCCAACGGCTTATTTACAATCTCAAGAGCTCTCGTGAGAGACTGATTGAGCATCTCAAACACAATGAAGTGCAACGTGCATTACACACATGTATAAAAATTGCACAACAAGCGTTCTATTCAAAGGAATTCGAAAAACTTAACTAGAACCAATAACTTTCAAATATAAGTTGTTTGAAAACATTGTATCCATTCTTAGACAAAGATCAGATGCTAAGAGTTGGAGGACGTCTGGATAACAGTCAGTTATCATCATTTGACAGCAAGCATCAGATGATATTACCACCAAAAAGTTACCTTACAAAATTTATTGTTGAAGCAGAGCACAGAAAACGTCTACTTTCAGGGCCACATCTATTACTAAGTTCTTGAAGATACAAATATTGGATTCCACGTGGCAAGCAAGTAGTTAAGAAAATACTACATAAATGCATTATCTGTTTGTTTTTTTAGAAAAGCATAAATTCGTCGTAATTGATGGGACAATTACCTGTAGATTACGCTGGTCCAATACATGTCAAAACAGGAACTGTAAGAAGCAAAACACTTAACAAATGCTACGTCGCCGTTTTCATTTGTTTATCAACAAGAGCGATACATTTAGAAACAGTCAGGAATCTTACCTCTGAAGCTTTGGTTGCTATCCTTAGACTTTTCACATCACGAAAAGCGAAGAGTAGTAATATGTACAGTGAAAATGGAACCAACATTGTTGGTGCGAACAAAGAATTACAATAACTTTTACGACTCTTCAATCAGAAGCATTTAATAAGAAATTACAAGAATACTTATCACATGAAGGTCTACAATGGTACTTTATGCCACCTGGATCACACCATTTTTTTCAGGACTTTCTGTGGCAGCAGTCAAATCAATGATATATCAGTTGGTAACAATAGTAGGCAAGTCATTGATAACATTCGAAGGATTGACAACATTATTGTGTCAGATAGAAGCGTGTTTAAATTCAAGACCCACGTCTGTAATCTCACAAGATCCAACAGATCCAACCCCACTTACACCTGGTCACTTCCTCATAGGCCATCATTTATCCTCGTTACCCGAGCCAGACATCTCCGAATTACGCCAACCGACTGACAAGATGGCAGAAAATTCAGCAGTTTCACCAACAATTGTGCCATCGTTGGTAGAATGAATATTTACATGAACAACAACAGAGATCCAATTGTACTCGTCAGCAGAAGATTCAAACAGGTACCGTTGTGATACTGAAGAATGAAAGGCTTTCTTCCCTTGTTTGGAATCTCGGCATCATTGAAAGAAGCAGTATATCCTTGTAAGGATGGACTTGTTCGTGTTGTCGACGGCAAGACTAAATTAGGTGTATACTAAAGCCCAGTAGTCAAGATTGTACCACTTCACAGCGAAGAAGATTTTGAACAATAGTCTAGTGTTTAGTGCAGTTTAGTGTCAATATAAGAATTTCCAGTTTTAAGGTGATTAAGTTTAATCAAGTCACAGAGAAGTACAGTATAATATTATATTGGTCTATTGTACGACTAAGAGGGGGGAGAATGTATTATAATCATGTGTTATTTTAATTTGAAATGTCGCATCAAAAACACAGCGCTTTGTGCGCATAGCAACATGTATTTGATCCTTTTTACGCACATTAATAAGAACGTTGCATCAGTCAAGTGAGAGTTTGCGAACAGTGTGGCTGGTCGGACGTTTATACAAAGGCAGCTCCAGTGTGCATTGCGATATATACCACAATATTTGTTATGTTTAGTACTCGTGATAGCAATGAAACATCAAAAACACAAACACCCTCAAGTACCATATTATTATCAAAACCACAGGTGTTTATTGCTCACCCTGTATAATAAAAAATATAGAACCAGTGGTATCATACATTGAACGAAGTAAATCTACTAATTATAACATGTCAGATTGTCGTAAGAGAAGATAAATATGACCTGAACAAATAACGTACCCCAAAATTTTACTTCGCTATTGTTAGCATAGTTCATGTCAAGAAACTCACTACTGTATTGATTGATTGATTAATTATCTATCTTTTACTTCGCCTTTTGTGCCACTTTTCGCTAATTTGTGAAGATGGGAATGAGTGATGAAGACGATATAAGTGGGTGACTCCAGAACATTTTTTAAAATTTTATCCTGATTTCAGCTAATTTTCCAAGGGGGAAAGATCCAAAAAATCCAATTTTTACCATTTTTATAGTATAAAAAATAATTATGCTCTTTTTTCTAAGCTCAACTCATAGGGGCCAAAATTTACTTTTTGAGCCTTTAACTGTATATTTTAAGCATATATTTACAATTATTACATTTTTTAAGAGAAATAGATATATTGATAGTGATTTTGAGTTATTTGACAATGCTGTACAGTGCTGCGTATATAATTATTTCTCAAATGTGTGTAGGTTCTGATTAATTTTTACGTCTGAAGGTGTAGATACCGGTTTTAAGTTATGAGCAGTGTTGTGCTGTACAGTACATATAAACTTATTTCTCAAATGTGTGTATTCTGACTAATGTTTATGTCTGAAAATGTAGATACTGTTTTAAGTTATGAGTGCTGTGTAAAGCATATAATGATTTCTCAAATGTGTGTATTCTGATTAATTTTACGTCTAAAATGTGTAGATACTAATTTAAATTAATAGCACTGCAGTATATAAATAACTATTTTTTTCAAAAAAAATATTATTTATTAGTTTTGAATAAAGTTGAGTTTAAAAATCCAACATCTATTGCAGATGTTTCTAATTTTAAAAAACTGTTTCCTAACCAGTAACTTCAAGGAAATTGAATACTAACACGTATGTTGCAAGAATTGTCATGTAACCTAGTTTTTTACTCAGACAAAATCAATATTCTTGCATTCCAAACATTCCCCGAGTGTGTGCGTGTGTGTAGAGATTGACATGACGTTGACTTGTTAAGAATGTGACATCAATAATACTAGCTTGGGAATGTCATGACCTTCTCTTTTCTCCATAAAAAACAGAGACTTGTAACTTTTACTGATTTGCTTGGCTAAGGGGAATTTCCTGAGAATTCTTTCCATTCAACCATTCCTGTGTGTGAGTGTCGGTGTGTGTGTGTATGTAGAGATTGATGCGCTCATGTATGCGTGTAAACATTAAGGGATTGACCTGTTAAGAATGTTATATCAATAATACTGTCTTGGGAATGTTATGCCCTTCTCTTTTCTCTATAAAAAAGAGACAAAGGGTCATGTGATTTGAGCTGATTGTTTGGCTAAGGGAAATTTCCCGATTACTTGTTTTGTCACGAGAATTCTTTGCATTCCAAACATTCCTAAGTGTGTGCGTAGAGATTGATGCACTTACAGCTATGTGTGGGCATTAACCTATTAAGAATGTCACATCAATAATACTGGCTCGTGAATGTCATGTGACTTGAGCTGATTGGTTGGCTAAGGGGAATTTCTCGATTAATAGTCTTGTCACAATAATTCTTTGCATTCCAAACATTCCTGAGTGTGTACGTGTGTGTAGAGATTGATGCACTTACAGCTGCGTGTGAGCATTGAGGCATTGAGATAATCAGAATGTCACGCCCCCCACGGGGGGTCACGTGACCCCTGTTGACTGCTTGCCTAAGAGTATTAATAGAAGGTTGCTGTCTATTATTCTCACCTTTGCTGGATTGGCAGGGGAACGCACTTGTGGGCGATAGAAACTGAACAGACTTCACCAGAGCATCTGATACTCAAGGCAGATAATTTGGTAAATAAATCTTAGGAGCGTCATAGGTTTTTGTAGTGTTTCTTTTTAACGTACACATTTTAAATTTTTTATTTTAGTAAATTTTCAGATTTTTATGTTAATAAATTTTTATGTTAAAATTTGATAAATCTTTATGTTAATAGATTTTTATGTTAATATTTTTTTATGTTAACAGTGAATGAGTTATGCAGAGTTTCCCGATTACTAAATTGAGGATATATATAGAGGATTGCTATCTTAAATTATTATTTGAGAATTGTAGGTTGTGAGATGACATTTGTTAATAATTAATTACCTAAATTTATATAGTTTTGAGAGGAAGTATATAAAAAGTAATATATATATGTAGTCGGTGATCGGATTTTGAAATTTACACACGATCTTGATTTTGGTGCGATTGTTGACCACCACTTGTTTTCTTTTGTATATATATTTGAATACATAATATATTCAACATCGTGTACCAAAACATTGAAACGTTTATATAGGAACTATGGAACATACTGTCATCCTCATCTTCGCGATTATTCAAACGTGTTACAAGGATGTAACTGCTATTAGTTTTGACGTTCACTAGTCACTTATTTGCACGATTACATTTCGTTCATAAATAATTGAAACTAAATTGCGAAGGTGATGACTTTTATGGGTCTATATATTAGTGAAATAACTGAGCAATATGCAGTTTACTATTACCTACCTATATTTCCATTTTTGTCAGACACACTACCACATAATGACTATTGATTCTCGTTACTATAGCAACGTTAGAATTCCAAATATCTCGTTTATACAGCGTATTGCGCAATAAATAACAAACATAATTAACGTTGTACAAAGTAATTATTATACATTTTTTGAACCGTTAATATAAAGTAATTTATATAATATGAAATTAATAATTTCAATAAACATATAATTATGTTGTGCGGATTCACAGGACCGTCAAAACATTCCCCTCCTCCGGAAAAATGAAAACTACCAAACAGCGAGGAGGAGTTTTCATTTACAAATCAGTCCGATGTTTATCAACATAACTAAAACAAAGTTACAAATGCACAATATTATGACATTCGACAACAACGTGCACATAAACAGATTTGTGCCTAACAGGTAATAACAAGTCAGAACATAATACAAGATTCAATTGTACAAAATGATAAACAGAATGGTTTCCTTTTTCCAGTATCTACTCTCATAAATTTAATTCTCAGACAAGAGTTGATTCCGCTTTCCTTCCGAACAGTTAAACACTCGAAGATTTGAAAAGTTCACCTTGTCATAATATTGCTGGTTCATTGTGTAAAGAATTGCATTATTGTCCTTAATTTCCTTGACAAGGAATGGCCCAATATACAAGTTGAACAATTTATGAATCTGGCTGTTAATTTTAGAACTAACTTGCCTATTTTTTGTCATAACCAAATCCCCTGTTTAAAGCTTAATCGAGTTCAATGCATTCTTAATCTTTCTACTTCTACTAGATTGCCTAGTCCTGATTTCCGCTAAAAACAATTTGCGTTTGCATGACAAAGGATTAATATGTTCCGGCCAGCCGATTTCTTCAAATATTGAGTCCTTCATATCTTCATGTAAGAAAAGTTCACTAGGAAATAATCCGGTAACTGAAGAGCAAGAATGATTTAATAACTGAATAATAGAATTTATTTTTGGATACCAACTGGTGTGATTATCATTGCAGAAAAATCGCAGTAACCTAACAATCTCCTTATTGTACCTCTCAATAGGATTAGATTTCGGATTGTATGTAGTGGTAGTAATGTGCTAAATTTTCCTTGAATCCATGTAGGCTTTCCACTCAATTGCAGTAAATTGGCTTCCACAATCTGATAATAATACATTACATACAGAGTAATGTTTAAAATATTGTTCTTCAAAACGATTGATAATTTCCCTGGCAGTCGCTTCTCTTAACGAATAAATCATAACAAATTTTGACATAACGTCTACAATTGTGAGGAGATATTCATATGTACTTGATCTTGGTAATTCTCCGATTAAATCAATAGAGAGGAAATGGTGAGGTTTGTGAGAAACGACGTGATATTCATCTCTCCGCGACGGCCGACCTACAATCTTTGTTCGTGCACATTCTAAGCAATATTTCAGGTAATTTCTAATTGATTTTCTCATGTACGGCCAAAAATATGCCCTTCTACAAGCTGCTAAAACCTTGTGATAACCAAAATGTCCATTTAAATCATGCATTTTGTGCAATACCAAAGGTATAAGCACGTGGCACTACAAGTTTACAAATTTCATCTGAATTGGGTTTATAAAAAAAAATGTTGTGAAGAAGATACTTTGAAAAGTTTCTATCAGTTGTACTATCTTTCAGGTGAGAACTTATATTATTGCATTCTTCATCTGCTCGTTGAGCTTTTAACCAAATAGAAGAAGTATCATCTTGTGAATCTTCCACAATTCCTTGATTGATATATAATTTATCATCAAGTGCAGAATAAGTAGTACAAGGCGGAATTCTGCTCAACGTATCAGCAATATTATTCGAAACTCCTGGGACATGATATAACGTGAAATCAAAACACTGCAGTTTGAGAGCCCATCTCGTAAGACGAGAATTAAGTGATTGTGCAGATTTAAGCCAAGACAACGACTTATGATCTCAATATAAGTTGAAATCAGTTCCTTTAAGATATATAGCAAATTTCTCCAGATCTAATAATATAGTTAAACGTTCCAATTCGTGTGTAGTACAGGGTGGCTCAATAAGTCATTTAACACCCCCAGTACAAGGCCACTGCAGCGCGCAACATGGAAATGGCGATGACCAATCGTTATCTGGCCAAGGGGGAACCACATTGACGCCACCCACACGGTCGGCGGCCATCTTGATGTCCGCCATCTTAAATTCAACTTCAGAATTTTAAATGGGAAGGGGATCGTGCGACATACCAAAATGGGCTAGAATGTCACCAGAAATGCAATGGTGAAGGTGTCTTCGACGTATCTTTAACCAGTAAAAGTTATGACTGAATTCTTGTACCAATTTGCTCCTTTCGAGGTGTTAGAAAAATGCCTTAAAATTTGTTTAGCGCTTCGGTAATGCATCGAGATCAAAGTGACGTCTATGGAGAGACGTTCGCATGCCATTGCACACGATTTTAATCGGATACAACCATGAAGAGCTGTGCATTATGAATGGTTGTCGCGAACAATTTACAGTGTGACGCTTCCATGGAATTAAAAGTCCTTCACAGTGACAAGGCTAATGTTTATGTTCATAAGGAAGTTCATAAACAGAATATGTGACCCTTGTCATCTGATAACTAACTTCGGACAAAAACTGGTTCATAACTTTCCCATAAGTGTTCTGGTGTTCTTCCCTATTGAAAAAACTCTGTAAAAAGTACCTTCTTCCATAAGCAAGGATGAAAGAAACTGTTTATTTATCAAATCCAAGTAGCCCTAAGCATTTAAGGTTCCGTTGATGGAAAATTGACTAACCGATCGTGTTCCACACAGCACGCCACACCATTAACTTACCAACATTAACCATTCAGCTTTGATCCGTCGAAAATGGGTTATCAGATAAAAATCATCGAATATTCTGTTTGAACTTCCTTATCAACATAAACATTAGCCTTGTCACTGTGAAGGACTTTTAATTCAATGGAAGCGTCACACTGTAAATTGTTCGCGACAACCATTAATAATGCACAGCTCTTCATGGATGTATCCGATTAAAATAATGTGCAATGGCATGCGAACGTCTCTCCATACACGTCACTTTGATCTCGATGCATTATTCAAGCGCTAAACAAATTTTAAGGCATTTTTCTAACACTACGTAAAGGAGCAAATTGGTAAAATAATTCAGTCATAACTTTTTACTGGTTAAAGGTACGTCGAAACAACCTTCACCATTGCATTTCTCGTGACATTCTAGCCCATTTTGATATATCGCACGACCCCCATCCCATTAAAAATTCTGAAGTTGAATTCAAGATGGCGGACATCAAAATTGCCGCCGACCGTGTGTGCAAAACCTAAGGACGAAAGTAAGTTTCGGATGCTGTGTCAGTTACAAGCGGCATAGATCGGTGAAACTTGAACCATACATACAAAGTAATGTTACAGTATGATACAGGAAAGAACAGAGAAAAACACGTGATGATCAGAACAGAAAATTACATTTTTACGCATGGACCGAAAATTACACGGAAGGCACTGCGACTCATGATGGCCCCGTGACATTACAGAAGTAATGAAATGGTCCTTAGAAGGGTGTGTGATCACCACGGACAGCGATGCATGCTCAGCAACGGGCTCCCATGCTGCTCACAAGGTTGGTAATGAGTTCTTGTGGTATAGTAGTCCAGCGCTGTTGTCAACTGTTGGATGGTTGTTGGTGCATATGGACGTGCTGCAAGACGTCTCCCCATTGCATCCCACACGTGCTCTATGGGATTCAAGTCGGGGGAACGGGCAGGCCAGTCCATACGCCGAATATCCTCTCGTTCCAAAAGCTCTGCCACTTGCGCTGTTCTATGCGGTCGCTAATTATCATCCATAAAGATGAATTCTGGGCCGATTGCACCTCTGAAAAGACGCACGTGGGGAAGGTGAACAGTGTCACAATAACGTTGACCGGTGACTTTACCGCGTTCAAAAATTTGGAGGTCGGTACGCGCATGCAACATTATGCCTCCCCACACAAGAACACCTGCACCACCAAAACGATCATGCTCGACAATGTTCCTAGGTTCATTGCGTGTTCCCACCTCTCGCCAGACGAGTGCACGTCCAGAATCACTACTCGAACTGAATCTGCTCTCGTCTGAGAAGAGAACGCGACCCCACTCCTCCTCGGTCCAGTCCTGATGTTCTTGGCACCACTGCAAACGGTGCCGCCAATGCGCGGGTGTCAACGGAACACAACGTAATGGCCGTCGGGCAAAGAGACCACACCCATGGAGTCGACGTGTCACTGTGGATCGTGAGACTGGACGAATCGTGGTCCTGTTAAATGTGTTTGCAATTCCACCCGCTGTTTGACGTAGTCCCTGCGTGCCTGTTGCACAATGTAGCGGTCGTCCGCTGCTGTAGTTGACCGTGGTCGATCACCACCTCTTCTTTGCACAGCAGTGCCTGTGGTTCGGAACGCTCTCCATGCACGTGAAACAATGCTGTGGGCAATCCCAAACTCCTGGGCCACACTCGTCACACTTCGTTCTTCTTCCAGTTTCCCGATGATTCTTCCCAGTGTGAACGCATCCAAATGTTGTCTCCGGGCCATGTTGTTGTGAGTAACACCACCACAATGCACCTTAACAGCCCTCTGACTGACACACACTGTCTCGTCCCATTCATTCAACTGCTTCGTGTTGTTGGAGCTGACACATTCGGCGCAATGGTCACGCTGGCGTCATGCCATGCAACTTCTTGGTCCCTGTGCATGTGTAGTCAACCTCTGGCAACATGCAGACGGGCTTTCATTCATTTCACCGACTACGAAATATTTTATGTTACTTTATCTATCTCGTCCTTAGGTTTTGCACACCAGTGTATTATCAGATTACTATTTTAAGTGAAAGTGTCAAATACACGAAATATTTTATTGTGAATCCCCCTAGTATAACGTAGGAAGTGCACATTTTCACAATTTCAACCCTCCGTCCCCCAAATAGAGAATCGTACTTTCTCTAAAGGTTATCACCATATTATTAGTGCAACCACTCGCCACGATCTGTTGAAGAGGGCATTCGATTACTCTTCCATCCACATCGTGAAGTATCATATTTCGTGGCGAAAGAAGAGCAAATCATCATAAGTTTGAAATCAGGATTTAGTGGGTGCACAACATAGCAGAAATACACACCAACCCGAGCCTTCTGCTTTCATATTTTTTTCTGTGATATTCCAGTTTCTCATTTGAAAGTGTGTGCAGAAACTACGGTACACTCAGGTGTAACAAACGATGGGGCTGCAGTTATCTTGTTAATGAACCTTCGACAATATAGTGCGTTTGTGTGTTCCAACGACCCGATTACAAGAGGAGTGTATCTTTTCTTCCAACAGGTACAATATCAGAACGTTGACAGCAATGTAAACATTTTTTTTTTGCAGCTGAACGGATCTCAGTTACCTTCATCAGTTTGTCTAATGCTGAGAGGACTTCCCAGTCGAACACATTCTGAAAGTTGTTTTGAGTTCTTGTTTTAGGTCCACCAATTCACAGATACGTTAATCAGGACTTGAGGTGGAGTCTAAAGTGGGATCCTAACCACTACGTGCCTCCACTAGGTATCGAACCCTGAGCCCATTGAATGCAATGCAACGGAACATTTCTCTACGCTATGGGTGGGCACAGAGAAATGCTGGATCTAGTATTACAGTCCGTGAAATCATACGGAAAGAATAGCCACTTGCGGATGTGACGGCCCAAATATAATTCAATGCCGAGGTATTGGAATTTGTTCCCCGCTTTATATCACTGCGATAGTGTGACTTGTAACCATTGTCCTTGGCGACATTGTACAGAAGGAAGTCGGCCTCTTCCATCTATTACTGTTGAACAAACTCTTGCATTTTGTGATGATAAGACTGCAGCACGAACATGAAAATGGACATCCTCAATTCTTTAACATCTCACGCATCTCACTTGGTTGCTGTATTCATTAGCATAGAAGTGTTGTTTCTTGCCGTCGCTGAAATTAACATTCTTACTGCGTGGTGCAGAATCTGAGGGTTCAGGCCTTGATCGTAGTAAATCGTCTGTAGATATCAGAAACGATCAACTTTCCTTCTTTTTTTCAGAGTGAAATCTTCGTGACAGATAGCAACGTTCTTGTGTGTTTCATTTTTAAGCTATACATATATGGAACGCAATGTACGAGAGATCCACATTCCAAAACCTCATTAATTTTACACTTAAATTCTTTCATTCGTAATTTGTTGGTGCGTTTCTCTATTGCATGACCTACTTGAGACTCGTTGACTTCCCTCAACATAATTTATAATTCTAATAATGCACGAGGATACACACGAAACCCGTAAGACATGAGATATTCCAGTGGCACCGCCTGTGGTAAAAGTTGTCATTGTTTAGGCAGAGTGTTTGAACACCTCCTTCTCAATATGTTTGAAGACGATTTCTGTGTCAATGAAATGCAATTCATTAAAATTAACTTCTGGATCAGCTGTGACTGTTCTATTAGTGTTGCAGAAACTTAATCAAAATGGAAGGGGAAATTGGATTCCAATCGATCGTTTGTTTTTGAAATATTATTACTGTCCACCGTGTGTCTATATTCTTGCATTTCATTGTCCTGTTCACTACTTTTTAACAAACCTCTGGTATAATCTTGAATTCTAAGTTGTAAGTGGAACGCAGGTGTGTCAAAAACAGCCAATATGACGGATTATCCTGTGCAATGGTGTTTAATCAAAACATGTTCGACACCGACTATTTACGTACGTTTCGGAATCGAAACGAATGCCGAAAGAACGCAACGTCTTCATCATGTCCGTAACCTGGAAGAGAAGGTAAGGTGTTTTTTTTTATTCCCGTTACAAAAGGAGCGACTTGGTTGGTGTTGAATCGTGCCGTTTACGATCACGTTTCTAGTGGAACTTTAAACCAGGGACCTGTAACGTAACGCAATTCATTGGTATTTGTCACTCACTGTAAAAAATTGCCGTTACTTTACATTGATTACTCCGTAAACGATACAGGTTATTAACCGTAGCTTCAATCTACAGAATTTTCCCCGTAAATAAGAGAACGTTCAAGACAGTGAATCCAACATCTCTTTCACAAATACTGTATGCAATAAGAAATAAATGTATAAACACATTATCTAAATGTTATAAAACATTTATCTGTGCCGTGAATAGTTATGATTGATCCTAAAACGTATAAACGGGTTAATAAATACGCTCTTAAAAGTTGCTACTCAAACTACAGTGGGTTGGTGCTACTGCTGTGAAAGAAACAAATGCAACGCAATGTATGCCGAGAAGACGCCAGCCGAGGTAAGGCATGGCGGCCATACTCTTTTAGAAGACAACAACCTCTAGTGTGTTCTGTGTTAGACTGTGAAATTATAAAAGTAATTGAAGCCAAGGAGTGTAGTGTATAGAAATGAGTGTATTCAAAACCTTTGCAATTCGAACGTAATATATACATATATTTTACAAGGAGGGAAGTGAAAAGTGCATGTGTAACTGAAAGTAATTCCTAATGCAGGAACACGAATCGTGAAATACAACGTCCCAACACCAGTTTAAATATTATCTCCATACAATAGAACATATTTATTTTAGGCCATAATTTTAATATTTTTCGTGTTCATGATAAGGGGCTACTTGCTCTTGTAAGAAAGTTTTTTTATTATTATTTGTCCGGAAGTGTCAGTATTTTATTGCAAAAGCAGTGTTCTAACGAGTTTTGCAACCTGTTTGCATTCAAAATTTGCATTACCCTTGTATTTTGTATGTTGGGAAGCAAAATATAAACGGGAGTGACTATTTTCACCAGGTGGGGAAGCTAGCTTTTGAGCTATTTTGAACAGATTTTAAGCTGCATGTCAGAGTGTCTACCAAAATAACAAATCCAAAATTCTTGACCTTTTTTTCCTTTTCTTAGCATGTATTTAATCACCCCCTACTTAGGTATGGTTGGAAATTAAGAAAAATATATATTTTTATTCATTGAAAAACTTAACAAGAGATTTAGACTTGCTTTAATTATTAATGCTTAAGACTTAATCCTGAATGGGGAATGGCCATATTACTTTAAAATATTTTTACAAACCTTGACGCATGTAATATAATATAATACTTAACAAATCGAAAAAAAAATAACTACAACTCAAGGCAATTTTATATTTTCAATTTTATCATAACCACCAGTAGAGGTATATAACAATGTAAATTCACTGTAGTGTAAAAAATAGCAAGAATTCTTGACCACATTCATGATTTCTTGACTGGTAGACATTATGCATGTGCATCATCTACAATCTGGCCTGGCCTGCTAAATGGATGTGTGTATTCTTTAATTGATGTGTGTGAAGCTTACATTGGTGTTCATTTACTTTCATTGTTAGGTTAGGCAGGTCAGGTTTAGGGCTATTAGCATTAAAATTACTTCTGTAAATACTTTCCAACACCTGATCATGTAATTTCTGGTTTTGAGCACTTTATGCTATTTTCTCTACCTGGTGACGCACCCATTTTTAATATAAAATAACTTCTTAGGAGTAAGTTCAGCAACACTGTCAATGAATGCAATAAAATAAGATAAAACACAATGTCATAGTATGATTCAGGTAATTACCTTTGCTGGCGCAAATACATATATGCTGTTCCTCAGCACCTGGTGAAAGTAGTCACGGCCAAATATAAATGGTGTTCACGTTGTTGTTTTAGTACTGGATGTACCATATATTATTGGTAGACAATGGAATATTAATACGAGATTCATATTTTATCCTGCAAGAAAAAATGTACACGTTAAGTGTAAAATGAGTGTTTTCATCCATACTAGTACAGGATTCCGGTACTGTTTATTATTGGTAGCCGATGGATGTCAAGTCTTCCTCATATATGCCTACTCTAACTTTTATATTTTATGATGAACCAAATTCAACTTATTGGCACTTTTAGCACTTCATTATGTTAGCTCACATTAAATAACATTTTTAAATCTTTATTTCAGTGAATATCAGAAGCAGTCAGATCAAGAGGAAAGTACATAGTTAGACACCCAGTTGCAGATGTTGCTAATGTAAGTATATATATTCTATCTAGTCAATACAGTAACAATTATGTGAGTTTTTAAGAAGTTAACTGTCCATTTCATTTTAATCTTTTTTCTGGTTGCCACATAAGGGAGTTTGGTAGCCTTTTTTGGAGTGACTATTTTCACCAGGTGGTGAGGCTAGCTTTTGAGCTACTTTCACCAGATTTTAAACTGCATGTACATGTTCTGCAACCTGACCTGGCCTGCTGTATGGATGTGTGTATTCTTTAATTGTTGGTGTGCATTTATTTTCGTGCAGGAGACAAGTACTTCTTTTCTGCACATTACGGATTTGAATATGCACCGCAAGGTGTTCTGATGTAGACTGGTCCTGCTAATATGTCACATACGTACGAAATGGTATATTACCTTCCTAAATACTTTCATTGTTAGGTTAGGTTGGTCAAGTTTTTAATTTAGTATAACTTCTTAGCAGTACGTTCAGCAATACTGCCAATGTATATAATAAAAAAAGATAAAATGCAATGTTATGATTCAGGTAATTATTTTGCTAGCAAAAATAGCCCTAGGTGCTGTTTTCAGCACCTAGTGAAAATAGCCCTACATGCTAGTCTCACCATCCGATGAAAATAGCCCTACATGCTAGTCTCACCATCCAGTGAAAATAGCCCTACATGCTAGTCTCACCATCCGGTGAAAATAGCCCTATATGCTAGTCTCACCATCCGGTGAAAATAGCCCTACATGCTAGTCTCACCACCTGGTGAAAATAGTTGCAGCCATATTTTTCTGTCATGATTTTCCAGTTCAAATGAGTGGAATGGTCATCCTTCCATCTTTAGTCGAGTGCATGGAAACTTGTACAATTTTCTATACCATAATGACATAGAATAGGAACGGGATATTAGAAAACCGTTGATGCACATTTAGTATGTTTTGTATATGTAGAATACTTGAAATTAAATCTTTGAAAGTTAACCTAATAGATAGATAATTGCCTACATAATTGAAATAATTTCACTTAATTGTATGTTGGGTCTCCCCGATGGTGTAGTGCTAATGCTCTGTCACTTTGTAATGGAGGGGTCTTGGGCTCAATCCATGGTGCAGGCACATTACACAGTGGTTGGAATGCCATTTGTAACTTTGGGTCCAGTTCCAATTGGTCTATCGGAGCATATGTTGTATGAAACGTATGTGAAGTGTATGTTTAAGATTCGCCCTTCTATTTTGACCATCACCTCTTTCCCCTTTGTGTCCTCTTAACTCCATCCTCTTGGGGAGAAGGGGATAGCTTTAACTAATGTGCATTACAGGCTTTTTTAAAAAAATAAAGGTATCAATTGTAAAATTTATGGTTTCTGAATTCCATGTTAATCTGCAACTCCTATATTGCAATTGCTTATGCAAGTGAACAATAAGTGATGTGATCCCGGGTTCGAATCCTGGTCGGGCTTGGTTGTTTGTGAATGTCCATTCATCAATTTCATCCTTTCATCACTCATCCTCATCTTCGCAAATTAGCCACGAGGCACAAAACGCGAAGTAAAATAAACTAAATCAATCAATCAATCAATCAATAAGTGATGTGCATTGGTGCATGTGTGCTACTTTCTTTTGGAGTTATATGTGCTTATTATTTTCTTGTCCCCTTCCTTGTACTCCACAACTTCATCACAGTTTTACGTGGAACTTTTTAATATGTAATAAAAGCTGTGCATTACTATGAAAAAATCTAAAGTACTACAGTAGCAGTGTAATGGGGTGACCTTTTTAAAATGCATTAAAAAAATATACTCTCTCCACATACCATACCTTGGAAGTGCATGTGGGACATTTCATGAAAAGTGGTCCTACTCCATGTAAATAACGAAATTAATTAATCCAAAAAATATTAGTGTTTTCAATTGCATTAAAGTTTAAATGTTAGGGAATGCATATAATATCCATATTTCACAAACAAAAATTATTAGCATCTGTGTATCCTATATGCTTCACAAACAAATGAAGTCGCATTTTGCTACATTATTGAAGCAACACACATACCACATTTTTGATAATGCTTTTCATGCATTCAGGCTATGTCATCATACTCAAGTCTTTTCATTTGTTAAGACACACCACAAAGAAGTAATGCTTAATTGTATGAAATCAGTTCATTATGAAAATTTTAATCCAATTGCATGTCTATAATCTTAGTTTTTGTGTGAAATGTCTCACAAGTAATGCTGGAATGCACCACGTATGCAGGCTGTGCCTGGATTAGGCTTTTATAATAGGTATGGGTATTTCAAGCCTCAAGTGTGTGTTGTTATTTCTTGGATATCTGAAAGACTTTTTTCAGAGTGGCAAGCAAAACATTTTCAACCAAAACATATCTGCTTCTCAAAAAACACTGCTTCAGTTTGAAGATCTTGTCTTCCTGCGATGACCATTTATCAGCCTTACATGTATGATTGTAATAATTAACACTGTGACTGAATTAAAATTATAGTGTGAAGTATAGTGGTGATTTAGGTTAGTATTCATTTTTCAGGTTGGTCGTGCTGTCCTCTTGCCTTTCTTCCCTCACCCCTTTCCATATGCCCATTGACCTCATTATTGGTTTTAATGAATTAATTAATTTTAAGTACTTTATTTTAGCAAAATATCTCTGTTCCCATTATTGAAGGGCTTGCCCTCTTTTTTTGTGACAGGTGGAAATAGCCATTGTTCTTATATTTGTATAGTTATATTATGATTTAATTGAAGCAGGAATACGTAAACTTTTCAAATGAACTCTTGTGTAAAACATTATACATGTATCTAATTTATGAGAAGAAAAAAATATTATAATTGATTTTCTAGACAATTTAGGTAGGGAGATGCCGGAGAGGTAATTCTTACCTTCTCAGCAATTGATCTACAAAGTGGCATAATGTACAGTGGGAATAATGAGTATTACCATTCAAATTGTCCATGACTATTTTCATTAATTTTTCTCCTACATTCTTATGTGTTTTTAAGCAATGGATTTTTATGTAAGCTGTTGTAGAAGTTGTCAACAGCTTGTTTTGTGTTTTCTTTTAATTCTTGAATATCTTATTGGTTCAAATAAAGTGCGCGAACATGGCGATGGACAATTTGCATGGTAATACTCATGGATCCCACTGTACAAGTGTAAGTTTAGGTTAGAGAATGTACCCCCCTCTTTCCTGCACACTTCTGACAGAAATGCATGCAATTACCATGTTCTTTCAAATTCAAATTCTTTATTTGCCTGGGAGATGAGAGATAATGTGTTGCAACCCAGAATTGTCTGCGACTACATTTGTAACACTATACAAGAATTATTAGTACTGCACATCCACTATTAAATGTTATAGTAGGGTTATTTTTTATTTTGCTGTCTCTCCTCTCAAATCTATGTTCAAATGTAAAGTAAATATTTCACTTTGCAAGGGTAATGCACTGAGTTTCATATTTCAAATTTTCTTCCCCATCACACTCTAGATTTGTGTCTGCATTTTCCAGTTTCTTTAGTTTAAAAGAAATGGAAGCAATTTGCATGTAATGTTTACATTTTGTTGTTTGCTTTGTCCTCATAAGCTAAATTTAGGAAATTTAGGAATTTTCTGCACTTTTTGCAAAGAAATATACTTCTTGTGTGCATCTTTGTTTATTTTATGATCTTCTTATAATTTCAGGTGGTAACTGAGGCAAAGAACCCATCACTCAGGAAAGAAGAACTTTCCAGGCTAACATGAAGGATGCATGTAACAATGGAATTTGTCAATATCTTTTGAAATAAAGATTGCTTATTCTACATGATACACTATTTTTAATTAATATCTATCCCAACAATAAATATCACAATTTAGATATCCAGCAAACGTAGTGAAGTGAGAACAGTTAACCATTAAGCCACACAATAGCCTACTTTTTACCAGTTTCTAATTTGGCTTAATGATTACCTGCTCTAACTTCAGGAGGTCCAGTTTGCTGTGTTTTCAATTTCTGATTACACTTGATTAATAACATAAATTTGCTACATTAACGCTGGAAATCAATCTAAACCAACAATATTAAGGAATAACTGTGTGTCTGATGGTGTATTTGTGTGTCTATTTTTTTTCATTTTTCCAGTCCTATTTTTCACTGCTATGTATACACTGGTAAGCATGAAACTTACACTCCTATGTTTCAATCAATAATAACAATAATGAAACTTATGCCCTGTAGTAGCACCTATGTGCTTGGTGGAAGCATGATATATCATGCTATTCATTTTAAAACACGAGATGAACACTAAAATAGTGGTATGTTTTTCGAGTATAAATTCTTTCATTTCTTTGCTTGTGTTTTAAAACTGAATATTATGCATTATGCTTTCAGGAAGCATGTATCTGCTGCTTTGATGTGTGAGTAGTCTCAGTGCTGAAAAAGTTATCTACAGTGTCCATATTTTGTTAATAGTTCAACTGTATGGTTAATCTGTGTAGATTTAAGGGAGTGTTCTGAAGTGAGAATGACTCAAACAGGATCTGAATTACACTTACTACTAGAAAAGTAAAATCCCCACTGCCCACAGGTTTCAATATTTCCTACCATGGATACTAGAGAATGTACATTGCAGGTTTACAAGTAAGTATTATATATTGTGATTTATTATATATTTTTTTCAAACTACTGTATTAAACAAAAGCTTAGCTAATGTATTTCAATGGCTTAAATTTATAATGTCAAAGTGATTTTAGTCACCATGAACATGTAACTTTTATAAATGCAATACATTGTGGAAAATAACACAGAATATAGTTTTAAGCCAATAAAAGTATGTTGCTGTTAATATTGTTACAATGAAAAAATAAGAAAAGCAAAATACTGACTGTTGCTATCACAGGAAATTTTCTGTAAAATTACGGTGAGATTATAGCATCCTTCACTGTTGCTATCACGGGAAATGTTCTGTATAAGTACGGTGAAATGACAGTATCACTTACAGTACTTGAACCGTAACTGGAACGGTGAAATTCCTGTAATATTACGGTGCAATTTTGTTCATCATTACGGTGAAACCACTGTAATTTTACGGTGACGCCACTGGCGCCCGAGCTGCCGGTGAGGTCACCGTAAAATTAAGCTTTTTTTTTTACAGTGCTGTTCGCGTTATTTCCATACCAGGTACCGCGTACCGGCCCAAGTGCCGTGGACCGTTCCAAGAAAAATGCCAGAACGACTTGGTAAGGTGAACAGTACCGCTTCTGCTGTATCGTTCCGTTCGTACGCGAGAGAGCTTGGTGGACGACAGCTTTGGGAGCACAGAGTGGAACGTTTTTATACCAGTACCAGAAAGCATGGAACTTATTCCTTCTCTGAATGCCGGTTCCGTTGTGATGCGTACCTCTCCTTAGAAACATACCGGTACAAAATTATGATGGGTATACCTGAAACTTTGGGATCGGGTACAATTGTAACAAAATATATTTTCAACAAATAAAATTGGTATTGAATGGATAAGAAAATATATAAGTTACGTAACTCTACATTTTAAAACATTAATTGTCGAATTCGTCAACAATATGATATTATTGGAGGTTGTAGGCAATATATATATATGCACACACACACACACACACACACACACACACACATATATATATATATATATATATATATATATATGGAATCCTTAGATGTGTTATTAATAATGTTACTTTAATATAACCAATATACGTAATTATAGGGAGCAAGGTGAAGCCAACATATTGAAAAAAAAATCATTTCAAGCAAGATATATAAAGTTCGACAATTTGATAGTTAATGATAATAGAATATTACCAATTATTACATATGAAAAGAAAAGTTAATTTGCGCCTTATTCATAAATTTTACTTCTTAAGATGAAGAAGCGAAATTCGGTTTGATGAAAACATATGCTAATTGGAGCATGGCAAATCAAAATGTTTGTGGAAAACTGGAAGATGATGGACGCCATATTAAAAAATATTACTACGTAAGATAGAGTGGTGAAATTTGGTCTCACGCTAACTTATGCTAATTAGTGCATGGCAAATCATCATGATTGTTAAGGGCCGGAAGCTGGTATACACCATATTGAAAAATACTACTTTTTAAGATAGAGAAGTGAAATTCGATTTGATGGTAGCTTATGACAATTAGAGCATGGCAAATCAACATGATTATGGAAAACAGGAAGCTGATTTACGCCATATTGAAAAGTGTTACTTCTTAAGATAGAGAAGTGAAATTCGGTTTGATGGTAGCTTATGCCAATTAGAACATTGCAAGACAAAATGATTGTGGAAAACCGAAAGTTTTGGGACGCCATATTGAAAAATATTACTTCTTAGGATAGATAAGTGAAATTCGGTTTCGCGGTACCTTGTGCTAATTGGAAGATGGCAAATGATTGTGGAAAACCGGAATTTCATAAACGCCATATTGAAAAATGTTACTTTATAAGATAGAGAAGTGAAATTCGGTTTGATGTTAGCTGATACTAATTAAAGCATTTCGATCAATATGATTGTGGAAAACCTGAAGTTAATGTGCGCCATAGTGAAAAATAGAGAAAGGACATTCGGTTTGATGGTAGCTTGTGCTAATTTAAGCACACAATTATCATGTTTCGAATGGATGGACTCCATAATGGCAAAATGATACTCCTTATAATATAAATGTAAAATTCGTTTTGTTTATAGCATATTGTAATTAGAGCATGGTATGTGAATATGATTTTCGAAAACAGGAAGTTGATGGGCTCCAAAGTGAAAAATATCGATTTCAAGGGTTCTTTTTTATAATAATATTGTGCTTTTTTCATTTGTAGATATGGAGTTATGGTATGATTTAAGTGATACTCACAAGGAACAGCCAAACCAAGCTTTGTACTTGAACCGACAAATTTGAGGACTATCTGGATCACTTTTACATGGGTTAACGAGATTATATTTAAGAATTTGCATTGTAACTGACAACATGGTATACTCGGATATATTTATCCGGTTCTACATATTCGCAAGGCATTCACTGAATAACCTGCGTCCATATCCAGATTACTCCAGTATGTTATTCGTGGCACACGTTTTGATATTTTTGGAAAGATTCATTCACTACCGAGAGCCGCAACTAGTACATACTATGCTCATCAGGGATATACATGCGAATGTATAACACTCGTCGGGTGTGTAGATGTGTGTGTGTCTGTGTGTGTGTGTGAGTACGCATATATATTCTTGCGGGAACCGGCGTATGTTTAAACACCTTTCTTAATGGGACCAAAAAAATTGTTGGGATTTTTTGCCGGTCCCAACAGCGAGAAGGCCATTGCAAGACTCCTGAGACCCCTTTCGACATGTACGCGAAGTATTTCGAAGGTACCAAAATGTCGCTATTTGTTCGATTTATGTGTTAACGTGTGTGTTAAACTCTGCGAGCTCTGGAAGCTTCACGTCTGTACAAAAGTGTGGCGTTTAATGGCATCTCTTGGGACCAGGAAGTGTGGGTGTGTAAAATCTTGGATCTATTTCGCATGTATTGGTACCGAACATCCCAGGGGGTTGAGGAGCGAGGAAAGGTTCGCTCCGCGGACGACGGGGTTCCCCGCTCGTCTGGCCGTTCCCATGCTCCCGAGTCGTCAATGTTGCTAACTTAAAACTTTGGAGCCAGATCTGTTTTTCTATTATCTTTTAATACTACAATTGTAATTGTAATTGATGTGCTTTATTTTACTTCGCTTTTTGTGCCACTTTTGGCTAATTTGCAAAGATTGTGATGATATTTTAAATTGATGAATCGACTCTCACAAACATCTATGCCCAAACAGGGATTCGAACCCGAGACCCCTGGCGTAGTACCGCGATGTGCTAACCACTCCACCACGAGGGTCGGTTTTAATCCTACAATCAAAAAAAAATGCTACAGTATAATTTCTTCCTCCAAATGTGACCCTTTCTTATGTGCCTATAACAAATTTTCAGTTGGGTTTTACTATAATACTGGTAAATGCTGCAGTTAAAGCCATTCTTCCATAGCCAAGAAACAAAATCAGAGTTATCAGATGTTATCAGTAAAAACTCGTTACATGTCTCCTTTCCGGCATGATGAAGAAAAATGAATTGCTCGGGGAAAATGAATTATTATTTTTATTAACATAAATAAATAAGAATGGAGATTTCTGACCAAAGCGACAAGCGATCAGGCAAAAGGGAGGGGTGTTCACATCGAAGTGACAAGTGACACAAGTAATGTACCCCAGTCTACAAGCAAGCACTTTTCTCAAATGTAAATGCAAACAGACCAAGGCGACACAATGCATGACATTCATGACTTACAGAAGCGGAAAGCGACACGTGTCGCTTAGAAACAAGGATGCAACATTTTGAAACGAAGAAGCAGAACAAGTTGCTCGTCTCTCCTGTTGCTTCCGTTTCTCAATATCGTGAATTGGATCGTGTAGGTCTGGTGTTAAGGCTTTTGCAGTGAATGCTTTCGTGTGGACTGAAGTGTCACGTCTTTCTTGTCGCTTGTAAATTCTGTGTAAATCTTCACCGTTACTTTCCGGCGTCGTGTGCTAATTGTTTCCTGTCGCTTCGGTTTGAATCTCTCTGTAAGCATGCCCACCAGACCGAGGCAACACGATAACGGTCCAGTGCGAGAAACTTGCAAGCCACACGTGTTGATTGTCGTGTCGCATTTATTCGAAAGTTATATTTATTTCAGAATGTTGGTTTCCAACAGCTAGTTGTCGCATCGGTACGAAAGTTCAACAGGGAGGTTTCCGACCGAATTGAGCCGCAACTAGGGGTTTCACACCGAAGTAACAAGCAAGACGAACCTCTTAAGAATATAAGAAAGCATTCACGGCAGCTGCTCTGCCAGCAGACACTACCAGACCAGAACGACGCGACGAGAGACGTGCACCTTGTCATGTCGCTTCGAGAGTTTCGAAATGTTGCATTTATTATCTAATATCTGTTTCCAAGTGATACGTGTCGCGTCTCGCTTCGGTTTGGAAGCTCCCTAAACTCGTACGGAATTCCAACACATGTTCATAGAACACGGAGACAATTGTTTATACTTCTCAAAGTTAACAGCTTGATTGCAATCCTTAACCCCATTTTAATTACAATGCAGTTCTTTTTTTACAACCGTGTTTGGCAACACTGATTGTTCAAGGAAAATTTCCACTCCCGCTCTGCGGTGACAGCGATACAGTTGGACGTGTTTTGCGACGTTGCCACACGTATTTGGAACTTACACTTCCCGCTCGCTCTGCCTTACTCAACGGGTGACTTCAAAAGTGAGGAAACATTCCACTCGACAACATCGTACAGGGAGGCTCTTTCCTTGCAGTACACGCTCAACGCGATTTGCTCCTGTGTTGTCACAGTAGAGGGGTTGCTATTCCGGCTTAGCGCGCTACGGCGAGCGTGAATGTTTTCTGCTAGGATGTCGTAAAAAAAGATGGTTCCTCAGTTCCGGATCGCTTGATAAGATGTAAAGGCATGCAGGTTTATAACCTCACGGAGGCGATAATGGCTATTGGGAAACAATGTTAATAACATGCAGTTTCTTTTCACTGCATTCCTGTACCTTTTCAAGTTAACTGTGGATGGCAGACGAGTAAATTCATGCTGATCCCAGCAAAAAAAGCATCCATGTCTTTGGTTCTTTAACGTTATTTGTCAACACTTCTAAATGCAGCAATAAACTTGGTTGCTTGATTGATTTGGTGTTTTACGTCCACTTTATGCACAGTAAGGCTAAAGAGGAATCCAAACCACCATGTGCCTCCACCAAGTATCGAACCCGGGACCCCCTGATTACAAGACACAGCAATGAAGGTAAATGATTGGTAGTAATTGCTGCTACAAACTTTTCAAGCATGTCCATTGGCTGTTAGTTTTTTGGGGGTGAAAAATAATCTGTGGGTGTTAGGTGTTAGGTTAGGCAACGAAAATGGTTTAAGCATCAATATCGATCTAAATGATTACACTGTCCAACAATGGTTTTGTTAAAAGTAAAATTTCAACGGTTCTTTATGTTTTGCCACCTGCTGATTCCGAAAATGAAGTCAGAAATTGTCAATCACCCACCATTTTATTGTAACATTAAAAATATAATTCTGCATTATTGTTGCAGCATGCAGTCCATAATAAGCTGATTGGTAGGCAATATTTAAAATATTTTTATGGCTTTGCTCCGACAATACACTAGTAACTTTAGGCCATTGATGTCTGCATGAATGTAGTGAATTGCATAATGATCCTGATTTTGTGGGGAGTGTTTCAACAACTGAACCTCACTTAATAACTGAAGAGGATCTTAACGATTTAGTTTGAGATCTAGAGTTAAGTAACGGTAAAGCAGAACTGCTTGCATCGCGATTAAAAGCATGGCATTTATTGGAGAGTGACACTAGTTACTTTTTCCGGCAACGCCAAAAATACTTTGTAGATATGTATGCTGAAGATAAGGACCTTGTTTTCTGTTGTAACATCGATGGTGTATTAGAGTGACTAGATATTGTCCATAAAATTGAAGAATGGAGTTTGTTTTTAGACTCTTGGAAAACAAGTTTGAAAGAAGTTGTACTGTACAATGGAAATAAATATCCAAGCATTCCCGTAGCATATTCCTGGGGCATGCAGGAAAGTTATGAAAAAATGAAACTGTTAACAAATATCCAGTACTGTAAATACTCTTGGCAGATATGTGGAGATTTAAAAGTTATTGCTATACTTTTAGGAATGCAACGAGGTTACACCAAATTTTGCTGTTTCCTGTGTAAATAGGACAGCAGAGATAGAAAAAAACATTATGTTAAAAAGAACTGGCCGAAGAGAGAGTCACTCATCGCAGGAAAGGAGAATGTTGTTCATCCACCACTTGTAAGTACAGACAAAATCTTACTGCCTCCTCTCCACATAAAGCTTGGTCTGATGAAGAATTTTGTAAAAGGAATGGACCGTGAGGGTAGTGGATTTATGTTCCTCAAAGAAAAGTTTCCGCGAATTACTGAGGCGAAACTAAAAGAGGGAATATTTGTTGGCCCTCAAATCTGGAAAATAATGAAAGATAATGGTTTTGACAAGAGCCTAAATGAGCTGGAATTGGCTGCTTGGCAATCTTTGAAGGAAGTAAGCATAAATTCCTCCGAAACTGCAATTCAGAAAATTACAGAGAACTTGTCAGTAATTTGATTCAGAACTATCATGCTCTGGAGAGTAATATGTCTCTGAAGATACACTTTTCAAGACTCCCACCTCGATTTCTTCCCGCAAAACCTTGGGACAATGAGCGAGGAACATGAAGAACGTTTCCACCAGGAAATTGGTGAAATGGAAAGGCGCTAGCTACCAGGGAAAATGGACTCCAAATATGTTGGCAGATTATTGCTGGACACTAAAAGTGATGTTCTTCAGGCAAAGTACAGCCGAAAATCAAGTTCGAAGACATTCTAGATATGCCATCATAAAAATATTGCATCGTATCACTATAAAGCTACCAGGTGGTTATAATTAAAGTGACGGTGTTCAGAGTGGTACAGCACGGGCTGTAATGAGAGTAGCAGTCTGAAACTTCGTAGATATGCTAATGAAGCAATGCGCTCGCGAATTATGCCAAAAAATAGTTCCAATTCTCGCCACCAGGGTAAAAAACGGCGCTGTAAGCAGTCAAAACGTGGAATTTTCCATAACTCTGACGTCAAAGTCGGTGAAATTGCCTAACCATTGTGTGAGCTCCCTGGTTGTTGTTGGTGACGCTTGTTGCTTTTTCCTTTAGTAATGTTCATGTAATTCGAATAGTGAAATTGTAGCGATATTTTATTACAAAGAGTATTGTTTTCTGCGATTTATAGTGTTTTCCTGTAACTATACCAAGTTTTGACTGCTTACAGCGCCATTTTTTACCCTGGTGGCGAGAATTGGAACTATTTTTTTTTTTTTTTCATAATTCGCGAGCGCATTGCTTCATTAGCATATCTACGAAGTTTCAGACTGCTACTCTCATTACAGCCCGTGCTGTACCACTCTGAACACCGTCACTTTAATTATAACCACCTGATATATAAGATTTGTATGTACCTGATATTTTGCATGTACCCTGTAACTCAAATTTCATGGGTGATGGAAAAATTCTGTAATTAGATTTGAAATCAGCACATCAAATTCAATTAGAATCACCCACAACTTATCTTTTAACAGACAAAAACTTCAATTTTGTTGGACAGTGTTATTAGATGAGAGTCTTATCTTGAGACTAACAGAATAGAACACCCGAAGAATCCTAAAGTCAAACAATTTTATAGGCTTGTGTGTGCTGGAGGAGATGGAGGTAGAGTCTCGTGGTCATATTTTCATGCAAGTAGCTGACTAACTTAATTAATTATACCATGAACATAAGTGTAACAGGATCGAGAGGGAGAAAGTAAGATTGGACGGAATAGATTGAGTAAGTCACAGGGAATTACTTACATGCATATAACCGGTATCCACGACAGCATAAAGCTTTAGGAAGCCAGAGGCCCCAGTTCGAACCATAGTAAATCATATAACAATGTTTGTCTCATTTTCCACTTCATTAGTTTATCATTCATCCTGATCGTAGCGATCAACCCAAGAGGTAGAAATTCGCCTTTTAAAAAGAACACATACATACACAGTAGATAGTAAATATGCCTTTGACGCCACCCCTGATTTTTCGACCCCTCAGAAAATCGCATCGAAACCTCAAAAACTCACTTTCTCTCCACGTTTCGCGCCTCATTTATTGCGCTGACGATGTTTCACGGCGCAGAAAAGCCGGTACGAGAGAATTCACTTTCTCATTCTTGAAGTACGAATGCACCTTATCGTAATTTTTTTCTAAGTCCCGGCCAAATGTTTATATATCGTGACCTTTGTAAACCTCTCGCGAACGATGTGCCACACACACACATATGCGCGTGCGTGCCTCTCATTATTTCCGTATTGTGACGAAAGCAAACAAACAATAATTGTTGTTTTTTAGGATTCCTGGCCCCTATATAACCTCGCCAGGGTGCGTGGTGGTGGCGAAAATCCTCACGAGTTTAGATTTGTATTGCGAATGCTGCCAAAATTTCAATCAACGTTGTTCGTTCCCGATGTGGGAATCTTACATAGATTATTCCATGAAACATAAATCGATAATCCTATGCGAAGCCCCCAAAGCATTCACGCAATTTTTGATGTTCGCGTGGATGGCGACGCTCGGTGGAACTGAATCTTTTCCGATCCCCGTGGAGAAATTGTGTTCCGTCGCTCAATGTAATATTTTCATCACGGACCAAACGCTCTTTTCAAACCGATCCAAAAAAACATTCCCGAAAACTCGTAATTATCGAATGTCGTTCGAGAGTGGTGCGGAAAAATTGAAATCGATTTTCGATTCGATGAGAGCATCACCCCAAACGTTAGTGACCATTCCGGAGCTTGCACGACAAGAATCGTCCGGGGTGTTGTTTTCGCGCAACATACAAAATATCTTGCAAGCGTTTCCGAAACTAACATCGTACAACGATGCAATTTTGGAAACAACGATATGTGCAGGTGGTGGTGGTGCGGAAATCCAACGTTCGTCGTCGTGGCTTCGAAACCTCACTTGCTTTTTCTGCTCCCGAAACCGGCATATTGGAGCGATTCGCAATTTCGCTCGCAAGCTTTTTGGCTTTCTTGCAAGCGTGTGTGCTCGATTGGGAAACAACGTTATTTTTTCGCGGGAACTACAACCGCAAAAAATAATCGCTGCCCTTCTGCCAATGCTTCCCGCTTCGACGAAAACCCCACCGCCGTCGCCGCCACCGCTACCGCTACCGCTACCGCTACATCCACAGCAACCCCTCCCCGAACCCATTCAACTTGCATCCTCCTCAACCCGAAGAGATTCTATATTTTCCACTTCCACGGTCATGAACGACGAATCCACTATATCCACGATCAACCTTTTCGCGTATTATTTTTATGGAATCAGAAGCACGAAACGAAGCGTCCTCCGTTTTGTTTCAGGCATGGTTGAGTTTTGTGCTGGTTCTCGCAGAGCTGGGGGTCGCATGTTTCACACACCACACACTGACGGGGCGTGGAAGAGACCGAGGAAATGATCGACAACATGCATGGGTGGAACTGTCAACGCCCATTCATTGCTATTTGTCCCCCACAGGATATTGTGCGCATCGAAAAGTCTTTGGTTGAAAAAAAAAGTATAGCATTGTTCGTTTGTACCACATGCATGAGTGAATCGGTCAACGGGGTTCATTGCTAGGACATTGTGTTTTAACCAAAGGGGGTCGAGTGGGTGGGGTTCCTATATAACACACCAGTTTCTCCTTTTGTACATCATTATCATAGTGAACGTCAATCGTGGCAGTTCAGTATTCTTTAATTGTTATGTCTGGCAGTATACATACATATCATCGTGGAAGTTTTAGTGAGCTACAAGTTTTTATTTTGAAGTATCTCTATCTCTCTTGAAAGGTGAACGTCAATCGTGGCAGTTCAGTATTTTCTAATTTGTTTGTCTGGCAGTATACATACATATCATCGTGGAAGTTTTTTAGTGAGCTACAAGTTTTATTTTTTGAAGTCTCTCTATCTCTCTTGAAAGGTAAGTTTTTATTTTTTCATTATATATTTATATTTTTTTGTTTTGCGTCTGACACACACATATTCAGAGGACTCATAAAAATTGACACACACTGTTCGCGTCTAATATATATATGCACTTGTGGAAGGAAAAAAACTGTCTAGCATTTTTTTTATCTATTTTTTTTCTTTTTTCTGTTTCAGTGCGCTTTCCCCTACCACCACCACAACCCCCCAAAAAATTTCTCTGTATATAAAAATAACAGAGAAAATACGGAATCGCAACCAGGTCCCTCCGGATTTTGCGGGAAAGTGGCATGTCGCAACTGCGGGAAGTTGATTTCGAAATCGAACATCTCGAAGCATTTGAAAAAATGTCGTCTACCGGAACATGATGTCGTCCCCCCGGCAAAGAAATCTCGCACTGATGCGCATGAAGGCGGTGCTTTGAATAAAAGTGCACGCATCATGACGTATAAATCTGGAAGCGACGAAAAATGTGACTCGAGAACCTTCCTCGACAATGTGAAATCTCTGGTAGTTGATAAATTACGTGATTGCCTCGTTAATGTTGCAATTAAAATTCATCTCGTCTTGACCCTGCTGTATGAGAAAGTGCTTGTCTCGTCCGAGTCAAGCACTTTCAGCTTTTACGTAGGGTGTGAAGTCTTGCACGAGGGCAATCACGACGATCTGGAGGAAATTGTGACACGTTTATTCGAGCACTTGGGACAAAAACAAGAAGAGTTTGAAGGTAGAGGAAGTGGATGGAGTCTTTGCGGTCGCAGCTATATGTTAGAGCTTCGAGTGTGCAATTTCAAACCATTACGCAGCGCTCAAAAAAAAACAAAAACAAAAAAAAAAGCAAAATGCAGTGTTGAACATAAAAAGTAATGATGAGAAGAGTTTCGTATGGTCTGTCATCGCCGCATTACACCCAGCTAATAATGATAAACCCCAACGTCTGTCCAATTACAAACGATACGAGAGGAAATACAAGAATATCATGCGAGGAATTTCCTATCCTGTGCCCCTGAATGAGATCGACCAATTTTTAAAAAACTATAGAGAGGAAAAAAGAGAAGATATCGATATTTCTGTGTTTGGGGTTGACGATCGCGACAACATTCGTGTGTTAAGACCTGCGAGAAGCCAGAAAGATGTAATTCGACTCTTGCTTGTAGATGGTCGTTACAGTTTGATTCGCAATTTCTCACGATTAGTAGGAAGACAGATCACCAAGGATCACGATAAGATCGAAATTTGCGATCGATGCTTGAGAATTTTTCGCGTGGGAAAGAAGATGAAAGAACAGCACAAGTGTTTTGGCTCCGTGAATGCAGAACCCGAAGATGTCATGCCGGAACCCGGAACCAAGATGAAATTTCAGAAACACCAGGCTCTTCTCCACCATCCCGTCGTCCTTTATGCCCGACTTTGAAAGCTTCCAAGTTCCCATGACGTCTTGCAACCCTGATCCCTCTACCTCAAGCACGATCCAAATTTTTCACCACGAGCCTTGCAGTTTCTCCATCTACGGAGAAAAATTGAATGATGTCATATTGTATTGCGGACCCGATGCGGCAAAACATTTTGTTAAGAAGATAGCGGAATGCGCAAGAGAACTTGCACCCAGCCTGAAAGGCTCTTACGTTTCTCCACCTGCTCTCACGACGGAACAACAGCGGAGACATGACACGGCAACAAGATGCGCGGAGTGTAACCAGGCTTTCACCGCCGAAAATCACAAGGTCGTGCACCATGACCATCAGAATGGATTATTCATGAGCACGATCTGTAATTCCTGCAATCTCAAGATTAAGGAGTCGCATTTCGTTGCCGTGTTTCTGCACTACACGGAGAAGTACGATACGCATCTCTTCGTCAAAGAGCTCTACAACATCACGACTCGAATCAGCATCATCCCTAGAACGAGCGAGAAGTATATTGCGGTGAGAGTGTGGATCCCTCTCGAAGAAGGAGGAAGTGTGGAAGTGAGAATCCTGGACTCTTACAATTTCCTGTCCTCCAGCCTCGCCACCCTTGCAGCTCAACTTGGCGACGAAGATCTTGTGGCCACCAAGCAAATGTGTTTTTCGGGGAGAGATGAGAATTTGAATCTGTTGCGTCGCAAGGGCGTCTACCCCTACGAGTACGTCAACGATTTCGACAAATTTGACGAGACGGAACTTCCACCCCGGGAGGCATTTTATTCTCATCTCACGGAGGACGTCTGTTCCGAAGAGGACTACGAACACGCTCGTAGTGTGTGGACGGCCTTCAATTGCCAAACTTTTCGCGATTATCGCGACCTGTATTTGAAATTGGACGTGACTCTCCTCATGGACATTTTCGAGTCGTTTCGCAAGAGATGCATCTCGATCTACAAGTTGGATCCTGCGTATTTCTTCACGACGCCGGGATTGACTTGGGAATCGATGATGAAATACACCAACGTGGAACTGGGACTCATCGCAGAGAAGGAACAGTATGCCTTCATGGAGAGTGCGATACGCGGTGGCATCGTCCAATGTCCCCGACGAATGGGGCTGTTTCTTGGAAGTGGATCTCGATTATCCCGAAACGCTTCACGAGAAACATCACGGATTGGCCCTGGCCCCCACCAAAGAGAAGCCACCTGGAGGATCATCGGAGCCAAAACTCATACTAAGCATGGAGAAGAAGTGGAATTACGTTTTACATTACCGGCTCCTCCAATTTTACGTGAGTCACGGCTTGCAGTTGAAGAAAGTACATAGAGGATTGAAATTTAGGCAGAGTAGGTGGCTGGAACCATACATAGCCGAGAACACGCGAAGCAGAGCGCAATCGACATCGCCTGCAGACAAGGATCTGTACAAACTCTTCAACAACGTCATCTACGGCAAGACGATAGAGAACGTGCGTAATTACATCGACGCAACGTTGGTCACGGACGAAAAGAAATTCGAAAAGATCGTCGCGTCCCCCTACTTCAAAAACTTCACCATTTTCGACGAGAATCTCGTATTCGTCGAGAAGAACAAGAAGCAAGTGATGCTCAACAAGCCGATTGCCATAGGTGCCACAGTCCTTGAACTATCAAAATTGCACATGTACCAATCGTACTACGATCAGTTTCAACCCTTTTATGGAGATAACATCCAAATATGTTACATTGACACGGATAGCTTCGTTTTTCTAATCCAAACACCAAGCCTCGAACATGATCTGACTAAGATGAAGCATCTGTATGATTTTAGCAACTTACCATTAGGCCATCACTTGCATTCGACAGAAAATAAAATGACCATAGGAAAGTTCAAAGACGAAGCGGCTGGTAATTACATCAGCGAATTTGCGGGCTTCGTGCCAAAATGTACTGCGTCAAGATTGCAGAAGAAAAAGAGATCAAGAAAGCGAAAGGGGTAGGAAAAGTAAGTACCAGCAAATTTAGCATGCAAGACTACAAAGAATGCCTGTTTCAAGATAAAAGAAAACTCAGCACAGATCATCGCATTGCGAATAAATTACACGAACTGTACACGACGCGCGTAACCAAAGTAGAACTGGATGCCAGAGACAACAAGTTACGTGTTCTCGATTGTCAAATCCACACGAGAGAGTGGGGCCACTGCAATGGAGCGATAAATATGACGTGTGTTAACTGTAACCCCATAGCCATGAAGTCCGCTGTGTCTTTTGCCATTCTTCAAAAACATACGGAGGAAAAGAGGGGCCCTCGGGCGATGAAAAGTTGGAAGTCTTTATTATGTCGTTAAGCTCGCTCTAAACGAGGCCTCATTAAATTCAACTCTTACTTTTTTCTTCTTCATCGTGATCTAATGACATAATTACATGTTCGAGTCTTTTGAATTGCATCGCCGCAGAGGAAAATCTTCTCTTCTCTTTTCTTTTTTATTCGATCTACAAAGGGGCACAGCGTGTAGAAATTTAAATAACTAACAGGGACAATGAATCTATTTGGTTTCCGCAAACAAAGCATCATGGAAACTGTACCACCAAATTCCAATAACCTCTTACCTTCCGTGTTATCTAAACTCAACGGTCTGTTGATCGTTCACCTCAACAGTATATGGACGAAACTGAATGATGAAATCGGCAAGATGTTTTACGTGTTCAATAACAATTTACATTTTTACGAAATTCCGATCGACGGGAAACTTCAAATCACCGTGAATCCGGAGAACGAAGGGGCGAAAAATATTAAAATTTCTACCGGCAAGAACATTTTTCGAATGAAGCACGACAAGGTACTTTCTAACATGTCGTACAATGTGTCTGCAGGAGATTGTCTTTACGTGGAACTCCTGGGAGATTACGACAAACTCGTTCCTCTCTTCGTAGAATTACGAATCGTCTATTTTATTATAAATGACCGTTAACCAAAATGCCTAACGACATTTTCGGCAACACCAAGCGTGTAGACCATGCAGAAGAGATTCTTATGCTTGACGTTCGTGTTAAGAAGTTGAGGAGCTATTTGATCGCTTTGCAGGAGACCTTAAACAAAAGTTTAGAGTCTGAGATCGCTACGCTCCAAACGCAATGTCTCGACCCCATTCTGAAAATCGATTCCGAACTGAAAACGCTCATAAAAAATTATGTCGACGCACCATCTTACGACAACGTTCAAAATATACAGTTGAGCGTGGATTCGATTCAAAAGGATTTGGCCAAATTACAGCAATTTCAATCGAAAAATGAAGATTTGGAAAAATTGAAACTCGAAATCGAAGAACGAACTTCCGCAATAGAAAAGAATTTCTCTGAACTTCAAACCGTCGTGAAAGATATTGATGTAGAACGCTTGCATGTCGTCGTTTCCAAATTACAAGAAGAATTCACCGGCACGTTGGAAGAAATTAAATCCAAGTTACAGACTTTGGAAGATACAATGATGAACCTACCATCGTCAGACGAACTGCAGGTCATCGGTAAAAGCGTCGCGAACATAAAAATTCAATTGGAGGCCTATCAAGATTTCGAACACATTCAAACCACCATCGCTACGCTTCAGGCGTCTCTGGAGTTGATCAACGAAGAAATTAAAAATATTCACGCTCAAGCGAGCGCTTTGACAAGTATTCAAGACACGTTAAGCACTGTTCAGCAGAAGATGGAATATTTAGAAAATTTGAACGTCGAATCCAACCTTGCTCATTTTCATCACGTACTGGACAACATACAGGGTGACTTGGAATCGTTACGGACGAGCGTACCTTCGAGCGAAGATTTGGAAAAATTGAAAACGGCGGTGACGGCGCTATCCGAATCAAGCGACATCAAAAGTTCGTTGAGCGATCTCGAGAGTAGGGTGGCCAATCTCCCCACCTCCAAAGAATTACACGCTTTGAAAAGGAACATATCTCGAATGCTGAAACGACTGGAAACGGAAACGGCAAACGTGGAACAGATTCGAGACGAAATTACTTCGCTGGTGTCGACGCTGCCCACTTCGCAGAGCGTCGCCGATCTTCACACGCAGTTTAGCGAGATGCGAAGCATCGTGAACGATCTTACCGAGAAAAGCTCGAAATTGAATCAAGTCGAGAACCTTCAGAACATTGTCGTCAACATCAGAGATCAAATTGGAGTGCTGGAATCCACGCAGGAATCGACGCTGGCCTCTTTCGGTGCCAAGTTGCAAGAACTCAACGAAAACTACAAGCAGTTGAACGTGGAAGTGAAAATCAAACCGTCATTTTCTACCGTAACGGATACCATAGTCGAACATTTGTTGCCCGTACAAAACACACTGGGTCAGTTTCACAGCAACCTCGTTAGCGTCGATACTAAATTCGCTAAACTGCATTCTCTGCAAGCCATCGAAATCAACAGCGTACCCAATCAGCAGAGAATCTCCACGTTCGTCGAAGGTAACAAACTGTACATGTTACATCCTTATCATCCGTACTACAAGTTTCTCCTCGATGGCACGATTCAGGTAAACGAATTTTCGTACTGGTCTCACGGTAGAAAAGCTAGCGTCCCCACCATGACTTTGATATCGAATCGTGGTGTCCAGAAAGCAGGAAACATTCCTCTGGCACGTTGGAACGAAACGCGCAACATATATGAAATACACGAAGACGAAGATCTTACCGTTTTCGACGTGAGTGCCGGCGATAAGCTGATCATTCAAAACACGAGCGAGGTGCCACCCTCTTTGAATCCCATCACGCTGGTGCTTCTCTTCAAACGTAATCTCTAAAAAAATGTCTAGGCAAGCCATCGTCCAAGAATTGCATAAACCTGCACGCCGCAACTACGAACGTTTAGCGGTGGTAACCAAGGGCATCGACGACCTCTGGGAAAGCGACCTCGTGGAAATGAGTAGCGGCAAGTTAAAAAACGTACATAAATTGAACAAGGGCAGCAAGTACCTCCTCACCGTCATAGACACATTTTCGAAATTCGCGTTGGCTCTACCTTTGAAGGCGAAAACAGGAACATGCGTCTCGGAAGCATTCAAGACAATTTTTCGCGAAAGCGGCGGCAGACGACCTCGGTTTCTGCACACGGACAAAGGGAAGGAATTTTCCAATGCCGTATTCCAAAAGTTTATTCGAAAACACGACGTTCAACATTACTCGACCTTCAGTGACGTCAAGGCCAGCATCGTGGAAAGATTCAATCGCACTCTGAAATCGCGCATGTGGTCACGCTTCACGCTTCAGGGAAGCTACAAGTGGGTCACCATTCTTCCGGAACTCGTTAACGACTATAATCACACGGTGCACTGAACGATAGGCATGAAGCCAGCTGACGTTACCAAGTCCGACGAGCAACGTTTAATTTCTAGCTTTTACTGTCCAAAGTACACGCCCACGACAAAAACACCTAAATACAAAATTGGAGACCAGGTGAGGGTCAGTAAATTGAAGCGAACGTTTGACAGGGGTTTTACACGAAACTGGAGCACGGAACTTTTTACCGTGGTTCGAGTTTTACCCGGGAACCGTCACACGTATATAATAAAGGACAGTGGCGGTGAAATTTTATTGGGGCGCTTCTACGAGGAGGAACTCTCTAAAACTAAATACCCCGACACGTACCTTATCGAAAAAGTTTTGCGTAAGAGAGGCGACAAACTTTTGGTGAAATGGCTGGGACTTCCGGACACGAGTTGGATCGATTCGAACGAAGTTATTCTATGAGTACGTGGAATGTCGTGAAACGTCTACCTGATTCGGAAAATCGAACGAAGAAAAGAAACGGCGAATTGCTCCCCGACAGCATACGGTGTCTGATCGTAGGACCTTCGGGGTGCGGAAAGACGACACTGCTCATTGATAATTTTATCCTCGCACCCAATTGGTTAGACTGGGAAAACAGACACCTCTTCGTATTTTCGAAAAGTCTCGAACAAGCGAAATACCAGCAACTTATGAAACTGTACGAGGGACTGGGCATTGCAACTTTCGCATCTGAAATCATTCCACTGGACGATTGTCTCGAGAATTCCGTTGTGGTGTTCGACGACATGATCTTGGAAAATCAAAACGAGATTCGTAATTTTTTCACTCGAGGACGTCACAAAGGATTAGATTGTTTCTACCTGGCACAAACTTTTTCCAAGGTTCCGAAACAACTGCTACGCGATAATGCTAATTTCATATGCTTGTTTCGACAAGACCACACCAATTTAAAACTCGCATACAATGATTACGAAGGTGCTGACATAAATTACAATCTATTTTCTAAATTCTGCTCCCACTGTTGGAACAGTGACGATTTCGGATTCGTGACCATCGACATGACTCGAAACGCAAACCATGGAAAATATAGGAATAAAATAAACGTTTATCTAGACGTATCAAAGGCTAACAAGAGGACAATTTAAGATTTGCAACAAGAAGAAAAGAATCTAAAAAGAATCAAAGGTCGTGAGAATCTAAGAAATAAAATTTGAAAAAACGTTCTTTTTTCAAACGTCTGACAAGCATATATAAAATAACCATTACAACAAAAAGTGAGTGTTAGAAAAGTGGATAGTCTCAAGCGGGTGACAGCAGAAAACTACGAGAACCGAACGTATAGGCTGAGAATTCGACGTTTCAGAAACGTTTCAACGTATATAGCAAAATGTCAAAACGTCAATTTCAAGAAGACGAAAATTTCAAGTTGCGGGAATATCTAGTGAAGCGCTTCAAAGGTTGGAAATCCGAGAATCGCGGATCCTACGAAGAGAAGAAACGTCAAGATAAACCTGTGATCGACGCCATCAGCGGTCTAGGTAAAGAAATTAAAAGTGTCACGGAACAAAATAAAAATTTGATCAACGAACTCGTACCTCTGGCAGCTAAAAGTTACGCTGTACCCACGCCCATTTCGAGCATTTCTTCGACGCCGTTCGAACTGAAGGACGTACCGGCACGACGTCGAGCCATAGGTAGCACGTCTTCCGATAAGATCGAGTTGGGACCTTTGGCACGAGACTACCTGAGCACGGGGAAGTTCGACAAGGACGAAGTGTTCGGATTGTATCCCAGCATGGAAACCAACGAGGGTGGTGTGGTGTGGAAGATTGTGAAATCGAAGGTGACCTTCGAAGGCAACGACATTAAAGTTAATTTAGGCGAGAAGGATAGTTGGACCAGATATCCGGGTACGGTGGGATTGTGGGAACTCGTTGCCAAAAAGCAGCCGAAAGATTACACCGACGAAGATTACCAGAGTTACTGGGAAATTCTGATCATGACGGATGCCATGTACCAGAACAACGACGCCTCGCAGAATAGGGTGAAATCGATTTGCGGCGAGAAGTACAGGAATCTCATCAAACCGATTTGGAACGAGGTGAAGAGTGGAAGCGGCGTCAAACGCTACAACACGTTACCCAAAGAATTCGTTTGGGTGGACGACGTGAGGAAGCTCGTGGACCGATTGTTGGTGATAGCCGGCGAAGAGAATGCAGGCAATCGTAATTTCCACAACGAGAAGGTTGGCATCGTGGACATGATCAGCACGAAACTTTCCAACTTCATCGTGAACGACGACAAGGGCATAGGTTACCTCATCAAAATCATCAACACGCTGCCTCCGAGATTCTGGAACGTGGCCGAAGGAAAGGGACTCGTGAACGACATCATCAACAAGTTACCTTTCGAGATGCATTTACCTGGCTACCAGTACTGCGGACCGGGTACCAAACTCGAGAAAAGATTGGAGAGAGGAGACAAGGGTGTGAATCCGTTGGACGCCGCATGCAAAGATCACGACATCGCTTACAACACCACTCGCACGGATCTGGACGCACGTCACGAAGCAGACAAGAAATTGGAACATGCCGCTTTCGAAAGATTCGTCAGCAGAGACGCATCGTTGGGAGAAAGAGTTGCAGCACTGGGCACCACCATCGCCATGAACACGAAACAAAAATTTGGGTTTGGTGTATAAATAAATAACATACAGTAAAAAAACAACATGTCTCGTATAACCGACTTACCGCACGAACTGCTATGTAAAATATTCAAACACGCAGTAAACGGAGATGTAGGAAAACTTTTGATCATAGCAAAAACGACGCCGGCATTTCGATTCCCATGTGAAATGGCTGTCAAGGATCATCTTCGGGAGATCAGTGGCATGATGTGCGGTGATCTCGACCCTCTTCTTTCGGCCGCAGGGGAAAAATTAAACGATAGGTTGGATGAACTTCACGAGGCGAGGCAGGGAAGAAGACGATACACGGATGATTGGCGCAAGTCTAAACAGGAGACCGAAGAAATCATCACGCACATCATCTTTTTTTCCGAAGCACGGACTTTCTTTCTCTGTTAAAAATAATAATAATATATATACGTGTCAAAACTTGATATATAAATAACACACATCGTGAAAAAAAATAATCTTCGGTATATATAAATAACACACATTGTGAAAAAAATAATCTTCGGTAATATATAAATAACACACATTGTGAAAAAAAAATTAAATTTCTCTAACACCCTGAAATTTTTCTCTTCGATATGAGTGAAAAAAAATGAGTGACCTCCAAGCATTAAAACAAATGCTAAATTTGTCAGTCGAGTATGTAAAAATTCAGGAATTGGAAGTCGGCAAACCTTACACGATAACTTCCGGTTCAATCGTTTCTACCCAGTATGGTCCCAAGGTGCGTCTGTTGCTCGACGGACAATACCGTCTATTTTTACCAGATCGATACGCTAACATGTTATCCGACGAGAAGCTATCTATTTTAATCGAGAACAAAACTCGAATCGTGTACAAGGGGACAAAGGAACTTCTTGGCAAGAAAACGAAGCACGTAATAGAATTTGTGTAACGGGGCTGCGCGGAGTATATATAAAATAACATACCTTGAAAAAAAATTACACGAAACAAAAAAAAATCTCAGAACATTTATATATAAATAACATACCGTGAAAAAAAAATTACACGAGAGGGAAACAAAAAAAAAATCACAGAACATTTATATATATAAATAACATACAGTGAAAAAAATAACATATAGATCATCAACATGAAGCCCAAGGGTGTCTTGTATCAGATACCATACTCCAATCTAAAAAATCTAGGTGCCCTGGATGGCTTACTCACCAAGAAACAACGCGAGAAGAAACGTTCTTGCTTGTCGAAAGGACACGGAATGAAATTACTGCTCAGCACTCCACAATTGTGACGCTTGCAGCGTTCGCGGAAACAGCAAAAGATCGGAGGGTTCATATTCAGCATCCCGGCCATCCTGGCAGCATTGGGGGCCGTTGGAAGTTTGGCCGGCGGAAGTGCCGCCATCGCGAAAACCGTCATCGACTCGAAGAAGAACAAGGCGGAATTGGAAGAACAGAAACGTCACAACCTGGCCATGGAGAAGAAGGGGAAGGGCGTGATGAGGAAGTTTTAAAAAAAGAAACAGCAGCACTCACCAACCGAGACATTGAATCTCTGATCGAACCGTTACGAATCAAACACTTCAGAGGAGTTTTCATGTCCGACTCGTTACCTTCAACCGTCAAAAGAAGAGAATGCGGCGTAGTCAACTTGGACAGTCAAGAAAATTCAGGCACGCATTGGATATGTTACCACAAAAATGATAAAGCATTCGTTTTCGATTCTTTCGGAGGTGTTCCACCTACAAATTTAGCTCGTTATCTGAAAACGAACAATCCTATATACTACAACTACGAACGCATTCAAAATTTCGGAGACGTGAACTGCGGTCATCTCTGCCTCTCCATGCTCGCGTTTCTCTCTAAAATAAATAACCCTACGATCGAAGATTTCCAGAAAGCATTGTGGAACCTGAAACAGCATCACCACGATGGGCGTGTTCCATCTCACGAGCGAATCTTCGATCTTGAAACTCACGCTGCACGACGACATCGTCTATCCTAAATCCGTAGCTCTGCGTGCATTCTACAGCATGTACCTCATACCTAACGTCACGCAGCACAACAACAAAATTAGCGTCGGAAGCGAACATATCGTCGTCACGCCAGGTCAATACAATCTTTCCACTTTGCAAGCTCAATTACCTAAAGGCACGTACTTTTCTCAAAATTCGGTCACGCACAGAGTGGAAATCGTGTCCGCGACGGAGACCGTGGACCTGGGCACCATGGGAGAACTTTTAGGTTTCGAGAACGACACAAAACTCGAAGCTGGAATCAAGCACACGGCAACCAACATTCCTAAATTCTTGGCCATAGAGACTCTGAACGTACACTGCAACGTAGCGGAAGGCATGATCACGAAATCCTCGGACGGGGGGTTGCTGGGAAGTCACAAGCAGACGGGAATCATCGCCACTTTCAAACCAAGTTCCGAGTTCATGGAACCGATCATCTACACACCCTCTTCGCCGATCTATTTTCCAGTATGTCGCAACCGCATAGACGACATAGAGTTGGTGGTGACGAACGAGAAAGGAGAGGTGGTGGATTTCGCAGGTGCAACGACCACTGCCATCGTGGAGATCCACGTATAATAAATAACACACATAGTGAAAAAAAAATGGAGCAAATCGAAAGTTACGAATTGCAATCTTTCCCTCCCAACCGTCACACGTTCGCCAATTTGAACGAAGCGAACCGGGAGATCGAATACGACGTGGACGTAGGCGACGGGTTCGTTCATCCTCACGGAGCGGACCTCTACCTTCAATTCGACGTGGTGAAGAAAGAAAGCGGAGACGAGTTCCTTGCAGCAGCAAATTTGATACTCGTGGACAACTTCGTGCCTCACCTGTTCTCGCAGGTGGAGGTAAGGAAACACAACACAGTCATCGACAGAATAGATTATCCAGGCATCACGTCGACGGCAGTGGGAACATTGAAATTATCCAAAACGGACGCGGCATACTATCAGGCGGGAGGATTCGAAGCGGGGACGAAAATATCGACGAGAAGTCACACGGTGCTCTTTCCCATGCGTCTGCTGCCGGGATTCTTCTCGGACTACAAGGAGATCATGTGGAAGGGAGGACTGAGGATCACGTTTCGAAGAGCGGCCAACGACAACGACGCACTGATGCGATACACCAACTTGAACGCCGACGGCACGCCGCTGCCCAACACTTTACCCGAAGCAGCCAAGTGCGTCATCCGGAGCATGGAGTTGAGAATGCCGGTGGTGGAATACGAAACGAACAACGCCCTCAAGTACAAAGCGGAGATCTTGAAAAGTCCACAGGTGCCGATTCACTTTCACGGTTACCAGTGCGTGCAGAAGTTAGCGTCCGGAAGTCACATGGAATTCGACGTGACGACGCAGTTCAACAACATACAGTTCGACATGCCAGATTTCGTCATTGTGCTCTTTCAGACCGGGAGGGATAAGAATCAGGAAAAAAATTCCAGCAAGTTCGACGACTGCAAGATCAAAAACGTTTATCTCAAGAACGGTAGGAACGAAGTGTTCCCGCGCGAGAATTACAACCTCGACATGACCAAAGATGATTATCTCAAACTTTACGAAGCGTTTTCTGCTTACAAGCGCGTGACCGAGAGAAGCGTGGACATGTACTACAAGCCCAGCGAATTCAAAACCCACAGACCCATGACCGTCATCAACACCACGAAGCGGAAGCAGGTGGTGGTCAACGATCGCACCAACATCAAGGTCGTCTGCGAGTTCAACAGTCCGATGCCCGAGGACACCGTGTGTAGCGTCATCCTGGTCGCAGAGAAGTCCTTCGTCCACGACGTGAAGAACGAGAGGGTCACAGAGCAGTTTTAACAGGTTTAACATCTTTTCTTGCACAATCAGTTACAATAAGGAATTTTTGTACTAGCACAATCAGTTACAATGGCACAATACGAATTTCACTAGTTCAGATCAGTTACAATGTCAATTTCATCAGTTATCAGTTACAATGTCTTTTTTTTCATCAGTTTTTGCACTATAGCACGAGACAATCAGAATTTGCACAAAATTTGTTGTTGTTTTTACATGAGAAAATTAACAATAAAAAATTCTTTTTTTTATCCTTTCAGATGCTGTCGAACATAAAAAAACACATACACACACACTAGAAAAAAAAAGGCATGCAACTTTATTTGTAACACACACACATTCTCCAATCTTCATCAAGAAAATATTATAATAAACATATTTTTTTATCTATCTCACAATAAAACTCTATATCCAAAATTTACAACATCAAATAACACTAGAGTCGTTAGTACACGTTGCATGCATTACGGAGGTCCTCTGTAGAGTTTCATGGAAGTTTGAGAGAAAAAAAAACAAACACGTGAAACTCTATAGAGGTGTGGTTATCTACAACCGCAGCCGTTAGAACCTTTACTTTTTTGGTTGGGCACCACGCACCCTGGCGAGGTTATATAGGGGCCAGGAATCCTAAAAAACAACAATTATTGTTTGTTTGCTTGCGTCACAATACGGAAATAATGAGAGGCGCGCACGCGCATATGTGTGTGTGTGCCACATCGTTCGCGAGAGGTTTACAAAGGTCACGATATATAAACATTTTGGCCGGGACTTAGAAAAAAATTACGATAAGGTGCATTCGTACTTCAAGAATGAGAAAGTGAATTCTCTCGTACCGGCTTTTCTGCGCCGTGAAACATCGTCAGCGCAATAAGTGAGGCGCGAAACGTGGAGAGAAAGTGAGTTTTTGAGGTTTCGATGCGATTTTCTGAGGGGTCGAAAATTCAGGGGTGGCGTCAAAGGCATATTTACTATCTACTATACACACATATAGATTTATTATTATTTCGCTTTTCTGCTACTTCTGGCTAATCGCGAAGATGAGGATGAATGGTGATAGGATGAGGCGGATGAAGGGACAATCATAAACATGTAAGGACAACCCAATACGAGCCCCACCAAGGATTATACTGGCCACGAGTCCAGCCGCCAGAGCCTTGCTAGTCGCTAGTATGCAAAGTGCAGTACAGGGTGTTCTACGAGAAAGTGAATACAAATTGGGCTGTCCTCAGGATAATATATATATATATATATATATTGTGTGTAAGCATGTGCAGCCTCCACCATATAAAGTGATTAATAAATCACATTGCTAAACCAAGACAGAAGCCAGGCCTGTTATTTATGTATTTGTCATTTGACGTCGCTTTTCTACCACTTTTGGCTAATCGCGTTGATGAGTGATGATCACATGAAATTGATGAAAGGGCCCACTAGTGATCGAACTCGGGAACTTTAATGACGGGATCCAAAATCAAACACTTAACACGCTTGACCAAATTGGTCATCGAGCTGGCACGAGTTTCTATGTAATTCATCCATAAAGGGAGAAGGAAGTTAATCTTTTATTGAGGGATTACGTTTACCCACGACATTAGATTGTATTCTTTTACAATTTCTAAAAAGCATATTTCAATTTTTCAAAAATAAAATATATCTGAGTTACGGTTTTCTAAACACAAATCAGTTTAGGTAGAATATTCCTGCAGTTTTCCCATAGTTTGTGGACAGTGAATTACGTGGGAAATGTTGATTTCAATAGAGTTGCCACACTCATCTAGCCTACGCTCCCATCAAATTTATCATTTCATCATTCATTTTTAATGTTGCAGTTACCATAAAGACGTAGAAATCGACGTCAAATAACAACAGCTGCATCCTACCTATACTAGACATATATAAATTATTATGAACACGCCATTATAAATAACAAACTTCTGTGAAAATTTGAAAATATGAAGGATATTAAGTGTTGGTGGCGTAGCGAAATATTTCATACGTAAAATTGCATTTATTTATCGATACGAAACTTCAGATTTCAATAAAGATAGTCGTGATTACTTTTTGCTTGATTTGTATAACGCAATTTATTGTTATTACGTGCTGTAAACTTCTTCATATTATTGCCTAGGTCTTATTCCTTGCTTTTTGCCTAATGCCCTACTGTAAATGGTTGATAGAACCAAGATATGTACGATTAAAACTTAAAACATTTCCCGTAAGTTTGCCTTGCTACGCGAGACTCGCACGCTTCACATACCTCTTGGTCACGTCAGAGCTTGCAGCGGCTCCTGGCCAATGGGAGACCGCTGTGTATCGGAATGCTCTTTCTATAATACTCTATAATCCTTGGTCACAGTTCCAGCTGGCAAGGCCGCGCACAAAACTCGTTCTGTTTTGCCGAAATCGATACTTCTGTTTAAATGTGTGCATTCAAAGTAAAAATGTAAGGAAACAACATACAAATATTTACGCAGGGATATTAGCATTGATACTCGTACATGCATATAATGCATTTTTCTATATAGAAGACAAGAGAGAGAACAATGAATGTACCTTTGGTAATGGTCCCCATCAGGAAAATTTGGAAAAGGGAAAAAACCTTGAGTTGAAGATAGCGATTTCTTTCCTTTATGACAGTGGCGTAGCAGCCACCCCCGCGATGCGGGGAGGCCCCCAAGACATTGGTCTCTAAGCTCCTGAAATTTTGTACTGTGTCGGTTATTTTTTTAAAGACAAAGTGCACGTCAACAATGACAAATTTGAACTCGAAATTCACTGATGTGGGCACTAAATAGACCCGATCTATGTTTTGCTTGTCGGTGAACGCCGCTCGGGATCAAGTGATGATAAAATTTGATGACTGCACCAAATTTAACATTCCTAAGCAACTAGCAGGTATATATTTTTAACAATACTGCCTACGTTGTTAAGGTTTAAGGCTCTTAGGCCTTAGCATTCAATTTTCGCGACGTGTGAACGTTGCATTACATTATCTTCTCCCATCTCTCTTATCACTACTGTGTGCCTATTATTTGACATTCTGATATTGTGTTCGGTTTTCTTAGAGACTTTCTTTCAATCCTCGATTTTTATTGCATACAACAATGTGCATAATATTCACAATGATGGAAAACTTGCCTACTGCTGCATTTGCAAACTGGAAGTAAAAAATGCAAGTAATTGTATCCTGTTTTAATCTAATTTTGTGTTAGTATAATTGTTATTTTCGGTTGTTGATCCAGTCTTCGAGGCGCCAAGCGTTCTTCTCATGCCTGCTTCCCTATGAAGCTCAAATGCTATGGAAGAATAAAGCTTTGAATTCAAAGCATTTAGAAGGAAAACTTTTAATGTTAATTTTGCATTTAATTCTATCGATGTCAATACAAATAAATAAACTACATAAACATCTTTAGAATTATTTCAGATCAACAACTTACTGTTCTTGGATATTCAGGTAAAGAGATAAAGATTTGCTGCAAGTCCGCTTTTTGAACAGATAGACTAATCGGGACTAATCCACCTGACATCCAATCCACGACCCCTTGATTACAAAGCTTGATTATAAAGTAACAGCGTTCTTTGTTCACTATTAATATATGTATAGAACAATGGCAGCATTGGGAAAAATACTATATTACTGGATTGTAAGAAGAAGTGTAAAATCATTGTAAAATTTAAGAGAAAAAAGAAGTTACGACTATATACGAATAATACAGCTGTCCTAAATGTTGTTAATGTTTCGTGCTTAATAGGTTAGATGAATCTGGTGAGTTAAATTGAATTGAACTTTATTTTAAACCCACTTTACATATAAATAGGCTAGTCATGGTGGACCTACAGTTTAAAATTAAATCATAACGCTATTTGCCTCCATCGAACACAGGACCCTTGATTACAAAGCAAGGACGTTGCTCCTACACCATCGGGGAGGCCCTACAGACATACCAACCAAATTATAATTGATAACTCCAAGTTACTTAGGGACAAAAAAATACTACACTAACCCGAAAAAAAAACTTACTTCATGGAATTTAATACTGGCATGTTCCTTTCTTTAACAAGGAATTAGATTTAGTCGCAGCCAAAGATCTGCTGCTTATACCCTCTCCTCATAACAAACTTCAACAAAAAATTAAAAGAGGAATGTTTCTCTTCGTCAAATACTGGAGTCTGAAAGACAAAAATGCTAATCTAAATTTTACTTCTAGTCCGTCTTTGTTTACGTGTAGAACGCGAGGGTAACGTTTCAGGGTTCGAATCCCAGAAAAGCTTGCATTTGTACTTGCCTTTTTTTGCATCATGACAAGTCACTAACAGTTCTGGGTTGTAACGATTTCATTGACTTTCAGTTGGATAATTACAACCCAGAGGTGCCAGTGACTGTACAAATGGCCCAGTTCGATATTTCAATGGCAGAGTTCTTCTACTGCTTGCACAAGTGAGTGTTATCTGCTGCAGTAATCGTCAAGTCGTTCCCCTTCTTCCACTCATCGGGCTGCCAGAGTAGAGCGTAAGAATTATTTTGACCGGTATCTAATTTTCGCTCTAGGCTACAAGGAAAGTATAACAAAATAATTAGTTATGCGATGCGATATAACATATCGATTATTATTATAGCTTAATTATGAATTGCTCTTTTGCAAAGTGAAATAGTTTTCCCTTTCGCTAAAATTAACAACAATGAGATAGCAAAGTAAACGAACTATGAATCGAAACAAAGTCAATAGTTACGAGACAGCGTTTGCGTTTCTCTGACGGTTTACTTATGAAACTGGCCTGTGATCGAACATTTCGTTCCCAGTTTTTTTTTAAATTTATTATTATTTTACATATATTATTTAAATCTTTGATATACAAGGACAATCAAACAAACAAAAGTAAGAATGTCTTATTTGAAATTGTTAACCGCCCTGAGTAAAAGGGGGAGGGAATTCGAAATGTAAAAGTTAACTTTCGTACTTAGTTCTTGGAGAGAACGTGCGTAGTTGGTTTGTCCATTGAATGTATAATACTTGTACTTGTGACAGACAGGCGGAGCAAAGGGGCGAAAATCCCGTGGGTAGAAAAAACCAGGACTGCCTACCCAGCCCAAAACTTGACTAATTGAAATTAAAAGTGCGCAAATGTAGAAATATTATGGAATAGTTATTGGTCCGTCATTTCCAGCTGAATTGTATATTTAAACATCTGTCGTAAGTAACTTATGGAAAGTTTCATCAGCACATGATTTTGCAAAACTCAACCTTTACAATTCTACCTTCTTCTCTATTGGTACTATATACCATGTTCGATATCCGATAAAGGAACATATTGGTTCGGATTTAATTTTAAAACTGTAGGTCCAGTACCATTCAGCCTATCTGTGCATAAAGGTGGACTGAAAACTATACGTAAAAAAGATCCACAGATATGCCGACCTCCGTACGAAGTGGTTAGGGGAGTTTACGACGCCAGTGGTAACGACTTCTGTGTTCTTTGTGACTGAGTGTTCCTGCATCAATTTCGTAATTTCATCCTATCATCACTCATCTTCGTCGTTGCGATTAGCCAAAAGTGAAAGAAAAGCGATGCAAAATAACAAAATCAAATCACACACAAACAAGATACATACACTGCAGAAACTTAATAGCAGTAAAAGTTTTGACATTTCATTTCACAATTACGTGTGTTTTGCATTGAAGGCGCCTTAAGTAATGTTTTGCGATGAACCCTAGATATATAGATCTGTTACTGACAGTCAATTCTTTTTTCCCCTCCCTTCCGCATAGCCTTCACCCGAGTACCGACATGTCACTAGTTTCCATCAATGTTTCGTTGACAAAGGCTTCAACAACGATAAATATTACATCTCTGCTTTCGATGCATAAGCTTCATGATTTTACTCTTTAGCACTGAATAAAAGTGACGACCATCTGTTGAAAAATGCTGAACATTTTGGCAACGCAGAGGCAGAATTACATGGTAAAGAGCTCCTTGCGTCACCCAGGCTCTGGCCACTTCCTTACAGTCGATCTCTACTTCTTTTAGCTGGAGTGCGACGTCTAATCATACTTCGGATAAATCACTTACTTTGCTGCTAATACGTTTTCGCCTTTCAAGTAAATGCAGGATTGATTGATTTGGTGTTTTAAGTCCACTTTATGCACAGTAAGGCAAATCGGGACTGGACCTAAAGTTTAAACCCGAAATACTGTGTGTCTCCATCTGGTATCGAACTCGGGACCACGCTACCACTGCGCCATCGGAGAGGCCCAAGTAAATGCAGGAAAATCAGGCCTTCTGTAAGAAGCTAAGAGGATTAAAAACGTTTCTGCTCTGTCCCTCTCCCTCCTGCAAGATAGTGATAAGAAGTGCTTGCTTCTTATTTTCTTTTCGCCGAATTGAGTTAAACATGTCAAATGCAGTACAAGAAAACCTGTGACCGGTGGTTGACTGCGGACGGAATAGATAGTCAAAATGTTACAAAACGAACGTTTGACCTATCTTTCTGCATTAAACTACGTTACTCTTTCAATTAATATACTTTAATTTTTAACTTCTCCAATTTATCTTCCAACCGGACGCTCATTTCTTGCATGGTTCGCTTACTTTCTTCCACATTATGATACAACATGTCATTTTTTTTTTGTTCTACTCTTGCCTATCCTCTTCTCTAAATTTAAGCTGCTTTCGCCTATCCTCTTCTAGAAATTTAAGCTGTTTTCGCCTATTCTCTTCTCTACTCTGCTTCATAAATAATATAAGTGCCGTGACGCTAACACTCTTTTTATTTTCGTCAGTTAATTTTTGAGCACCCTGTGCACTGTTACTTTTCCTTCCTTGATATTTTCCTTTTCAGGAAAATATTTCTTCTACATGAAACTCAAATTTCGTAAATTCTTCTTCGCTCCTTCCCGCGCAAGATTTATGGTACCACTTTTTTTTTAAGAAAACCTACGTTCTATTGCTCCCTCATAACAGTTCATTGCGGCAACATTCAACTATTTTCTTCCAGCCTATTTCAGCTGCTTCGTCCTGACTAGGGATGGCCAAACGGATCCGGATACGAAAAATCCGGATCCAAAAGTTACGGACCTGGATCCGGATCCTAAAATCCGGATCCGGATCCGAGCGGTTCGTATCTCAATCCCATTATAATATTACCACACCTTAAAAGGTATTAAGATCTTAGATTGCAAATAAATTTTTCATTAGTTAGTCCTACAATAATTTTTTTCAAGTGTTGTTCCTAAAATACTTTGCTACGCATCGGCTAACACACTCGTGCACAAAAATAATTAAATTTTAAGAAGCCATAATTCAAACCTCATACTACATGTTAACTTTTAAACCATTATTCAAACGAACTAAACTGGAAAAAAAAGTTTTATTTCTCTCCTCTTCTAGGCCACAGGACAATCTAAACGTAAAAAAAAAATTGCTTCACAGAATATATCACATTATGAAAAATTTACATGAACATAGTTGAGTATGAGAATCTTTTGAATCAAAACATTTTAACACTTCCCCTTATTCAAATATGTATACTTTACATACATGTGACCATAATTATTTTATACCTAACTGTGATACATAATTGTCATGCACAATTTTAGATACAGGTTTTGTTAACAAATCTGCTATCATATCATTTGTTGGTTGATAAACCAAATGAAAATCTCCTTGTTGAACAGCATCCCTAATATAATGATGTCGTACATCAATGTGCTTTGTACGCCTATGGTGCTGAGAATTCTCAACAATTTTATGAGCACTTAAATTATCATTAAAAATTGTAATTGTCACCTTAATATCAATTATCTCTGATAATTTTTTTTTCATGAATTGTGCCTCTTTGGCAGCATCACCCAAACTATAATACTCTGCCTCGGTACTTGAGTATGCAACTGTTCCTTGCTTCCTTGATTCCCAATTTACAATTGAGCCTCCAAATTTTACAACTAAACCACTGTATGACTTACGATCTACCAAATCATTAGCCCAGTCAGCATCTGTGTACACTTTTACTTCATTTCCACCTTTTTGAAATTTAAGTTTATATCTAGTGTACTTTCCAAATATCTTAAGACTCTTTTTGCTGCAACCCAATGTCTTACATCATGACAATTATTGAATTGACTGAGTTTACTACAAGCAAAAGCATTATCTGGTCGCGTACAAACTGCTAGATACATGAGACTACCTACCAATTGCTGATAGGGAAATTTGATTTCACATTTCTCAGCTTTTTCTAATTTTACATTTAGCTCCATGGGAGTTGAAACAGTTTTGCAATTATTCATACCAAAACGTGTAACTGTTTAGTATACTTCTTTTGAGATAAAGTTAGAGTATTCAATTTCTTATTCCTGTCAACCTCCATCCCTAGACAATGTCTTACTGGTCCCAATAGTTTAACATCAAAATGTTCTTTCAGTACATGGATCAACATTTGTTTTTCACATGCATCTTCACTAAATACAAAAATATCATCAACATACAATGCTACAATCATCTTTTTACCCTTTATACATTTTGTATAAACACAAGGTTCACATTTTGATTGATCATATTTCATTTTGATTAATACATCATGTATTTTCTGATTCCAAGCTCTACTTGCTTGTTTTAGACCATACAAACTCTTTTTGAGTAGACACACTTTATTATCAACCTGATAACCTTGTGGTTGTTCCATAAAAATTGTCTCATTTAAATCACCATTCAGGAATGCAGTACTTATATCAATCATCTATGTCCATATTGTATTCCACACCAATAGCAAACAAAAGTCTGAGAGTAGAGTGTCTTACAACAGGTGCAAACGTCTCTTCATAATCGATACCGTATCGTTGCGTAAAGCCCCGTGCTACTAATCTAGCTTTGTATCTATCTACATCCCCATTTACATCTTGTTTTACTTTATATACCCATTTACATTTAACTACACTCTGGTCTTTTGGACGATCTACTAATTCCCAAACTTCATTCTTCAAGAGTGATTTATATTCATCATCCATCGCTCTCTTCCATTTGGAATTTTCTTTGCATGTTGTGGCATCTTCAAAACTTACAGGTTCCTCAAAACTCATAAAGGATGTGTCGGATAAATCATAATCACCCATCCAAATTGGTAATTGCTTATTTCTAACAGGTCTACCATTTTCTTGTTCTACATTTTGAGAAAAACCACTACCTACATTAGAACATTCAGCAGTTTCTGAATTTGTTACTTCTGATAATTCGCCGACATTACTATCAACACATAAAGTGTCACTTGACTTTTCTTCAGATTTCTGTCTAGCACCTAGAATATTTTGACTGTCATTGTTTTTAACTTGTGATCCACTAAATGGTATCTGTACAGTCAGAGGTAAAATTACATCAGAAGACATGTCAGTGTTGACATCTGTCTTATCGACACATGAACCTGCAACATTTTCCAGGAATATAACACTTCTTGCTTTAATAACCTTACCAGAATTAGAAGTATCAGCTAATCTATAACCTTTTGTAAACTCACAGTAACCTACCATAATGTATGGCTTCGACTTACTATCCATCTTTTTTCGTTTATAGTCTGGTGTCAAAACATATGCTGTACAACCAAATACACGAAGATGACTTAGATTAACTTTATGTCCTGTCCACATTTCCTCTGGAATAGCATCTTTAATTGCAAATGTAGGACAAACATTCTTCAGGTATACACCTGTTGAAATTGCTTCAGCCCAATATTTCTTACTGAGATTATCATCATGAAGCATGGTTCTAGCCTTTTCTACAACTGTTCTGTTTAGTCTCTCGGCAACTCCATTTTGTTGCGGAGTATGTGGAACACTTGTCTCATGGATTATACCATGTTCACTGAGAAATGCAGAAAATTTCTTGTTACAGTATTCTGTACCATTATCTGATCTAAGTTTCTTAATTTTTAAATTACACTGATTTTCTACAAAAGCTTTGAACTCTACAAATTTTTCAAATACTTCATGCTTAAATTTAAGAAAATATACAAAACTCTTGCGAGTATAATCATCAGTAAAAGTAACAAAATATCGTGCACCACCCCAACTTGATTCGGACATTGGTCCACAAACATCAGAATGTATTAACTCTAGTTTTTCTTTAGCTCTTTTTGCCACTCCCTTGGGAAAGGATGCAGTTTTCTGCTTCCCCTCAATGCAAGGGATACATTGTTTTGGGGTGTCATCATGAAAACATACTCCATCAGCTAAATTATCTCTCAAAGATCTCATTCCTTTTAGATTCAAGTGACCTAAACGTTTATGCCATACATCTTGTGAAGCATTAATTGACAACATAGCTACTGTCTCTTCACAATTTCAAGAGAATTTACAGTAGTATTGTTTAAATTCATCATGGACAAATTTTCAACCTGGTCTAACTTATAAATGCCACCTAAATTTGTTGCTGTAAATTTTGGAGTAGCCTTAATCTCAATATCAGATACATTGTAACCACTACAGTTTGTCATCGAAAAGCATAACATAACCTTTTTCAGTAACTTTGTTAACAGACAACAAATTAGCAGTAATATCTGGAACATACATCACTTCAGATATTAACTTCTGCACATTATTTTTGAGTTTTACTTTCACATCACCAATTCCATTACTGATCACCTTTTGATTATTTGCAATGGTAATTTCAGATGATTTAGAATTTGAATAATTATCAAACCAACCTTTACGTTTACTCATGTGTGAAGTACACCCTGAGTCTAGTAACCAGTCATCATCATTAAATATTTTACTGGCATAAGCACTGTGGGTAGTCAACAAAAACGAATTATTTTGTTGCGAAGAACTTGGTCCTTGCTTCGTAACTGTAGGTTTCTTCATCCGCTTCTTAGACTTCTGTAGTTGAGGACATCTAGGCTTTATGTGGCCTTCCTTCTTGCAATGATGGCAAATAGGTACAAATGAACCCTTCTTCTTATCTGAAGCTAAATATGCAGAATCCTTGGAAACATTTTCACTTCGTCGAAAATCACCCTGCATGAGCCGTGACTTCACAAACTCGCTGGTAAGTTTCGTCTGTGTTCCTTCAATACCCATTACCAAAAGATTAAACTCTTCAGGCAATCCAATCAACATATTTTCGGCGATTTCTTCATCATCGACACTGCAACCCACGTCCGCCAACTCTTGTTGTAATGATATGATTTCACTAAGGTACAAGTCCATTGAAGGAAAATCTTCATAACGCACTCTGGTCAGTCTTCTTTTAATTGCTAAGCGCCTACTTATACCTTGATTTTCGTAAGCTGCCTTCAAATTTTTCCATGCTGCCTTTGCACTTTCAGCATTTCTAACATGTGGGTAGCAAGAAGAATGCACGCACAAACAAATCTTGGCATACGCTTTCTGGTCTCAAACTGGATCCACTGGAGTAGCAGCTTCGATACAGTCCCATAAACCACTATCGATCAGAGTTAATTTCATTACGAACTTCCACGTGGCGTAATTCTTAACACCTTCCAGTTTTTCAATGTTTGGCTGTCCACTATTAATCACGATTGGAGTCGTCATTGTAGTATCGAATTTGTTTCAATTTTCTTGACACCGTAATTTTCGTACAAATAAAATTACATTGTACAAATTTCGATTCAAAGCTTCACAAGCACTACATACATTATCATATCATGTGATCAGTCATGAGTACATCACAAAAATTTACGATAAAATTTTTCACTGTGATGAAGCAACTCCAAAGTACATTGCAGCACAGTTCATGAACACCTGGGCTAGGCCCATAACCTGTTAAATTTTAAGAAGTCATAATTCAAACCTCATACTACATGTTAACTTTTAAGCCATTATTCAAACGAACTAAACTGGAAAAAAGTTTTATTTCTCTCCTCTTCTAGGCCACAGGACAATCTAAACGTAAAAAAAAAAATCTTTCACAGAATATATCACATTATGAAAAAATTTCATGAACATATTTGAGTATGAGAATCTTTTGAATCAAAACATTTTAACATTTAACATAAAATGTCAGAGGTGATTTTGTAAATGCCATTGAAACGAATATGTATTCATTCGAATGTATTGGAAATCGAAACACACATAAATGTGAGATATTCCATTCCAGGATGAAACCTTTAACACATATAACAAGATAGAAATGTTATACAAAAATTATACGATTGTTCTACAGTTACAGTTTTACAAATTAAAATAAAACATTATAATATATGCAGTGTTATATAATTACAAAGTATAAGACTAACAAGGGAGGTTATCTAAGTGTCCCCTTCCGATTTCCATGAAACTTGGCAGGTGTATAGTCGGGCCCAATGAAAGAAATACGTGTTTTTTTTGTTTCAGCTAAAAAACGGTTTTAGGGGACAAAACCCCGTCAAATGTCAAGATGAGAACAAATTGAAGTGAGGATCTGACCCCTGTGTCCCCCTCCGATTTCCATGAAACGTGGCAGATGTATAGAGGGGCCCAAAGGAGGAAATACGTGTTTTTCTGTTTCAGGGGGCAAAATCTCCTCAAATGTCAAGATGAGAACAAATTGAAGTAAGGATCTGACCCCTGTGTCCCCCACCGATTTTCATGAAACTTCGCAGGTGTATAGAGGGGCCCAAAGGAAGAAATAGGTGTTTTTTTGGTTTCGGCTAAAAAACTCTTTTAGTTGGCAAAACCCACCTTAAATATCAATATGAGGATAAATTGTCGTGGGGATCATCTGACCCCTGTGTCCCCCTCCGATTTCCATGAAATTTCCCAGGTGTATAGAGAGACCCTATGCCCCTGTTTCTTCCTATGCCATATTTACGTGGTTTTGGTGGTCAGATCCCGACTTCAATTTTTCCTCATCTTGACATTTGAGGGGGGGGGGGTTGCCCCCTAAAACTGCTTTTTAGCCGAAACAAAAAAACACGTATTTCTTCCTTTGGGCCCCTCTATACACCTGCGAAGTTTCATGAAAATCGGAGGGGGACACAGGGGTCAGATCCTTACTTCAATTTGTTCTCATCTTGACATTTGAGGGGATTTTGCCCCCTAGAACAGTTTATAGCTGAAACAGAAAAACACGTATTTCCTCCTTTGGGCCCCTCTATACACCTGCAACGTTTCATGGAAATCGGAGGGACAGACTTAGACCTCCCTTGTAAGTGTATTGATTAATTACAAATCTCGCACGCGCGCACACACACTATATATATGTGTATGTATGTATATTATATATATACGAGTATGTATATTAGGAGGTAACAATATGCTATAAACACATTCTTACTTTCCAAAGAAGCGCATGTGGGATGGAAAAACGGATCCGGATCCGAAAGTACCGGATCCGGATCCGGGAACCAAAAGGATCCGGATCTGGCCATCCCTAGTCCTGACAAGGAGAGATTGACGTTCGAACCAAGCAGGGAGTCGTAACGTACCCAATTTGCGTTACACGGTACGTTCCATTTTGTAGGAGGAAGAGTATGGTTCCACTGCTGGTACCCATGTAACGTAACGAAATGCAATATGTTATAGACTGACGTTACAAGGAACGTAACAAAATATATTGTGGTAGATATTAACGTTATAAAGGAACGGAACGAAATGAGCACATTGGAACATAACGTAATATGCAATATGGTATATACTACCGTTACAAGGAACGTAGTAACGAAATGCAATATGGTATATACTAGCGTTACAAAAAAACGTAACGAAATGCAACATGGTAGTAAATAACGGTACATAGGAACGTAATGAATGCAGTCCTCCGTAACGGAACGAAGTGAAAGGCAATATGGTTAATTAACGTTACATAGGAATGTAACAAAATGTAAACCAGTGTAGCGGAACGGAACAAAATGCAGTTGGGTACATACCATCTGCATAAGGAACGTAAATAAATTCAGTATGGTAGATGTTAACGTTACAAGGAAGGAACAATTCACAAATGTTAGCTGGTAACGTTATAGGCGCGTGACAAATATAATCTATTAAACATCAAGGAAGAAAAAGGAATAGCCCAAATCTCTTACCTTTCTTTTGAACATTGCGAAAAGTAACTCAGAATATCGTGTGGGATTAATGTGAAATAGCCGTGAAAAATATGGTTGTTTGTAAAAAAATGAATTTCAACCAGGGTTGTTAAAGGGTCAGGAATTTTAAATCATTTCAATTCCGGTTCAGCAGGGAATATTAGCAAGCATAAATGGATCTGGAGCGTAAAGAGCCTTTTTATGTTTAAAATATTTCAATTCGTTCCAGGAACCTTTTCTCCGGATCAATTGAAATACGGCACAGGGACCTTCTTTCCGGATCAATTTAAAGACTGTCTAAGTTCCATATTGAAATGAAAGAATACGCAACTTGGACCGAATTAAAACTGTGCGATAAAAAAGCTTCCGGTCTTGTTGCGGAACCCAATAGAACCCATTAGAATTTATGGGTTCGTGGACGTTTAACAACCCTGATTTGAAAATTACATTTTTGGCTCGAAATTGAATACAGCTTCCAACTAGTGTAGAAATGAGTAGTCATAGACGTGCGCACGGGGTGCAAATGGGAGGGGGGCACATGCCCCACCCCCTAATCATTGACGTCTGCCGATATTTTTGACGCAGGGACAAGCAAGGTATTTTTCCATGGGGCATATTAACCAGATAATAGTGTTGCCCCCTCAAGAAACACCACTTGAATTCGAAATTATCGCATTCCTGCATTCCCATTATAATAAATTAATGTACATTACTATGACTGGGATCAAATTATACGCGTGAAATATATACTTTTAGCTGACATTCGTTTTCTAAAGGGGATATGTGGCCATCCTCACCCCCTTTCAGATTTCCATGCCCCTATATTATTATACTTTAATCCAGAAATTTAGGGTTGAGGAATCTTATCGCCGGTTATTAAACGATATTATGCTCTTGAAGAAAATGACGTATTACGAAACCGATGAAAGTTCACAAAGCAACAACGGCGGAAGAAGGTGCAGTGGCACAACCACAGGGGGCAGGGGAGATTAGCCCTCAAACTTGTACGGAAATCAATTCTAGGAGGTAAGGAAGGCAAACGTTGGACTATAGAAAGAAAGGTTGCAGAATCTAAGAGTAGCAAGACAAAGGGATACTGAAGATGGATTTAGTTTTCACGTCTGTCGTGCACTATTTCTTCCAGACGGTCAAGAGCACCTGCAAGGAGGCACAGAGGGGCAATTGCCCCCTCTTGATTTCCATCTTTATACAAATATAAATAAAGTTATATAAACTTGGACAGTTGCTGCTGCTTACGGTGTACGTTTTGCTCGTGTAAGGTAATAAATAGATGTATTATTAATTTTTGAAACCCCACCGTTCATTTATAAACACACTGTATATGAGTCATTGTGAATTCGAGTCAATTAAAACATTTTGCGTTGTTGGGAGATTATCTATTAGGATAAAATTTGGACATAATGAATCTAAGTAGAGAAAATGCAACTTGTATATCAAAATTGCCATGTCCAACTGATCTCCGAAAGTAGTGTTTAGCACGTCACATTTCAAGTATATTGTAATAATCTTCAATTAAGCCAAACGTTAACGAACAAAACAACTTTTATTTAACTTATAACTTCATGTTATATAAACTACATGAAATACATTTAACAAAGACAAAAGACAAAAGACAAAAGACAATCTCTCTCCAACTCGACTTGCTCACAGTATCTCTTCTAAAATTTTTATCTTTTATATTTTTCGTAACTTCTATCATATATGATTGATTAATTTGAGTCCACTTTATGCACAGTTAGGCTAATCGGGACTGGACCTACAGTTTAAATTGAAATCCCAATCACTTGTGTCTCCACCGGGTATCGAACCCGGGACCCCTTCATTACAAGGCGACGACGCTACCACTGCGCCATCGGTGAGGCCATTTCAAGTATAGTCCATGATTGTATCTAGAGTCGTTTTCACGTTCAGAAGACACAACGGCGCTTATGGAGAAACCGCACAGTGTTGCCAATACAGCACTAGCTCATGTCGCCGGCAAATGATGACCTTCCTTCACAATGAAGGTGTTACATATTTTGTATATATAATGATAAGTATATGTAATTATTAATATTATACTGTGAACGTTACAGTTACCCTTTTTACTATAATCCATTGCGATCACTACACACGCGAGTGACACTTCAGAAATCACTTAAAAAAGTAAAAATCACTGAGCGCTCACACAACTGAAAACACTTTTTCGAGAGAGGAAAAAAGTCTAAACAGTCCAAAGCAGATCTCTCACTCAAGTAAGGGGAACCTGGCACATGGGTTAGATTCAAGTTGCAACCCAAACAAACAAATGAGTTATGGCCCACGTGAACTGATAAGACGTGAATGACTCAAGCAAGGCATGTCATATTTCTATCTTGAAGCCCCATATTTTGTCACGTGTTGGAAAGCCTTTCAAAGATTAATATGGTGTCTATGAATTTATGTGTACGTTGGAAACTGAAAGGTGATCTTCATTTCAGTATTAATGTCGACAGTAATGTAAACAAAAACAACGTGTATTTGCGACAGCACTAATGTTGCTCACAACAGCAGCATTGGAAATAATTGTCAGTTATTAAATTTACGTAATTTCAATTCTATTATAACAAACTGCATGAAGTTAATATTTTTAATGAATGGAAATAAAATAACAACTCGAAAACTTGGTGGTGATAGCCGGAATGCTGCGGTGAGTCAGCTCAAGATGGCCATACAACGTCTCCTTACTTCGCGCGCGGTTCGGGTTAAAAAGAAACTCCAAATGCATGGAAGTAATATCTCTGGGAACCTTTGAGTGGTTATAAAAAATAATTTCATTATTTTCTCCACAACTTTGTCGCTGGAAGTTTTTACTTGGAATTACAGAACAAAAAAAGGCCAGCGACGACATTTTCTACTGCACGAATATAAAAAATCTCCACATACTTTATTTGAATATTTTTTAATGCAAATATGCTTTAAAGTATTGATAAATTCTGAGTATTAATTAAAAAACAGTGTCAATTTTTTTAATAATGAATGCTTGAATTTTACGGCATGTTTCAACGTTAGGAATGAAAACAATGTAAAAATTGTGTTTTCACAGAAAATTTGAGTTTTTAATTTATCTAAAATTATGTAAGCAAGTTACCAGCTTTTTGTGTTCACCATCGTATTCTCTACAAAATTTCCTGCAAAACTGCAGGTACCGATTTTACTTAAGCTAAATTTGTAAATCCAGAAATTTCACAACAGCGCGCTCGTATTTCCCATAAGAAAAGCATTGCCCATAAGAGCCCATTGTGTCTTCTGAACGTGAAAACGACTATAGTAGTATATGAACGAGATGTGTCCCTCCATTCAAACAATACGTGGCTTGTCCCTACCGAACGAAGTGTGTCACTTATAAATTAAGTTTCCGAAAGCAGGTATTATGCATGAACGGAACAAAAAATACTTGTGAGAAATTACAAAAATTATAAGTAAGTTCGTGGCGGGAGTTATTGACGGTTTTCCCCACAACCTATCCGCTTTAGGTTCCGGGTTCGAGTCCTGGTCTGTAAATATCTTTTTTAGGTGTCTCTTAATTAATTTAATCTAATTATCATCCATCTTCATAGTTTCGATTAATTATAAAAGTGACATAAAAGCGAAGCAAAATAAGAACAAATAAAAATAATTGCAAAATGATTACAATGTCAGAACTACATTTGAAAAATAAAATGCGAACAGAAGATTCATTTTCAAACAGGTATTTGGGTAGAATTGTGTAGACAGACAGCATGATCCCGAAAGTTGCCAATCCACGTGTAGCATGACCTTCGATACTGGGGTTGTGCTTTTTCAGGAAAGTTTGCTCGACGCTCTTCAAGCGTCTTATCAAGAATGCCTCGGTGTTTGCAGCATTACCAACTTATTTTCCGTCGGGAAAATATTTGTTTCTCCTATTTAATCTGCGGTTGACTCTACAATACAGCATATTAATCAAGATACAACAACTGAATTACGGCGAAGTAGGTTAGAAACCCTGCGTGCTCAAGAGCAGCTTCGATAAGGCACCTGAATTGTTTCGAGCTGAACCAGGAAATGGGCGATGTTTATTCCCCAAGGCCATTCCGTAAAACTAATGCCACAAGAAGTTTTCTGTGTGGATTTGTAAGCATGAAATTGTAGGTTAATGATAGTGCTACAAGACGTCAAGTGGATTTATTTTTCTGTTTCGTTATTTTAGATAGCTTTCCTACCTATATAGTTTGAATAACTAATTAATCATTTGATGAGCAGACAAACACGAAGAAGCCGATCCCGTGGCAAATTAGTTAGCGTAATAGACTGCGAAGTCTAATGTCGGATTAGAAAATATGGATAGGTCATTTGTCTTTATACCACTTCCATCACCTATCACATCCTTTATCATCGCGATTAACCGAAAGTGGTAGACGCGAAATGAAAATAGAACCTTTGCATGGAAGTCCGAAAGAGAGGCAAGGGAGGGGGGGGGGGTGCACGACCCACCTGGAAAATGAAAGTCAACCAAAAACTATGTATATATCACACAATTCCATTTCAGCTGCAATAATATATGTTAATTATTGCATGAACATAACTAGCTAACTAAGTAACTCTCTAGCCTTCTTAAACCCGAAAGTTCATGGCTGCAGCAACACAGGCCTTCCATCTGTCCCTATCTTGAGCAAGTTCTATATACTCTTTTCCATCCCTACCGATTTCCTTTAAGTCTATTTCAACGTTGTCCCTCCATCTTCGTCTTGGCCTTCCTAAAGTTCTCTTACCATCAGGTTTCCCAACAAGAATCCTGTAAACTCCTCTTTCCTCTCCCATTCGTGCCACATGGCCTGCCCACCTAAGTCTTCTTGATTTAATTATTCTAATTGTCTCCTCATCCCTTTTAGGTCCAAATATTTTCCTAAGGATCTTATTTTCAAATAAGATGAATATGATAACTTCAAATTAAAGCAATGTTTTTTGAGGAGACAACACTGTTATGCACCTTGTTTGCCCCCCCCCCCCCCCGGAAAAACTACCTTGCTTGCCCCTCTTTGGAAAAAACTCAACAAAGTGCATTGTGAGGGAAATGCGTTTCAAGTTGTCAGGCACAGTTCGAGCTCCACAAAAACTTGGTAACAGTAGATCGGAATGTTTCATGCGTGATTTTCAAAGATTTTATGGAGTTTGCACTGTGCCTGGCAACTTGAAACGCATTTCCATCACAATGCACTTTGTTGAGTTCGCCCTTCGTATCCGCAATGCCTCATATTTTCAATTACTTTGAAGCATTTTGGACCATTTTTTATTTTTATAAGCAACTGCATTAATTGATAGAATGATCTTAAACATGAAACTAATTGTTTCTTCCAATGATTAACTGTTTTCTTTGCCTTTCATTACGCTAGGTCACTCAGCCGCTATCTTCGTTGTGAGCCTAGATTAAGTGTGATTGGAGCTTATCCTATATGCTTTCTTCATACAGCATGGCTGTCGGCTACATGTTTGACATCTTAACACAACTTCTTTCAAACATCGCTCATGAAATGTATTTCACCTATCGTCCTACGGGAATCAGAGGGACGTAACTACAAAAATGCTGTTTTCAGTTTCGTGAAAAAAAAAAAAAATCCTCTGAAGAGTATTTGGAGTAAATCGACATTTTCCACTTCTAATGCTTATCTGTAAGGCGGAGTCACGTTTAAGAGTCATATTCCTAAGAATACATTATTTTCTCTCCTATTAATTTGATAAATTAGAGTTAAGTCGCTCTGGTTCTCACACACGCTTTCAGCTCCTATTTTCCAAAATTTGGCACGTTAGGTATTACGCCAGATGTGTCATTTGGGTACGATACTACATTTTTATTATATGCCTGTGGAGATTCGAACAGTGTTCTCGGCTTGCGAGCCAGGTTATATCGGCGTTAGCGTCCAACGTTTGGAGTGCGTACATTCCTCTAAGCAGGATGCTCCAATGTATGCGCTCGAAACATTGGACGCTAACGCCGATTTAAGCTGGCTCGCAAGCCGAGAACACTTCGTCAGGAAAGCTACACTTTTTTACCCATGAAAGTTATTGTCCGTGGCCTGCAAGCAAGGTTCTTGCAACAAACTGCCTCGAGAGAATTATGCGTAGGCTATGTGTGACTTTTCTGTTTCTCAGACCACGTGTGACTACCTACAAATTATGTGAAACAATAACATAAACAACTTCCCATCTGAGTATGAGAAACCACTTGCATTCTAGCCGGGTTCGATTCCTAGTGGAGGCACAGTGATTCAAATTCCACTTTAAACTGTAGGCCCACTCCCAATTAGCCTATCTGTGCATACAAGTAAACTTAAAACAAGAC